>NW_026570263.1:0-600000 GCF_019649055.1 Paramacrobiotus metropolitanus
AACAAGCGGAAAGTGCATCTCTCTTCCGGGCCAATGAATCAGCTCCTGACTAATTGTACAGTTGGCGACGCTATAGTTGGCGGTCGTACGGTGCACACTGCACAGTGAACTCGAAGATTTCTGCCCAGGTTATGGCGTAATGCCCAAGGTTGCTAAGAAAATCGGTTACGCAGCCTAAAAGTATGGTGTAATACGCGCCACCTGCATACATTTTTTATGTGAGGTATAATACAGGTTTTAGAACATAATCGCGATAAGAACAGTCGAACAGATCATCCATACTGCTTACTGAACTACCTTTTTGTCGTACTCCAAAATATATAGTCAGCTGAGGACGATAATACATGCGATGAATGCTGTTAGAAGTACGAGTACATAGTACATACCTCGAGTCTGTCAAATTTGCTTGCAAATTTTTATACCTAAATTAATTCAGGTGTTTCGCAACGCAAATGAGAGTCTACCAGTATGGTAGCAATACAACTGCAGACATTTGCAATGTTGGAATAAGCTATCTCCTGAAAATGAAACAGGCTGACGCAACCCAAAGGTCAGGACGTCGGCAGACTGCAGTGGTGAAATGACTGAAATCCCTGTTGTTGGGCTACAGCAAACCAAAACCAGGCCTTCTCTGCCTTACGAAAGTAAGAGTTTCGCTAATATGGCGGTACGCAGCCTTGACAGCGGATGCCGAACACTTCCAATAAACGATTGTATCGAACGATTAACCGGACACTGCGCCTTTCTATTTTTCGTATCTCCTTTTGCGATCGTCTCGATCTTTGGCCTTGCTTTAGTAAGCCACTTGCTATTTGAAGCGGGTACGACTTTAAAAAAGGTATACTACAATAAGCAGTTATACGTTTTTGCAGTCTGAAGTGCACTGATGTAATGATGACACCGAGAATGGCCACAGTTTTCGCTTTGCAGCCGTCAGACGTAGGATCTCCTAACTTGTGCTCCCACACTGACATCCCGCTTTTTCTCCTTACACGCACTCTCATTCCGGTAAATGCTGCGACGTCACGGTAGATCTGGGCCTCGGGTCCCAAATGTTTAAAAAAAGCTAACCACCACCATGTCGGCGGTCTCCACCATCGACAGCAACGGGGTTGCCACCACGACCAACAGGTGTCGATCCCCGCAGTTAATCACCGTTAAGGTGAATTTCTGCAGCAGTGGATTATTCACAATTTCACATAAAAGATGTACGGTTGCACCCACACCGGATTCGGATCCCATGTGAGATAGCATGTGCGAGACTTCCATGTCGGCGTCAGATTGATGATGGCATCGGCTAACGGCGGGTTTTCCTTACCGGGGGGTTACTGGAGGTTCCGCCATGCCCAGAACGATGATCACGATGCACAGGATAGATCACGGTCGGCGTCATCTGTAACAGCATTCGAAAGAGGTGAGGTGATGGTTGGACGATAACCGACAGTTGCAAAAAGCAGGACGGGATGGCGCTGATACCTGTCCGCCAGGGCAAACAGCTGGTTTGGGACGTAGTAAGCTGGTGTACTGTTGAAGATTCCCACGTTACCGGAAGCTCGAAGAAATCCGGAGATATATCCCAGCTGGCAGAGAATTCCAAACGCCGGACGTATCAGTTTTTAGAAAACGGATACCTATAGAAAACAGAGTATACTGAAGTATATCACACTTTGCACTGGCGCGAGCCACTTCTTATAGTACTGACCTGCACCTGGGCGTTTTTGTGTTTGACCATTATTCATATCGGACATTTCCTGCTACCATGTCAGTGTTCAAATATGATTCGATGGGCTTTCACGAGTCACGATAGTGGACTGGGGAAAATCAGAAGCTCCTCCCGCTGTTAGCTTGTTATTAGCGCGAATGTCTCGAGAAACGCTAACAAGATGTTGGGACATTAGCCAACCCAAAGCTCGACTGCAAGGTCTCAAGGTAGCTGCGGAACATGCTCGACCACCGGAAGGAATGCTTACTGGTAAGAAATGCAAATTTATGGTCTGCAGAATGCACCTTTTGCGCGCTCGCTCCAGGAACCCCGAGTCGTGGCCACGGTGTACATGCGAATGCGAATGCTTGCTGCGTTCCCTTCCGGTGCGGTTCCGTGCGGGAGAGAGCAGTGAGCTGAATTTTGCCTTTATTCAATAATTATGCGAGTTGCTATACGGTGGGATGATCACGATGGTGGGTAACAAAAAACACTCCAAAGATCACTCACAAATACGGCAGGTGGAAAAACAAAAAGGAAATCTGACGCTCAATGCCTTCAGTAACTTCAGTAACACGAAATGAAACGCTAACTATAACCAACGCGACAAAAATGGAATTTAGAATGCAACTCTGCTGTAGACAGGGAATTCTTGCAAGTGCACAACAGCGTGATGAACAAAGACAAGATGGCATCCAGCAAAGGTCAGCCAATCACTTGCGATGGAAACGGCTTTGCAGATAAATCAGAAGCTTTTTAGAAGGCCAGCGTTTCTCTTGAATGGGTTAACCTAACTACGGTTCTATCATCACAGCGTGCGACTTTGTGAAATTTCTTGCCATTGCCACATAGAAATAATTCGAGCAAATTGAAGGAGATTTGTTTGTTATCGTTTTGTTTTCTTACTCACCGATATACAAATTTGACTTTACGTTTACAGTTCAGAATCATTCAGTTACTAGTAAATCTGATCTGTATTCGACTGAATTACGATCCAATAGGCGGAGGAGAGTCTTCAGTTTTTGCCAGATTGAACTTTACGATTTTTTCTGTTATCCAATGTCAATGTTCCAATTTTTTACTGTTTTCTCCTTGCATTCCTGCTAGTTCTTTGATAATGGGTCATCTTCTCAAAGGTGCTGTCGTGGTTCTGCTGACCTTTTGCGTGCACGGTAGCCTTGGTTGTCCAGCTCAGAAACCTCAGAAAGCTCAGAAAACTCAGGACGAGCTCGCTATGGAGAGAAGTAAGTGTGAATCGTTGTGCAGTTTGTTTTAGTAGGGGAACCTTAATGTGGCACAATTTGCCTGCCGCTTCTGCGCAGGCGACATACGACTTTCATCCCTTTTATACTTGGTGTCAGAATATCCACTCTACTAGCCCCACTACCACTGGGTAGAGGGGCTCATAGTCGTGTAAGAACCTATTGCACACAAGAGAAACGCGGATGCACCATCATGACTGATGGCCCATCTCCCCGGCTTTTTCGTTTTCATAAGTAACACCAGTTGTTCAAAAATGTAAAATCAAAAATTAAGGACACTAACAGTAACCGAGTAAAGATGTACTATTACTGAATAAACACGACATTCGACCGTGGAGGAGGACCAAGAGTGACGTCAGCACGGCCAGCGCCACTGGCTGGCGCTGCAGTACGCTCGCGGTGGTTTCTACGATCCTCTCGTCCCCTTCCCAAACTGATAACTGATGCAATCACGTCAAACTACACAACAACATTAAGAATTCTTTGTAGATTCTTAATTATTGTGATGCTAGTTATGTAAACAGCGGCAAAGTTTGTTTGTACCGAGAAAACTGTTGGAGCCTGGAGCACGCAGCAGCATCTGTTACCCTATCGCGTTTACCTTTTCTCTCATTTAACCCTTCTGTGAACTTATGGTTTAGTCAACCGGATTTTGAACGAAGCCAAAGAAAGCAACGGCAGCGGCACCATGCATTTGGGCGGTTATGGAATCGGTCCGTCATCCCCGAGTTTCCCGGTAGTGGAATGGTCGCCGGGGACGGAGCTCATTCGACCACCCGAAGGCGGCACACTCCTCATTCCTTGCAGCAACCCCAACAACACGCAGGTACGGCATGCATGAGGGATTAAGGGATAGCATCATAAGTGTGGTTTGGTGCACGCTTAAATTCCCAAGGCAACTAGAAAACGTCGTGCAACGGACAGTGTCCCGATCAATTACTTCTCACTTATGGTAAAAGAACATGAAACAATTTTGGGATTAGATTATTAAATAACACGGTGGATCAGCAAGTCTTTTCTCGAGTGAAAAACCGGTTCGAGTTCGCGCAGTTAAGTATCAACTTGTCGTTTTGAATTATACTAAGTCTTGAATTTGTCGGCACTCTACACAGGTGTCCCGCATCGCAATTCCGCCGGCAATGGCATACAACGGAAGGCTGCTTATTATTAATGACGTCCCAAAATTCCTAGAACCGTCTACCGAAACGTTTCACTGCTGCAACTGCACACAGGAAGCCCGTCCCGAGGAAGAACTTCGGTGGGTGGTGGGGGTGTCCGAGTACGATGTGGGGACGGGTGCGTTCACCATCAAGATCGCGAACTTCTCCTACGCCTACACCGGTCTGTACGAGTGCCTGCACTCCAACGGCAGCCAGCGGGTGGTGACCAAGCGCTACTGGGTCAGCCCCACCCACTTCCGCCACGACGTCTTCCACCTGCCCATGACCAACGTCACCGTCCGCCACGGCGACCCAGCGGAGATGGTCTGCCCGGTGCGCTTCAATTTCCTGCCCGGAAAACTGAGACACCGTTTTCTGTGGCGCAGAGGAGACGATCTGCTTTGGGCCAAATCCATCCTGGACTTAGCCGACGCCGTCACAGCGCCTTACGACTTCAACGGGTTTTTTCAGTTCGCCAGTGACGAGCAGTGTCGCTGCAATTCCACCATGAAGCTGAGGAGCGTCACGTGGAAACACGCCGGTTGGTACGAATGCTGGTTCCGCATCAACGACCGTCTGGACGAGTGGATTATGCAGAAAGCCTACCTACACGTCATTTAAGTGCAGATCCACCTTTCAGCTAGCGGCTCGGCAACGGCGTGTATACTGATCTTCGGCAGCTTTGCATCTGCAGCATTTCGTTTTGTACCTCTTTAGTTTTTGTATTTTATTCATTGATGGTATGTTGTCTGTTGCCAGCTTGAGCAACGCTCCCGCTTAACGCCGTCTACCGCACAAATGCGTACTCTGTACTGACTCATGTACATACACCATAGTGACCATACAGTATCCTCCGCTGATGTATTTTCTACATTAATTAATAACATGCATAAAGTAATAATCGTGGCAAAAATGTCTAGTGATTTTTCTAGTTTCTTGCCCAGGTCTTACAGCAAAGACGGAGTTTCGGGCAATACCGTACGGGCAGGCGCTTCACATCAGCAGTCACTAGAAAATAGGGAAACAAATAATTCTATCTGTAGCAATGCAAAAGCGGTTGTATTTTCTACACTCTGCAATGCTTTAGTGACAACACCGAAAAGAGCCAACAGGTTTCGCTGCGCAGCCGTCAGACGTAAAATCTCCTAGCTTGCGCTCCCACACTATCATCCCGCTTTTTCTCCTTGGCGGCGCTCTCTTTCCGGTAGCGCTCCGCCATTTCCCGCGACGTCACAATTCGCAAGACCACCTTCAAGCGGATCCTCGCCTCCGGTCCCGAGTGCATCAACAGCAAAAAGTTATCCACCACCAAATCCGCGGTCTCCACCACCGACAACAGCGGGATGGTCACCACGCCCAACCGGTGCCGGTCCTCGCAGTTAATCACCGTCAGCGTGAACTTTTGCAGCAGTGGATTGCTGACGTAGAAGATATGCTGCTGCTCCCACACCGGATCAGACGTGCGGTTGCACGTCCGGGATTTCCACGTCTGGGTGTCGAGATTGAGGATGGCCTTGGGCGAGGGCGGGACGTCCTTCCCGGGAGACCGCGGGAGGTTCTCCGCAGAGTCCAGGACGACGATCAGGATCCCGGAGGACAGCGGGGACTCCGCGTGCGGCGCTAGGTACCGGCATTCGTGGAGGGCGGACGAAAGGTCATCGCGGTTGGCGGAGAGGTGGAGCCACTGCAGGCGGAGGTGCACCTGGGTCTTGGTGGCGCTCTCCAGATCGTACCAGCGGTCGACGGACTCCGCCTCCACCACCGGCGCGGAACTGACCAGCACCGAGCCCAGGAGCTGCTCGTTCTCCTCGTTGATGAGCTGGAGGTGGAGGATCTGCCCTTCCGGCTCGGTGACGACGAAATCGAACATTTGGTCCCAGTTGGGGTTGACGCTCTTGCGGACCGGTTTGCTCTTGTCCTCCTTGGAACCCAACTGCAGTTTGACGTAGGGACTGCACTCGTGGGCGGTGATCGGGCCGGTGTCCGGCGCCAGGAGGTCCCGGGCGGCGATGAGGTGGACGCGGAGGACCCCGCGCGGCATCACAAACATCACGTCGTTGTAGACTTGACTACGCGCCCACAGGAACGTCTGCCGGTTCGGCAGGACCACCATGGACTTGAGCTGTTCGTGGACCAGCCGGTGAACGGTGCCCTTCATCCCCGGGAAGAGGAGGAGGTTGGTCATGTCGAAATCGACATCGGGCGGGTTCAGGAAGAAGAACTCGATGCCGCCTGCAAGAAAACAGAAGATTACGCAAAGGTCACTGAGGGAACGGGTGGGGTCCTAAAGGGCACATACAGCGATTAGGGTGCGCCACCTATTAAGGGCACCTGCCCCAGGATGGGTTTGAGGATGACGCGCAGGACGCCGCGCAGCTGGACGTTCTTGATGCCGGCCTTGATGCCGGAGACGCTGCAGGCGAACTCGGCGTTGCCGTTGTAGTACATCTCGCAGTCGAACATGATCTCCTTGCGGTCCAGTGCGTCGCGGTACATTTGATGCCGACGATGCGCAGCGGGATGGTGCCCATGGTTAGCGTCTCGAACTTGAAGTTATAGGCATGCTCGGTCGCATTGATGACAAATCTATAAAAAATCTTAATTAATAATAACAAATTATACACGTGCCAAAAATTTTTACATGGTCAAAAGTAAATTATTCGAAAAACTGAAATTATCGGTGTTTGGAAAAAATTAACGGGTGATGAGTAGAGGGTATAAATCAGCCGAAAAATTTTTCGTAAGTGTACAAAAACTGAATAGGTAAATCCTGATTACAAATGTACCGAAACCTTCATTATAAATTAAATAAATTCTTTATCTCAATAATAAGTATATAAAAAAAAATTTGATTTATCGAAAGGTCATCAGTTAAATTCTTATAAGTAATTGTAGGACAAACCGCTCGAAACGCGTGGAACAGAACTGGCTCAGAAGGTCGCTGCAGGGCAGCCACATGCGGGCGATGGCCGTGTTGATCCATTCGACGCGCTCAAAATCCGGGAAGGTGATCCAACGCGGCAGGGCACCAGCGGCCGTCTCAATAATCCGACGCTGCTCATCCGGGGAGAACTCTTCCAGCCGCGGCAAAGTCCGTGGTCGAGATGGGCGTCCGCGGCCCGCGATAAACTTGACGAGGAGCACCAGCAACCGCGCAGTCAAATAATAAATGGGGTGTCGGTCGCGCGTCAGGAAATACACGGCAGCATCGTAGGCGAAGTCAAGCAGAACGGCCAAAAAGGGCATTTATGGGCGGCCACCATATTGTAAGAAAAACGTAGCATTGTCGGGGTCGGGTGTCGTTATTCTTATGGAGAACTGTATATGTGTATGCAGCATATTTGCCCTTCATGTATTAATTATCAAGAGCATCGTTTTCTGCTAACTCGAGGCAGCGGCAAAGGTGTTGCTATAGGCCTCAAGAAGCTTTGATGTTGTCAGTATGGTATCAACTACTTTCAAGCATTTATTATTGCTCACTTCGTAGTCAAACAGTACGTACGTATTCTGTAGTTACTATTATACGAGCAATAATTATTCTGATGTTAGTAATACGTATCTCGATGGCAAACTGGACACACATACCAGTTACATACTGTAAGTTAGTACCGCTTTACAGCCAGCTTCAGGGACATGATTGACTTAAAAATAAGAATTAGCCCGACACGCACACTGCACAGCCGATCACGAGTGCGAATTAGGAAGCCCAACGGACACAATGTGATTGACGCTTTGGTGCAAGATGTAGTCTAGCGTTTTCTTGCGGTGGTGGTGGCCATACGGCGCTGCGGGGCCTTGGTAGTTTTTCTGGGCATGTCCAGATCGTCCTCCACCATCTGCGCGATCTCGATGATGTCCTGATTATCCAGCAGCACCACGTCCTGGCCGCGGTACAGCCGGGAATTACTGTAGTCGTAGAAATGGATGGACTGCCTGCAGTCCACGTTGAACCACCAATCACACACCAGACTGATCTGGTTGAACACCTGCATTCCCCGTCCGTGAAGGCGTAAACACCGTCAACAAACGAAACCACACAAAAGCAAAGCAAACAAATCGAATTTACCGTCATATTGGGACACAGGTAGCTCCACAGTTGGCTATTCGTATCGCACCGCCGAATCACTGTAACAAACCAATGGTCAGCCGTATTTTAAAGCGGATGAATGTTGTCTAAGCGGTTCTCCATGTTGTGGCTATCGGTTCTGACCAGCTTACCATGAGCGCTGCATGACTGGGCACATTCACTGGAAACTGCCCAATCTATATTTTCTAAACCTGACTTAAGTTTTTGTTCGTCTTTCCTTCGTACGGAGCGTTCTAATTAAATTAGGCCTACGATGTGGCTGCACAGTGAACTGGTAGTTTTCCCTTGTGGACAGATGTGGAAATCGCAATCATAGCTGATTCGTGATTTGGGCATTCTTTCCAACCTGTACAGCCGTTTGCTCCCTAGAGACGCTGTATAAGACTATAAGCAGTTCCAGTTGCGACGCTTTAAGAGTATTGTTTTATTATCTATCCGTTGGTCAACGAACGCCGGACGCACCTTGGCAGCGGGTGTCCATATCGGCGTAAAATCCCGGCTGATGCTCCGCACACTGGAAGCTCCCCACGGGAATACTATCGAGAATCGGGTAGTCGACGTCGGGTCGGCCGCTGCGCAGGAGATCGATGGTGTCGACCGTGGTTAGGTGGCGCTTTCCTTGGAGAATGGCCAAGGAATCCCACACCGACGGATTCTGTGGCGGAACGACGGAGTTGGCCATGATCACCGGGCTCGATTGCTGCCAATACATACAGATACACATATAGCATTGAGTCGGCATTTGCGCATGATTAAACCAGTGTCCACTCGAACCGGCTAGCGGAAATAAATCTTAGCGACATCACTGGAGGCAGGCACATAATTAAGCACTACAGTCTGTATCTTTACGCTATCTTGCTACACAAAATTTTACTTTATTTCAAACTTGTGACCTTGTTACATGAAGGTCATCAACGCAAACTGCACAACGGACAGGCTGTTGCAAACATTAACGGAGCTGTTAATTACCGGTTGCGCGACGTTGGCCACTGCTGAGATCAGGAACAAGGTCCACATCACGTCGGCCATCAGTTTCACCAGCGACATTCTCATTTCTCGGATTAGGATTGCAATAGTTATTCAGACAGGCAAGTGCAAAATTAGGGGCCTCGCCGCTCAGAAGAACCGCTGTCAGCCACTCAAGCTTTACCTAACACTCACTATTGTTAAATTTCTTAAAAAGTCACAAAAAAACTACCGTCAAATCGGAATAATGTTTTCGTTAAAGCGCACCGAGCTAAGGGATGATTTGATTCGTCAGCATGCCACTGCACTACGAGAATGCGTTAACACTGACTGTCTCAAACAGCTGACTGCTGCGCAATCGCATACCAACAAACTTACACTGCCGCCAAAAGTGTCAACATTTACTTCAAACGTGGCTGCCGCAGTAACATGTTAAGCCATCGGCCGCGTGAAGCACCCTCTCCTCCACGCCCCGTGCGCCGACGATACACGGATATGCCGGTGAAGTGACCGGCCGGCACAGGCGCGTAGTGCTAGTTTGCCACGGCTGGATGGCGCTCCACAAAACGGTCACCCATGCGGACGATCACTCAGCTTTTCCATCACACTTCCACACCACTTAAAAGGCGCGTGACGCAACGGCTGCTGCAGGATGAAAAGATGACACCGTGTGTCCATTGCGCTCGGAAATTATTCATTTATTATTTGTGGCACATGTTTTACCCGGCAAGTATTCGTTTATTCGAGGCACTTTTGTTTTTTACTCTAAACCATTTATTACTATGGCTTCTTGTTGACCTTTTTACTGGAAAATCACTAAATTATGTGCAGACTTTTTATTTCTTTAAGAAATTATTTACTTTTCAGGCAGCTGTTTTACGGGGTTTTTCTATCGCGAAAAGATTTTTCCATGGCATTTTTTATATTTTCCTGCTGGCAAATTAATCATTCATTTTGTCAATTTGGTCTCGATCTTTACGAAAAAAGTGTTCGCTATTGTTGCTAAAATATGTCCTCGTATATTGCTTTGCTGGGGGAATTATTAATTAATCGAATACTTGTGGCCTTTTTCATATTTTTTCTTGCTGGGAAAATTGAATGTTTTGCTTCTTTACTGGGAAGTTATTCGCTTATTTGCGCCAATATTTTATGTACACTGTATTACAGGAAATCATTAATTCATGGATTATGTGTGGCATTTTTTATTCTTTCAAAGAACTGACATAACCCATAATCAGCATCAGCAGCTAATAAAAGGCATTAATTAAGTCACATTTCAACCGGTGTACAATTGAGTCAAAAACGGGACGCACAAACGCGTCCCGTTGGAGTCAGCAGCCAACTATCATCCAATCCACGACATTCATCCCAAAGAAACACCATAAGATTTAGTCCATTAAACAAGGAAAACAGGGGGCCGGTCGGTCGAAGGCAGGAGCAGCAGAACGAGCAGAACAATCAATTTTAGAAAAAGACAACACATAAAACAGGCTAAAAAAGGCCGCGCCGGCAGCGCTAAGTGTAGGCGCCGGCGAGGGCCTCCAGGCGCAGCATCAGCTCGCTAAAGGAGGGCCGGTTCTCCGGGATGGGCTCCCAGGCGGCGCGGATCATCTCGTAGATCTCCACGGGACAGCCCTCGGGCGCCTCCATGCGGTAGCCCTTCTCCACGTGCTACACCCATCACAACGCATATTTTCAATGTACGAGACAAATAATATATAATACAAATACATTAATACACATATATATCTATAAACAAACAAATAAAAATGTATCAGATACTTATTAATTTATTCTTTTATTTACAGAGATATAATATATCTCGGTATTTATTATAACCCTTTATGCAGGCAATAGCCAATTAAACGTAACAAAAAGCCTGCACCGAAAGACACTAATTAAAAAAAGTTCGAAGTTACACATTGAAAAAACAACCGAATTCATTACTGTCATTATTTATTATGTATGTATGTATTTATTTAGCTATGTATTTATAAGTTTTACACATATTTTTTTAAATATGTATTTATTTAGATATTTGTTTATGGAGATAATATATGAGATTCTCGTATATCTCCATAGATAAATATCTGAACAAATAGATATCTAAATAAAAAGTAAATAAAGAGATGTCTCGTATAGCTGCAGAAATACATTAAAACCAACAGAAATACAGCAAAATATTACACCAAACACGTTAATTACAACCGAGTGTACAAGGCATAACTGTAGTGTGATGGCACGTAAGCCCGGTTACCATTGCTTCTTCAGTACGTATTAACGAATGGCTTGTAACTGGCTTATTAGAAGGCACAGTAGTTTCGTATTGTTTTCTATGATTTTCAATTTCAAGGATCATGGGTGGTGATTTTCCTATTCTGATTCCGTACACAGTATTAGAGAGTACGATTAAGGGGATAGTTTTTCCTGTTGTGACTGCATTCAGTCCATACTAAACAGAAATTCAATCAAACATAATTTTATACAAATAAATAATAGATAGATATTTATAATATAATTTTACACAATAAATTTCCTCATTTTTAACTAATTAACTTCCTAAAGATATTATTAAGTAAATGAATAACATCATCAAGAATAAAGCAGTTTCTCCGACGAATACCATTCATTCACCATAAAAAAACAGAAGCGAAAGAAATACAGTGAAAAATTCCACGTAGCAGGTAACTTGAAACCAAATCAATAACGGATGATCGTAGTACTGTGGCACGCGCATAAAGGTCACACTTACTTTAATTACTGTAGTATGCGTGATGGCTTCTGATTACCTACTGGCGTACAATTTGTACAATTTAATTTAGTTCGAAACAGTTTTCTCCTAGGCAACTGTTTTTTTAAGTATTATTAAACATAAAATAATACTCATGATTATTATATTAAATCAAGCAAAATGACAACACTTTTATTTCTAGTTTATACTAAGAAACTTTTCAAAGAAATTAAGAAATAACGGAATAATATCAAACAAAATGAGGAAATCTCCCCGACGAAAATCACTGATAATAATTACTAATTTTTATGTCACAAATATTTACCGCATTGCAGCGAAAACATCATTATAATCGACAATAAATCGATGTCGATGCAAACTCACCTTGACAACGTCGGCCAGGGGTATTCGCGGATACGGCACCCGTCCAAACGAATAAATCTCCCATAATAATATGCCGAAACTCCACACATCCGACTTATTAGAGAATCTCTGCACAAATACCACCGCATTTTTATTACCGCATTTTAGCGCAGATTCGCTAATTACAGCATTACGCGTCCCTACGTTTTTCCCACTCTTACCACATTTCACCATTTGAAATAAAACAATAATTTTCACATTTTCTCCATATTTTCCTCTATGAACTATTTCAGCAAAATTAAAACAAATTTAGTTTATAAAAGGCTTAAAAGCCACCCTAATTTATCAGCCATAAATCGCCATTACATTTTCCACAACGTACTTGGTATTTCAAAAAACATTAGGAAATAATTTCATAATAATTACTGTAAACGTTTGAACGCAGTATATCTAATTTTCCTCTACAGAATGTTTTCGTAAAACTGCAAAATAAATCGGGAAAACTATGGCAGATAATTTACAACGCCAACCGGGATAACTGGCCTGCCGGAATGTTTGTCAAGACGCACATTGTACTTGAGGGCCTCGGGGGCGGTCCACTTGATGGGCAGCTTGCCGCCGTCGGTGGTGAAGTTGATGTCGCGGGCCAGCCCGAAATCGCTGACCTTGGCCGTCAGCCCGTCCGACAGCAGCACGTTGCGCGCCGCCAGATCCCGGTGGACCACCTTCTTGGCCTCCAGGTGGGCCATGCCGGCGCACGTGTCCCTGCAGTCACCACGCATCAAATCACGCCACACTGCTTTGCCTAATGTGCCGTCTTATCTTGCCGGTATTTTACAGAAATCGACAGAAAACTGATTCCCCACACGGAAAAAAATACTAAACTCGCATATACAGAAAATGACTGAATATTCTTCTAAAACAGTCAGCGTGTCATCACCTTTTTAATTGGAACACAAAGCCATCCCACTACAATATTTCTTGTTCAACAGGTACGCCGCCGACTGAGATTTTTGGCAAAAAAATGTAAAATAAATTTGTTTTCTTATTTTTACAGACGAAACGGAATAAAGCATGATCACTATGGCTGAACTAAAAAGTCGAACTTGTCGACCAGTGATTGTTTGAAAAATTAACACAGGAAAAAAGTAGACGCACCGGGAGAAGAGGAGCTGGTCGCGTTTGGTGACGTGCTGGCGGCCGCGGGAACGCAGGAAGTCGACGAGGTTGCCCTTGCCCATGTACTCGGTGAGGAGGTACACGGACGGCCCGTCCAGCACCACGCCCTTCAGCTGCACCAGGTTGGGATGCCGCAGGGCCCTGCAGCATGTGCAAGCGGTTGTTTATTCATTCGCAATTTATTGAAATGGCCACGCATGTCCTTACGTCATGACGGACGCCTCGGCCAAGAACATCTGCACGGCATGCGGATCCTTCAGGCTCTTCACGGCCACTTTGCAGCCACGCAGATAACCCAGCAGAACGTCTACAACACACTGCACTTTAACAGCCAAAAACCAACACAATATCACCAAAATAATTTAAACTCATTTTATATCAATATTAAAAATTACAAAGAGTAATTAAAATTCAAACACAATAATACTACACTTTCAAATATATCGTTTTACCCGGTAAATTATGTTAATAATACTACAGTTTTAACTTATAATATACTTACTGTAGGACTTTTAAATCATACTTTGTACATTTGTGTAATATTTTTATTTATCCTGGTTTCTAAGTGCTATTTTTTTCGCAGTCGTTCGCCTGTGCGGAAAGAGAATTTATCCATTCGGTGGCCAGTGTTTCCTTACCTCCGAATTCGCCCTTGCCGAGGACGTCGCCGAGCTGCAGCTCCTGACTGGGCACCACCCACCCGGCGTCCTCGAAGGCTTTGGTGTCCACGCAGACCTCGTGGTTGCCCTTCTTCGGCACCGGAATGCTCAGCTGCGTGCACAGCCCGTCCGCGTCCAACTGATAATGCTACACAACCAAACAATTTTTTAACGATTAAATATGTATCCTACGACGCCTCCACGGTCCACACTTCTCCTAACGCAATCAAAAATAAAATAAATACAATCTTTTAAAAAAATATTAATTTCAAAACGCATGGATTAAAATTAAATCATTTTAATTAGTTTAAATTTGCGCAGGCTTCTTGTCATTGAGTACAGGCTGTTGTGGAATAAAAATCAATAAACAAGTAATCCAATAAAATGACGAGTAAAAATTAATAACAATTTAAAACAATTTTTTAAAGCAAAATAAATTCTTACTGATTAAATATGTAAGTACAATACAATGCGCCGATACGACGTCTCCACCCTTCGCCAAGAATCAAAAATAAAATAAATACAGTCTACCAAAAATTATTTTAAAAAAAAAAACTTCAATTAAATACGAGTAAAAACCACAATTCTTATTCGCAGCACTAATCAAATAAAACTAATTCGTGCCATTATAACGTTTATCACAATAATACAGTATCCAAAATTTCACGACGGCTGCATCATTTGGCTGCCGATTTTCACTCAGTTATTATTTGGACGATGCATCATTTAATAATCAACAATTTATTTAGAATTATTTCTTAATCACAACGACTTCTTTTCCAGTCAGTTTAATTGACGGTAAACGAACAATAATTTAACCGGCTAATTAATCGGCCCTTGTCGACAAAACGGGACACCATGAATTATTGCCCATTAACCCAAAATTTATTGTAGCTTTTAACTGGAACTAATTATCATTCTCGCATCTCAACCGATACATTACGCACAGCTCATGAAACCCGCGTTACAGCACCCCGAAAATAAATTCAACCGACAAGTGTACTGCGCATGACCGCCAGCCAAGTCAGTTACCCGGCGAATATACAGCCGAAAAACGCTTGCTTTCCAATGATGATACACACAACACAGCCATCATTCAAATTTCCGGTGTGCGCGCGGCTTTTCTCTGACTCACGCCGGGGTCGTGTCTATAGTTCGCCATAAATCATCGATATAATTGGCCGGTCTGTGTCGTGCTGCGCTCCAACAGGTTAGCGCTCGGTATTGCAGCATTAAATGCCGCAATAATCACGCTTTTAGCCAACCGTCGGTATTTCCGGCACATTGGGTCGGCCCGGCCGCGATTTTGTTAAAGAGCGCATTTCACGTGCAATTTAGCATGGACCCCTTCGTAATCACATTTCCATACAGTAGCTCCTAACGGGTTACACAATTTTATGATAATTTCTTTTCCGAATCGCTGGTTGCAAAGACGCCATGTATTTATCGTTCATTTGTTATATTTTGAAGTTTATTGAAGCTTAAACGAGTGTTACGATTTAGGGAGTGGCGCGGCACAGGGCAACAGACTTCACAGACGTGCAGGCGCCAATAGAGAAAATGTTTATGTATTTAAAATATAATAAATAATTTTACGCTAATTAAAATGCTATCAAAATTATTGCTGAGCGAAGCTCGCTTTGTACATATTGAGAAATAAATGCCCAAATTAAAATTATCATCATAAAATTATCGTCATAAAAGTTATCAACATTATCAATATCATCATAAAATTATTATCGTAAAAAATTGTATAAAAATTATTATTAGAAAAATAAATAACTATTTATTATCGTTTGTTTCTTTCCTATTTTTCAAGAAGGACATCTAAGTTTAAATCCGCTAAAAAAAACAATAACCATACAAAAATACAACGAAAAATTAGTAATGAAGAAGAACAACAAAAATTAAAATGATAAAAAATAAATAACAAATAAACAACAATAAAATAACAAATATTATTTTTTTTAATTTTCACGGAAGACATCTTCATTAAATCAGATTTTTTTAAGATAGAAAAGGTAAACATGGAAAAAAATTTATGACAATTTTTTTATTTTTGCTAATGTGTACAAGTTCATTAAACAAACACTTCTGTCCCGAAACTTTTGACAGCACAAGATTGAGCCCCGCTCAACGTGTCACGGCAGCTTAATGTAACAAAACCGAAACGTCAGAAAAATCAGCGCTGATCTGGCTAATATTTATTCGATCTGCCGGCAACGTGTTTCGCATCCGTCGCATCATAAAACATCGGAAAAATAACTGCGCGACTGTCAATATAGCGAGTCTATACACTGACCATCCGGCAGCTGATTTAATTCTGGCCAGAATCAGCACCGGCCACGCCAGAAAACGACAACAAACCACCGACTTGTTCGCGCTACACCAGTGTTTTTCGATGAACAGCCTTAACGGTAAGACTGTGGCCACTTAACTGCCGCGCTACAGCCCTTTCTGACATTTCTCACAAATCAGGTCAACGAGTTTCTAAACAACTACCGACTAGTCACTACCGTCTTTTTTATTCACTTTAAAAATCGCGGGCGACTGACTCGCAAAAGAAAAACTGTCACACATCTTTTCCGTCACGCCAACAATGATTTTCCTCGATTTATTCGAATAACTTGCATTTTATTTTCCTCTCCAAACATTTTATATATTTATTTTCGATTATTTATTATGTTAAATTTCAACATTTATTAATATTATTATTAAATATTAATACAGCTCTTCCTTTTTTAATAAATTATTATTGTTTTATTTATTATTCGATTATTTTAACAGTTATTTTCGAGATATTGCCAAAAATCACCCAAAAAAAGCCAGTTATATTAAAAAAACAATTAACTGGAAAATTATTCTTAAAAAAATTAACTACAGAAATTTAAATAAATTTTTTAAGTAAATAACAAATATTGCCGGAGACTGCAAACAGCCCTGAAAGACTGCAGACTGTTTATCCTAATTATACATGAGCCTTCAAGTGGGCACTTGCCGAGGAATTGTGCGTTGATAAATGGTTGGAAAAGCCGCAGAGAGTCAGCACAGGTGCGTACATTAATCACCTGGCCGATATTCCAGCGCTTGCAATGCTTTACAAAAACCCCACTAAACACCCGTCATCGCATTCATTGCTGACTGGTTCGTGTATACAATTATCTCCCTAAACGCATCAAAAATGCTGCAGCCTGACATTCATCGGATATTAAACGGCCAGCAATCGCCAGACACCCCAAAAAATACAAAATAAAAATAAATTTTATTTTCCAATTGAAAAATCCATTTTTTTACATTTTCACCCATTTTTTCAGTTTTAAAAAAAGGACTCTAAAGTAAAACACTTCCACATTAGAGACAAAAATTAAAACTGATCAAAGTGAAGACGAATTCAGCGGAGAAAACGGTTAAACAAAATCAAAAAATACAAAGAATCACAAAAATAAATAAACAAAAATTACAAAAAAATAAAATCAATACAAATATACAAAACAGTATTAAAAATAACCAGAAAAACAAATAAACAAAAAATTCAAAAAAATGTGTGTACCTCGACAAGTTGTGCGAGGGTATCGAACATCTCCTCCTCGTCGATGGTGAGGAGGTTGTTGCGGTAGATGATGTGGTAGTGCTCCACTTTGCCGGCGTAGGACACGCACAGGGTGTAGTCGCCGGGGAAGTTGGTGCTCTCGCGCACCAGGAACATCCCGTCGAACGGCGGCGTCAGCAGCTGCTCCGCCTTGTCGCGCCCGATCTTCCCGTGGAACCAACTGCAAAAATAAGCAAAAGTTTCGCAAATATCGGGAGACAGCTGACCGTATAAAAATGCCTTCCTGTTGTTTCCGGTTATTTAAATCAATATTTTAATTATTACTCCCTATTCCGAAACTTTTTCAAGTCGACACAGCAAAACGATTCGCTAATTTGGCTTCATTTTTTCCTGCCATTTTCTGACGGTATGATTTTTATATTTTAGGCAATACTTTCCTTAGTTCGAAAATAACGCTCGGGATTCATATTTTTCAAATCCATTTTAATTCGTTTTAAATTCTCAGAAATCATTTTTAACGGGAATAATACAAGTTAATTTCTTTCAACTGCTGATTTAATATTTAATTAATTTAAAAATATTTTATGTCCCAATATATTTAACAATGTTTTAATGTCTTTAATTTACTTTAAATTCTAATAGACCTTTTAACACAAATAGCATAAGTTAATATTTGTCAAGTGCTGATTTAATATTTATTTATTTTAAAATTATTTCGATATCCTTTCACGACGACGCTTCCTTTGGAAATTCGAATAAAAGCCCTGAAAATCGTCAATAATTTTCTCCCATAATTCGCGTGATCTGTTAGCCGATCCAGTACAAACTGACTCATTTTACAGCCGTTTTTATCGGCGTAAACCGATCTCTTTTCAGCGATATTGACTGTGTAAAATATGGGTGAAAGGAGATGTTGAAGCGCGATAAAAAGGACAACAGTAGCCTGCCAACATTCTCTTATTTCCTCTCACAACACAACCCATTTTCCGCCGGGGCTAGCTATCAATTCTCCGTGTCAGCCGCAGAATGGTGTCAATTTTGTTATGGCACAACACGGCTATTTATTAAAATTTCGCGGGGAGATGTGTGAACAGTAAACAGCCGATCCGCATTCTCTATTGTGGCGCGTTGTGTGTGTGTGCATTTTCGGAATTTCAACAGCATTTTACGGCGCACACCTCATCCACCTCATCAGCATATCAATGGGCGTCGAGATGCTACCGAACCTGCTCAATTATTGACACAGCCACAATCCGGCCATTTTCCTCCGCGCACCACTCGCCAAACACCGCGTTGCGCAATTAATTCACAGCACAATTTGCATACCAGCTCCTACTTGGCGAAACCACAATTTTCTCACACAACCTCACAGAGTCAACTAGGCAAACAAACAAATGACCATAATTTCGAATTTTCGGATATCATGCCAAAGCTGATTTAAGGAAAGAGGCCTTTAAATAATATTCCAAAAAATGTAGGATGATTTCAAATTATTTCTGATTATTTATGATTTCAAATTATTTCTGATTATTTATGATTTCTGTTTGAGAATTCAGTTTATCTGTTTCAACTCTCAGATCATATCGAAAGCTTTAAAGAAACGGTCAAGAAATGGGCATCAAATCAAATTAACCGAATGATTATAACTAAATTTTATGCAGCAATATTAGCATTCGGTGAGGTGTCAGTCCATCAAAATTTCCATTAGATTTGTGACTTTTTGAAGGATTAAAATGTATCCATTAATACTTAATCCTCATTAATTACCATGTTATTTCGTAATTTTCCACTTATTTGGTTATCTCCAACATTTCCTGCAACATCCCAAAAATTTCAAATTATATAATTACATTTTCAAGTTTACTATTCAATAATATTCAGCAAAAGGTAATTCAAAACATTTGAAATTACAACCCTGATTTTTAAGAAACTAATAAAATTCCAAAGAAAATGTCAAATCAAAGAACGATAAAAGGCTCATTTAATAAAATTAAAACCTTATGGGTTTTTAAAAAAATTGATTGAGCTCCAAAGAAAATGCAATATCAACAAACGACAGATTAATGTAAGAAAAATTAATGCAAACCCTAATTTTTAAAAAGATTATTCAGGACCAAGAGAAACGCAACAGTGCAACACTCATGGAAAATTCAAGATCACTGTCAAGAAAAATTGAAGATGCTCGGCATGTTTGGAGGAAAAAAAGCCAGCATTAAATCGACGCACGGCTATCTAAACTCGAGGCTTGGCCGCACACGCCAGCCGCGCAGCAGTATACTAACACAGCCACGCTCTGACCCAGCTATTGCGAAGAACCCACCCCGAGGCTCCAGCGAGCCACCCCGCGATTACGCAGCAACCAAGAATTCTGTCCCTTCTCCGGGCATCTAATTACTCTCACTTACGGCATGGCATGCAGGCGCACTTCGGCCTTGTAGCCATTCTGCTGCACAGGCGCCGCTGAGGAGCCATTATTATGGTGTGACGGAGCGCCGTTGACGGTGGCAGGCGGATTACTGGACTGCATGACGTTCTTACGGATGAAACGCGGCAGAATTTGGATCATGGAGCTGCTGGGCGCCACGATCAACACGGACAAGAATCCACACAGGTCTCGGCATCACACAATGAGAGGGAAGAGTGAAGGGGCAAATTAGCCAGGATTATCCGACATGATCAGACACGTTTCAACAGGCCAATGGATGTAATCCGCTGTTATTAGCCTTCGACGATCAATGGCCAGTTTAAAATTGCGGCGCACACAGAGATGGATGGGAAATTATAGCTGATAATGGAGATTGATACACGCAGATCAATACGGTTGGGCTTTGAGGAGAGTTTCGAGTTTAGAAAGCGAAAGAGACGGAGGACGGAATGGAAAATCGCTGGGGCAGAAATGCAACACCAGCTGCCAGCGACGCCAGCAACGTAAACAGTAATTAGCGCGCTGAGCGCCGCCGCCGCGCCATACACTGACGCCAACGGCACGCCATTGCGGCAAGTTTACTGTGTAGTGCACACCGCCGCCGTCCGCCTGCGTCCGCGCTGTGCGACAGTTGTTACTTTGGTAGCGCCAAGTCCACAGTAACGCCGTATTAATGGTACGAGGACGAGCTTAGTACATGTGATAGACAAAAAAACTAGCGAGAGAATCTGATAACCATTTGCGTGCTGTGCAACACTGTCAGCCACCTTAGGCTGGCGGTAGCCGCGCGCCGTCACGCAGCCGTTAGCTGAACACGGTCTGCTATTTACGGTAACGCACACTCGTATTGAAATTTAAATGCGAGTTTTGTTTTGGTTTTATAACTCTGTTTATAATTGGTTCTCCGCAAAATTTCCAGTAACCAGTGACTGACATTAATTAACCAATCTCTTGATAGTAATGTTATAAAATTACCATCTAAATATAAAGATTCATCTGGCGAGATGTACTACGATGAGAAATTGAGAATATCACCGACGTACGGCTACCTGCCAGTTTGTTTTCTGCACCTGCGATGGAGATTTCTTTCACGAGTATCAGCGTTGTTTCGGGCCTACCGTTGAGTGAGAATTGTGTGGAGGAACCTGCCAGCGACGTCCTCAGAAAAAGAGAAAACTTAAAGATTCTCGTCTGCGCGCCGAAGCAGGGCTTATTGCGACTGACAGTAAAGTAATCGCAGCGCTCGAGCAACGGGAAGCAGAAAAACTGATGCAGAAAAATAAGCGAAAAGAAACACTCGTAGCGGACTTAGCGATGTGACAAATACTCCGACTAAAATTAAAAAATCTTTCAGAATGGGTAAAAAGTGAGTACTCTGAAATTTCACATGTGGTTCTACAAAGTCAAAGTTTTACTGTAAGAAATAAAGCGTGCGGTATTTAATACTGGGGTGATTATTTGTATTAAATGTGATGTATTTACCAGCACTGACAGACCTGGGTGGTTGCCCGTGTTGCACGGGCCGGGCATGGTTATCAGATTCTCTCGCTAGTTTTTTTGTCTATCATATGTACTAAGCTCGTCCTCGTACAGTACCTGTACATATACAAGCTGAGCACGGATGAATATTGGCTTACGACTATTTAAAATTACGTCGTATCTTCGTGTGTTGGATTGTGTTGCAAAGTCAGAATGGCAAAGCCAGACAGGCTACAGCTACTTATTCAGGATGGTTAATTGCCGGCGGTGAGAATTGTGGGTGTTGACCTTTTGCCCTAAAGTTTTTTGGTTCATGGCTCGGCTGCTAAGTTTCTGCTTATTCTGCTGAATTCTACTGAATCTGAGAAGCTGTTGTAGTGGTTTATCAGTGGGCGAAGTGATTGGTTAAGTGTTCACTCAGCCAGGGGAGCACAAGAAACGCAGAGGCGAAGCCGAAAATTTTTCTTGTTCAAATTTGTAAAGCTCGTGGCAACAGAGCTGCCCATCTTAGCCCTATGGCATCCATGGTAACAAGCTTTTCAGTGACCACTGGGCCTACGGCGATCGCAATGGCGAAAGGACAAGAGTCTAAGAACACTCCCCGCACTGGAAGGATTTTTATGCAATTTAAAGCAAAAAAATCGATTGAGTAGAAGCGGAGATCACGCGTTACAATCAGGAGAGGCCGAAGGTCTGCAAGAGATGTTTAGTATTCATATAACAATTGATTATAATTATTGTTGCAACGAGAATCCACAGATCACAAAATCTTGTTCAATTTGGCGATGCAATACAGTCACAAGTTTCCTATAATAGTGATAGAATTGTACTAATTAATGCACAGCCTCAGCCGACTACGGAAGTAGGCGGCCTAATCACACAGAACATTTCGTCTAAGTTGGCCGATGCGAGGCGCTGTTCCCAAGACAGAGGCCGCGTTCCCGCGTTGGATGTCAATGCTGTTCCGTTGGCGCAGATACTCCGTCGCCCGTACCTTGTCTGTTTCCTGTTGTATCATTTCCCGACTTCGGTGACCAAATGAGAGGCGTCCGGTCCGAGTGCTCTGTTTCGACGCCTATACTGCACGGAACAGGTAATCTCGGGTGAGTTCCCGATACTTTGCCGCTCAATTTATCCTGTTCTGCGCGCGCCGCAGCTGCCCCCGCTTGCTTCGATGTTGCCGCGATGTGCGACAAGGCTACCGTGCACACACATGTGGCGTCCCACGGTCCCAGGTCAACATCTTTCCTCTTTCCCATGGGACCAAAGTCACTCCGTCGGGGCGCTTGCCATTGGTAAGACAAGTGCCAGGTGGTTCCAGTTCCGTTTCAATACCGGCGGAAGCAAAGGCGCGTTTTAAAGTGGCATTGATACAGCTATGTCTGGGCTTCCGGCCCCGGCATTTTTTACAACTCAGGCCATGGTATCCTTGCTCATCGGCCCATTCACCGCACAATTGCAACGGTGTGGAATGGTGACTGCCTGACTGGTACGCCGAGGCGCAGGCCGACAGCAATTCTGAGTGTGGTGTCGTTTAGGAAGTTACCGAGGGATACGGCTGGAAGCTTCCAGCCGTGTGCCTCTGGATTGGGAATTACGAGTCATCCAGAGGCACAAACCAACCCAGCTAGCGTAGTTTCTGTTGGACGCTGCTGTCATCCGGCCGTTAAGCCGTTTAGGTGTGTTACTGTGTACGAAGACAGTTATTTCTGTAGGAAACCACATCAGTGCAGCGCCACATCTTATAATTGGCTTGTAGCCGTATCGCTATAAGCGGTTTCTCTTCCCGGCAAAATTCGTTCAGTGGAAAACGGCTTTGATAGTGCTTACTGCCGAGTACAGTACGGTGCGGACCGTACGGTAGGATCAGAATTGTTTTTTACCGGGGATACTGAAAGTGTAATCTCGCGTAAAACATGATGCCGCATTCTAAAATCTCTTTAGTTGTGCAGCCTGCACCAATCGCGCGGACGTGACATGCGGAACATCTTGCGACCGGCAAGACCCACACGACCGGACTTAGCTGCACGTATGCGCCGGGGTTGACGTTCCGGCGGTGCCGTTCCGGCGTCCGTCTCTTTTTGGCACCGTTGATGGGTGCCCGATCAGCGCAGCCCTTAGGTTTAGGCTTATTGGCTAACGTTACTAGACACGAGGAATTGCTCCTTATCGAGATCTACCAGACATAAACGGAAAATACGAGCAAAAAGAAACAGAAGACGAACCCCTGAAATTTTAAGATGCTGATCATCAAGTGATTCTTAAGCAAACTACTGCAAAACAACTATAAAAAATTATTTTGAGGCAACTGTTCCTTAATTCAAGGAATATTCTCCCAAGATATTTCGTCCAGTGCTTTCTGGCCAAAGTTCATACTGGGTGATGAGCTGTTCCATCTAATTTGCCTTCATTCCGCAGCTTCACAGTCCAACCGGAAAATCGCTTCCCTTGCCGCGACAGTCGCAATGTAGTGTCAGCGGATTAATCGGAAATGGGCGTCGAGCATAAAAGCATGTCGTGTCTTTTATGCACCATTTTCAACGGCATCTAAGCAGGGCGCCATCCGAAGGAAACCGAGAAACGGCCGGAAAATGCACCGATAAGGGAATCGAACCCCGTAAGATCGTAAGATCGTCGTAAGATCGGCGTAGGCAGTATCACTGCACCACGGCGCAAACGGCAGTAACGGATTCTTAGCTAACAAAGAGCGAGTCGCAAAATGGATTCCCAGTTTGTAGGCTAGAATCAAAGAGGTTAGATGTAATACAACTGAACACTGTCCCAGCCGCTCTCACGGAAACGGCCTAAATGTGTCTGCGGCAGTGAACTTGGTGTCCACTACCAGGATTCCCCTGTTGCGAAATGCTTCCGTTAGACTACGGCATCGACTTGAAAGTATGTAGTTGACCTTGGCACCGCAGAAATAAGTGGAACAGGTAAATTAATACCATCCGGTACTTTCAGCTAAAAACGACTTTTACCGCTACTAAGATATTATAAGTATGGGGACCTGCACTTTTCTCTGGTTATATCTGCATTCGTTCCCTTCGCATTTGGGTGTTGTACTAACTGTAGTGTGCATAATGGCACAGCACTGGATACTGAATTAAGGGAAGTAACCCCGGAACATGACATTAAATTCGTGTATATTATGGGAAACTTCCACTTTCGCGCACTCCCAAACATACTTTTGCTTTGTTTTATGATAGTTTATGATAATTTATGATAGTTTATTTATTTTATGATGTGCCAGATTATTTGTTTATGATATTGGCTTGGAAACCGCTTGTTCGCGCAACATCCGGTGCGGGTGTTATGGCTGTAAGAAAAATCCAAAAAGTTTAAGTACATGCAGGTGTACCAAAAGCTTCATTACGGGCCAATCTCTTTGAGAATTTGCATGGAAACACACACAAGCATCAAGACCGTCCTTACACCAATCCACTGTTCTAACATGTGTTGAGCAGATTTTAAAATGGATTTCGATAATTTTAAAATTTATTTTAAAATGTGAAAAAAAACATGGAAGTCTGGATCGGTGCGACTCAGATATGTGCATTTACGTAAAAAAATTTGGAGAATATAAAATTTTTGTCCATAATGAGACGTTTGGCACTGCGTCATTCTTAAAATTGTTAGAATCTTCTTACAGCCATAACTTCCGAACCGGATATATATTGTGCGGACAAAGGGTTTTCGCCATTATGTACGAATAATGTGGCTACAAAATATCATAAAGCAAAGTAAAAAAGTGTTTGGGACTGCGGATAAGTGAAAGTTGTCGTGCATGTACACGAATTGGATGCTATGTGCCTATAGATATGGATGACTTCGTACACGTTAACTTTTTATAGGCATGTTATTCGATTGTATCTACAGTATCCGGTCGTGTCCCACGATATCCTCTATGTAACCCTTATATACCCTCACCATGTTTGCCTTCCTTTTATCCAATGCCGTATCCAAAGCTGTTTCTCCAGTATCTTTTACATATTCGATCCACCTGTATCCCAATAAGAAAATTAAGAAAACCTTAGAAACCTAAGAAAAGTGATGGATTACGGGATGCATGGAACGGATACGGAATACATAAAGGATACTGCAGAAATATGTTGGGATACGACAGTACTCAAAACATGCAGGAAATTTCGGGGATACATAAAGGATACGTAGAGGCATTGCCGTTGCTCCAGGTGTGCGAGAATGTTCATTCATTCCTTTCGCACCTCGAGCAACGGCAGTGGTAGAGCATACTGCAGGGTACTGCGTGTTAGCGCCTGCGCTCACAGCGCTCACTGTTAGAGTTAATATATTACATATGTGCTGTAAGCATGTCAAGAACAAACAGTAAAATTAATAAACATTACAGAGACAGAGTACAGACATTACTGCACTTAAACTGTGTGTAGTGGGCACCCGCCACGGGGGGGGGGGGCTATCGGAGCCGCCCGATCAGGGTGGTGCTGCTTCCCATGTTTATTTTATCGTCAGTAACGGATTCTGCTGGTCAGCATCAACCGTACCTCCTCATGCCAGATCTACCGTACAAGCGGCGTCTCTGTTATATGCGGAATACTGTGAATACAAGTCAAAACATATGTGCAGGAAATTTAACGTGTACTAACCGTAACGTCATGGAAACTTCAATTTTCTCGGTATAACATAAATTATGTTTTGCAGGCTATATTTTTCGAGGCCAGTGCGCTTACTACATCCAGCGATGACTTCACGATTAGTTCGTTTTAAAAGGATTGCTCGATAACTTGCAGGCGTGTTGCGGTTATGTTAAGTATTTAATTTTCCTCGACCGGTTCGATATTTGTTCCCTTAGACCAGATGTTGCTCTACATAATGATATAGCTCTGTGCCTGCACGTTGTTTTGTTCTTGTATTTTACTTAACACAATATTATTCAGACTGTTCCTCGTTTTGTGGATTTTCGGCGTCGAGAACAGACGGTCAAACGTTAATAAAAAGCTCACGTATCGAGCGGCCTATCTAAGGTTGTTAAAAATTAGAACGAACGGAGCTTTGTGCATTGTTGTTTGCGTTTGTATGACGCTTCCAGATTGCTTCGTATCAAAATTGTTAGATTGTCAAACGTGTACTTGTAAAACGGAGCAGAAAAACAAACTGCACTTAATTGAAAATAAAAATCTGAAAAGTTTGTTTCACAATATGTACATACAAGAGCTTTGCTCATTGAAAAATTCAGTGAAGAAATTATTCCCGTTAGCATGAGATGAAACTGCATACCGCACACTCATTGCATCTGCACGACGCATTTGTTCCGGGATAATAAACGTCGAAAGAGAAAAAACAAACTGTACTCTGGAGAGTCAGTGCATTTGTACGGCGCATTAGCCGCAGGGCATTCATGCGCGATGCTGTTGAGCATTACTTCAGTTATCAGAAAAATAATTAGAAATTTTTACTTTAGGGTATTTACTTTACAGAGAATGATAGCTTTTTTTTCTGTATATGTCGATGACTAATAGCTGCGCACGGATATTTGCGACTGATGGAAGTTGTGGCGGTGAATCACACGGCGATCTCCGCTAACTTCTACTACCTTCTTCGTAATTTTGCCGTCGAGGTCACTCGAACTCGCGCCCGCCTTGCTGACTACGCCGTGGGCACTGAATGTCTTGCGGACGCGCCTCGTTAACGGAAAAATAACAGTACAATACAACTGTACCGATAACCACACAGGCCGCGCACTACCGGCACAACCAACAGTCGAAGATTTTTCTTTCAAATGAAAATTGACTTTCCGCCGGAAACTTAAGAGAGACAGCGAACGCCGGAAGGGATGCACAAAAAAATGAACAAGTAATCCAGCTTGCTGCAAATCGCTAAGTGTATCATTCCTATTGAACACTTTTAAACATAGCATTCGTTTTTGTTACAATTTTGTGGTTAAAGTTAATCTTAACCATTTCCCATAACGAATGAATGACATCATGCCTAACACTCGAGGGGTACCGGTAGCGAACACTCTTCCTCACTGCAGAAGAACATCAGTGGCATTCCATCTCAAATTGTATGTAGTACTGTCTGTTCTTGCAACGCCGAAAGTGTTATGCCAGTTAGCGATACCCCTCCCTCTTCCATTGGGCCGGTACGGATTTCTTACGCAAATCAGCGCCCCATCGCCTGCTGCTCCCGCCACAGTCGTTGCCAACAGTCCAGGGGATAATCCCGCCCTCTCCAGGAAACTGGCCGACAACGGCTCCCCCTCTGATGTGACCTTTGAGACCCACTGCGCCGGGATGACCATTAACGCCGCCCTCCGGTGTCCTTGCGCCGGTGTGGGTCAGCGTTGTGCGGACCCGGCATCCGTTTGTAGTGTCGACCGGAAGTGCATCTGCGACTCTGCTCTAGGCTACCTAGACGCCACGGGACGGAAATGCGTCCGTTACACTACCATACCGACGGGTATGTTTTCTTAACTAAACGTATAAAGCATCTACCACTTCCCAGTGCAAAAAGAATACGTAGTTGCTGTGGGTTCGATTCCCTCAAGCGGCAGATTTTTTCCGATGTTCTATGCGAGCTTAGCCCAGCCCTTGCACAATGACAAATTCACTCCTCCTAAGATTCAAGATAATTATGAACGTAGACGAGGAAACGTACTATTTTGTAATTTATGTCGATACTTTACAATAATTTAGATCGATAGCTGGGTATGCAACAGTCATGCCAGGTGCATGTTGAACGTAAATGGTGTGGCGTGGCGCGCCGTAGTATAGGGGTTGGCGTAACCCGTGAGTTTGCATTTGTCGATGGATGCGACGCATTTGCTTGTTGATGCGATAGAAATTACGGGACAAGTTTGTGCATGTAATTGCAGTAGTCGATTTCCAGTTGCTCCGACAACATGCCCAGTCTGTCCGACTTCCGGTCCAGTCTGTCCGACTTCTACAACAATCAGCAGTACGTGTCCGACTACGGTCACGTGCCAGCCGTGTCAAACATGCCCCACAACTACGGCTACCACTTGCCCAACCTCCACAACAACGGCAGCCACAAGTAAGCTTTAAAGAAATTCAAGTAGGTGTTGATATGACAACATAAAGGGCGAAAATACTGCAATGAACGCAGATACTTTGAACTCACCGTTACAAAATTTTACGTATATGTAGTCGTATACCGCCGCTTGTCACATGGCCACTTGTCACACTGTCAAGTAAGACAATCTGGCTGCGACAGTGTCACCGTACCGGTCCGTACGAAACTAGCAGCTATCCACGGCAAAATTCAGCCACAGTGCACGTTATTATTATTATTATTATTATTACGGCACAAGAGCAGACAACCCCGAAGGGACTTCAAGTCTGGTCGAACAAAAACAATTTTCCGCTAACAAAAACGTTTAGGAGAGTTTAACAGATCTGAGTAGAAATTTGAAAGAAGGTACAGAACTGGCTTCGAGAATTTTAGGATTAACAGCAAGAAGTTTATCAAGAAGACACTTTAGCCGCATTTCCATAGTCCACCCTCCGATAACTTTCTTTGCCCGCGTAACATCGATCCGGGCCGGCTTCCGCAAATTGTAGCGCGAGGTGTTATCTTTTACTTGGATCATGTCCAGGAGGTAAGCCGGAAGCGGGAACCGATCTTCGTTCCAGAACTTGAACAACCACACCGCATCGCTCTGCCGCCATCGGTCGAATATGTGAGGAATACCCAACTTCTGATACAGTTCCGGAGTAACCGGCATCTTGTAATCAGTGATGGTTTTCAGAGCTTTACGTTGTAGTCGGGCTAGCTTGTCGCGCTCAGTCGAAGACGCTGCAGACCATACCGGCGACTGGTGTGCGATATGGCAGCCGAAGCAGGCGTGATAAAGACCTTTGCGCTGTGACATGCTGAGCCCTTGTTGTGCCCGTTTAATCATGGCAATGCCAAAATTCCCTTTCCGCTGTACCTTTCTGAACTGCTCATTCCACTTGAGGTGATTATCGATTTCGACACCAAGATATCGTACACATTTCCCTATGCCAATTACCGACCCATGAGGATGTCAACTGCACAGCGCGGCGTTGGCTCGTTATTCGTTAACGTAATGGTCACTAGTGTAACACATAGATACATGACCCAGTATGCGGTAGTCGTACCACGGCACCGCAACACACACGCAGTTGGTAGAGGGGGAAGACCAATCTGGACTCCGTGGGTTGTATACACGAACTACCTCCTACTAGGTACAAGCGGATTGCCGTGCCTAACGAAAATTACCGAAACCCAAGCACGTAAAGTTAGAAGACGCATCAGTTACCGGTCGTGCGTCATCAGACGCACGTACGTTGTGGCGGTTGTGCATATTTAACGTTAATACATTATACAGGGATACATAAACAGATTTGAAACTTGCATGTACAGTATCTCTCAAGTGATGCAAACTGGAAGCAGTACAATCCGCTTGACAAAATTTGTTGGCTGCTCGAACAATACTGGCTACTGATTGTTGCAGCGACCACAACTACCCCGACCACAACGACAACGACCGCTACCCCGGCGCAGGATACACGCTGCGCCACTACAGGACGAGGCTACAATGCCGGTACAGGAGCGGCCACGGCCACGGGTCAGTAAAGAACCAGCTGTATATTGCAGAATCTAACCCATATTTTCACCAAACGGTCGTCTGGTGGTATTGCGGATCACGACGTGCCAACACCGACATGGATCAGCGACGTTGTGTAACAGTTTTAACTAGCGTTGCAACGATTACACGTTAAAAACTGCTACTGAAAAAACTGAAATGCATCTAAGTATTGCAGCGTCGTGCGGAGGCTGCATATTTCCGACGGCTACCACTCCACAAACCATCATGTTTACGCTTAATTCACTCGAAACCACCGACTGTCTCTTCAGTATTGTTGGTCCGCCGGGGAGCAGTTTAACGGTGAGAAGGATATTTTACATTTGCCGATACGTTGCTTGTTTCCTGGTACCTCCATTAGTATTGTTATTCGGCTTGCAATGTTACAGGTGACCAGCAACGGTTTCAGCTCACCAGTGCGTACATGACAATGTTACAGACATGGGGGTTTCGTGCAAACGCAACCACCCGGCTTGAACTGGTATCCAAGAATACATGTGGTCCTTTCGTAATTTAGGCCTGCACTGTAGGCTACTTGATCATGAATGGGGTTCTTTACTGTTCGCCCTCCAATCCGCCGTTCCCGGCCTCTCTGCCCATTGCAGCCAGCATCACCGTAAGGATTTATGCATGAACGAAATCTTTCGCATCGTTCTGTTTGCGAACGTATTTATTGCCTTGTAGACGGTTTATTATCATCGTTCGCCGACACTCACTGCGCCTGGAACTCTGACATTTTCGGTTACCCCGGTCGGATGATCGTCGATGTCATTTGCTCCACGCTATCTGTAATGTCGTACTGAATGACCTTTATATTTGTTTTGTTGTATTTCTGCCCTAGCAACAGGGATTTGTGGTACTTATATTATCTCACTATTTTTATGTCATTCCACATCCGGGCTTGTTACTGTTCATGTCTTATTAAAACACACGTACTTTAAGACGTGACACTACCCCAAAAATTCACCATTCAAATTTGTTAAAATTAATTTAGCAGTCACTTTTCACATTATTTTCAGACTGGAAAAAGCCAATTTTTTCACTTAATAATTAATTAAATACTTCTTTATTTCAAACCAACATAATACGGGTTTTAACTTTTGAATAGAAAATATTAAATTGCATTAACAACAGCTCATTAAATATTAGCTTTTTTTGCGCCTAATTAATTTGATAATTAATGCCTTTTTGCGCTTATACAGTATAATCAAAAGCTACTTATGCATTATGATGTTAAATAAGAAAATCTTGACCACGCCCATGGGGATGTACGAGTGCTTTAATGCACCGAATAGCGTTGCAAATAGCTGGATTGAGAAAACCGCTTATTTTACACATCGCGCGTTCCTTTTGACGAGCCGAAATTCTTTATCAACCACAATGCCAGCGGATTGGACAATCCTTTTGCGACTGGACAATTTTTAGCTAAAATATTTATTGCGCTTATTACTATGGTTGTTATTTGAAATTCAGGATTGTTCTAATTTCTTTTTAAAAAAAATCAATCACTGTAAGCCTACTGCAACATTTGATGTTTTTTTAGTATGCACTTTTCATTGTTAAAGTGCTCATTTTTAATCCTTGGCCTGGATAGATTCGCCAGAGACGGCGAATTTTAAAGAGGAGGATTGTGACGGAGTCACGTCATGCGTCATACCGTCATGGTCAGTCAGCGGTCGATTACATCATATGACATTATCCTTACGTCACTTCCTGTCATACCGCCGTCATCATGCACGGTCACCACGGAAGCTCCACCCACTCCTAGCCGGCCATCCTCATACATAAGGAGACCTTCCGACTGCCAGCCAGTCAGTCCGTTCACCAGCAGCAGCCTAGCTGCTTAGTTATACAGTAGTTGTAGTGGGCAAGCGTTTACGCAATAAAGGTCATGGTCACACAGGTGTTGCCTAGTTGTTCACCATAGGTACACGTAGGTAGAGGTCATCGCTGATCTTCTCACATAGGGCTCATAGGGTGCACTACGGGAGGACTCGGTCTTGCGACAGTACTCAGCATGCCCAATGCTGCTGCTGTATTGCCTCTCACTACTGCTAATTACTGTCTGATAAGCGCCGTTTATGGAGTCTCCCCGGTAGTTTGGCGAATCGTCCGGCCGATGAAACGAATCACTTCAGCATTCCTTAGCGAATTATGAACGAATCATAAACAAGCTGAAACGATTCATTCCCGAGCGTCTCGACTGTCAGTGAATACAATAGATATACTTTTGATCTTACATTATCGATGTTATTACTTGAAATTGCACTTCTTGCTTGCCCGGCAAAACTCTTGCGGCGAAACACGGCTTTTTTTGAATGTTAACGCGTGTACGACGCTCTCTGTTGGTTGTTATATTATGTACGAGGGTTCGTAATAATCTTGCACAGTCGGAACTCGCTAGTCCCGGCCATTGTACCGGAAATTTGACAATAACATACTCGTACAGCATGTGCAGACTACAGAGTATTCCGTGATCACTGAGCAGGTTGCTTTATAAAACTGTGGTTAGTACATATTTAAAAAAATATTACTGTGTGATATATATCTACGCCACAATGCGCATCGGAAAACCTGGCAATGACCTGCTGACAACTGGCTTAACATACATTAATACCGGCCAATTAATGCTCGAAGCAGAATCAGCGAATCTAGAAATGCTAAAAACATGCAGCGAGCGGCGCAGTGAAAAATATCGAACAATTGAGCAAAAAAAACATTGCTCTCTAATCTCTTTAGGCCGCAATACACATCGGAAAAACTGCCTATGACCTGCTGACAGCTGGCGTAAAATTAATACCGGCGTATCAATGCCCGAAGCAGATCAGCGGATCTAAAAATGCTAGAAACATTGCACATGCAGGGAGCAGCGCATCTAAAAATATCGAACAATTGTGCAAGTTTCAGACTCGCTTGTCTAGCAAATTCTCTCACACGGACACCGTACATGCTTCATTTTTCACCTTATTTTATTAACGAAAACCGGAACGCAGCTTTACAGGATGCATTTGCGCAGGCAGAAATCTCTGTTGCCATACACCTTAAATCTGTATTTTATCCTACAAATTTTCTTAGGTTTTGTATTAATACATAAGATGTCTTGCCAGACTCTGGATCTTCCCCTAGGACGGTTTATTTGGCTTAATCAAGCGACCATCCCGTCTCCAGTTTCCACCCCAACCAGTGCTCCTGCAAGCCAGGTAGAGAACCCCGCCCTGACCAGGAAACTGGTCGACAACGGCAGCCCCTCCGACGTGGCGTTCGAGGCGGCGTGTGCCGGAATGACCAGCAAGGCAGCCCTGCGTTGCCCGTGCAGCGGCGTTGGCCAACGCTGTGCCGACCCGGTTTCGGTCTGCAGTGCCACCAAGAAATGCATTTGCGACAGTGCCCTCGGCTTTTCCGATTCTACTGGAACCAAGTGTGTCCGTTACACGACTTGTAAGTATACTGACTGTATACATAAAGTCCATTTCACGACTGTAATCTCATTCGCGTTTCGTATCATAAAGGAATGTCGTTTGGAGTGAAAGGAGCTATTTTTAGTTCGTCTCTACAGTATTATACTCGTAATTATTGATTTACTGGCCCTCCCTTTAATTTAGAGTGAGAATATTGTACAGATAGTCCGTTTGGCTGCTAAATTTGCTCTTATGACACAACTGCACTGAAAACTAAAAAATCTGTAGGAATTCACCTTAACTTCACGTGCATCACAGTGGCTTGATGCATGCCGGTTTAATCAGCAAGAGAGTAACGACAAGTGGTATCTGGTAAAAGAAGTTATTCACGTATTCGTATACGGAAAACGGACAGTTTTGTGCAGCAGTGAGCAGCTCACTGTGAGATAGGAAATCATGTGTGAAGTTCCAGTGGGAAATCGGAAGTTGATCGAACCCACCGAACATGTGCTAATGGTAGAAATGCGCAAACCCTGCACAATCCTTGTCACCCAGCGGCTTCCAAATAGTTTTCAAGTCAGAATAGCCTATTTCGTAAAGTACATTTTCCGGCTTCCCTTGAAATTCAAATATGATTTCTTTCTCCCGGCTAGTCGAAAATGCACTCCGCCAGTCGGCCAGATTATCGAAGTCGAATTCCAGGTTATCGAGATAGTTTATTTTGATAAGTCACAACGCACTTTGACTTTTTTGATAAACCTTCATGCTTCCCCACCTTACAAAAAATTAAAAAATCTTTATTGTCAAAATTGTAATATTTGACAACATGATAATTCAGATGTTGTCCGGCAGAGTCGTTCTAGGTCACCTACGAATAATTCTCTTGTGGTTGGTTGCCATTTTCGACCGTCATTAGAGTGATTAGACCGCGTGGTGTTTATGCACTTCCACCATTGGCCACTGTTGAGCAAGTTCGATCGGCTTCCAGCTCCACAAGTGCTTCGCCGACTCGGTAGTACAGTAACCGATTGCTTGCAGTAGCTCCAGTGACATATCCTCCTTGTCCATCAGTTACCTGTCCAGCTTGCACATGCCCCGCCACAATTGGTCCCACGACTGCAAGCACAGCCTGCCCGACGATCACATGTCCGACCGCCACAACAACAGCCTGTCCGACGTTGTCTACCACACCCACCACGACGAGTAAGACATCGAACGGCTTCCACAATTAATGATATGTATTTTGGTTGTTTTTTAATGCTTATTTTTTTCAACTTTTAAGTAGGACAGGAGCGCTTGCGGTTATTCGAAATTAAGTACTGTACGTAGCACCGTAGTACCTTTGGGTACTGTAGTGTTGCTTCGCATGAAGCTTTCTGTATGAAACCGGCTGTAATTTTTCAATAATTAATTCTGCTTTCTAACGCAATGACTCCTGACATAGGATTGTATTTTCAGAAAAGTTGAGTTTTGCCGCATTCAGTTACACCTAAAAAAAAACCTCTGATGTGTCGTTATAGCGACTACTACGACCCCTACTACGACGACGACAGCTGCAACAGTTCAGGATCAAAGATGCGAAACTAATGGAATATACCAAAACGGATTTATTTCTCCGCAAGAGCTAGCTGGAATGGGTAAGTGTTTTACATACCCCTGTCTCCTTACTGTTCACTTCTGTAGTACGTAGTGCGCATCTTCGCCTCAGTTTTTAGTAACTTACACAAAAACTTGTAAAAACTAATCATACCGTGGATGTGTGTCGACGGAAAAAAGACCGGCAACACCCATTTGTCGATCCGACCGTCATTCGACTTGATTTCGTCGACCATCACTACACCGAGCAGGTCGCCCCGGCAGGAAGTCAAGCAAGCGTTTTGATAGGCCGTCTTATCTGTAGTTGTCTTAGGTTTCTTAGATTTCTAAGTTTCTTAGGATTCTAAGGATTTTTTAGTTTTCGTGATTTTCTTAGCCGTCGCCCTTGTAAGGTCGACATTATGCGGTCAACGTTGTGCGGTCAACCATGGGACGGTCGGCTTTGCGTTGGCCGATATGATGCGGGTGAGGCGCCGCATTGGCCGCAATAAAGTAACCGTCTACAGGCTTCTGACAATTCGGGCAGTTGTGCGGCTCGCAAATCTTGACGGCGACGCTAAGCTAGCCTTGCGGAGATTTTCAGTGTGTCGTTGTCGAGAATGTTACCAATGTGAACAGAATCGTTCAACAGATGGTAACGCGCTGAGCTAGATACGAGCTTCTGATCTTGATTGAACCAGGAGACGCGCAATACTAGATGTCGCCCCGGAAGACTTCCCACAAGAAAGACGGAGGCACACTGCATAAGGGAAAATCACATCCTTTTTGTGAATTGCGGAACGCCGTTACGGCCCTACGGGCAGTTGAGTTTGGCGGGCATTAATTTTGTCTTCCACAAGTCCAAAGCTCAAACCACAGTATATATACGGCCGCCAGTTTTAACTAGCAAGCACACTAGTGTAGGGCGGAGTAAATCGAAGCCAGAATGGCTGGAAGTGTCAGTTAACCCGATGTCGCCTGTGCTAACCGGGAGACATACTGACCGCCAGCTGGGATACTAGTACAGGAAAGGGTAATGGGTGTCGTATCATGTGTGCGAAACTGTCGCATTATCGCATGCGTCTGGGGCTAAAAGCAGAAAGCCGGAGCGGAGAAAAGTGTGTCCGGAAGCGTGTCAGAATTTCCAGGGTGTAACAACATGACATTGTGTTTGGCATTGCGGAATGCATAGTTCAACAAAACCGTCTGCCTGCCACAACACCATTTTAAGACGCGTATGGTTGTCAGGTTACATGCGTGTACAGTGTATTGATATTTCCGAATCATTTCGACTACACGCGTGGGACCCGCGCTGAAATTCGGATTAACAGGAAAATTCATCGAACTGTGCATTATAGGCCGAAGCGCAACTGTTATTAGGGTTGAAAATTCCTGTTTTTTTATGTTTCTTTACGTTTCCTTACGTTTTTTAGGTTTTTCAAATGTTTTTATTTTACGTTTTCTTATGCTTGGTAAACATAAAAATACACTAGGGAAGTGCACCGCTTTTGGCTAGCACTATTAGACCGAAGCGAAGCCGGAAACTGAACTTTGTACAAAAATATTTACCCTAGGTTATCGTTATGTTGATTAGGCATTTATTTCGTAATAAAAGTCAGGAAAGGGCTATTCCCACCACCTTGACACCATGTTTGACTAACATCACCACCTTTCACCCCGTTTTGGCTATTCGCTCCACCTTTTTTAATATTTTTCACACCACCTTTAGCTATTCTCATCACCTTGCGGCTGTACTGCATTCGGCAATTGCCATCTGTTTTCGCTCCATGTTTTCACGCATGAAAAGCCAGCATGAATAAGCATGAATACATAAGAAAGCAGCGGAAAAAATAAGATTAAAGCATGAGAATGAAACATAAGAAACATAAAAAAGCATCAGAAAATATAAAAAAACGTTAAAAAAATAAATGACCCTGCATCGCCCCGTTCACATCAAGATCCCGCGACACGGCGGCATTTTCAGATTACATAATATTGAGTTAACTGGTAAGATTAGAACTGAACGCAAGGGAACGAATGCAGCGGAATAAAATATGTTCAGTATCACTATAAATGTTCATTCCAGCTTGTGGAGGATGCATTTTTCCGGATTCGACCGGAAAGCCTTTATCATATCCAACCAATCCACAGTACGGCGCCAATTGCCTTTGGAGCATCGTTGTGCCTCCTGGAAAAAACATCCGGGTTAGAAATAATACAAAAACCTACAGATACTTTGATTCTTTCGCCCTGATTTCAAGGTTCACGAGTGCTAAAAACCAAGTATTTCTGTTTAGGTAGTACCGGGCACCTTTAATTTAATGGTAAGTGTCTAAATTTAACCGTCTGCGCTGCTGCAACGTCAAACCCCAGCCGGATCAACGACAGCAAGTATAGGGATTCCTTGCCCAAGCCATTGACAGCCCCTTTTATGATGTATGGTCCCCCCTTTTATTATAATGGTCCATGCTGTGGATCGTAGTGTGGTGCTAACGTGTCGAGCGTGCTTACGACAGCAGGTCAGCTGGACCGCAAAGTATGGCAGATGCTCGTAGACAGTCACCAAACAGATTGGTCGGCGCGACAAAAACTTGCGCTGAGTATTCAACGAAGTGCAGTCTGTACAGACGGTTGGTGTTGCGATGGTGACTTGCGTACGGACGCATCCTTCGTCCCGTACCTATGCTTGGAGCTCTGACATCATCTGGACATCAGAACGAGTTCCTGTGAGTACCGCACTGGCTCCATTGACCTATTGGAACAACAGAATTCAATAGGGTCGGGTGCTTTCTTTGTCTAGTGACTCCGGACAGGTGGTTAAAGCATCCGTACGATAGAAATCTGTCCAGTGTGTTAACGGGTCCAGTTTTGAGGAGACGATCGTGACGAGGGTTGAGAAACTTTATGTTAAAAAGCACTTGCCGTGTAATACGGTGACCTCGCTTCCTCCATGACCTTTATAGCCTTCGTTCTTCCTTCCCGGTTAATGCCTGGTGATATTTAGCGTAACGGATAGGTAAGTGTATACGTGTATATATTCCTAGTGTATTTCTTGTTTTTGCAGCAGGGATTGCTGGTTCCGTACTCGTAGTTAGGTTTAGGCCATCAGATTTCCATTAACTGTATTCCTTATCAGTTGAGATAGAGAGTGCTCTTATAGATCGTGTAGTGATCGGTACGTGGATGTAGCAACATATTCTATTGTGCAAGGTTTCTCGTTCACGACAACTGGGAACACGACTAAAATCGTTATTCATGATCTTATAATGCGTATCCAGTTTTCCCAGGAGCGCCTTCGCATTTCCTCGGACTACCGGTGGTCTAAAGCCCTGTCTCATGAAGGCCGCAGGTCAGTGTTCCCAAGTGACTTCACGAATCTTCCGGAAAACGAAACGGATCAGCCCAGCAAAGGCCGTTCCGAAATTCCCAAGCGCTTCAACTGCCAGAGGGTGGAGCTGGTATCCCAAATACTCGATAAAAGCCTACTTTCGGCGTTTCCTAACTTTGCCAACTGAGCTACACCTCTGGATTTCATTGAGCCGGCGTATATGTGAGACTCGGCCACAGTATCCCAACATGTTTCATCCAGACTACTGCCCTGCCATCGCGCAGAGGAATTAATATCATACCATCCGGTTTTCCTGTCGTTTTCTAATAGTCAATGAGAAACTCTCATTTTTCAATAACAAACTGTTCCGCAGTAGCTGGCCCTTACTGCACTGGCATTCTGTTAATCAATATCCACACGGCAGTTATGGTAAATCTTAAGTAATTTTGGCATGCACCAGCCGCGGCAAATGGATGCAACGCTTTAACAGTGTTGCGTGAAGCGTCGAGGTGTAAAGACTGGCGTAACCCACAAACTTTGAATTTACATATCTTCAATTTGCAATCGGCTTATACTGACTACTAATGCATTAGTATTCCATATAAGACGTACATATGTACGTGCTTTATAAAGTGATTTTCTTGTATGGAAAATATTTCTTTACGTGCAATGTCAGATCATAAGAACGAATTCGAAGTCCGCCCCTGGATCTATTTATGGGGCGCTTGCACGAATGGAATAGAAAGATCATGAAGCCACAATGTTTCAGGCGGGATTTGATGCCGTCATTCTCAACGGAGTGTTGTACAACGTCGGCAGCCCCTTTCCTGCCGGAGGTGTCAATGTAATGGCTAGTGTCACGGTAAGAAACGTAGCAGCCAATGTATATGGAAGTTACTGCTGGCCTAAACGCTGCTTAGACTGCATTCGATGAATCTGGAGCAGAAGCTCTGCGGTAGGAGATACTAAGTGTGCAGTGTGCTGCATGTTTTGATATAGGTAACACGTTTAATACTTGTGACTGCAGATTCGTAGGCTTCAGATGTTTATAACATTTCATACTATTTTCGGTATTTCCAATGTTATTTATTAACACTTCGGTTTTGCAGGCAATATATTTCCGTGCCAATATAGCCACCTCATCCACTGCCTCCTTCACGGTTTATTCTTTCTAGCAAGATTACTTGCAGTTCTCAGTTTCGTTGAGTTTGTGGTTTTCTTTTGCTTCAGCAGGTTGCTGCGGCGGTATCGGTGTACTTGGTACATAATGATTGTCATGTATACGTACCAAGTACACCGGTACATTACTTGGTATTTAATGTATTCTGCACATCCAAGGTTCTAAACCTTAACAGTTAGAAAGAGCGTGTTATTATGCTGTTTGGCTCCCAGACTGATTCGTATTAAAATTTTCAGACTGTCACAGGACCAAAACTACAAATTAAATAAACTTAAAAAAAAACAAAACAAAAAAATCTGGTACGCCACCGTCTTACATATTTATTTTCTTTAGGTAAAACCGTGAGGTTTTCACTGTACAAATTTTTTTTTTATTTTTACCTATCCTACACTATGCAGTCAAAGTTGCGCTCGCTCAGTTTCCATTCAGAATTTTCTGTGCGGTGTTCGTTCGTTCGTCTGCGGTGTTGGTCCTCCTCAAACCCGAAATACGTCCTCAAAACAGCATAGCCGTTGTAGGCAACGTAACCGTTGTGTGCTGTCTGATAGGCTGATAGCCACTTTGTGCCCGTTTTAATATCAACGGCGGGTCCGCTCCAACTCAGCGCTTCTTTGTACCCATGGACTTCGTAAGGATATTAGCAATTTCAGTTTACGAACCAAAGTTTTTTTTCTTACGCAAACGGATTGCAGAATCAGAAGAGATAGCGCTGATTCCGAATCTGAAGTCGGAAAAATGTTTGGACCACCACCGAGGGCGGTCAGGCAAAAATTCGGTTATTCGAATTTCAGTGCGTTGTTTATGGGCACACCGAAATTTCGATCGAAACCCCTCGGGGACGGTCTAAATTGGTTTTCTGACTTCAGATTCGGAATCAGCGCTATCGATTCTCTTAGAAACAGTGTTCAAAATGCCAAAAATAATTTTTTTAGTTATGACTCCATTGCTACCACCCATGGTAATTGTAGGGCGCTAGGGGACCGGCAGTCAGAATTTCGCTTTGACCTTTTCCGGTTTTGAAAAGTCACTTCTAGATCAGAAAAATTCGCTGATTTGGATTCTGCAATCCGTTTGCGTAAGAAATAAAAACTTTGGCCCGTAAACTGAAATTGCTAATATCCTTACGAAGTCCATGTTTGTACCACCTGCAAACAAAAACCGCCGTGCACTTTCGTTCATTTAAAACCAATCGAATTTCAGTTAATATAATTCATTGCTGCTGTGGTAATCAGCGCTGCGATCAGCTCTACCACAGAAATGCATTCATATTCCGCTCAACTGTTGATGTCGGCTCGCGCTTCGCAGTACTACTATAAGTTCCATTTTTTTTAAACATAAAATTTGTTTATTGCCAAATTGTACAAGCTAAACGCCATTTACAGATGAACTTAAAACCCCAATTTAGAACAAGTAGAATATTTCTTCTAGCTCTCTAGAACAAGCAACCCTTCCCAGAACAGAAGCAGCGTTCCCACGCTGAATTTCCACACTTATACGTTGCCACAAAAATTCGGTAGCGCGCGTTTCTCCTGTATGCTCTTTGATGCGCCGGCCAACTTCACTGATGAACTGTCTGGTACTGCCGCCACAACTTCCCATAGTTTCGAGAGCGACTGGTTCGAAAAAGTATCGATCAGTGAGTTCTGAGTATAGACCTCTCTTTCGTGTTTCCGCGTCATCTGCTGCAGATCCTGCTGATTCTGATGAACCGGCTACGTACGAAGTAGCGAACGTGTCACATACCGTCACATCCCAGATCAGAGGGAGACCATTTTTCCAGGGAAAGAGAGATAAGCCATCTGGCCGTTTCCCATCCAATCTGCTCAGTCCAGCCGGTTCCAAGATTGTCGGCACTTTTGTTGACCCCAAACTACGTTGGATCACACTATTCAGACTGGCATGCCGCCTGTGTCTTCCCTGGCTTCTTGAGCACGACAAACCATGTAAACCGCAGGCATCAACAGTGTCCCTGCAACGACATTTATGCTCCTTACAGATTGGCGTCCCCATCCGCAAAGCAACAGCGAGTCAGCATATCCGACCACAAGCGTTGGTTGCTCCGATCTTCCAGCGCAGGTGCACACTTTCCTGTACATTCTTCCCAATAAAACTCGACGTCAGACCGATCGTTGGGGCAATCTTCGGACACTATTGTGCGTCCGTAGAATAGAGGGAGGAGAGATAGGCCGGCATTGCGATTTCTTAGGCTCTGGGCAGTCCTAAGCCTCCCGATTTGACCGGTAGAGAAGCTTGCACGTAAGCGCAGTCGTCCATCTTGACATTCGTAATCTCTTCAGCTTTTGACTTTATAGCGTGGTCGAACTCCTTGAGCTTCTCAGGATATTTATTGCAAGGGGCCGCTCTTAGTGTATACATAAGCCGCGGTAGCGACAGGCTATTTCTCAGAAGAAATAACGCCTGCTGTGCCGGCAAGACGCTCAGTGAGTCGGTCAGCTTTCTGATTTGATCAATCTTGCCGTCCAAGCAGCGGCCGATTGACCAGTCCGTAAGAGGAACTCCAAGCAGTTCCAGCGTCTCTGGGGTAATCCTTTGAATTCCAGGTACGACTGCGGCTAATCGGTCGTAGATGGCTTGTTGCTCCGCTTTAGATCCACCATAAACGTACAACTCACACTTAGCGAAGTTAAGGTCCAAACCAAGTTTTGGCGCGTCATTACAAACTCCTATAAAATCCTCCAAAACCACTTCTGGATTTCCACCTGCAGTCCCGTCGTCCAGATACCAGGCGTTGAGATCGCACTGCACCCTCTTTGACAGCTTGATGGAGGCGAGGCAAAACAGCACCGGTCCAAGAGGATCACCCTGCTGTACTCCGTGGACAGACGGCATCGTCGTATTGCCGCAAAATAATGTAGAAGAATTTCTGTAGCACTGAGAAATAAAGTAAAAATACTGCGGTAATTTATCAGCCGCTTCTTCCAAAACGATATCGCGGCGAATAGTGTTGAACGCATTTCGAAAATCAAGCTTCAACAAAACGGTGGGGCTGGCTGGGTGAGCTCGTAAAAACTTTCGGGTTGCATGCACCGCTGCTTCTGCTCCGCCCGGCGTTCCATAGCCCAACTGAACAGGGCGAAGTATACCGCCCATTTCTGACTGCACGAGTCTTCTAATAAGCTTTCCGCAAAGACGTCTGATGGTGCACCCAACCGCTATAGGCCGTATTCCCCCCGTTTTCTTTTTTAATGGGATCAGCGTGGCTTTAAATAGAACCGAGCGAATGCTGTCGGGGATGGGTTTGACGAAGATGTGATTCACTACCTTGGTAAGCGCTGTCAGCATTAGCTCACCACATTCTCCAGACACTTTAATAAGTTCCTTCAAGTGTTGCGCCCGTAGGCCATCGGGTCCGGCTGAAGAGCCAGCAGGGAAAGCTTTAACCGCAGCATGGACTTCTTCTGATGAGAATTCTAAGGGGGCACCCACAGTAGGAGCAGAAGGGAAGTTCAAATCAGCAGGGTGATCAGCGTGTTTTTCTTTGAGAGCAGCAGGACTTCATTCGTTCCCGCTGCAACAGCATCGTCTGATGTTTAAACTTTAACGGCGCCACTTATATCCCCATCTTGTAACTTTGCATTTACGGCTTTCCTCGGTGCTTCGTCGCTGGACCTTTTCTTTTTCGTTTTCTTCACCTTAGTGGTCACGCTGGTGCCTTGTAAATTGGCTTTAACGGACGCAGCCACGACCAGACTTTGACGGGGGAGTGTGTAGATTGTCGAGAGCGAACAAAAGTAATTTACTCCATGCGTCTTCGTCATTCTTCTCAGCACATCCATCCATTATTAAATTTTTGCGTAAAGCTTCAGCACAGGCGCGTCTAGCTCCGGTGGGCACATGACGAAGAACGGCATGGAGTTTTCTTGACTCAATTATGCGGTTTGGAGGCTGGTGCTAGCTGCGGGTTGTGCGGGGTTAGAATCTGCTGAAGGTCCCTGACGGAGAGCTTTAACACGGGCCTTCTTGCATACCAATGAATCGCGGTGCATAGATAGTCCATGGGCAGTTTTGACAACTGTTCCACATAGGTCGCATTTGAACTTTATGTTGATAGTAGCTCCCTAAAAACAGCTGCGAAAGCCAGACAGGGAACCAACAGAACCGAGAGAGAACGCATAAGCAGTCCAGTTCCATTTAACACAGTACATACCTTTTTAAACAGTTCAGGACACCGTCGTCGGCTCAGTTGGATACCCCATAGGCAACGGTCTATAGATGCACTTGGTCAGATCTACCGATGAAAGTCTACTTTTCTGACTTGATTACCTCATCAACAAATTGCAACGAGCCGTGGTTGTTAACCACATTAGAGCAACGCGAGCGCAAGCGCCAACACCACGGGATTTGTTAAAGTGGAAAAGTGTTACATGACACTCTTCGTGCGGGCAGACAAATTATGCTCTTGACCACCAGTTGATAGTAGCGCCTCGCGCTTCGTGTTCGGTGCAGATAAGTATCTACTGGATATAAGCGCGGAAAACTGTTGGCTGTAGGTTTGAGCTGCGGGAAACACTCGCAGTTGTTTGCTTATTCCGCCCGCACCTTTAACCGGCGGTGAAGCACACGAAAAATGGGAAAACCGTTCAGTCAAGATATCATTTAATCCCGCAGACGGAAGGTACGGACTATGGTCCGACGGAACTGAGAAGCTCCTCAAGAAACTGCCCGCGAATGCCAAAGCAAATGCCACCGGCCAGAAAAAAAAAGAGTTTCTCTCGGAACGAAGTGGTATATGTGCTGCGAACGGCACCTGACCAGAATAGCATTGATGAACCGTTTTTTTACTAAATTAGTTTATTGGTCTCTTGTTGAAAAAATTGCGATAAATCTGCAGCCAAGCTACCCTCACATGATCAGAACAAACGTTTGGCATGGCAAGCTAAACAGAGAGCGTTATTTCCGGTTGCAGAAAATCATATTCTGTGAGACAGACCCACATGGCGTCAGCTAAGGCGCGCTATCGATGCTGGTTGAATCAATTCATTGACTTGCAAGTTGCCACTTGCTGTGCGGATCAATTAGCCGGCAAACGTTAGTGCAGCGGGATGCGTGTCGAGCAACAGTGCAGATAAAAGGAATCAATTCAGGAATCAATTATCTCATTCACTGCAGTTTAATGGTCGACACGATCGGCTTTTGCCAGTTATCGCACTTATGTACGTATAGAAGTTTACACACTGCCTTATACAATGCCGTTTGCCGCAACAACTGATAGACGACCAGTCTATCCAATGGCAATAACAAGGGCAAAATTTTGTCTGTCCATTTTAAATTGTAAACAGTACTGTATACAACAACCAGGAAATGATTATCCCGTAAAAATCCACGCTGCTCTGGAATTGTTGCCCATAACGTCAGCACTTATTCAACACTTTGATTCTCGCATAAAAAACAACATTACTGTCTATACTATACATTCCGGTTGAGTCGCAGCATTCTTAGCGGTGGTGAGAAATCCAATATCCGATGCACGTATTAGGTTTACACGCATTGCTTGTCAACTTCCGTTGTACGGCGCTCTTGTCTTTCCTTGATACAACTCATTTTTTGCGGGGATCTGTATTGGTTGCAGAAAGCACTTCTGACTTACCAAAAGTCTCATTATGAACCGATGCTCTTCAAATTTTGCATGAAAACACACATTACTATGAAGATCGTTTTGGTACCGAACCAGCTTTCTACCATTTTTTTCAAACTTTAAAATGAATTTCAAAAATTTTAAAAATTAATTTAAAATTTGAAAAAATGGTAAACCATGTCTACGAATACAAATTCTTTGGCTACAAAATGTCATAAAGCAACGCAAAAAATTGCTTAGGAGTGGGCGACGGCGGAAGTTCCCGTGTATGTACCCGAATGCGGTACTATGTACCAGGCCAAATCCCTTAACATCTGCATATCCAGGCTTTGTTGAATTAAAAATTGTGGCATGATAGTATGCAAGATGTAGGTATGCACGAACGAGATATTTCCTCATTACATGTCTAACAAGCTCGACAAAGACAATTTGCGCAATGGGGATGATTAATCGATTAGCGACATTTCATTATGCGAAAACTATCTGGTGTGTTGCTTGGGGTGCAACGGCAATTGAGCGAAGGGATCAGCGACACACCCACCCGGAAAAAAGTTGTCCCCTTAAATCCCAACCGCAGTTTATGAGCTGTGTGGCCGTGTGAGAGTTTCATACAACAAATGTGCGCTTAACTGGTTAAAACGAGCTTCGTTTCTTTAGTAATCCGTAAAGCTGCAACATGAAATTCAAGTAAAAAGAAACACCAACTTGCAGTGTGTAATCGTTGAGCCGGCTACGGCACGTGTTGTCTGCACTGACTCTGCAGTCGTCTTTAGCATCCCGCTGCCATTTTTATAACATATTTTTTTTAACTTTAGTCACGACTTAAGCAGGCATAACGTATGCGGTACCGCTTCACTGCGTGTTAAATTCATCGATTCATTTTACACTGCACAACAAAATTATTAATATAATGTTCATATAAATTAAATTATTATGTCCATTTTTCCATCAATTTGGCTGTTTTACCGCCATAAGGAGAAGCGCCGGCATCTGTCTCTGTAATACCGTGCTGCTCTTGCAGCTTTTATGCCGTATTGTTGTTGCGGCGTTATCCTCCTGGGATGAAACTGGCCGGATCATCCGATTATTATTTGGCTGATAAGGTCAGGTCCAACCCATACTGCATTGTCATGCACAGTTTGATAAAGGTTCTCGTTAGTCGTTAGTAGCTCGTTACCATGCGGTGCAAATCAATGTGCAGGTAAATGTTATTGCCTAATTAATGTTTAATGTCTGTCGCTGTGTTATTACTAATTACTGTCCGTCTGTGTATATAATATATTCTATGTAAGAGTTTGTTCGTTGTTATTTTAATAGCGACAGCCGATAAAATTGCCTGCCTGAGTATGCCCAAGTACATGAGCAAAGTATTGTACAGTACATGGACTGCTAAGTGCACAAATAAGAAACTCAACATGGCGCAATAACTGGTATTTCTGTTCCATCTACCGTGCTAGCGTACAACTTGTCCTGTGATTTACGTTGTACGTGTAAAAGCTGCATTACGTACGAGTGCCACTACATCACTTCTACCACAATGACAAGAGTTTTTTCCTTGCAGTTATACATAAGAGGAAAATACATGGAATTCGCGTGCATAAACGAGGCAATGTATCAGGTTAAGAAGGTTGTTGCGGGTTAATCGGGGTTATTTTGTTGCCGTCTTAATTAAATTCACAAACCCAGATGAGACAAGGCAGTCAGCGCGAGCGCTCGATAATTTTTTTCTGCAGGAGGTCGCCGTTGGCCGACTGTGTCGAGGACGGAGCAAGTTGTTTCGGCCTTGGTTCAAGTGTAATTATTCCCATCGGACTGCGAGAACCGGTCTGATGTGCAACGACGTCGCTGAGGGAAGAAACGGTGAAATTACATCGTCATCATTTTGCGGGAATGAGGATGAATCTCCGTCTGTGTGACCATTGCTAGAGCGCTAATTTCTGATGCGTCACCGGACAGCCGCAGCTGATTAGGCCGCTCTTTAGGCGGATTATTAGCGTCGCGCAGCGGATTCATCTACCGCACACGTGAACCCGCTTAAGCTCCATTCACGACTGCAGGCGCATTTTCAGGGCTAATGCGCGTACCCATCCGCAGCCGGCTCAGTTGTTGATGACCGTCTTCTCGCGATTTCGGCACGGAGAATTTTTTCTTTGGTGATTCCACTTTCAAGCACGCGCGTAAATGTATTTACAGTAGACTCTCTTTAAAGTTACCTTCTGGTAGAGTTTTCGAAATTTCTCTTGATCTTTACGACCATGATGGACCATCGATCAGTTAATTACGAGAGAGACGTAGTTAATGTTCTCCAGTGGAAGAAATTTGAACGTTCCCGGCTTTCATTGTAAATCTTCCGATGCAGCGGTTGTACACCAGGGTTGTCAGGCCGTTCAGTGTCGGAACTATAAGATGCTTGACTTCCGTTGCTCGGCTTTCAGTTTGTTATTGTACCTGCGAAAGCAATGGGCTTGATGGTGAAGTACATCAATGTACCCAGGCCAGTATATTAATGTACCCACTACCCAGGTAATGTCTGGTTATAGCTGATCCCAGGATAATCTGTGGGAAGAGCGCAGAAGACACGGTATCCGCTTCCTGTTGCGAGATCAGGACTAACATTTTACTCTATTTAAAAAGCACACATTTCGTATTACCTGGCAGATTTTTACAAGGATACTTTTTGCTTTGCATGGACATTCTGAACTTTGCTTTGGACTTTGTGGGCTTCTATGCGGTTGTGCTAATGCTGCTGCGCACTTTGTAGAAGGGCTATGGCAACGATCTTGAACAGCAGCGCGCCCAGCGTCAATCTGACGGAGTGCGGTTGGCCGGTAATTCCTCTGCGGCCACCAGTCGCGAGCGCCACGATATTCGCCGACTGGATGTATTCTCCTACCCGTTCCTGCTGGCGTTGGCCACCCTGGGCAACACGCTCAACATTATCATCCTCAAGCGCGAGAAACCCTGCACCTCTAAGAACGTCTATTTGATCGCCATCGCCGCGTCTGACATGATATTCAAGTAAGGTAGCACACCGTCGTTAATCTGGTACCGATGTTCGTATCGCTCGTTCCATGTTATTTTACAGCGATTTTTTTTATGTTTCTTACACGATACAACAAAATTCGAGCACAAAATGTATCGACAAATTTCGGTTTTCCATGTTTTAAGTTGTACCATACATATACCTTTTTTATGTTTCTTCTGTTTTCTGATGTTTTTTCCTGTTCTTATATACGTATCTAGCTCATATTAGTTTTCGTTTCGATTCGTTTTTCGTTTTATATGATAGTGGTTTATTTGTAGGTGGAGCGCGCTTATGTTCTACATAATTAATTTCGACGGAGAGGTGCACGGGATGCCGCGACCGCACCTGTACGCTGCCGTCCGGCCAATCCAAGGTTTCGGCGCTTTTTGTCAAGAGACAGCTGCCGTGTTTTCCTCCTGGTGAGTTTCACCGCTCACAGTGCCATTTACGCAAAAATCACAAAGCATGTTCACTTACGTATTGTTCAATGGACGGTTGCGAAGACACGCATAATGATGCCGTTATATTTATAGGGTTATCGTGGCGTTCAGCGTGGAGCGCTTCATTGCCATCAAGTACCCACTGCGGCATATGATCAAGGATAATCTCCGTCAGTCACGTGTCAACATTGGCGCAATTCTCTTCAGTGCCGTCCTACTGGTAATCCATCGCTTAGTGGACTACTACCACTATTATGTCCGCTACGGCGGGACGAACGCGCCGCACCGGCGTACGACGATTCTCTTGAGCTGGAACCTCATCTATACCTGGCTAATTGTACGTATTTAGTACTATGTACACATTTTCATGTTGTGATGCTAATCGCTAGAAGACGCTGTCTAGGCATTCATAAAAAGTTTCTAATGTAATAACGTGTTCAGAAAAAAGCGTCTTATGTTGACGGAGCGTTCATACGAACTGTTGAACCGATTTCATCGCTTGACCAAACGTAGGTTTAGCAAGTCGTTCGTCTATAAAATCTATTGTATACTGGTATCGCGGTCCGGCGGAAAAAAATATCTTCAAGACTTCAACAGTAAGCTTAGGCTGAAATTTATGTTATTAATTGCGTCTATTAATACGGAGGCTTCGCCTTCATAATCTGATTGGAACTTTGAATCCTGCACTGCGTAACACTGACCAAATACGTCCTCTAAGCAGGTTACCTTTTAAAGTACGTTATTTTTTAACTCAAGGACAGAGAGTTTGGTTGTTTTTCTAATGCTTAAAAATTTTTTTAACCGTAAAGTACTGTGGTGCCAAGTGAATTCCGCACCATTTCGTAAAGCGTGATACGCTAGAGCTGTATATGGGGTTCAGCGTTCGCTGAACGCGCTGAACAGCGTCTGGCTGCCAGTAGTAAAGGGCCGAGCGTTGCTTACTCTTGAAAAATCGTTCCTGCTTCAGAACGGCTCTCTGTCAAGACTTACAGACTTGAATTCAATCAAAAAAACATTTTTACATTAATTGATGTTTACAAAACATGTGAACTGTATCACGTATTGTCTAGCTGCTGGTTCGAAACGCTTTGTCGTACCCACACGTACTACTGAATGTGAATTTTTTCAAATCGCTTGTTCAGGCAGTTCATAAGCTTGTAGACAGTGAACCCGCTGAACGCTAGAGCCGCCCATACAGCGCTTGTCTCGCATGCTGTACGAAAAAGTGCGGAATTCACTTGGCACCACAGTAGTGTACCCGAGTTTGCGTTTTATGGTACTTGATCGAATTAGCTTTATAGACTGGAATTGCCTTGACGACCTTGTATCGTCATTCTGGTTCTCAACGCGGCACTCCTCCGCGAAATTCTGCGGACGAAAAGCTTCAGCATGACGCACGCGTACGCCACGCAGACGTCCTCTGGCAGCTGCGACAGCTCCCTCAGTTCCGCCACCAACCACAGTAATCGCTCCGCCGCCCGTCCGGAGAAGAACGCGCTGGTCTTGTTGGCCGGCGTGGTGCTGCTCTTCCTCGTCACACAGCTGCCCGTCATCGTCAACAACGTTCTCAGCCTTCTGGACAAATCCTGCATCCGCGAGTACCCGAAGACCTGGCAGCGCTTCGCCACACCGGTCTGCAATTTCCTCCTCAACTTGAACTTCTCCTGTAATTTCCTGGTATACTGTAGTGCTGATAAGAAGTTCCGCAATAACGTTTATCAGCTGTGTCGTGCAGCACCGCCGGCGAATTCCGGTGCGTCCAATCGCAGGGAGCAGTTTCGGTTGAATAGCGGACATCGGGCTGATAAGGCTGCCGTGCCGCTGACTGCAAAGACGCCGTGAACGAAAGGCATTCGAACACGTGTCCCATGCGATAGATGCGCTATTACTGCCACGCCGAATTTACTGTGAACGATGCGCTGACCGTGTTGTTGAGGGCAAGTCACTTGCGATGGCTGGTTCCTGCGTTTTCTTTCTCTGTGTTCGTTCCGCATACACTTTCACTTTTCGTGCGATGATAAAAAGGAAAGAAGCAATAAATCAATTTGATGTCCTGTATAATGACAATGTGTCTTCCGACATAACTTATACGTACCTGTACTGTACAGGTCCATACAAGTTATGTCGGAGGACATACCCACATACACCATGTACATACATGTACACGTACACCGCTGAAAATGCGCTATGTAGTAAAATATAGCAGTTTATTTCTTTCCCGTCAGATCTCCCCTCGCCAAACTAGTGAGACCAACTAACCAAAACTGTAAAGCCGACGTAATAATTTTTCATCGATACGACACTACTTGACCTTTCCATCCTTTACTCGCCAGATGGAAGGCCTTATTTCGCGCCACATGTACCGTAGTGATTTTCGCAAGCATTGGCGTTATGCATAAAAATTCTAAAGACGCAAAATTGTTTGGTTGTGTTTTAATAAATAATATATGGCGAAATCGAAATAGCGCTGTAATTTTTTATTTTATAACACACTCATGAATTTGATAATCGATAACAGTCACAGCAACATTTGTTCAACATTACAGCAACTTTATTACAGTAACATTTGCTCAACATTACAGCAGCTTTATTACAACAACATTTCTTCTAATGTGTACATTATGGGTCATACAATGTTATGGCAATGTGGTTATGGCAGTTCTTACCCATCACGGCTATTTTATTCTACTACGTTCCTGCATTCGCAAGTTGATGCAACAAACCTCATACACAGTATTGTGACAGTAATAAAATAAAAGGCACGGATTTAAACAGTGTTTAATGAAATGCCCCGTTTAACCTCACTAAATAACGCAACAAAATAGTGGTCATCACTTGTACATGAAGCACTGCCAGTTGATTAAAACCTCCTATCGCTGTAACTTCATTATCAGCTAATCACATCACCCATACAGCGCATATCGATAATCCATTGCAACCCGGCATTGAGAGTAATTTGTCGATAAGTGCTTCCTTACAATACAGCCCATTCCCACGCCTTTGTGTTGACTGGGAATCCGTTGACGCCAGCACGACCCTGTAGCGCTCTTCTGCTGGAGCATCATTATGGAGGAAATGTGTTTTAGGCGCTGATCGTAATGTGGACGTTTCCCACCCTTTCCTTTGCAAACTTCTATGCAGCTTGAACTGATGGGGAGCGTGAGGCCGTGACGCAAGAGACATCAAGGTTTACTACTCCACAATCACTCTGTACAATCAACAAATGCTTCCTTCCGTCTGCCTTCAAGACGTTTCATTAAAATTTTCCCAGTATTTTTCTCGCCACACTCTGTGTAATTTTCCATAGACACCAACTTGACAAGCAAACCATCAGTTTTCTAACAAACGCTGCGATACATTTAAAATTGTAAATTCATTTTGGGTACGATTTATTCCTCAGCGATTATAAAGCAAACTTAAGTTGCAAAATTAGAATGGTTATAAAACGCGATAAATACGATGTGTAGATTACAAGCGATTCTTCTTTAATCCGCCCGCGTAGGCGGCCATCAAAATGACGGACAAAAGTTTGTGTTGCGTGGCGGCGATTAATGCGAGCCACCTGCCGGAGTCGCGATTAAACGGGTCTCATCCGCGGATCATGCAAATTGCGGCCCGGCCAACGGGGCATCAATGCCGGCATGTAAAACACAGGCAGCCAACCGCTGGGATATTTTCACGCATTACAACCGCGAACGCCGACTGCGCCGGTCGTCCCGCTCGATCCCATATCGACTGCCGGGCTGTGTCGATCAATTAACTTGCCCACTCGGTAAACCGCAAACCGCAAACTCCACCAGCTGAACGTACTTCCGCATAAACGCTCCAGCTGGCTGACGATGCAGCCAACACGGGCTGTCACTTTGCCGCTGCGCATCTTCGCTTCTATGTACATATTCCATGTCGGTTGATCTTGTTTTAAAATGGGATACAACGGCAATCTGTTCCGCTGGATGATCATGTTCCGCTAATCACGTGACGTAATCTTCTACCGTAATTTGTCAACCGCAATTTTTTGTGTATCGAACAATCTTCGTATTTATATTGCACCGTAATTTGTCGATCGGAATTTTGCCTAATTTCCTTATAAACTTTCATGACGCGTGTATGGATGGAAATCGGACGGCCAGGAAAATAAATAGTGACACAAGCTGTCACACTTATTACCGTATTACTCCGCCTGTCACTGCCTGATTGCCTCCTCATGGGCGCATCGCGCTGTGCGCTTATTTATTCCTGCCACAAATTATTTCCGTCCACTCTTCCTGCATTATTCATCTCCAGCGCAGTGCAACGCCGTCGTCAGTGACCCGTCCGTGTTCCCGGCGAAACTGGAGCACGATTGTGGAGTTTGCGCTAATTATCCACTGAAGAAGATATCCTGATTGGGCGTCCCGAAGCGTCTCCTAACAAAATCCCCGGCAATTGTTACGCGTGACCGGCATGGCGATCACGTGAGCGCCGCGTAACGAACGGTATCGCTGTTAATTACCTCGTGGCTGCGTCCCTTTGGGTGGACGTAGCGTGGAACAGTAATTACGTGTCACTACAGAATATACAAGTAGACATTCCCGGCGCTCTTCCCGAATCCAGAGCGTAGCGCTATATCCAGTTGCAGTCCATGTTAATCCGCAGCGCAACCGGCATCCGATCCACGCAACGGTAAAGCGATAGTTGTCTGTGTTTGCGCTTGTACCATACAGTCTGCGCGCTGCGAACGACCGTAGTTAGAATCATCAACATTTTGGCCGGGATTGCCGGGATTCAAGTGCGATCTTATCCCGGGATAAGTGTGGACATAACAATCCCCTGAAGACCCGGCGCGGAATCGCAGCCTATACGGTAAGTGAATGCGTAAGCGTATTATGTAATACCAGCTTTAAAAGCAAGTTATAGGCTTTGTAAAATAAACACGTGCAAATTTATAACGCTGAAATTGTGTATTTTCTTGAGTATTTTATATCGTAAATATTCAGCGCTGCGCTGCGTTTTTTTGCCGTTTTAATGCGAGTTTATTGAGTTGATTTAGGATGCAGTGACGCGCAGCATTATGCGTGGCGCGCTCAAGTAGGATTTCCTGGATAAGCGTGCACATGCGAAGCACGTGTTGATTCGCAACTGGAAATGGCTGTTTTCTTATGCGCAATCGTTTATGCCATAACCCACTTGAACCAGTGCCGCGGCGCTTTGCCAAGTGGTGATTATATTTTTCCCCCACAAACGTAAATATTGCCGCAACGCGGCTGTACAATGCGCCCAATCGCTCCGCTGTACAATTCCGCGTCAATAGCGGATGTTATTTCAACGGACGGCGAACAAAGCGTTATTGCTGAGTCATTGTGTGGGCCGTTCTCTAACCAGCGCGCATTTCCAGCCGACATTAAGCAACATTTCCATATACAGAAATAAATCGTTTAATTACTGGCTTCTTTCATTTTTAACCAGCAGCGAAGTGATCCACGATTTAATGAAGTTCTGACGAAGATAATTCGATCTGAATGTTTTTAAGTGAAAATGACCTTGGGTGCCGGGCGAGGCCGCTCGCTGACCTTTAAAAGCGGGACCCACAAATAATCCTGAAGTCCGCAATATACATTTTCGGTAATGTGTTTTCGGCGTATGTTGTTGTCGCTGCGAGCTTCGATCTCGTCCCAACACGTAACTAAATCAGCGCTCAAGTAATGACATTCGCCGGGGTAACCGGAGCCGTGGCTGTTGCGGTAATAGCTGACGGCGAGGATTAGCTGGACTATTAACGTCAGCGCGCCATATTCATTACCATGTAGCCATCCTGATGTTGCGCTGCATTCTTGCGCCGCTCGGGGCCCTGCAACATATTACACACTCGTTCGCCTTGACATTCCCCGCATTCATCAGCGTGGATGATTTTTCTTTAGCCGGGAAAAAAATCATCTACATGATGGATGTGTAGTAAATTGTTGGGAAATTTTTTACGCTCTAATTAGCCGGTGAGGCAAGAATGATGTGTACATCGTTATTCGATGGAAAGGGCAGTGTGTATCGGTAATCCATATTGTTCGATAAACATTAGTCAACGTGGTTGAATCGGTCTCATCAAAACTCTCACGCTTCCTTATTTGCTATGCTGTATGCCAATCGATGCTGGCGTATTGCGTGGCCAGTGTAATGATGTTCTCGATCTTTAGCTTGTTAATGTCAGCGGCACACTGAGTGTAAGTCCGTGTATTTTACAAGTTTGTCCCTAATTTCTGTATTAAAGGTAGAGACAGAACGTACTGTGCAGTATTTAGCGCGAAAGATGCGCTATGAACGATTGCCAATACACTACGTGTACCACAATGGCTGATTCACTCCTCGCATTATCTAAAGTGGTTATAAAGGAGAGAAGTTAATATTTTATAATTTATATCGATAGTTTATAATTATTTAGATCGATATTTGGCTATGCATCAGCCATATCAAACGCATGTAGGCGTGGCGCGTCCTGCAAATGGACTTGTACGTAACGCGTGAATGTGTATATTTCGTTGTATAAATGCGATAGAAATTACGACGCGAGCTTGTAAAGCGCAGAGTAGCTAACGTACATGATAAATACAGCACGGTTGATGATCGATCATTGCAGATAAGAGGATGAGCAATAGTTCCCTGTTGCCGCTGAATGAGTGCGGTTGGCCGATGGCCATCTTCCCCAACACCAGCACGGAGCGCCACAATATCCGCTATTTGGATCTGTATTCCTATCCACCGCTGCTGGCCATCGCCACCCTCGGCAACCTGGTCAACATCATCGTGCTCAAACGGGAAAAGCCCTGTACTCCGAAGAATGTGTATCTCATTGCCATCGCACTGACCGATCTGATCTTTATGTAAGTGTGATCAAGCGTTTAATGGAGGTATACAGCAGTCGGCTGTTCTTCCGTTAGCGGGGAAGTTCTACAAAGAACGAATAAAAACCCGTTTTCATGCGTTCTAAAAGGTGATACAGTAAACTCTGTGAGATTGAACAACTGCGAAAATTGAGCAACTGCGAATACTGAACAGTTTCTTACACTGAACACTTTTCAAGGAACCGTAGGGGTTCAAATTACACAGGTTTTACTGTAGTATCAAATTAATTTTATCCAGTTTATTTACCTTGTGCGTTTGAGAAAATGCCTACCTACATGAATTCGCTTTAACGCTAGTAATTAGATTCTCGCCTGCCAAATCATTTTCTTCCTACAAACTACGACATCTTTTTATAGCTTGAGTGTGTAATACAGTATATACCTACAACATTTTATGAGAAAATTGTAATAAGACTCCCTCCATTAATTACGAAGTAGTGTCCTCCCGCTTGCGGCGCTCGTATTTCTGTAATTTTGATTTATTTCTGCAGTAGTCTCTTCTTTCATTCTACACAATATTATTTCTGAAGGCATACCAAAATTAAGTAATAATTTTTGTTGTGTTCAATGCGTTCACATTTTAAAGTGGGTGTCAGGAGATCCGACGGAATCTGAATGATATCCTAAGTATAATACCTTTAATCAGTAAGTTTTACAAAAGGCAACGCCTAGCGTTCACACGATCTCGATGAAGAATCCAGAATTATCCTAAGTTGTACTTCGTCACTGATGAAAACGGCAGCACTTGACCGCGAGTCTGACCAACGCCTGATGAGAGCGTCGCCAGACCTTTTGACCCCACGTATACGCATTTCGACTACGCACAACGGTAGGCCAATTACGGCTTCATTAAACTTGCATGACAGCGTAACGATCTGATTTTCCCTGCCAACGCCGTCCACCTTTCTCTTACTTCCCATCACAGCCGATCGTTTTCCAGCTGACGTAAGGTACACAGTGCATCCGCGACCAATTCCCGGGTTATTTCTTGCAAGCGTTGCCTTTGCCTTTATAATGGAGTTAAGCACCTGTCAGTGGGATTGTGGCAGTCACATCCCGATACGGAGTGGCGTCAGAACTGCATCGGGACGAGACACTTGAGTGTCGAGATGTGACGTAACGCGCCAATGACCAGTTTGGAAGAAAAAGCGCAGGCGTTTTCGTGATGGGCTCTGGATTTCCGAGGGATGGGAGGATTTCTGTCGGTCATGATTTAATCGTTTATTTATGCAGTACTGTCTATGGAACATGTGCATTACATCGAAATGATCGAATCTGGAGTTCAGTCTGTTATCCGTTAATCAGTAGAGCGTTAGGCTCCATATGAGATCAGTAACCCCTATGGCCAAGCGTACGTATTTTTGCGTAACCACACCACTGCCACTTTTAAAACACAAAAAGGTGTACTGCTGTGATTAATTAGTCGAAGTGAATTTGAATATTATGCAATAATAATAACTCTGAATTTGTGATGTAATGCAGCTGACCCTTCTTGTGCCCTTGGCGAACACTGCGAACGCTGCGAATATGGGAAAACGATGTGGGATATATTTACCGTTAGTACCAATATGCTATACAGTACTTGTATCTGTACTGCAGTCGGCTGGACACATTATTGTAACGACGCCTATTGTACAGTAGGTTACGTACGATATTGAGAGTTTTGGTGGTTGCTCATATTTATACCGCTCATACGCTTTGTTCGTACAAATAAATTTTAATACTTAATAATTGTTATTTACCAATAATTCATTTATACGATCACCGCACGCTATTGTACGTGTACGTAGCCGTAGTGCACATGCAGTGGGCTTCAGATTTACGCTTAGAGTATTTGTATACTCGTTCAATTTTATATTTTTTTCGCTTTCCTGGTAACAGTGTTCTACTTAGATTATTTTTAATCATTGCTGATTAGTACGAATACTTAGATTGCTAATACTCAGATTTTGGTAAACGCTCTTAAATTATTACTTGGTACAGTACTTGGTGGTTGTAGTGCGTACGTTGTTATCACTTCTATTAAGGTCCCACCTACATTTTCAGCATTCACGCGTATTCGCCAGGTTCGCCAAGTTCATGTTAAGGTTACAAGATTACAACGTATCCAGGATACAATAACTGTTACAATTCTGGTACTTAAATACGTTCAACTTAATGAAAACTGAATTAGCAATAGAAGGTAGCATTACTGATATACCGTACTCTAATACTGTTTCATCCATGACTACGAATGCCGTAAACAACTGTGCCCAAATCGGCGGGACCGGTTCATTTGTGACCACCTACTTCAGGAACCAATCACAATTTAGATGATTTCCACTATGCACACTGCTTGGTTCTTCGAATTCCTCAATAACGTATCATTTACCTCCCCGTTTATTGCTTAAGGGATTTGGCCCGGCACATAGCACCAAATTTGTATACATCCACGGCAACTTTCGCTGTCGCGCACTCCTAAACACTTTTTTGCATTGCTTTATGCCATTTTGTAGCCAAAGGATTTGTATACGTAGGCGTTAAATCCGTTTGCGCGCGCAATTTGAAGAGCATCGGATTCGGTTCATAATGAGACTTTTGGTACACCTCCACGCGTTTAAATTTTTAGAATTTTATTTCATTAAAAATTACGAACCGGATGTTGCGCGCGCAAACGGATTTCACGCCTACGTATACAAACTCTTTGGCTATAAAATGTCATAAAGCAATGCAAAAACGTATTTACTAGTGCCCGATGGCGAAAGTTCACGTGTAGGTACCCGAATTTCGTACTATGTACCGGGCCAAATCCCTTAATGCTGGTTGCTTGAGTATATCATTCTGGGATAACGTTTCCCGTCATCGATTCGAAAATAACCGTAACAAATGAACTATTGCTCAAATAGTAGTTTTTTCGTTCGTGATGTACTGCTTACTTAATTATTATCATCTACTATACTTTTGTATAACGCAATATTGTACATAAAAACCAAGTATCTATTTATCCAAAAAACATCGTTGTAAAGTCGGTATATTAAGCGCTCTTGCTTATTGTGTAGTAACGTTTTTTATTTACTGCTACGAGTGTGAGATTTCCAAGTAGTACGTTTCCGAATATGGAAAATTAAGTCCGGCATATTATTGGGTATGCCTACAAAGGCCGACCTTTAAAGTAATCTTGGCGAACGCTGCGAAGGCTGCGAATATGGGAAAATCAAACAAGCATGGCGTTGGGTATGCTTACTAAGACTGACCTTTAAAGTATCCTTGGCGAACGCTCCGAAGGCTGCGAATATGGGAAAATCAAGCACGGCATGTCGTTGGGTATGATTACGAAGATTGACCTTTAAAGTACCCTTGGCGAACGCTTCGAAGCCTGCGAATATAGGGAAATCAAACTCGGCATGTCGTTGGGTATGCTTACGAAGACTGACCTTTAAAGTATCCTTGGCGAACACTGCAAAGCCTGCGAATATGGGGAAATCAAGCACGGCATGTCGTTGGGTATGCTTAAGATTCACCTTTAAAGTAATATTGGCGAACGCTGAGAATAAGGGAAAATTAAACCTGGCATATGGTTAGGTATGCTTACGAAGATTGACCTTAAAAGTACCCTTGGCGAACGCTGCAAAGGCTAAGAATAAGGGAAAATCAAACCCGGCATATCATTGAGTATGCTTACGAAGATTGATCTTCAAAGTATATTTGGCGAACGCTGCGAAGGCTGCGAATATAGGAAAATCAAACCCGGCATATCGTTGGGTATGCTTACGAAGATTGACCTTTAAAGTACTATTGGCGAACGCTGCGAAGGGCTAAGAATAGGGGGAAACCAAACCCGGCAAGTCGTTGGGTATGTTTACAAAGATTGACATTTAAAGTACCCTTGGCGAACGCTGCGAAACCTACGAATATAGGAAAATGAAACCCGGCATGTCGTTGGGTATGCTTATGAAGATTCACATTTAAGGTCCCATTGGCGAACGCTGCGAAGGCTGAGAATATAGGGAAATCAAACCCGGCATATGGTTAGGTATGCTTACGAAGATTGGCCTTAAAAGTACCCTTGGCGAACGCTGCAAAGGCTAAGAATAGGGGAAAATAAAACCCGGTATATCGTTGGGTATGCTTATGAAGATTGACCTTCAAAGTATATTTGGCGAACGCTGCGAAGGCTGCGAATATAGGAAAATGAAACCGGGCATGTCTTTGGGTATGCTTATGAATATTCACCTTTAAAGTCCCATTGGCGAACGCTGCGAAGGGCTAAGAATTGGGGAAAACCAAACCCGGCAAGTCGTTGGGTATGTTTACAAAGATTGACCTATAAGGTGCCCTTGGCGAACGCTGCGAAGGGTGCAAATATAGGGAAATCAAACCCGGCATGTCGTTGGGTATGATTACGAAGATTGACCTTTAAAGTATCCTTGGCGAACGCTGCGAAGGCTGCGAATATGGAAAATCAAACCCGGCATGTCGTTGGGTATGATTACGAAGATTGACCTTTAAAGTATTCTTGGCGAACGCTGCGAATATGGAAAATCAAACCCGGCATATCGTTGAGTATGTTTACAAACTACTGACCTATAAGGTGCCCTCGGCGAACGCTGCGAAGGGTGCGAATACAGGGAAATCAAACCCGGCATGTCGTTGGGTATGATTACGAAGATTGACCTTTAAAGTATCCTTGGCGAACGCTGCGAAGGGTGCGAATATAGGGAAATCAAACCCGGCATGTCGTTGGGTATGATTACGAAGATTGACCTTTAAAGTATTCTTGGCGAACGCTGCGAATATGGAAAATCAAACCCGGCATATCGTTGATTATGTTTACAAACTACTGACCTATAAGGTGCCCTCGGCGAACGCTGCGAAGGGTGCGAATACAGGGAAATCAAACCCGGCATGTCGTTGGGTATGATTACGAAGATTGACCTTTAAAGTATCCTTGGCGAACGCTGCGAAGGCTGCGAATATGGAAAATCAAACCCGGCATATCGTTGAGTATGTTTACTAACTACTGACCTATAAGGTGCCCTTGGCGAACGCTGCGAAGGCTGCGAATATGGGAAAATCAAACCCGGCATATCTTTGGGTATGCTTACAAAGACTGACCATTAAAGTATTGTTGATGTATGCTTACAAAGACTGGCCTTTGGAGTACCCTTGGCAAACGCTGCGAATGGTGCGAAAATGATAGTATCAGAACCGGGATAATTACAGTGACCGCCGGAGCCATTTTGGCAAAATGTGGGAATACAAGAATATAGGAAAATCAGAATCGGCATTTTTACAGTGGCCGGAGCAGCCCCCTCGGCGATTTGTGCGAATGCTGCAAATATGAGAAAATCAGATCTTAGATATATAGAGTAACTTCGCAAGCCACATTGGCGAACTTTGCGAATGCTGCAGAGTCCTGATAATTTAGGTCTGACTGGCAAACTAATATCAACAATTCTCCTGTAATCGGCAACGCCCATACGCCCATACGCCCATACTATCGTCACCGACTGGCTTTTTCAGTTGCTGCTGTATAAACCGAAAGACACATAAACGCTAATATTTGCAGACGAACCCACATTAACTCCAGAATGCATTGTTTCTGATGCAATAATTATCGTTTTGAAATGCGTACGTCATTTGTGTAGGCTACATATATGGGGTTACTGATCTCATTCTTTACCGAGCGTTAACAACGAACGTCCTAATGGTGCCTTTTATTGTCGTACTCGTATTTACTATTAGACGTAGTTGTAGGTTACAAGCTTTACGATAAAGCTGTGACATAATAGACACACTGTTGTTTTCAAAAGACAGGATGTACTAATTTTACTTAGGAAGCACGTGTTGCAGGTGGAGTGCCATCATCTCCTACATCTCGAACTACGACGGCGAAGTACACGGTCGACCCACGCCGGCCATAAGAAAAGCCATCGATCGCATTAGAGGCATCGGTCCATTTTGCCAGGAGTGGGCGGTCATGTCGTCTTCTTGGTAAGCATGATATCTTCAGCATGATCAACTTAAACAAAGGAGGACGGAGTCCGGCACCGTAATTTTAAAACAAATCGACTGCAAAAACTAGAGCGTATTTTAAAATTTTAGTAAAACAGGGCTTGATTCAAGGCTTTTTGCCATTTTTATTCGCCAGATCAGAGCAACGAATATTTAAAACATAAACAGGAGGGAGGGAAGGAATATGCATGTTTGTTTGTAGGATAATTATCGCCTTCACCACCGAGCGGTTTGTGGCTATCAAGTACCCCCTTCAGCACAAGATCAAAGACAATCTACGCCACTGTCGTGTCAACGTGTACGGCACCTTTCTGGTAGCGCTGCTGCTGGCTAGTCACCGCTTAGTGGATTACTACTGGTTCCACATCAACAGTGACGGAATGGGTCGGCGGCCTCCGCGACCCTATCATCTGTACAGATGGAACATGGCCCACGAGTGGGCAATTGTACGTAGCATGCTGCAGTGCGTGCACAACCAGTTTTAAACGAATCCTGGACCACGCTGACCGTGTCGTTGCAGGTTGTGCTGCAGCTACTCACCCTGGCCGTGATGATCATCCTCAACGCGATGCTCTTACGCGAAATCATCCGCACCCGCCAATTTCACCGTCCAGAGCTGGCGCACGCCCGCGCCTCCTACTGCGTCTCGGACGGCAGCGAAATCTCCGCCCAACTGAGCAGCGCCAGTTCTACCACGCCCCCCAAGTACACGGTCCGCCCGGAGCGCAACGCCCTGATTCTGCTGGGCGGCGTGGTGCTGCTGTTCCTCTGCACGCAAGTCCCGGCGGTCTACTTCGTCGTCCTCAACCTGCTGGAGAAATCATGCATCCGGGAGATGCCAGTGTACATTAAGGCGGTGGCGGTGCCCCTCCGCAACTTCTTCATGAACGTCAACTTCTCCGGCAACTTCCTGGTGTACTGCAGCGTGGACCGGCGCTTCCGCAGTAGTGTGTACCATGTGTGTCATGCGCCGCCGGAACGGACCGCGGCGGTGCGCCGGGAGAACTTCCGCATGAATGATGTGCACAAGTTGTCGGAGAAGTCCACGGCGCCGTTGGTGGCCACGTTATCCCAAGAATGATGACACCCTTCCGTTCAATACGATAATTCCGTATTACCTTGCTGACTATACTGGCCAGTGGCAGTTCAATGCACTGCGGTAGTCGCTCTAAAACTGCGTCAGTTTTGTTGGCCGCACTGACACTTTTACTTTCACACAAACACTTTTAGAGCTCTATCTGGAGCGCGTGATGGCGTAATGATATAACATTCCGTGATCAGTTAATTTTCTTGTATTACTTTTTGCACCGTCCAGGAGCTATTGATCGCTACAAGTATTGTATCTCGGTAACTGCTCGATCATTGCAAGCAGTAGCGGTTTAATTGAAAGTATATCTGTAAACCACTTCGCCGTCGTCGACATGAACGTACTGAATCTGTTGCATGCATGTAAAAATGTAGAACAAATCCTAATTAGTAAAACTCTTTCGGGATCGGCGTTTTTGTTACTTAGTTAATCCTGATTAACAGATAACAGCCACTAGAGTAAGAAAACAAGGCAAAGGCGGTTGCAACGTACTGCGAACACAAGTAAGTACGAGTAAATGAATTCCAACACAAATACAAATCACCGTTTCTTTTTCTCTTTGATTATGGGAAGCGCCCAGTAAAGATGTGCTGCGACCAATCACCTTCACCGAGTTATGTAATAATATCATAGCGAATACAGCGAACCGAAGGTGCTTTTGTAACTGGTCACCCTGGCCGACTGTGACGTGAAGAGGGAATTAAAAGCGCACCGGGTTGGTCTCAGGGTCCTGGCACTTCTTCTTCTGTAGGGCCACGGACTCTCTGGTTTCCGTGATGAACGCTTCCGGTCGAATTAGCTTGCGCAGCTTCTGTAAACCACATTCAATAGACCGGCTCGGAATCGGCGATGATAATGTGTGAGGTTAGCATGTTAGGGATATTGGCTGATTTGTACATAGGTCCTTACAATGCGAAGTGCACCGTTCCCGGTCAGCAGTGCAACGACAATGTATCCGCTGATGCAGAGGATGGAGGAAAAGGTCAGCGCCCAGCCCAGCGCTATGGACCACGCCGGAAACTCGTAGTTGCCCAGGGTCAGCGGGGAGTAGTGGAACAAGGTCATGAGGAAGACTGTCTAAAATAACTCTTATAAGGTATCCATTTCTTCGACTGCTTCTGTTGATAGGGCGATGTGTACCGCTACTACGAAACTGGGACCAATGCCGGTCCAGCATATCATCCAAATTAATCCAGGCTTGGAGCTCATCATGCGACTGATATCATGCAGCTTCCGCGATTTAACTATAAACAAATGAAACACACTGAGTCGTGTGGGAAAGAAATTAGCTTTATTTCTTATCGGAGCTTACCGTACAAAAAACAAAAAGCCGCGATCTCCACTAACACAAGGAATGTACAAGCGATTGTCGGCCCGAAAAAGTCTGCACCGAAACGGAGGATGAACATCAGTTTTAGGTTGGATTTTTTCTACTTTTACTTACCTAATAAAGTGACGACGTACTGTCCACCCTAATAATACGTATACAGCTGTGTATTTGCGATACGGTCGCCTATGAACGACTTCGTACCACTTCAAAAATGCGAACCGTTTTTTCGCTTCCGTATTCCACGTATCGGTAAGTAACTTATAAATATTCTCTATGCATTCCGCCTTGCCTGCGCAGTAACGCCAGTAGTGTCTGTCAAGCGGCATACGTATTGATATATTCCGCGTATTCTCACTATATTCTTAAGTGTTCCACCTGTTTTCCATGCAGAATACGCGAGAATACCGGACGAATGGGTACTTAAGAATATTAAGAATACAAAGCTAAAAAATGGGTCGTATTTTTGAAGTGGTACAAAGTCGTCCATATATTATCCAGTATTAGAGATTACGATGTGTTTAGTTAATTAATTAACGTACAGAGGTGGTGCTGGGTAATGAGCACAGGAAACACAGCATGCATAATCCGAAACAGAAGAGTTTTCGATGTTTCCCCAAACGAACTGGGTATTCATCGGAAACTGCCGTTAGAATGGCTTCCAGTCCGTAAAGCTGGAAAAGACACCTGAACGGTCGTGCTTTGGAAGGGACTTGTAATTTCCCTCACATATATTACGGGAAAACCAGTGCCCAATGGTTCAGCTGCCGCTTAGACGATACAGCTTAAGGTCACTAAACCGATTTCAAACTGTAAGTGTAGAGCCGATCTTAAGCTTTATCGTCTGAGCGCCGAGCGGTAGCTGCGTGGCAGGAAAATGAATTTCCCGTTATATATCCGAGAGGGAAACTACAAATCCCCTCCGAATTACCGTGCTGTCTAATCCAAGGGTAATCAACATGAGGAAAAAGATGGCACTCCAGAACTGAGCGCCCGGCATCGTGCTGACGGCCGTTCTAGCAGGAGAAAATAACTGTAGCGATACAGCAGAATGCAGAATAATCCTCCGGGGTTACTTGGGCACAGGAGAAGACTTACGGGAGTGCAACGAAAACCAATCCGGGACCTAAATAAAAGTTACAAGTGACCAGTGTCCACTCAAACTGCTTAATCAGTCTGACAATAATTCTCACCATCGGTGACAACTTCTCTAAGGTCGCGTCCGCTGACGTGCGCCTGATAGCCTAAAATACTGAACACCACTAGTCCGCTGACGAAGCTAAAGATGAGATTGACCAAGCTCGTTAACACGGCATCCCTACAAACAGCAAACCAGCTTTCACTGCATGAGACTTTTTGCTATTTTGTACAGGCATCGTTGCATGCGTCAAAAATGTCGACTGCATCTTTCAGTTACCGAAATGCGTTATTATGGAGTGGATTATAAGATGCCAGGGCCATGTACACGCCGTACCCGGGACCCAGGGAGAAAAAGACCTGGGCCGCTGCGTCTGACCACACTTCAACGGGCAACAAGCGGTCCCATTGTGGATAGAGGAAGTACTCTGCAATACAACTTGATAAGGTCTGCAATAGTCTGCGCCATGGGAATAAATACAGTGCCCGGCTTACGTAAACCGTGGTAGGAGCCCTCTAAAGTCAGCCCGTGGATCAGCAGGATGAGCAGCACAATGAAGGGCACTACACCGGTTATCCACGCGGCCTTCCCTAAACTCTTGGGTCCTAGAAAATACTCACGATGGCGACTAACCGTCAACTGTTGGTTAATTACGCAGTGAATCAGCAATGTTACCCTTCCAAAGCGCAAAATAAGTCACAACATAGACCACGGCCAATCCACAGACTAACTGCCAGCGCGGAGCACCGAGATCGTCGATGCCGGAGGATTGGTGAATTCCCAGCACTTGTCGACTGCGACCACAGAAATAGTATATCAGCTCAAATAACTTTTATTTTTTGAACGTGTAAATTGAAATTATTTTAGGTAGTGTGACCGCACTCGCACTATAAATAAATACACTCACTATATTATAAACAGCACACTACAGTAAAATGCGCTCAGTTCAAGTGAGCATTGACCAAATTCCAGCAGAATATTGGAGACTGAACTGGTCTCGTGGAAATATGTTTTTAATTCAATTCGCCGATATGCACAAAAATGATGTCAATCATTTGTTTCATTCAGAGTAGCCGAATTTAAGCAAATTTGCAATGAAGCATTTGGTAAAGCAGTTTGACAGTAACAACAAGCAAGCACTTACAAATAATATTCCTCCGCTGAATCGTAGGCGCCTGGACTGCAGGAGTCCGTGTTCCAGGTGTGATTGCAATCTACACAGAAAAGGTCACGCATTGCTGTCCATACAGTATTCCATAACGAACGCTGCCCCATTGGTGGCAATTTGACAAGCGTATCCCGGCCACGTTCACTAATTTACTAAGCGGGATATGCTGTACCTGTACTAGCGTCATTCATACTAGCGGCATAGCATTTCCCATAATTTTAAAATGAATTTAATAATTTTTTAAATTCATATGGATCTGATATTGGTTCACTTTCGACTTTATGGCCATGGGTCTTTTACAGCAAAGTTTCAAGAAGATCGAGCAATAACCAGACTATTGGTAGACAACATATGCCTTTTAAATTTTCGCCCATTTTAGTACGCCATATATCTCGGCAACCGGATGTTGCGCGCGCAAACGGTTTCCAGAACAATGCGTACAAATCATTCAGCTTTAAAATGATCTAAAGTATTACAAAAAAGTTATTCGGAGTGCCTGAAAGCGAAAGGTTTAGTGTGTGTATCCCATTTTTTTCGCAATGTACCGGGCCATTTTCCTCAATTGTACAGCCTAAGGAAAGAAACACGAAAGCTACAACAAGAAAGTCTCATTCAGTTTATCCAGCCCTTCCATCGTGCCCATCAACGAGGCGTATTTGTACCGAGACATACCATTAATTCTCTCAGCTGTCTTCTTTAAATAGTTTTAAATCGCAGTATCTTGTAATAATCTTAAATCGTCTGTCATAAAGTAATATTTGCTTCAAAGTTTTAAGCTCGAAACTTGGCCGAAATTGTTGAGCTATTTACTTGATTAAGCAATCGGTGTGCAGTAATTTAACTTTTAAACCACGTTCTCAAGGTCACCTAAAATGGTTCGTGAACCCTGATCTATCGGCCTAGTCGATCGATCGATTAGTCATAAAAGATGTACGGCTTGTAAAGAAAGTGTTTTCTTCACTCACGTGTCCATGGTAATTCCGGTTGGAAAGAAGCCATCAGATAATACATCGCCAAGGAAATAATTGTGTTGTAATAAAAATTCTGCACGCGCAAGAGAAGGGCGTATTTAGTAAAATAAAATTCAGATAAAGAAGCTGCAAATGTCGGTACCATATATAGTAGGATCAGGCAAATTCCAAATCCCACACCTAGAGATGAAATAATCAGACTTGTTGAAATTTATTAACCTTGACTCAAGGTCCTTGAGTATAGTGGACACTGGGCAGCGTCATAAAAACAATATCCACAAATCAAATGAATAATTATTATATTATACTAATTATTTATCATTATATCATTTATTATTATATATTACATTAACTATTATAAAAAATAATTATTATAATAATCGAAAGGACCTTGCGATTATTATAACGATATTATACTATAGTATATTACATATATAATAGCGATATTTTATATATTACGCAATTACACATCGCAAAAGGAGAAAAATAGGAGATTTTGAGGATTTTGTGCTTTATTCATAAATTCCGTCTTCTGTTTTATGTAAATTTTGCCTTCTTGCTTGTAGGAATTAGACGCTTAAACGTTTATACCTTTCAGTAGCGGGCATATGTAGCGCCAAATACTAATACATCCCGATCGGTAATGTTGTCCTATCGCTAGTTCCAGGTAGAGCAGCGGCATCCCGCCTACTACCAGCATCACTGTAATAAAAAGGCTTGTTTTTTGTTTTCTGTAATTGCTTTTCCATAATTGTTTTTCTATAAGCAAAATGGGTATACTAAGACTTTCTATAAAAAGGCAGAGCATACATATACTGTATACAGAGTGCAGATGAGCCGGAGTGCAGCACGTAGTCAAAATTTTAATAACTCACTAAGAAGACAAAAAAACCGGAAGTTACAAAGGTCGTTTATTTGCAAGAAGGCGCTTACCGATGTAGGGAATGAGGAAAGCGCCTGCAGTTGGCATGGACGCATAAAATAAAGTGAGAAAGACAGAATTAACAGCAGCCAACAAAGCCGACATTATCCTAATACACTTCCTAATGTCCAGTGCTCCTCTGTAAATGATGCAATCTGCTGTACATACCTCCTCCTGCAACCAAACAACCCCGAATTGTTTCGCTAAAACAAAAACGTATAATAATTATGTATTTGCCCAACTTTTTCAGTTTCTCCATTACCGACGTACATCAGCGGTTCAGAACTTTTTTTAAATTAACAATCTTCCGAATTTGTTCTGATGTTAATTTTCCCGGAATATTTAGTTCCCGGTAATCGAAACCGGGCAGTGATATGTCGGCCAATACTATAACTCTAATAGTTAAAAATTGAGGGAGCGTTACTGGAGAGATTAATGCTCCCGTAGTTCGTACATTTAAACATTTACTGCCGTTTGGACTGACCATGCTTAGAGCACATGTAAGGGAACCTCCACACATTGCCCAGATCCACGCAGAATCCGGTTATGGCAAGGAGATATTCGATCTGCCGATCCCATGTGCGGCGGTTGGCCGCATTGGCCGGCACCGGCTGACCGGAAGCTGTAGGTACAGGGACCACCATTAGCAGTTAACACCAATTCCTATCCTTTTCAATCTCCCATCAAAGCCATCCCCACCCCCAACTAACAGCAGATTCACACCATCCTTACCGACGACAGCGTTCACCATAACAACACCGTTCTGACAACAAAGGATTTAATGGCCACCGCACACGATGGACAGCTCCGTTCTGCAGAGAAAAAGGCTGCAGCTCAGTAAGAACATCCGCTGCGAGGCAACATCATTAAAATAAGACTAAACTTTTTGAGGATTTTGAATCGTCGAGTCGGCGAATGCGTAAAACAGTTCCTTGGTGTAATTGCATATCGCAAGCCAAATGTTTAGAGGCAAAGTTCTCGAGATCGTCCGCGACGATATCCGTACCCATGTATTGATATGGTTAAGCCGACCGCTATCAACTTGAAGTAATAAAGACAATTGGAAAAATCTTGGCGATTCGAAATTACATAGCTGCGTGGAAGGTTTACCGTGTAGTAACTGCTTTCCTTGACCAGGTGCATCATAACTGCAGATTTACCGGAAGCGGGGACGGTGCGTATACAGATAGGTTTAGCGTGTTTTGGCTCTTTGCTATCGAGGATTTATTTGTACAGTTTCTGAGTTGCAGGTTCATGAGGGAAATTTGTAGCTAAAAAACTATCGTTCGGCCACACTTCGCTGTCGTTGTGCCTAATTGCGGTTTCAGTTTGTTCGGGAGCAGAGAAACCCCCTGGAGCAGTCGTGAGTCTGGTCACCACATCGTAATATAGAAGACAAGATAATATAAAAGACAGAGAACTCACAAGAAAATAATAAAATCGGAGAGATCAAATGATCCGCCAGCATACGAGTTTACAAAAGATTTATAGACTACAAGTTCACAGAGCCACAATTAAAAATTAAAAATTTTTCATAGTCCATCGCCTCATACTTGAAAAATCCAACAGTTTTCCGAATTTTACAACTTCCGCATTAACCTTCTCTCTGTGATCAAATGTGCCTCCAAAAGCGAGTGCACTTTCCTCGTTACAAATGGACGTCAGAATTTTGTTACAAAAGGCGCGCCTGGCACTTTCTGTACTCAAAAAGCAAATTTGAAATTTGGGCCTGGCCATCGGCCTGCGGACATTACCACTTGCACCTTGCGCATTCCCCAACGAAAACCACCGACCGATATCTCAAGCGAACGAGGAAAGAATTTCAAGAATTTTGATACCAAATAAGTTAGTTTTTATGAGATCTAAGAGAAAATCGACGCATCTGAAATTTCTCGTAGATATCTGTATAGCATAGGATTTGAATCCACGGTTTGGATTCAGTTTTCACACAGAAATCGTGTGCTTTGTCTACGACACACTAAAATGGCTCGATTTTTTCTTAGATCTCATAAAAGAGTACCTGTTTGGTATCAAAATTCTTAACATTTTTTTCTCTTTCGTTTGAAATATTGGTTGATGGTTTTCGTTGGGAAATGCATAAGAAGATGGTGTGTTTCTTTACTGGGCAAAAGGCCATCAACATAACAAAATATGTATGCATACGCGTAATACTACATAAAATGATTCGAATTTAAACGTTAAAGAAACAACCAAAATCGTTAGCGCCGTCTGGCCGTTTAGGTCGCATATTCATAGTGCCCAAAACAGCAGCAGCATTTCCTTTAACAACTGCCAGACTAAATCTCTGCTTTAAAAATGCAGTAGAGCGGGGTTCTCCTGTCATGTCGCGAATCTTTCTGCCAGCAAAACGAATAAGCTCCGCGAATGCCGAACCAAATGCGCCAAATGTCTCGACTGCCAGGGGGTAAAGCAGGTAACCTATTCCCTCCACAAAGCCATATTTACGGCGTTTGCTGTCTTCGGCCAGATGTGCAACACTACCGGAGGCTCTTGCGCTTGCCCGCACATGCGATGCAGCTACCGTGTCCCAACATGTGGCATCCCATACGAGCGCTTTACCATCACGTACAGGCACGAGCGTCATCCCATCTGGCCGCGTGTTACCTTTGCCTGATAGTCCTAACGGCTCGCTTTGACATGGATACCCCGCATGTTCCAGAGCCTGCTTTGTTACAGCGTTAAGCTCGACATGTCTTGACCATCTGCCTCTGCTGCTGGAACACGATAGGCCGTGGTGACCAGAAAGTGTTGAAATTCTTGCGCGTTTCCTTTTTATTGGTCATTTGGTCTGGGCCATTTATTTTTATTGGTCATTCGGTCCCGGACCGAATATAACAAAATTTTGAAGTCCATTGTACTCTGTAGCATAGTTTTACAAATTCTGGATTTTGTAGCCGTGCAACAAGTCCCTACACGTTTTGCACAGCCACAGAAACAATGCGTAATTCGCCACCACAACAAGCGTCATTGTAAACCACTTCCGTGTTGCGGTTAGATAGCGCCCGTGGTTTGACGGCAGCTGATTAATAAACTGTAACCAATAATGCACAGTAGCCAGTAACCCTACCATAGCGAGATTTGTTTCGAATCTGAGACCCACGATAATTAGCATTAATTAACTAATTAATTAATTAGCACTAGCAGACCCCGCGCAAATTGCGCGGAATGAATAATGCGATAGTACACCAAAAGGCAAAATCCCATTATTGCGTTACTGTCAATTTCGGACACCCTATGATGTCCGTAATGTTCTCCTGCTTGTTTTACTGTTACTATTTTTCTGCCAACGTGTTTACTGTTTACTTACTGTTACTTCCGGTTTTAAAAAGTTACTTAATAACTACGTACTAAGTCATAATTTTGTCTCCGGAACCAGCTCTCCGGAGTTCCGGCATAAATTTGGCGAATTTTGTTTTAAATCATAGTTGTAACGTGGGGCCTTATGGGCGCCCACGTACCTTCGACGGCGAAACAGCGGCGAACCCGGATTGAGGCTTTAATGGCGAAATCTAAGGTGCGCACCGTGGCGCAGCAAACACCGACTAATGAGATCGGATCCTACAGCCAGCGCAGCTGTGCTGTAGGTCCGTCAAAACAGCAGCAATGTGTGGGATGGAAATCCCCAGAACAGCAAAACACAATGGCGAATGGCCAATCATGAAGGCGGAGCTATCGGCCTTCACATAGTAAAATTTGCAGTAACAGAACTTTACCTACTGGATACTATCAGCACAAAAACCTTGTTACTTATTATTACAAACCACAGACCGAAACTGTTACTTTTACTAACTTTTTAATATTAGTCGACTGGTGTTTACGCAGTAGGATACTCACTCGTCAGTAGACATTCCTACTCTGTTCAGTAAAGCACCACTGATTGAAAATCCAGATTTTTCATTAATGTACCGGAAAAGCTGCCTTTCACATTGACTGCCGCGATGACCTTAAACTTGCAAATGTTGCTCCAGATCGGTCACCAGTCAGTTAAGCTTCGTGGAGTGGCTGCACGGGTGCTCTCTATTTGATGCTTACGGTATATAGGTACCTGCTCTGATATAGACTATTCATTTTATTGAAATTTTCTAAACCCAGCAACCGTTTCGCAAAATGTCATTTGCATCTTTGCTGCTTCGCGAGCTCCGCTCGCGCCGCAGCTCGGCGTCGCCTGCGGCTCCGCCTTCCATGGCGAACTGATGGAATCATTGCAAGTTTCGCAAAAGTCTCTCGTTCTCAATAACGAAGCGTTCCACGTTGGTTAACTGCAAGTTAACGCCTAAGGACCGCTAAGCAATCGCTCGAACGAAAAAATTTTGCTATATATACGTACAGATAAGTAGCATCTGATGATCATAAAATTCGTAATACACATTTACTATATTTAAGTGCGGAGGTAACAAACAACCCAAGATCATGTAAGATGTGCAGCTGACAGCATGCTGTCCTTTAATCAACCCTACTGATTACACATGCAATGCCGCCTTTATCGGATATCGATTTTCACAGAATATAGGTACAGTAAATCAAAAGTAAATTTTTTGGACTTACAGCGGCAAATTAGTAAAAATTGCAACCGCCCAGGAAAGCGCTGTAACGTTAAACTGGTCAAACCACTGCGAACGACAGTTCCTTGGGAAATAATTTTGTGCAATTGAACTGTAGTTCCGTACTCGAAGACTGTGTTACGTCTTCGTTTTCAAATCCTCTTTTATTCTTGAAGCCAAATATGAAATATTGATCAGATAATTTATAAATTCATTAAAAGCTAAGGAATAATACGCGATCACGATTCAAGAACATAAAAGTTTTCCCCAGTCCTAGCCACGTTGGTCAACGCGTTATGGCTGCCTAGACAGTGGTGAGATGGTCGGGTTTGCAGTGGTGGATTCTTGACTTTTCCCATAGTCTTTCTATGTTATGGTTTTTCAAAGTTTTCTTTCAAACGTTTATGTTTTTCAAAAATTTGACTTTTGCTGGCAAATATATTCGTTAAGATCTATCGAACGACATATAGACATCGGAGTTTGGTCGAGCGTAGCGTTAACGCATCGATGACACACACGGAATTTCGTTAAGGCTTATCCTTTTACTAGCAGACCCCGCGCAAATTGCGCGGAGTAAATAATGCAATGGACAAATCAGAACTCAGCTCAAAAATAAAATCATAACTGCAGGTATGTAAATATATCGTATCATCGTATGTGAACTCGTAACTGCAGGTTTTATGAACGAAGCGTAGGATTCTATAATACACAAAATACACAATAATGTCCCTGCACACTGCACAGTTGATGTCCTTTGATGATAATAGCTACTGGAAAATTTGCCTGACCACTTAGTTGACTGTAGAATGGCTTAAAACCTAAAATGCGAAATTCTTAAAGTTATTTTTTTCCCAAAAACGGGTGCATTTTTTTGTTTCCGATCTATTAATTTCCAAATCAGTCGCCATCAGTGAATTTCGTGCAGCTGCTACATAGAGACCCTGTAACTTTTTAAAACTTGCTCTCCCCTCTTTTTCTTTCCATTCTGAGCTTTTTCAACGTATCCGATAACAGTTTACTGAACTGCTTTATACAATTTTACATCCCAGTTTGACCGCTAATGCACCACTGCTGCTGCCCTTTAGCAATCGGTACAGAGGGTTATTCAGCCAAGTGTGGTCAGCGCATTAAAAAAATTCCTATAATTCAGCCGTTGCGCAGAGTCAGATTCTAATAATTGTTTTATTATGGCAAATTAGTTTTGATGCTTTTTGCAAGTTTTTGTGACAATCGGGTTTAAACAGCCCGCAATATTGGCTACTGACCTAAAGACTCCGACTCTAAACCTTTGACCAGGCAAAATTTGGCTTTCGATGATCTGGCCTTAAAAGGATCGTCTGCTTTTCAAATCTGGATGGTTTTAATTGTGAAAACGACGATCCGAATATTTTTTATAGCAAAACGATTCCATATTCTTGCGCGTTCTTGCGGTAGGACGGCTGGAAAAACGCGAAAACAGGAAGACACTCGCAAGAGCCATGCTCAATGTGCGAATTGTTACTCACGGAGCTATGGCTATCCTTTTCGTTCCTCCACAAACTAAAGTTGTAACGCAGGTCTTCCTTCACAATTTACAATGTTCATTGGTCGAAAAAGACGCTCCACGGATTAAGCCTGGCAGAGAGGAAGAAGTCATCCAGAACCAGAGATGTGCTCCGGGAGCACTGCTGAGAAAAACAAGGATGTTGCTTCCTGATCGAAAAAACTGGTAATTCCTTCTGAAAAGGTTTGTTCGAAACCCATGACAGGTTTCCAGTCGATTATGGCGAAAACCCAAATTTTAAATTAATTTTGAGTAAAGGGAATCCATTTCCTATAGCTGAACTGGTCAACTGTTGCCAACATGGTGGGGATAAACTGAATTTTTTCCTGGGCTACAGGATAACGAAATCTTGGCTCGGTTGAATTCAAAATGTGATTGAATGTTGTGGCTATTTGATAAAATTTTTAAAAAAGTAAAATGAGCCTGCAGCGGCTAAGCAGAAATTTTCCAAAAGTGACCACACTTGGCTGAATAACCCTCTGTACACTTAATAAGTGAAAATTAAACAGTAGTAGTCACCTTTTTTACTATTAATTGACCACAGAACTAAGTTAAACCACTTTAATTAAATAAGGACAGAAGCATTTCGTTGTATTTCCTTCTCCGCTGTTATCTCCTTCTATCTGTTAACTCCTTCAATCGAGGACTGCACCCAAAATTTCTTGCATGTTTGCTGCTTCGCGAGCTCCGCTCGCGAAGCAGCTGGGTGTTGCCTGCGGCTCCGCCTTCTGTGACAAACTAACGGAGGTATTTCAAGTTTCCCAAAACTTCTCTTGTTCTCAGTAGTCGCTGGTCAGTAATGAAGCATGCAGCTACCTTGCTTAAGGGATTTGGCCCGGTACTCTGTACATAGCACCATATTCGTGTATGTTCTGTTCGAAAACTTCCACTTTCGCGCACTGATCGCACTCCCAAACCCATTTTTCTTTGTTTTAAGAAATATTGCAGCAAGAGGATTTGTATACATTGGCGTGAAAACCGTTTGGGCGCGCAACATCCGGTTCGGGAGTTATGGCTGTATTAAAATTCCAAAAAGTTTAAATGCATTCAGGTGTACCAAAAGTCTCGTTATCAACCGATCTTCTTCAAAATTTGCATACAAACGCATGTGAGGAGAGAAGCGGGTCATATACAGCGACGAAGTCTTTAAAAGATTCAACACTTTGCGCCGTGGTGCAGTGGGGAAATCTAACGACGTAGCCGGGGTTTATTCCACCGATGGTGGAATAAACCCCGGCTACGTCGTTAGATCCGCATCGTTAGATTTCGGCCGTTTCTCGGTTTCCCTCGGATGCCACCCTGCTGAGACGCACATATGCACGAATATGGTTTTTACACCGAGCCACGGTTCTGACATTGTCTTCGCATCTTAAAATGAATTAAAAAATTTTAAAAAAATCTTCATGGCTATGCGCATTTACGCGCAAAATTTGAAAAGGATCGGTCCATAATGAGACTTGTGGTAGACCTGAATGCATTAAAACTTGTTGGAATTTTTTTACCCCTTATAACTCCGCAACCGGATGTTGCGCGCGAAAACGGATTTCACGCCGATGTACACAAATCATTCGGCTACACAGTGTCAAAAGGTAACCCATAAAAGTGTTCGGAAGTGCACGAAAGCAAATACTCCCGTCAATGTACACGAATTTAGTACTATGTACCGGGTCCACTCCCAATTCCAATTCTCGCCTAATGACTGCCCATATTAATGACTACCAAGCAGTCGCTTAAATGTGCGGCTGCCAGCTTGCTGTCCTTTAAATCAGCCCCAAACACGCAATTCCGCTTTTCTTGAACATAATTTTCCACAGAAAAAAAATTTAAAGTACTCGCAAGTCTGTAAATTTTTTACTTCAACAGCAAATCAGTACCAATGGCAAGCAAATCAGTACCAATGGCAACCACCCGTGGAAGCGTGGCAACTTTAAGCGCGTCAAACCACTGCGAATGACAGCTCCTTGGGAAACCGTTTCGAGCAGTTTTCATGCTTGAAGACCTTCCTATGGCTTCTTGCTCAAATCATTTTTTCTTGATGCCAAATACGGATTAAACAATTTATAAATTCGTTCAAGACCACGGAATAACACGTGGTCGGGATTGCAGAATAACAAAGTTTTCCCTGCTCTAACTTGTAAATTGGTCAATTCGTTGTGGCTGTCTAGACAGTGGTGGGGTGGTCGGTTTTGCAGTGGTGGATTCTTAGCTGTTCCCATAGGCTTTCTATGTTAACGTTTTTCGAAGCTTTCTTACAAACGTTTGTTTTTCTCTCAAATTTGACTTTTGCTGGCAAATCTGTACATTGAGGGCTATCGAACGACTTATACACATTGGAGTTTGGTTGAGTGCAGTGTTAATGCATCGATGACACACACGGAGTTTTGTTAAGGCTTATCCTTTTATTTATATAGATTATTATAGATTACGATAATTATCAGACGCACAAATCTGATCCAATGTAGAGATTGCAACGGCCGGCTATAGCCGCCGGCCTGACATCGGCTACGGCTTGCAAAACCGTCAGCCGGCCACAGCTAAGCCGTTGCCCTATATGTGAATAAATGGCGATCCAAAAGGTGAACGAGAGATTTGAGTTTTGAGGGTCCTTCATTTTTTTGCCAGCCTGAAGAAGTTTTCGATATTTTTGTATTGTCAGATTATTGTTTCGTTATTTTATCGTTTTATTCTTGCTGAATTTTCGATAATGGTTCATCTTCTCGTGGTTGCAGCCATAGTTCTGCTGGCCTTGTGCGTGCAAGGCAGCGTTAGCTGTTCAGCGCAAAAACATGAGAGAGCGCGGGCAGTGGAGAAAAGTAGGTGTCGGTAACTCGCCGTGCAGTTTTGGTAGGACAAACTTGTTGCAGCAAGATCTGCGCAGGCGACATACGACTTTTTGAATTCCTTCATGTCAGAAACATCCATTGGGAAGGGTATACACCAGTCACGCGTGACGATGTGTGGACCTGTTGTACAAAACGCGGATGCGTTGTAGAGACGTGGAACTTGCAGTGACCTCTTGCGTTAAGTTATTACTTCATTGACCATAATTTCTTGTGCAGTGAACGAGATTTTGAACGAAGCCAAAGCAAGCAACGGCAGCGTCACCATGCATTTGCGCGGCTATGGGATCGGACCGTCGATCCCGAATTATCCCACACCGGAATGGCCACCGCGGACGGAAATCCTGCGAGCGCCAGAAGGCGGCACACTCCTGGTTACTTGCAGCAACCAGGGCAACGCGCAGGTTTGTCTACAAAGCAGCCCGTTGAAATTAGCGGCATAAATCAACATTTTAATATTGTTAGGTGTCCCACACCGCGATTCCGCCGGCAATTTCATACAATGGATGGCGTACGACTATTGGTAACGTCACCGAAAGCCGAGAAGCGGTGGATGGACTGTATCTTTGTTGCAACTGCACAAACGAAGTCGGTCCCGGGCTACCAGTGCCGTGGTGGTTGTCGTTGGCCTGGTACGATGTGCGGACGGGTGCGTTTGCCATCAAGCTGAACAACTTCTCCTACGCCTACACCGGTCTGTACGAGTGCCTGCACTCCAACGGGAGCCAACGGGTGGTGACCAAGCGCTACTGGGTCAGCGCCACCCTCTTCCGCCACGACTCTTCCATCTGCCCATGCAGAACGTCACCGTCCGCTACGGCGACCCAGCGGAGATGGTCTGCCCGGTGCGCTTCACTTTTCTGCCCGGAGAACTAAGATACCGTTTTCTGTGGCGCAAAGGAAGCTACTTGCTTTGGGCCGAATCGATTCCAGCCGTAGCCGATGTTGCCTGGTCGCCTCGTGGTTTCAACGGGCGTTTATATTTCGGCAGTGACGAGCAGTGTCGCTGCAGTTCCACCATGAAGCTGAAGAGTGTTACGTGGGAACACGCCGGTTGGTACGAGTGCTGGTTCCGCATCAATGACCGGCTGGACGAGTGGATTGTTCAAGAGGCCTACCTGCACGTCATTTAGGAGCAGTGCCAGCATTCGGCTAGACGGCCTGTACTTCGATCTTCGTTACTAGCCCGAAATCTGTGTGATCTCGTTTTTCTATTCTGAAATACTCAACGTGTTTGTTGGAACAGTATTTTACTTTATTTATTTTGTTCATCGACGGCGTGTTCTCGATTTTTTCGCATTCTTGAATCATGCAGTTAAACCTGTGATCCGAATGCTGCTACAGAAAACACGCCTGCTGCTGTCAGCAGTTGCATGTATACAGAACCCAAATCTGTAAGTGACCCGATGCTGCCGGCCTCAATAATTACCAATGTGCTGCTAATGATTTTGTCCAATATTCCGCGTTTCCGACAGAAATTGGCCAATAATCCACTCAATCACCCTTGCTTTTCTGGCCATGACCATCCTAATTTGTTATCGTGACTTCTTACTGGTATTACTCGTATTAGTGGATTTTTGTTCAAAAATGGATTGTGGTCATCGTTTCCGCATATGCACTATGAATCTCTATGCTCTATAGATCTTCCTTCAAAAATACCAAAAAACGACTAATGTGTAAAGTAAAGGAGAGCAGGCGGCCTTTTACCTTACTGATGCTTCCGTTGCGTGAATTTTGTTTGCAAAACTTTAAAACAGAATAGGGTATGCGTGCCCTTTCCTCTCATTTGTAATCGGGTTTTTTGCCGCATAACATGCAAACTGACACTTTTTCTTTCACGTGATGGCATACTGATATAGCATTCCGAGATTAATGAATTTTCTTGTATTACTTCTTACACCATCCAGGAGATATGGATCACCACTGTCCCTCGGTGATTGTCGATTGGAAGCAATAGCGGTTTAATTGGAAGCATAAACCACTTTGTCGTCTCCGATATAAACGCTCGGAATCTGTTAAGTATGCAAATGCCGAGGCAGTCCTAGAGTAGTAAGTAAATCTCTTCCGGCACTATTCGTTACCTAGTTAAACCTGATTAATAGGATTTTATTGGCCAGACACATAACCGCATTACCGCACTATATTTGACAGCAATATCATGACAAACGAAGCGAACCGAAAAAGCAGTTCTAACTGGCAATGCTGGCCGACGATAACGCAAAAAAAGGAATTAACAGCGGACCGGGCGGATCTCCGGGTCCTAACGTTTCCTCTTCTGCAGGGCCACGGACTCACTGGTTTCCGTGATAAACGCTTCCGGTCGGATTAACTTGCGCAGCTTCTGCAAACAACATTCAGTAGACAGTCTCTTTGAAACGGCTATAATAACGACGGTGTGAGGATTAGTAAGTACTACTGCAGCTGCCAAGGGATAGTAATACATAGGTATACTGCGCAGTGCGCCATTCCCCATCAGCAGGGCAACGTTAATGAGACCGCCAATGGAGAGGATGGAGGAAATGGTCAGCGCCCACCCCAGCGCCATCGACCACGCCGGGAAGACGCAGTCGCCCAGGGTCAGCGGGCAGTAATGGAACATGGTCATCAGGAAGAACGCCTAAAACAACCTTTATACGCTATCGGTTTATCCTCTCTTGTTAGGGCGTTTTGTACCGATACCGCGAAAATGGGGCCAATGCCGGTCTAGTATATGATTCCAAGTAGTCCAGCCTTGGAACCCATCACCCGACTGATATCTTGAAGTTTCCGCGATTTACTATGCACAGTTGGAACACATTTCATCGCGCGGGATAAAAGCGAATGCTATGTACGAGTATTTCATGTTTGAATTTACCGTACGCCCAATAAAACGCCGCACCCTCCACTAACACAAGAAACATAAGAGCGATAGTCGGCCCGGGATACTCTGCACCAAAGCGGAGAATGAACATCGTTCCAGGATCGATTTGTTTAGCTTTTTCTTACCTAATAATGTGATGACATACTGTCCACCCTAATCATACATCTACAATACTGTCAACGGGCGTTTACAACCAAGTAAATGGTTTGATGAAAAACACGAGAAAGGAGAAATAAAATGGCTCTTACCGCTTTTTCAGTTTGTCCACGGACCTTTTAAAACCGGATTCATTTTTTTATCCCTTCCGCCCCATTCAAGTTTTCGATGGTGAATTAAAAGTGTTAATAGCAAATAGTATGCTTAATATTTCCCTGATCGCAAATCATCTTGGAGACTTCAGGAGTTTGAGTAAAAATTTTTATACTCGAGACACCAAATTTTGTCTTATTCAGCCTTCTCGCTCCTATGAATTCAAGATTCTTTTCATCAATAAAAAGAACATTTTATGCGCAGTTATGCGCATCTAAAATACTAATGAACTTAAACTTACAGCGAGGACAATAATTTTTTTTCATGAAATTTAGACTTTTTCATCGTCTGGAAGTAGGGCGGCTTTATGGGGTTTGCTCCTAGTCATCGATAGTTTCTGTTTTCCCAGAAAAACAGTATGTGTAATTTCTTTTGTTTATTAACTGAGATTAAAAGAGAGAAGAATACTTAACTTGTGGACGCTTAGTGCGTTATAAAAAGTTTAGAGGATATTTGAGAAAAATTACAAAAACGGTCCTGGTAAAATCCGTGGCAAAAGTGCAAAAAGTGGTCGTAAGTTTTTTTGGTAATACTTTTCCATTTGATTGTACTTGAACTAAGTTATATTTTTCCTAAGTTCCTTAGTAAATGGCATTTATATCTGTATGGATAATGAGAGCTAAAGGCATTTATTTGTGCTGGGAGATACAAAATAGGGAAACTTACTTTTGGAGCGTCCTTTGTAATTCTTGTAATTCTTGTAATTCTTGTAATTCTTGTAATTCTTTTAATTCTTTTAATTCTTTTAATTCTTTTAATTCTTTTAATTCTTTTAATTCTTTTAATTCTTTTAATTCTTTTAATTCTTTTAATTCTTTTAATTCTTTTAATTCTTTTAATTCTTTTAATTCTTTTAATTCTTTTAATTCTTTTAATTCTTTTAATTCTTTTAATTCTTTTAATTCTTTTAATTCTTTCAATTCTTTTAATTCTTTTCATTCTTGTATTTTTATCCTTCATATTCTTACAATTTTTAGTTTTATAATATTTTATTGAAATAACGTGAAAAAAATAAGATGCATGTATATAAGTCACTACGCTTTTTAAAATTAAATAAGTGCATCAAACAAAAAAGCCACGCTCCCGAAACTCTTTTACTAATGTAGATTTCCTTATACTAGTTCAAATTTGCAGCATTATCATCCAGATCGACAAGTTTATGCATCTGCCCGTGCAGCGTAGAGTAATGTCTTTCACCGCTCGCACACAGTTTGTTTAGTAGTCAAAGTCCACACCGGCTATGTTATTGTCAGCGACTCCCATGAATGGGTTGTCTGCTCCAGAAATGTAATAATACTAGTAATAATGAGGGTGTCAGTTGTCGACGCCAGAGTCTGAGTGGTCAAAACGATCTTTTCTCCGTGAAGAAGTAATTAAAAGGCAATTAAGACTGTGCTAACTAGCATCCGGCATGGACACAGAGAGACGGGCCCGACTCCCAAAAGTGACAATCGGTAGGCCGCAAGTGCACATGCACATGCGATAGGTACAATGAGAGATGTGTTACAGGAGAAGGAAGAATTTGGTCTGCCCAGTGTCTAGCTGCCCACGGTTGGTCCATCGCGGGTGCAGTTTTTCGCAAGGCGAAAAAGGTAAGCACCTCTCTCAGACGCTGGACGCGATGCCTCTTAGTCATGGTATCTATAGCATGGGTACTGGCCGTTTACTTATCGCAAATTCCGAAGTGGGACGGTGGACCACTCAGACCGGGCGCCTCTCAGCACATCAGTAAAGGTGGCAAGGTGATAGGGCAGGAAAGAAGCGAGACGCGTGCAGCGGAGTATCTACAGTACGCCAGAGGTTCAGCATTGAAATACAACGGGGGACGCGGAATCCATTCTGGGCCGGAACGGCGCCAGCCTCGGCTAATCTACTCGGGTATGTAGATCAAATTAATGTTCTCTATAGTTCGGCTGCATTTTTCCGCTGCTTGTTAATTCTGTGCGATGTTTCTATCCCGAGAGTTGGGTTGATAACCGTGTATCAGTACCTAAATTCTTATAAAAGTACTGCATATCTACATAATTTTCACAGAATGGACAACGATATGATTTCCAACATCAGTAACAAGCCTAACAGGTAAGGAAGCAAATTTTCTTTTAGAAAAGTATGAAATATTGGATTTTAAAAGTGCTAAAGCACATATGGCGTTATGTTGGCTTTAAGGTAATAGATATTGTACAATTCGCTCAAAAAATTTATACGAGTACATAGTTTAGTTGCAACCTGCCACTCAGGTAACATTGTTGTAAGCTAGAAGTACCGCTTTGAAGAGAATAAGAGTTATCCACTGCGCATTTATCCCATGCACATTGCGTGGGGTCATCCGCATAAAGACCGCAAAGAGTGCCCGTTTGCGGGTGACGTACGACGGCGCGCAACGCCACATCGTTTACGCGTTACAGGAATTAGGAAAGGATGGTGCACCCCAGATATTTTTAAATTCATATTCATTTATTTATTTTTATTATTTAATAGCAGCCGCGGGAATTTCTAGACGCGTTGTCAGGAGGGTGTTTACAGTATTTATTCGTTAAACGCACAATAACTTTCCTACAACAAAATTAATAATATCTGAACTGAAGCTTTTCATAACTGAAGCTTTCCATAAACTAGTGGATAATAATTTGCATAGCCATGTATCCATCGCATGCACACTGCCTTGAAAACATAGTTATTGAAAATTGTAATAAAGTGAGCAAGGGTTGTGGGTGCTAGAATAATTAACGCACAGTAACTAAACAATTATTGGCGGCAAGTTTCCGGGCGCATATCATAAAAAGCAAGCATCGGGAATTTTTCGCGCGAGCTGTAATGAGAAATTTCTTTTACTTTCAGCAGTCTCACGGAGTTTCGTGAATTCTTGAAGACCAGGTCTTGAAGACCAGGTCTTCAAGAATTCACGAAACTAGTCCTAGGCAATGAGACATTCAATTCCATTCCTCTGTCGACGAAGAAGCACATCAGTTATATCTTGCTAAATTATCCCAGGTCAATTAATTTATCGACTTATTAGCTAACTAGCAAGACTCCAGCCCCTTCTGACAATGTTTCATTTGTGATTTTTTATTTTATTGCCGAGGGTGACGTTTTTGGTCATTGATGGTAAACATCTGCTTCGGTAAAACGAGATTCTCCCTAGGTTTAACTGCTATCGACATTCATGATCAAAATTTGAGGGAGATCGGTCCATAATGAGACTTTTGGTACACCGGAATGCTTTTAAACTTTTTGGATTTTTCTAACAGCCATAACTCCCGAACCGGATGTTGCGCGCACAAACGGTTTTCACGCAAGTGCATACAAATCATCTGGCTATAGAATGTCATAAAACGAAACAAAAATGCGTTTGGAATTACGCGGAAGTGAAAGATTTCGTGCATGTACACGAATTTGGTGCCATGTACCGGGCCACTTCCCTTAAAAGATGCAGGTGCTGGTACCGTAAACGACTCAATAGCCGAAAATTAAAACATTAAAAAACCCCAAAGTTGAAAGCTTCCGCGAAGACGGGCTGATGATTATCGACCCCGCCTGCCTGGAGTACGGCCGCAAACTGGTCACGGGTAATTTCGGGACGGTGTAAGAACTTCGTACGAACTTCGAACACGGTCCCGAAATTGCCCGCGAAACTGTACTACGACGGACTCTATGATTCGGAGAATAGCGAGCCGGCAGCAGGGGCCCGGCGGCGGGTGGCCATCAAGACCATTCAAGGTGCGTCACATCGGCGTTTTTAGCATTGTACCTAATAATACATCGGTGCACTGTACGTCTTACCATCCATCACTGTAGCTGCGCTAGACCTGCCAACGCCTAGCAGTCTGAAGGAATCCCTGTGTCCCGACGTGGAGCGTCGTGCTCTTTAATAACTACTCAACTAAATACGTAAACTAACAAATGTAACAAGGAATTAATGTACCATTGCACTGGTACATGTTGCCATGCATCACATCCTGCTGAAGGAAGGCTTCGTGATGAAGGACCTGCAGCACAACATTATGATCCTTTTAGGGATCTGCGACAGCTCGCCGGACGGCACGCTGACCAGTCCGGGCCTTGTGATGCTCTTCATGAGCAACGGCGATCTGCACACCTATATCCGCAAGAATGTAAACACCACGATAATCAAATACTACCGTTAACAATGTTAAACTAAAGCTTAACATGAAATTCGAATTAATCGAAATGAAATCCTTCAGATTTTACGCGGCATTAGCCAAGTAGCAACAAAATCTTGTGCGCGGCCTTTCTCACGTTGAACGTGTTAGTGCGCGCAAATTGGCCGTCGCATTTCCCTTAACAACAGCCACACTAAAATTATATTTAATTTCCAACAAAATTTGAATTTTAACTTTCTGTTATTTTTTTTATTAAATTTTTATATTTTTTTTAACTTTTCAAAATTTTTTAACATGGTTTTTGCTTTATTTGGAGGAAGTGAGAAGGACATATTAGGCTTCTCGGTGTTGCAGATCGCCGAAGGCATGACCTACCTTTCCAGCCAGAAGATTGTCCACCGTGATCTGGACGCGCGTAACTGCTCGTCTGCTTGTAATCCTGCTTTTTGCTTGGTCCCAAATAACGCGTGACAACGCAATTTATAAGACGGTTGTTTTAGGCTGGATGATGCCCGAAATCCGCGATGTGCACATCGAGTTGGGAGTGCCCGAAATCAGCGATGTGCACATCGAGTGCATCGATGTACATATCGCGGATTTTGGGCACTCCCGCGACCTGTCCGAGTCAAACTTCTACTGCCACCTCCCATCGAAGACGCGTCTCCCCTACCGCTCGAACGTCGGATTCGGTGGAGTAAGGACTGCGGCGGAATGCTTCCGCCGCCGTCCTTACTCCACTGAATCCGACGTGGTCAGTTCAGCGAGTGTAGCTTGATCAGGCGCAAGCCGAACCGCCAATTTTCTGTTATGTACTGGTAAACTGTCCTGTGTTGCAGACTTGCAGTGGAGCTTCGGCGTGGTGGTGTGCAAGAAGTTCCAGAAGGGTGACAACCCTACGGCGACCTGAACGCCAGGGCGCTGGTGGATGCCCTTGAGGATGGCTTGCATCTCCAGCACCCGCAAAATTGTCCCGAAGCAGTATACGTTCACCTGTATTTTTTCATTACAATTAGGAAGATAGCATATTTTTATGGCAGATTTTGTTAGGATTTTATCGAACATTTTCCTTTTCTACCGCTATCTATATTTCGGTATAAGTTTTTTAGGGGAAATAATATGCAACTAATAATGTAATGTTTGTTTTACCGGAGAATATAGGCAAACACTGACAAATTCTTTACAAACATTCCTGTATCTGTACAGCAACAGATTATTTCCTGCCTTCGAAAGGAATATTTATATAGCAATTTAGTGAGCAATTTGATAAACGTTTTATACATCTTCCAAAACGAAAGACATTTAATTATTTACGTGCCATATTTATTGAAATCTTAGTAAACATGTTGGTTTCCAAGAAAATGCTGGAATAAGTACGAGTCGCTCCTGACTCCAGCACTCCTTCATTAGGTCGTACCGTACGACCTGATGAAGGAGTGCTGGTGTCAGGAGCCGGACAGCCGGCCGGATCTCCAGAGTCTCTGCGACAGGCTGCGCGCCTTCCAGAGCGCCCCACAGTTGAACGGCAGTGCGCCGCGCTACGAGAGCGTCTGCTGTTTGTAGCTCAGAACGCGCCGGCGGACAGCAACTACCTGAACAGGGGCTACTTCGCCGCGCAGCAGAATTGAGCAGCCGCTGCAGTTACACGGAGCGCGGCTTCAACGAAGTCCGCCGTGCCCGCCGTACTTCTTTCCCATTTATCTTACACAGCGGATTCTGCTGACGCTGGCGCTGATTCTGTTTTTCCTATGAGGCGCATCGCGGGTTTTTCCATCCGCCTTCCTGCGCGCCGGTATTTTTTCGGGGGACGTTGGCGGAATATTTTGTTCAGTTGTTGCGTCATCTTACGTGTACAAACACATACACCACAGAAATAAAAACTTGTACTCAAAGTGAGCTGAATATGAAAATACGTAACTAAATCCGAAGTAGTACTGATGGCTCTTTCTTGCAGTGTTCCCCATGCTCACTGTAAAACAATTTTGGTTTTTTAACTACTAATTGACTAAACTGTCAGAAACTGCAGCGCTCAAAGGTTCGTCTATAGCTGGCGGAAGGACAACGTCGTATGTTGCTGGAAAAGTGTGATTATTATGCTCTATGTTACTGTTATGGTAATGAATGCCACGAACGTGATGGCTTCCGTGGCGGTGAATATCGGTTGGCGCGCGCTGTCGTCACGCCTGACTGGCCAAACTACGGACATGACATAAACGCTGCTGACCACCACAACGCCAGCTATACAGCGATATTATGGGCAAGTGCAGCGTCCAACCATACGAGTGCAGATACACCGGTAAGCTGCGGCTTATTAATAAACCGACTTTTTAGCGGAATAAAACGCGTTGGCTCGTGCATTATAACGGTTTTACGACACCGTGTACCGCTAGAAAAACCACACCGCAGCGCTACCACGCACCGGCGTAATGCGCTTTTTCACAGCCGACTAATTGACGGCCAGAACGTGCGTCTGTACTCAAACTGTAGCGGCTATTCGCCGGTCCGCACAGCTGATGGTCAGCAATCAGTGCGGGGATTATTGACTGCCACTGCAGTTAACCTCCCCTTAACACCGCCGTAATATAACCTTAGACCTTCTCCTCGACAACATGATTTTCATAAACGCGGCATTAGAATAAAAATTATTCAGCAAACTGCACAGTCTGACTTTTGAACTTGCACCGCATAAACAGTATTGTACCATGGAACGGTAGTTTTTTTCCTACACTTCTCCGCGGTTATGCCCTGACCTTCATCTACATTTCACGCACCCAACGGGAATAAATGCCCACGCTTATTAGCAATGGAATGGATGAAGCCCAGTAACTGGAATTCCTAACTGGATTAAACGCGGTTAATTGGCGTTCACTATTAAATTTTATTACCGGTATTATGGACTTTTTATTCTTGATGGTTTGCTGTGGAATGGCCAGTCTCCCGGGCGTAAGTACATTGTACACTGAACAGCTTTGCCCGTTTGCCGGCATGCTACATACAAAGCTATCTGTATATAGCATTTGTTTTTACGAGCATATAGCATTTGTTTTGTCTCGTACTTTCCAATACCTGATAAATTTCTCACTACTTATTATAAAAAACTCTTACTTTTTATTTTTTCGTTAGAGCGCTTTGTTTGTACACTTTCCCTTTACAATGATAATCATCGTAACTGAATAAACTATAACAAAAAATCAGTTAGTTAATTTTACGTGGAATTTTGCCTGCTGCAACAGCAAATGTCGCAACGCGCGTAAATAAAATTGGAATTCGTAACTGGATTTTTTTAGCAGAGCAGTATTTTTACGATTTTGTTATTGTCACTGGTTCTTGACATAGTTGTTAGTTGTTACCATTCTTGTAAAACCGCGAGCAGGCTTTAAGGAAAATCCAGAACGGGACCGTCACCCGCCCACTAACGACCCCGTCCCCGGAATCCCTCCTGGAAGCCTCCAGACTAATCCGCCGCGGCCGAAAGTCCAAACGGGAATTCTTCCACAAACCCGAATTCAACATCCAGACCTACAGCAACTCCCTCTCCATCGAACTCCAACCGGAAATCGCTCCCGCGGAACTGCAGAAGATCAAAGACCAGGACACCCCGCCCAAACAGGACCCGCCCGTGTGGGACGCCCTCAAGGACCTCCAGCGGCACTCCACCCAGGAATCGCAGGAGCTGCTGCGCTCGGCCATCCCGGGCGTGGACTTCCCGACGCTGGCCAGCATCCCCAACACCAGTTTCTCTTGTGATGAGGCCGGGCAGCCGGGGTTCTATGCCGACGCGGAGACCGGGTGTCAGGTGTTCCGGCGCTGTGATTTCCGCGGGCTGAAGTGGAGCTATTTGTGTCCCAACGCCACGCTATTCAACCAGATCACGCTGGTATGGTACGTGTGGTGATGACGTTGCGCTGACGCCGGTAACAGGAAGAATGCGTCAATAAAGTGTTCTGTTTTGCAGTGACTGGTTTTTTAATGTGGATTGCTCCAAGTAAGTGCAACTCAATAATACTGAACAAACAGTGAATTTATTCTTGCGTTTCGACATAATATTTAACTAAACTTTAAATTATCACTGTATCTGTCTGTCTCTGTACACGGCATTTTTGATTAATTTCTCTTATGTGGATTTATAATATTTTTTATTACGCTAACTTTTATTTACATCAGATTCTGGTAGTTGTTGAAAATATACAGAGCTGACCGGTTACATACCGGAAAGACGATTTTACCGCAATAAGTATACAGTGTAAAACCATTCCTCCACACATAGTACAAAAACTTTCACAAATGCAATCTGAATCGGATGTAAATAATATTTAATATAATAAATATTATTATAACACAAAAAGAAAAAAAATTTGCTATCTCCATAATAAAATCTATAATTCCTGATGTCTCGGCTGTTTTTTGTTAGACATAATAATGTTCTTGGGAACAGTATTTTGACCGCAACGCAATCATGGTAAGCAGAAGCAGTCCAAATATTACCGGGAAGCGTAGTGTAAAGGCTTATGACTGCCAAAACTGCTGCGAAATATCAAGAAGCTTATTGTTAGCAACTTAGCAGCATGCTGACAGAGATCACCGGATTTGTGTACTGTAGTCTTAACAGCTTTTTTATTTGGCACTTATTTCGAAGTTTAAACTAATGGCTTTTATTTTACGCACTTGTGGACATTTGTAATTACCGTATACGTGTTCAGATTACGTGTTTCTTACAATCTGTAATTAAAGTATTTGCAATTAAGCTCGAGAAATGTAAGTATTTGTAAGCTCGAGAAATGTATTTCCTGCGACCGAATAAATCACTAATTTGTATGTTTGCAGAACGAAACTATTTTATCATTACTCCAACTCCCGGTTATACCATCCCAACTGGCCGTTGCTGGATGACCAGAGTGTGCCGTATCCCGTGGCGGACGCCAGCGGACAGCTCAATGCCGACGACACCGACGAACGGCTGGTCCGCCGGAAGAACGGCCGCCGCACACTGGCCACTACCGCACAGCCCACGCGATCCACAACGACCACAATAGCGTCCACTATCAGCACACCCACGCAGCCGGCAATAACCATGACCTCGACGGCGCGGAAGGCCGTTAGCCATCTGGCAGTGGAGCATTTGCGGAAACGGACCACCACCGCCCCCGTCGCCACGACCGCCGACCCCGACGCGTGGCGCCACCGGCCGTTCAGGCTGGTGTGGGGCGGCAGTTACGTTTCCTAAGCTAGTGGACGTCCTGGCAAAGATTCTTTGATTTAAATTTATTTTGTTGAATTCAATCAAGTTTTTGTTATATACTGTAAACAAGATTAGGAAAATACGAAAATAACGAAGTTCTGGATGAGAAGAGTTTTTTTTCGTGTCATTCTTGTCGGTAAAGTGACGAGGAGCGAAAGCAGATGTGAGAGTGTTCGCGATCATAAAGTTTGTTGGTTACATCGTAACATAGAATTTTCATAACAGTTCAAGTTGAGCGTGTTTACGTAACTGTTCAAGCAGAATTATTGCGGCATTTTGCTGTGAATGCCACGCATGACTGCATCGCACGGCACCTTCACAATTAGCCGTAATGAACGCGCCAAAGGAAGACGTACAGTATAACGCGCTACCGCGTAGGCGTGTACAGATACATAGTTTTATCTGTATATTAATTTCATTTCCAAACACCATAGATTATGCATAATAATAAAATATTCAAAACGCTTGCTTTTTACAATATTATAACAGTACGATATGAACAAAAAACCAGGCGCAATTTCATCGACAAAAAATATAAATAAGTAAAGGATACCGGTACATACATTCTGTACTTATACTCCACCAGCAAATTTTGGTTGCGTCTTACGCCAAAAAAAGAACATCGCACGCGGTTAGGCTATTTGTGCTGCGTGTGTAGTGGTCGGCATCGTCCGGTTGTGTACGGCATGTGGCGTGGAATGTGCATTGGTCGTCCGTTTATCCCCCGGCCGCTTCCTGTCCGCGCTGGTTAAGACCACTTTCGGGTGGATGCATTTGCGGCTGCTGCTCGTCAGCACCGGTGCAGCCGTAGTCACCAGGAATTTCTTCGTCAATCCAGGCTCGCTTTTTCCCGGCTTTTCACGGACGCAATCCAGCTTCTTTTCGTCGAAGACAGTGTCACCTACAAACGCACAGGAACAGGTACTCCGAATTCTTTCCACGTCATCCTTAACGCCCAATAACACTGCGGCATGGTGCCTAACTGTTTCTCAACGGCGTTGAAATGCGCAAATTAATCACACAACAGCGCAGTAATTAACGCGCGCCGGTGCAGAAAAGTAAGAAACTTGGCTTAACGTTTGATTAAGCAACAATACGCTGTTACAGGACATTTCACCGGCTCCCGTCAAATGCTGCATATCCTTGACTAAGACCGGCAAAAAGCCCAGAGGCGATTTACGCGCAACGCCCCGGTTTGACGCACGTAAGAGTCGCGTTATTGGCCGTTAACCTTTCTTCCGGTACCTGGACACTGGGTCAGTGCTTTTGTTCGCCAGTCGGCTATACAGCTCTTCCCGGTATCAGTTAGTTTGCGTGGATGCAGCAAGAGCACAAACGGTATAAAAGAGCCATGCGCCCTCTCCGTAAACTCCATTCCGATTACTCCCAGTTTTAGTATGTACAGATACATTAAGATTACATTATCATCAAAGAAACTCAAAATGCGTTTTGTGGTGCTTATTAGTCTGGACGCTGCGGTGATCCTATGTGTGCTGAGTCCGTCGTACAGTGCGCCGGTGGCGCCGACTGTACAGACTGTACAGTCTGGAACGGAGACGACCACGTATATGCCCATCTATCGTGAGTTATTATTCGCACATTAATTAGTTTGTCGATTTTCTAATCAACAATGTCATTTTTTAACCCCTTCTTATGCGGTAATTTTGACCTTTCACCTTTTGATTTAACATTATTCGGAAGCAGTAATAATGTCTAAAACGTAACAGAGTATACCTGTAAAAAAACACAAATGTTTATATCGTCCTCAGGGCGCCTTACAGTTAATTTCAGTTACGCTTAGTTTTTTATTCGCGTAATGCGTAATTTTATGTGGAATATGTGTTGACAGGGAAGCTGCAGATGCAGTGTAAATTCTGCAATACGGGCCTGCTGCAGACCATCTATGATCGCGAGACCGGTCAGCCCAACGCCACGGCCGGCCTGAGCGCGGAGGAGCAGGAGCTGCAGGAAGAAGCCCACCCCGACCCCCACAAGAGCTACGGCATCGACACCTGGGCCACGTGGTACGTGGGCCGTCGCAAGCGCCAGCAGGCCCTGCCAGTGCCGCCCTTGATGATCATCGCACAGTAACCAACCGCTTGCTGCCTGCGCGTGTACATAGGCCAGGCAGCGAAATTCATAATTATTACTAATTACGGTTAATTACCTATGCGCACATTGTTCACGTATTGTGTCTTATGGCTTTAATAGCAGTGTACTGTAGATAAAGTGGCTGCTTCGTTTTTAACGCATACTGCGCTAACAAGCGCTTACCGTGAGCTGGCAATTTATGCGCATTGCATGTGTTCCTGTTGCACACTGTTGGTATGGAGCTTTCTTACTAAATTTATTTGTGTTAACTGTTCACTACCATATACAACGATATGATATCTTCTGCTGTAATATACTGCTATACTGTATTAAACGCTTCTAATCTGATACTCCGTCCGATAATAAATCAATAAAATTATCTTAGTATTAATATCAAATTCAGCAATAAATATAAAATAAATATTAGTGCCTTACAAAGCAAAGTTATGATGCTCGTTACAGTGCGGTACCACTCTGCTGCTGATGTTCAGTGTTATTACGTACCGGGACAGACCATCGAGAACTTTAGTCCACTGCTGGTGCATAAGTAGAACACTGTGAAGAGGAAAGGTCCTGTTGTACCGACCAGACGTTGAAGTCCCGTTAAACGGGTTGTCTGCTCTTGATGTAATAATAATAATTATAATAATAATACTATGCTGTAGTTGGTGTCTGGCGCGATTCCAGTGCGTTCATTGCACCAGTATATGGGTTCACTAAAGGAACACCACGGTTCTCCTTACCGTGACCACCCCGCAAGCGGTCAGCGTACAGGCCCGCGGGACGTGTGGAACAGTTGAAGATGGTCCAGTCCGGGATGACGTGGGGTCCGGGCAGCGCGTTGGTCTCGTTGACAGCGTAACTGAACTGTCCATCCACCAGCGCCACGCCCGATATCGAGAGCTGCAACAGCATGCGACTGATTATTAACGATAGTGTTGACACCTTCTCTGCCGAAACATACATGTCGTCCACGCGAAACAACTGTACGCAGCTCCAGTATACTACATTAACTCTAATCATTATAAGCGTGTTGTATAGAACCAGATTTTCCAGGAAGAATACTTCAAGTATGTTAAAAAAAAATTATATTTTTTATTCAACAGTGAACTGCCTAACGTGTGTTAGCTTAATTTAACTACAAATTACGTAAAAATTCCCCTTGATGAGAGGAACTCAACTATCGCCAACTCTGGCATGTACAGATCCGCAGAATATCACCAGAGAGTGCTGCCAGCCAAATCTACGTACAGAAATTGTGTTTTTTATGTGCATCATATTACGTATGTTATAAAATTTGGCAACGGTAAGTGCAGCAGGTTTTAGTGACCGCTGGCAAAAATTTCTCGAAAAATGAAATTACTATTATGCGCTAAAGCCGTCATATTCTGCATACCTCGACGGTTTATATGGAAACCTGGGAGCATCGAGCTGACTTGGGAGTCATTACACTGCGAAAGCTATTAGTGAAAGCGGCTACGGCTTCTCACGCTTCTGTTTGCACATCGTGCCGCAGCAAAGCATGTAATTTAAAATCACGTCCATCAACCGTGATTCTATATCTATCTTTACCGACTTCCCAAGCTCCCAAAACCAATATATAGCAAATATTAAGCAATGTACTCACAAAAAATAAGGACAGAAAGATGCACCAGACAAATTCCATTGGCAGGAAATTCGTCGCGTAAAAATAGAGCTGAATTAACTACCGTCTGGTTGGACGGCGGTAGGATAATTATTAACAGGGTGAATAATTACCATACTTTCCCTTATTCCACCAAGTATACGATAAAGCGATCGAGTTTAAAATCCCCAAATAAACGGGATGGTTGAATTAAAGGATCTTGTAAATAAGGCATTTCCAGAAATGTACAAACATTGTTGGTGTATTGTAGTCAAAAGCTGCTGGCGTATACAACGAGCAAACAAAAAACCGTCGACGCTGCAATTTCACCGTTTACCATTCGGCTTCCCTTTAATTATGCATAACGCATACAAAAACCAGTGTGTAATTGCCGGGCGGAAGAAAAGAGGAATACATTACATTACATCACCCTGTATTTTTCCGGCACTGGCAAATATTACTCAGAATGCAATATATCATATAGAGCTATGTAAGACTAGCTAGAAAATACCAGTACCGATTGCTCACAACCAAAACACAATGCTAAACAGCACTAAACCGAGGTGTACAAAAAACCCCGCAAATATTCGCTGCCCGCCGCCCCGCTGGTGCTGCGGCATGGGGACCCCTTCGCCCTCCCCGCCCCCGGGCAGATGACTCTCCCCGCCCTCCTCCTGCTGCACCTGATCACAGTGGTCGTAGTACAGCAGGAATCCCGACTGCCAGTAGCACTCCCCGCCTTTTTGACACAGATACATCAGCCCGTTGTTGTCCAGCACCAGCTGCGAGTTGCCGTACTTCCGGCCGACCTTCCAGGGCTCGGCGAACCACAGAGCGCGGTCGGTGGAGACGTAGACGGTCCCGTACACCACCAGGCTGCCGTTGCGCTCCAGGGTGACGTTGCCGGCGGTGCCGGGATAGCTGTAGCTGCTGAACACCGGGGTTTCGTCGCATTTGCGCAGGACCAGGAAGTTCCCGTCGGGTTGCAGGCGCGCCTTGTACTCTCCGTTGGCCGACTCCACCGTGTCGCCGACTTTGAGGGATTCACCGACGCGTAACACCACTGCAACGTTGCGTTGTTATGCTTGTTTATAAAACACGGAATTAAACAAACAAAAACTGTTAATAGGTGGCTGTATGCAGGTATAATTTTATTTTGGTATACACATACTTTTAATTGATGGGATAGTTTTTAGCATAATCGTGGTAATATTATTTTATAATGGATTTAAGATAATATGAACAACCGATGTACTTCTACTTGATTTTATGAACGTATACACTGCATAAGGAAAGTATACACTGCATCTTCTTTACGGATTTATACGGTACATACAAAATTTTCAGCTTTGTATGTTTCCGTTTTTACAGACCATGTTTTGCTCATATGTATTACTGTCATCGAACAAAGGATGGACTATATCTAAACTGAAAACAGACAGGCATTTTAGTTCTTTGTTTGTGTATTGACGTTTGCAATGGTACCGAATAAAGAGTCGAATCGTAGTATAGTGGCACTAGACAAAATAAATACAACTTCAGCTTGTCTGGTTTGCTCGTTGATTTGACTGTTGTTAAAAAGTTTTGGTTATGCCAGGTCTTTTTTTCGAAACACGAAGTAGATTTCAAAGTATGCATTTTCGAATAACCAAAACTGGAGCTCTACAAACGTTAATTTACCAGGACACCACATAGGTCCCCTCCAAATTCAGAAAACTTTCGTTTTTTTTGTAAAATGGTAGCGCAATATCGTAGTATGCTTAAAAAAATAGTTTCATCTGCCATGGTCAAGGGGGCGTGGCCAGTCAACAATTTAAAGTTTGCATTTATCACATACTAATAATGATACTATGCAATGCAATGAGTACAAGTTATTCGTATTTATTTTTATAATAAGTAATTTTTTACTGCAGCACCGTGGACTTTTGCAGGTGTCAAGTGGTAAGTCCACTTGGTGCAGTAGTAATACAAGTCGAATGGGATGGTAACACAAATCAGAATGTTAAAATTAGCGGGCCATGAGTGATAGCTTTTACGTTTCTACTTTTCCGGCTTGTCGTTACTTCCCCTGTACAGTTTACTGACAGCTTATCAGCAAAGATTATAGTTTATTTTAAAAAATATAAAAAAACTCGAAATTGCTTCTACAGGTTTAAAATTTGTATTATTTTAATTAGTTATCCCCGGCGCAGACATTTTTCTACTGTACACAATTAAAATGGTGCCTATACCTTGGGAGGCGTTGCCGTAGTCGTTCTCGCAGGTGCGCACCCGCACCCCGCTGGACTGCCAGTAGCAGCGCGCCTTGGCCCTGGCACACAGCTCCAGGAAGCCGTTATCCGTAAGTCGCAGCTCGGCATCGGAATAATCCGTGATGGCCGGACTGGAGCCGGAGCTCCACAGCACCGCGTTACGCCGACTGCCGTGACTGCCGGTCATAATCAGCTGGCCGTTGGTGGCGTCCAGCTCCAGCCGGCTGACGGTGGTGCTGGAGTCGTTGAAGGTGGCGAAGGTCGGCTTCCCGCTGCACTGGTCGTACACCGCTAGCCGGCCGCTCTCCAGGGCGAAACGGTAGCCGCTGTTCGGGGAGTACTTGTCGGCCGGTTTGTCGCTGCGCGCGTTGATCGACAGCGATTCACCCGGCTCCATAATCACTGTATGTAATAATATAATTACACTCGCATATACAAATAACCATAATACTAACAAAAAATGAGGAAAAAAGCATATGACATCATAGTTCAATTTTTTACTTCCTCACTTTTTGTTTTTATTATGGTTATTCGCTCGTGTTGGTTCATTTGCTCATGAGTCTGATAAGATGTTTGCTGCGGAAAACTGGCCTTCTAACATTGGGGTGCGTGAGTGGCTGTTTACCCCCAAAGATGCGCAGTAATTCCGAACCTGGAATGCGGTTTCTTTAACTACACTAATAACTCTGTCTTGACTGGCTTGTGCTAATAAATACCGTTATTAACTTTTTGTTATTATTATTATTATAGCGTGTAAACCATGTACCGAATGTTGCAGTTTGATTTTATAGTTTCATGGAATATGCGCATAATTTCACCTTTGTCTTAACCAAAACCGTTCTTCTTTTTATAATTTTTTTTGGAGATTTTCAACGTTATAATGCATTAGACAATTACTAAATAATTTTTCGATTTACACAAAAAAATTTAATAAATAAACAGCAACATTAATCAACAAGTACAACTAAATTTTTAGAGCTTAGGCAAAAAGATCAATAAATAAGCAGAGTAATTATTATACAAGCACTGAGCTAATTTTTTAATATTCAGATAGTGAAAAATAGACCAATGGACAAGAATCAATAAGTACTTTTACTTCTATTTGGCTCACATATACAGGGCTGGCTGTCGTTTTTACCTGAAAATTTCTTAGGTTCGGCGACATAAACCGAATGTACAATCCCCGCGAGGAATAGGCTACATATTAACGTAATAGTTGCGAAGAACCGAAACGTCGACATTTTTTCGCCTGCTCAAATTCTCTTCAGGAATAATAAGATATGAAGCAATTTAACGAAAGCATGCACCTGTGCTGTACGTAGATAAATCACTAAAATTTTGATGCATGAATTTTTACGGAAAGACGATGGGCGCAAGAGCGAGAGCAAGTGTTGTGGTTTATTTGGTTAGCATACAGTATTATCGTTTGATCGTTATCGCACGACTAGATGTCAGAAATCAAAAAGACAAATCAAGCATCCTGCCACATAAAAACCGGCAGCGGCGCAACCACGTTCGGCGGACAGCTGGCGCAATTATGCAAGAGCACTTGGAACAGTGTTAAGATCATGCGTGACCTTTGGCCGCTGTTACGGGTACAGCCCATAAGCGGCTCGGTGTGCATGCAGTAATACTCTGTAATGTACTTAAATTTTTTCGAAACAGCACGATAATATAGTCAACAGATGTTGATTTCCGCCCCGCTCAGTATCCACCGCCCTGGAGGAACGGAGCCGGCTCCAAAGGTCGCCGATGGCGATCGCGTCCGCGCTGCGGAAAATTCACTTCCTGGACGGTTCCCTCGTTCGTGCCGATCTCGCCAATATCGGCCAACGCTACAGTAGCGCAAAAAATAAAAAACAAACAGAGAATTTTTTAGCGGTAGAATTAATGTCATTCTTGCGTTTGCGCCACACCGATAATCAAATCGTCGACGAAGAGCGGCGTATTAATAGGCGTTCTGGTTGAACGGTTAGACACTGAGGCGGTATTTTCAGTTTTTTTACATACGAGTACTGTATCGATGCGATCGCAGTTACTACTGATTTAATGCCGGTTAAACAGTCTTTCAATACGAGCCTGCAACATTGTGTATCATGTAGAAGACCGTAGTGACGTGGTATGGCTTGGCTTCCCTGAATCTGGTCCACCAAATATCAGCTCACTATAGACATGCTTGGTATATGTAGGTTTGTCTCGAAATTCTTTTTTAGTTCCCGCTATAGCACGCAGTGAAAAAGGCAAAGCAGAGCACTAAAAGGTGACGTACCTCCTAAGATTAGGAGTGACACTAAGGATTGTGGATGCTTTCTGCAGCGTTTTACAGTTAATCAGGAAATAAATTACCGGGCTGTACAAACGGAGATACAGGGCGCACAGTACAGGGTAGATGGTCCAAAAAAGTCCAGCAAGAAGTCATTTTTACTGTTTAAGTACAATCAGGGCAGGGTTGCAGGGACGCGTACCGAACTCGATATCTAATTTGTATCGGTTATACGTACGAAAAATACATTTTTCTCGAATAAGCCTCACCTGCAGCCTGATCGTCATCGCGGTAGAATCGGGAGGGCCGGTTATAATCCCCATATGGCCGGAAGCGATTGTGTGGGGACACCTGGAACGTTACCGACTGGATGTTGCCTTCGTTCTCGCCCAGATAGTCGATATCGTTGAGGTCCATGCTCAACGGCGAACTGCTACTACCACCGGCAGCGCCGGGCGTCGGAAAGTACGGCAAAATCAGCGTCACTACAACCGTATATTTCATTTTATATATGTACCATACGTCTATTCACAAAACTACCAGCGACCGTTCAAATGAAAGTCAGCTAACCGAAGCGTCGTCCGGCATCGATGCCAATCTGCCCGATGCCCGGCGTCGCGGGCGGCTGCCCGATGTAGTTCTGCGAGATATCGCCGGTGTTGACGCCGATGGCTCCGATATCGGCCAGCGCTGCTGCAAAATGCACCGATGTGAACAGTAAAAAAATAGTATAACTGATAATTATGCGATGAAAATTATTTCCATTTCCACGTACGTATTCTCTAGTGTTGGGTAGTAAAAGTCCTTGCCAATATACTTATTTTTACTATCTGCTTTTGGAAGTTTACTTATTTTTACTTACTATTTAAAATTTCTCGGGACTTTTACTTACTTTTACTTACTATTTCAATTTTTCCAAGGACATTTACTTACTAAATTAAAGTAAATTTACTAAATAAATGTAATTAGGACTGAAAGTGTCGAATTGCGTTAGTTTCAAAGCGCTGAAAAGTACTGAAAATGGCGCAGAAAATTTTCTTATGCATTAATAGAGCTATACAGCCATGCAGGCGCATACTGAAAAGTAAATACTGCTGCTTTTTAGGGCGGTAGGCTGTCAGCCAACTACTGCGCACACTCACTTTACCTGCGAGAGGCGGCGGCTAACACGCCAATTTTACATAACGCTTGATAAAACGAATTAGTAAATAATTTAGTAATTGATTTTTATTTAGTCAACGCTAAACCTTAATATTTACTTACTTTTTACTATTCCGGCAGCACATTTACTTACTTTTACTTATTTTGTTTCCAAAACCTTACTATTTGCTAGACTTTTAATATTAGGCGGACTTTTACTAAGTAAATGGCCGTTATTTAATTTTATTTAGTAGCACAACACTAGTATTCTCATAAAATTAAAAGTTTAATGTCAAATTCTGAAGCACCAATTTATTAAACAAATAATGAAATATCAAAATTCTAAAAAATTATATAAAAACAAAATAAAAATATATAAAATATAAAAAAGTAAATAATATTATTAAATATAAATTCAGCCAGAATATTTGTGACCTATTTGCTGTGCCATGCTGCTGCATCAAAATCGTCTTGTCACGAAAATCTGCGCACAGTCAGATAATGAAAGCGATGTGTGCCATTGTTTCTAATATTTGCCGAATCATTTTTTTGGCTGTGCCGGGATCGTTTTAACGTTTTAAGATAAGTAAAAGAATACCATCGCTGGGTATGTCGGCATCGTCCAGCACCCCCACGGCGTCTTCATCCCGGAAACGGCCGCGACCGCGCTCGGGGAATTTGACCATCTGCAGACAGCCGGTGCGCTGGCGATCCACGAAGTTGACGGTGTTGTACCGTCCACTGCCGTCCTTGAAGTTGACATCCTGAATACAGCCGCCCGGAGGGTTCTCCGGCAAAAAGGCAATATCGCCGCCTGCGTCGCGGAGAAATCACAAAATAATTAATCAGCCTCATGCTATACAGGTGTTTAATTTTCCACAATTTTATTTAATTCAAATATGATATTTAATTTTTTGCTCACGTATTTATATGCAGCTCACTTTAAATAAAACCACGTCTTTTAATAAAAAATAGTATTTAATAATAAATAATATTTATTAACGAAATAACAATTATTATTTTAATAAAAGTAAAATTAATAATTAATTACGAGAAGACTAATTAGTTTTTGTCAAAAGCGATTTCAATAAATATGCACTTTAATTTTTTACTGAGGAATAATTCATTCTAAATTAATAAATATCAGGTGAAACATAATATGCATGCAGTGTTTCACACTTCACGATACAAGCCAGAAAGAACACCAGCAAAAATTATTGGAAAAATACCGTTTACAGCAGCACTTGCCGTTGCTTACCCGCGATGGCGCGACCGTCACCCACGGCGAACAGCCAACCTAATACACCGGTGATAAATAACGCTCGCATCTTTCCGGCGCCGACGTCTAAAAATCTCAGGAATCTTTAAAGAAAATCAAGGGCTTTATTAGAGCATTATTAAACTGATAAACTACTTTTGTGGTTGTACAAGTTACAAATCGGTGACTGACGACCGACCAAAAAATAAAATATAAATCAAGAGTTGCGCTACCAGGGCAATTTTTTGTACAGCATCCGGCTTTCCCTGTGTGCACTGTGCATTTGTATATCGCAACCGAAGTGTATCCGCAACTCGCACTGATGTAACAAGTCGCAAGGTCATCGGGTCACACACGCTCATGATCCGTTTTGCAGTACGGTTTTCCAGATGACCCTGATATGGTTTTTCTCCACAGTGCAATCTCATTCAGCGCCGATTCCATCCGGAATCGATCAAATCTTCTGTCCTGATTTCGTGTTATTTTTAATTTGTTAATTTTGGTGACCTTTGCTAATTTGAATTTACCGGTAATGTGGAACGCAGAATCACGAATCAGTCATGATCTTCTTTTTCTTCTGCATTTCCCTGACAAACAAACGCTTGCGCTTTGCATTTTCGTTGCTGCTCATATACGCTTTAATATAACATCATTTTTATATAAGTATTACTAATAAAAGTTTTGGGAAAACTTCCGAGACCAGACAATCAAGGCTTAAAAGCCGCTTAATGCTTAATAAGTTAATATAGTCCCAAACAAATAAACGGCGAATTCTTGTGGATCGCGTTGCCAGTGCCGCGGAGCAGTCCGTGGTGGAGACGCGCGATCACCAAATGGGATAGCGATGACGGCGATGGCCGTATCGCTGCTTGAAGTTGTACTCCGTGATCTGGCCGTTGTTAATCCCGATCTCCCCGATGTCGTTCTGCTGAGCGGGCTGGTCGTCGCTGCTAGCTACAAAAGATATCGTAAAGATCACACCGGCATTTCTTAAGCACAGACTGTATATTGCTAGAATTATGTTCGAATTTTCATGATCTTTATGGCAGACAACTTTACAGTAATAATCTGATTGTATGGGTAGTTATTCCGTTCTCGTTAAATCGTAATGTGAGTGTTGTATAAAGCAGTTGGCTTACCGGCCACGTCATCGGCGTCGTAATAGGGCCGCGGACCGTAGATGCCGGGATAGCCGGCGCTGCGGTATTTCTGCTTGTAGTTGTACTCCTTGATCAGACCGTTGTTAATCCCGATCGTCCCGATATCGTCCACTGCAGTTAAATACATACGCTTTTAATTAACCGGCACAGAATCAATTGATACTGATGGCAGGCGTTGGATAATTAATTATCGGTAATGCGTAATTGAAAAATTTGTGGTTATTATTTCAAATATGTATCTGATGTATATTATGTACTTGTCAAATTAATAGCATTATATATATAAAAATCTACTCATGTTTAACTAATGTTAAAGATGTTTAACGCATCAACTAACCCATCGAATTTTCATCCGCTTGGTTACCATCCCCGGAAACGCTTTCATCATCTGCAAATAAAAGAAATTATTCTTACGCATGCGCTGCAGCATTTCGAGCTGAAACTCATGTTAATTTAAATGGCACTTTCGTTGACGATACACTTTGTGGTAAACAGGTACACGTGTAAACAGCGGTATTATTTCAACTCCTTTTTTATTTCCGTTTTTTGGGTTTTTAAATTTGTTATAATTTTTTTTAATTTTTTAATGCCGGCTAGTTATTTTGAATTTAGTGAATTTAGTTATGTTGAATTTAGTGGCTTACTTTGTGTCACGATGAGAATTCGTGGTCTATCCGCCACATCAGTATTGCTATCAATGTCAATACCTGCAAACACCATACAGAAAAATTATGTTAAATTCGGATCTCTTTATAGTCGGATCTTTTAAACGAGATACGATTTTTTTTTTTATATGTATCAAAGTTTTATATTAGAAAAATTACGATATGAAGAGATCTTTGAATTTGCAGCAAAACAGACAACACGCTAGAAACGAAGACGAAACAACACTTGCAACAATTCACTGACCGGCGTCTCCCGGGAGGAAAGTCTGCGAAACACGGCCGGGATTGAAACCGATCACGCCGATCTCGGCGCTGACGCCGACCAACACCATCAAACACGCTAAAGACCCCAACATAGTGATGACCTTTTGATAAATCTGCAGTAAAATTAGTCAGAATATTCTGCGTAAGAAAATGCAGTTAAAGGAACGCATTTGCTCTGCTGCAAGAAGGATTTATAGGCTACTTCACCAGGATGCACAACGCTTTTTCTGTGCGACTGTCAGTATATACGAGGATTCTACTCTGTATGGCGGCATCAAACTGTTATCAAGGTCAACGTATCCTATTGCGCAAATCAACGTATTGCGCAAATTAACAGGAGACTGAAAATCAATGCTGTATTAAAACAGAAAATAATTCTTTAATATATAATATGGTTTTGCGACTTACGCTGGAAATTAAGAATTATTGGTTCCTTTGCTTGGCTTTGTTAGTAATACGTTTTACACTATCCGGCGACAATGGTCAGTTACAAATGACTGTACGGAAGAAAACAAATTAGACGAAAATTATTGCGATTTAGAACGATAAATTTTCTTACGATCCGAATAATAATTTTATTCGTGTTGATATTTTTTTATCTGAAATTCTTGTAAACAATATTCCAGAAACGTTGTCAGATGTTCTAAAGACAAAAAAGTTGCTTAATAATTTATCAAAGCCTTATCAAACGGGAACAGCAAGTATGTTATTCATCGGCATGAATGCCACGCGGCGGGAACTGCAGGTACATTTTGTTGACAAGACACACAAGAGGCCAACGGCGCCATTAGCATAAACAAACAGCGCTCCATCCTCCGTCGATTGTCACCCGATCCGCAGACTTCATCTGCGCATGCCGACAGCGCAGGAGCCGGTGATTTCCGGTTGTGACAGGTTCAATGCTATCAACCGGCGATCAAATTTCTCCCGGTCACTTAGTAAAGACTCTGTCGGCTGAAGAAGCGGAAGATACGTGATCATATTGCATCAGTTCCCTTTACTTATGTCGCATAGAACGAAGCCTCATGATTTCAAGGTTGCATCACACTCTTTATGTATGAATATGTACATGTCATAATGTACTAAATTCTTCCCACTTTTTTGGGATATGTCCAAGTCATAAAAATTTGAAATTATAACATATATTTTCTAAGTAGAACCTTTACGTAATACTTATATGGTTGTGCAGAAATTCGGCATTCTGTTAGCGAAAAAATGAATTCTTCCTATTTATTTTCGGTCCAATATCTCAACGTCACCATCGAAGACCCGGAATTTCTCGGCTGGACATTCTACCCGGCCGCTAAACTCTTCCTCCTAATCACCGGGATTATTTTCAACGCCGCGTGCCTCTTCCTCTCCCTGACCACCCCCTCCTTCCGCAACGCCTTCGCAGTGTACCTCCTGGCGGTGTTATCCAGCAATTTATTAACCCTCTTAATCTACTATCCTTTATCCATCATCCAGGACCTGTACTCCCAATGGCCTCTTAACCACGCCCTCTGCGGCGTGCTCCTCTACGGAAATCTGGTGAGCCGCAGTCTCTGTCTCCATTTTCACGGTTTAATTACCCTCAACCGCTACTGGGCGATCCTGGCGCCCTTATCCTACCGCGTCCACCACGCCCCGGCCACCGCCGTGACCTTTTGTGGGGTGAGCGCCCTGTACCTCCACGCCACCGAGGTCACGGCTATCGTTTTGGATTTCCGACTGCGGCGCTGGAGTATCGAGCAGGTGACGAAAAACCCAGTACGATAGGAATAATTACCGTAATAATCTGTTCTACCGACCTTGCTCAACGACAGAGTATGAGCTAATAATCTCAATAGGGCTTATACTGTGTATACTTGTATAGCTAACAATTGTAGGTCTACGAATCTACGCAAACGAGAATTTGCAGCTCCGAAGCCGATTTTTAACCGAGACCGCAAATATCAGATGAGACGCAGAACGTGTAGAAAGTTTAGAAAACAAAAACACAACCCAAAATAACAGAGAACATTCTAGAACGCACACTAAAGTAAGTACGAGTAAAAAAGCCGTAGAGTACGTACTAACTGGCTCCAGTATGCAACATTTTACAGCACGGAGGAAGTGTTGTTATAAATTATTCCTGGTACTAAGTTTGCTTGTCCCGTGATGCTAGTTAATAAGGGATAGAAAATTATTTTTTCGTCGCAGGCGAATTGCTATCTGGACGTGATGGCGCAGCGCGTGTACATCGGGGTGATCTACGCGGTGAACTACGGCGTGGCGCTGCTGGTCATTGCGGCGTACCCCTACGTGTTGTGGACGCATGTCCGCCAGAAGCGGAAGGTCGTCGGGGCGGAGGTGCAGCGCGGTGCCGGGTGGGGCTTAGCCATTACCTTGCTAACGGGGAGCGTACTGGTGTGTTGGGTGCCCCACGGGATCATGATGTTCGTGCTGTTTGTGCGGGAGGAGTCGGCGCAGTTGACGGGCTGGGAGGTGGCCTGGCTGCTAAATATGCTGCAGCCGCTGCTGGATCCGTTGATCTTTTTTGGGACGGTGGAGCCGGTCCGGGAGAATTTGTTGGGGAGATGGCGCAGGTTGAGAAAGGCCTTGGCTGCTTAATTCTTTGCAAAAACGGTATTTATCCGAGATACCTTTTAATTATCGTTATTTCGTTTTCATGCTACTACTGTACATGTGTTGTTTCTCATTTTTTCGATTACATTTTTAGTTTTCTTCTTTTTTTGCAATCTATGTACAATAATTTCTCCATTTTGATCTCTCTTTTCCTTATTTTTTCGTTATTTTTCATCAGTTCCACTTTCTGTTATTTTTAAATTTTCATTCATTTTACGTTTCAACTATGGCTTTATATTTCTTCGAAGCCATTATTCTTTCGTAATAGTAAAAATAATTGTTCTGCCAAACTGAAGTGGCAACTGAATTTCCGGTTATGTACAGATTTGTATAGTACTCACAGTCAGTACGTACTCTGTTTTTGTGCTTTGCTTCAAAACTATTTTGGCTAAATCCCTCTCCGGAAATATTTAAATTAGATGCATTCCATTCCGATGTTGTTTTGCTCGAATATTTGCCAGTTTTTTATCGTGATCGAGTGAAATAAGTACAAGCATAAAAGCGCCGCCAAAAATATGTTTTGTACATACTTAGGTACCTTGTACATACATAATTATGCAGGTACCTCATACATGTAACGAACACGTAGATACATACATAAGCCGATAAATGCAAAGGGTGTGTTTTGCACATTTTGTCGGTATTCGGTGCTCACGTGAGCATAATACACGCATCGGTTTACTGCATCCAAAAGCCGGTACACGACAGCAGCCGACGGAAGGCAGCCTAACCCAACCGGAAATCCAGCAGGGCAACTTTACTGCTTACGTTACTGTACCGCTGAAATCTTGCTTGGGCTGGATGCGCAGTATACTCGCCATACTGCAGCGTCTGTGCATCGTTTCGCTGTTTATTTATTTTCCCGGCGACAATCAGCTGAATAGCGTGGGAAGAGCGCGACGGTGAATGGCGGACTGCTGCGTGAGCAGTCTCAACATCCTCGCCAGACTGCCGCGATCTATGGGCTTGTTGATTTACACGTTTCGTATGCAAATCGCCGGAATGCGACGAGCGCAGCGCCGTGGTCCAGGAAATAACTTGCCTGTACATGACGACATAATACATCAAAATCATTCGCCAGTGCGTTGTTTCTGTCCAGGGTGACTATTATTTCCGCTAGCTACTGATACCGGATTATCAAGTATAACACCACTATGTTCCTTTTACGGTTGATTCGGCAATTTTGCTAGCCATCGTCCTCTCTTTATAACCAGCAACGGACACACCATCTGCGACATGTCGGAATCACCGCCGTTGCAGATGCGGGAAACCCCGGCACGGGATGGCACCCCGTCGCAGATGTCCGGTGAGTATCATCACATGATACTTGTATTGATGATGCCGGCGGTGCGTAATTTGCTGGGTTAGTGATTGCGTTCGTCCTAGAGCACGGCGAGAATCCGGGCCCGGCGCAGTCGACCAGCAGTGATTCGGCGCACCGGGCCAGTCTGACCTCGTCGGTACTGGAGATCTACGGGGAATACGGCCGGCCCATCAAGATGACCCGCCAGATGCTGCTCTCCAAAATTAGGTCCATGTTCTTTGCGTATAATTAACTCTACAGCCTTGTTTCAGATTATACGAAGGCTTTTACATTATTTATTACGGCACGTACAGTATTAATTAAGTTTCGAATAAGGTAAGGGTTTATTTATGTGGACGCCAACTTTTACGGAATACATTAACTGTGGTGTCCTGATTAATAAGGAGTACATTTGCTGTAACATGTTCGGCACTGATTAAACAATGACGATTCTGCTGCGTGGTGTGCACTGTGCAGACGCTTCCTGCACCAGCGTGTGTACGGATTCAGTGTCCCGCTGGGCCGACGCTACACGGCCTTCTTCCCGCTGGTCGCGCAGCTGCAGCATTACGAGTGGTCGTGGTTAATGTGGGATGTCCTGGCTGGGATCATCGTCGGCATGATACAGTTTACGCAAGGTATACGACCACCCAGTACATATGTCTAATATTATGGAATATTATACATTACAAGTAGTACAACCTATATTTATAATAAAGACATCACATTTTTGTACTTGCCTGTAGGTAATTAGCTGTTAATTACAGGCAGCTCTAAATGGGACCTTTATGGCATGAATTATTTCCAGTTATTTTGATAGGTTTATATCAATAATTATTATACATATTATCATATACAGTAACTGTATGTCCACATTGTCCAGCAATGCTTGACGTGAATCGTACAGCAAACTCCAAATACTCGTAGTTTGCAGGCCGTGTACATCTGTACGACAGCAAGACGACACTGGACAGTTTGTGTTATGCTTTCTGCAGTGTTCGGTAACTCGCAGACGGCGCTGATCCGGCAGTGGCACGGCACGTACATCCTGCTGTTCCCCGGCCTGATCTACGCCTTCATGGCCTCCTCGCCGCACAACTCCGTCGGCGGCATGAGCATCGTGGTGGCCACGCTCAGCGTCTCCTTCATGCAGATCCAGGACGCCTACTACCCCAACGAGATGCGCGACGGCCGCAAGATGACGGCCGCCGAGCAGTTCGACCTCCATCTCAGCATGGGACCCGGCATCGCCCTTGTGGCCGGCTGCTTCCAGGTACGAGGACAAGTGCGTATGGATAAGTGGAAAATTAGTTTATCAAGTTAATTTATCCATTTTATAATTTAACGGGCACATCTAGAAATTAGTTACGTGCAGGTTTTATAACACTGTACTACAGTGTACAGTGTTATAAAATATACCTCCTAACCATAAGCGCATTTACCAATGCACGCACCAGTAAAAGAATTGCCCGGTTTTTCCCATGCATCGAAATTGTTTTGCAATGGTTTGCCTGCCTCGGCATATCCTAAACGTGTGTAACTAACTGCACGGGAAAGCAGGATACCCTATTATGAAAGCGATGCAGAGTAAACCGAGGCGAATTGGCCGTTTCGCCTAAACGGTTAATCCAGTTATTGCTCCAAGTGTGTGTATCCAAATTCAAAGTGCCGCTAAAGAACATGATTACTAGACATGAAATATTGTAGAGTGATGGCTTCACGTACGGGATATGTGCAGACTACCATATTTGCCTTAACGGCCAGTCGTACATACAGTTTTCTTAGATTTGTCAGTTGTTCGAAACAGCTACTATAAGATTTTTTTTATTGAAAAGTTGCAAGTTTAGTAATTTTTTATTGAATTTTATTTCATAAAATAAAGGTACATCACAGACCAAAAATAGTTAGTCACGATTCACAACCAGCTATCACGTGAACGGTGTTTGCAAAATTTTTGTCATGTGGACCAGCGCAGAGAATACCGTGTTTCTGATTTCCGGTATACAAATCCGCCGTTCGAAAACTGCCCCAAACGTGAACAGCGCCGAAGAATGCATTGTGCCCTGAGTGTCTTCTGAATTTCTGCCGGTTAATTAGGTGGTGCTGGGCATGTTCAAGCTGGGCTTCCTCTCGGCCATCCTCTCGCCCAACGTCATCCAGCCCTTCTCCATCGCCTGCTTCCTGCAGTCCATCTGCTCCAAGATCCTCACCTCCTTCGGCCTGCCGCGGCTCATCCACTTCGGCTACGCCAAACACTTTAGAGTATGTTTTCCATCGCAAATAAACATCTCATTAAGCGGCTTTTTACAAACGTCCGTCTAACCAACAGGACATCATCTACTTCCTGAAGAACCTGGACAACATCAACGGCTACGCGGTGCTCCTCTCCCTGTCCATGGCCTCCATCGTCCTGTGCTTCCGGGAATTCCTCCAGCCCCGCCTGTACACCGCCTACCGCGTAGTAGTCCCCATTGAGTTCATCCTCTTCGTCATCTACTGCGGCCTGAGCTACTGCTTCGACTTTGAGAAGCGCTACAACATCTCGGTGGTGGGCAACTACAGCTACGGCTTCCTGCAGCCGGCCGTGCCCGACTTCACCTATGGCTGGGATATGCTCTTCGCCGGCATCGTCATGGCTATCGTCTCCTACACGGTGACGCTGGAGTCGGCCAACGTGCTGGCGCAGAAGAACGGCGACCAGATCTCGCCCAATCAGGAGCTGCTTGCGCTGGGGTCCGCCCACATTTTCGGCTCATTCTTTACGTGTATCCCGGTGGCGGCATCCGTGGGGCGGGGCCAGGTTAATCAGGCCATTGGCAGTCATTCGCAGATTTCGACGCTGGTGGCCTGTCTTTTTGCTTTCTTCCTCGTGGAGTTTGCCGGACCGGGGATTGCTTATCTGCCGACAGTACGTTATATACTGCAGTGTTATTACCTTCAGGATTTTTTTAAAAGTCTCGTTTTTTTGCAAAAAGGGTAGTCTGGTTAAACACACTATCATGCACTATCAAAATTCGAGAGCCTGCGATCTGCCCTAATGTCAACACCGTAGAGGTGCCTAACGTACTCTGAAATCAGAGTATTGCGCCTCGTTTTTAATTTGACCTTTGCAAATTTTAAATTACAGTTCGTATTAGATTTCATGAGTCATTGAGCAAACTGTTAAAATACTGATGCATTGTGGATTATGTGCAGTGTATCATTTCCGTCAACATGATCCTCTTCCTGTCCATGTCCATGGGCGCCTTCCTGGACGTCCCGCGTCTCTGGCGCAACAACAAAATGGATGCCGTAAGTACACGAGATTAATACAATATTAGCGTGTGTCCGATGCCAGCACGGTTGCTTGTGGTTAGTGCATCTGGATGATCACCTTCATCGTCTGCATTAGCACCACAGTGCAAATGGGACTCTTCATCGGCAGCGGCCTCTCCATCATTAGCCTGTTGGTGCGCAGTCAAAGGTATCGCACGTGGAAAACATTCGCCTTGCGATAAAATTCAAAATAAATTGGTTCCGATAAAGTTTATATTCACTGCAGGCCAAAGGTCAGGGTGATGGGCATCTTGCGGAACACCAACTGGGGATTCGTGGCGCTGAAGCACTACGAAACGGTAAGCACCCATCCGCTGTACCACTTCCGCGACCTTTGTAATAGCGTCTAGATTTGCAGGCGCGCGAACTGCCAGGCATCCGGGTGTTGCAGATCCAGAGCCCGATGAGCTACGCCAACTCGGAGTTTTTGGTCAAGCAAGTGACCAATCTGGCCTGGGAAGAGTATGCGGCCGCCGCCGAGTTCCCCGTCATCTCCGAGCCCAAAGAGGAGACACCGCTGCGTCGGCACGCCTCCCTCAACTTCCTCACCGGGCGGCAGGTATGCGACACCCAACGGTTCCTCGAAATATTGTTTGCTAGACGCTAAGTACAGTATCAATTTCTTGACGGTATCGTGCAGAACCCAGCGATTCGCGCACTGGTCGCCTCCAATATCCTGGGCAGTCTGGACAGCGCCGTGGGGACCTCGGCGTCCCTGCTGCGGCAGCGCGCGGCAGAGAAAAGCGGCCTGAGCGCCTCGATGAGTGACCTTTCCCAAAGATCAGCGTCAGACGGGACGAATCTGTCGGAGGAGACAGAGATGTCGACGGCCACGCGGATCATCCTGGATCTGGGCGGTGTCGGGTATATCGACTCGGTGGGCATTCGGGCGCTGGAGCAGATTGCCAGCGATCTCAAGCGTCTGGGTATCGAGACGATCCTGGCGCAATGTACCGGTACGTTAAAATTAACTCATCTCAACTCGAACACCAAACAGGGCAATTAATTTCGTCGTTTTACCGGATGATAATTTTATTCGACATCAGTCAGTTCACAGACCATATGGGCTAGCACAGGTTTACACTACTTAAAATGATCAAAATTTAAACATTGGAAAAACATCCAAAATCGTTAGTCCCATTAGTGATCTTAGGGCGTGCAGTCAGTGTACCCAAAACCGCAGCTGCGTTTCCTCGGACTACTGCAAGGCTTAAGCGCTGCCTTAAGAAGGCCGTAGATCGTGGTTCTCCGGTGACTTTGCGGATCTTACGGCCGGCGAAACGGATGAGCTCAGCAAAAGCCACTCCAAACGTACCGAACGTCTCGACCGCCAGAGGGTAGAAAAAATATCCCAGATCTTCGACGAAATCATATTTGTTGCGCTTACTGTTTTCAGCCAACTGGGCTACGCTTCCGGCCCAGTTTTACCAGATTACTTATATTAGCGTGCATACCTTCGGATTGTAATACAAACAACTGATGCCGCTAAATAATTTCCTGGTTTGTGGATAGCAAACTTACCGCCCCTCAGAGCAAGGTGATCTCTTCTGCTGCGCAGTAATGAAAACCGCGTAAAACGTTTTGGTTTATAAAAGTTTGTGGGATGCCTACTACTGCTTGTGTACGATTTTTTTCTTAAGAAGTATTTCACATCAGCAGGTAGACAGTTGAATTCTGTATCGATTTTTGCATAGGTTATTGTAAAAAGATGGCCAGCCAGTCCGCGGTTAAAAAAACTTAATCAAATCAGCAAACGGAGGGCAACAGGAACACCGCTAATGCGTTTAGCTACGTAAATACACTGAAGCTCGTGCTACTGTTTTTGATGGCGTAGTAGGTGTACTTCCGCGTGAATATAAATTACCGATAAAAGCGGTTATAAATATTGCAGGACAGATCCTAAAGCAGCTGAAGCGGCTGGAGATCCACAAGATCATCCCGGAGGCCAACATCTTCCCCAGCGTGGTGGACGCCGTGGAGGAGGCCATCCGGCGTATCCGCAGCCATAAGGAGCCCAGCGGCGAGGGCGAGGTGGTCGGCGAGTACGAGGACGACCGCTTCTGGGACGTCCCGGTCGTCCCGGTGGAAGGTCTGCCCGTGGTCGACCTCGATAAGGTCAGGTTCACTGACGACTGACCCGAACAGTGAACTAACTTACACGACGCGCATCCGCCAAACGAACGCGGATAAAATGGTTTTAAAATCAGTGCTGTCTGAAAGTGCTTGCCATATAAGCTGGCAGTTTATTCTGTTACTGCATGCGCCCTGTATCGTTATCAGAATAAAATTGGAGAAATTTTATGGTAGTCCTTTATACACTGATTGTCTTAATCGTTTCTCGTACATAATTTGGCGCGAGTGCTGTCCACACTGTCCACACAAAACAAACCACAGTACGGTCATCGTGGAAACAAAATACAAAAACAACAAGACGCATTCTTTGCGGACACTATCCTCCCGGAGGTAATTCCTCCCGCGTCGCGTCCAGATTATGGTAAGCAGCGTTATGTTTTGGGTGGTGGTGGTGGTGCGGGAGCCGGTGTGGCGGGTGGAGCTACAAAGAAAGCGCGAATGAAAGCTTGACGCTGTCTTTCGCAGCCGCTACGCTAACACCGCTAACACCGTTAGCGTTAATGCCGCTACGCTAACACAGAATGCGTAGTGAACTCACTGAGTAGCTGATGGAGAATGTAGCCCCACAAAAAGCCGGTCACATCCCCGCCGATGCCCCAACCGCCGCTCGTTCCCGGGAACTGCCGTTTGGCGCGACTCAAGATGGACTCTGCCGACAATATGTACAACTTTATCTGACCATGTTTTTCGCAATGATTCACTGCACAAATGTCACGCGAAACAAGGAGAAATCTATTTATAATAACTTCATGAGAATTACGTTGAGAAATGATTGCCGCTTACCTGAAGCAGCGGGCGCCACTGCCGCATAACTATCAGCAGCCGCTGCCGTCGCGGTATTTTCACCGAGCAACAGCAGGCATAACACCGTACTCAGTAAACATAACCACGATAACCACGAAGTCCTTCGTAAGCCGTAACAATCCATGGTAATTAGAACTTCTCGAAAGATAGTGCAACCATAATGTGATACTCTTAGTGCGCGGCCTGACGCGGGGCTTCTTATATCCGATGGGTAATGCAGATTTTCGATGTTTTTGGTTATGTATGCATCTTGTGGTGGGTTCTTGTGGAGCGGAAGCGCTGCAGTGTCCATGTCATAACGTCAGTGATGTAAAATGTAAATATGCGTGTCTGGCGCTATTTCTGACAACGCTGGACAATGGGGCAGGCCGTAGCCACTTCACCCGTGTTTGTCAGCGGCTGAATGTGTTTTTAAACGGCGGCCAAGTGCGCGCTCACATCTTTGTTTGCCGGTAAGCAGGCTAACCACAATACACAGTCATAGTCAGTTAACTGTTGTCGAGTGGTTTTGTGTATGTTTATCGACTGCTCTGCACAGATATGTGTAAACTGTAAACACAGTCGAACGCATTAATAAAGGTCACTTTTATGCGCCCCAAATGTCGGGGCGCACAAATTAATGATAGGATTAAGCAGTTTACTGGAAACTTTACGGCTCGTATCAGATCAACTATGCGCTCCGTAGCAGTTTCCCTGAAAATTAAAAGATAACAGCAAGGTTTATAATAGACAGAGTCTCTGTGTATCTGGAGAATCCTATGTACCTTGATAACAATGTCTATTTATCATGAAAACAACAAAATGAAATACGACTAAGTACTCGACTGATGTTCGTGTGATACGTGCAGACACGTGATATGTCCGTCGTACACTAAGCCAGTCACGTACCGGAAGTGCAACGTAATCAACTTCAGTGTATGTTGGTTTTTTTATATTAGCCATAAAACGTCTGTATGCATCTGCAGCAGCTACTGATGTAATCGTAGTCGGCCGCCGAGATTGTGGGGCAGTGTAGGCTAATTAACCGTTGTGTGTATTAGCGGCCAGGCAACTTCCGCGATGCGCTAGCTAGCGAAGATTTTATTGCCGGCAGAGAGCCCGCGGTCATGAGCATCTTCGTACTGTATACTGCAGTACTGATGCAGCGTTGTTTGCACCATCACATGATGCCGCACGTCTGCCGCTTTCTGTGTCAAGATCAACGCCGAAATAACAACCGGATCCATCACATAAACACTGTTGTGACAAGCTGCATTTAGCTGATACGTTAATATATAAGTGCTGCGTTTCCTGGATCGGGAATGTGGACAACAATCTACGGTTCCTTGTTCTCCACGCTTCTCTTGCTATTCCATCCAGGTAGGTTGTCGCTTCATCTCCAGACAATATTCGGCATTACTGAACTGCATAGGATTTAATTTGTGCGCTAATAATTCTTGTTATTCGTTAATCATTCCTTAACCGTGGATGCAGGTGGCGCTCGGGCACAAAATGAGACAGCGGCAGCAACGGAGAATTTTCCCCTCCCGACCCAGCTCAACGCCACCGCCAATGTGACGCTCCCGACGGAGCACAGCGCGCCGGTCATCGCGGTCGATGGCACCGTGCAAAACGTGCAGAACGCCTCCATTCCCGATGTCGTCATTATGACGGTAGGGTGGCTTTTGGCAAAAACAGCTATTCGCATACTTAGATATTTGTAAATATACCTTGTTTACCTGATAAAAGAATGTAACAGCAACAACTCGTGATTAATTTCCTAAATTCAAAAAAGCATAAACCTGCCTAAAATAAATGTAAATTTTATGAGCGTACCTACGTTTATGTTTTCAATTCATTTACTTTTATTAGTTTTTAATATTTTTATTAGTTAGTATTTTTTTAGGTCTATTTATTTCAACTTATTTTCATTTTGTTGTTAAATAAGTTCATTATTTTGCTTATTTATTTGTTCTGCCTCGTTATTTGTTTCATTTTCTCATATATTCTGTTCGCTTATTTATTTGTTATTATTTTTGTTTTGCCCACCTGGGTAACTTGACTAATTTTTATATATTCTTAAAATCATTCTTACGTACTGAGAATTTATACTGTAAGTGCGTTTCAGTAAAGAAATCAAGAGAAAAATCGTACCAACCCATATACTGTATCAACTGTGTTTTCTTCCAGCGGTCGACCCTGTTGGGAAGCGTAGCGCAGTGGCTGCAAGCCGTGATGACGGTGGTGTGCGGCGGGGAGTCTGCCCCGGCGGTGGCCTTCTTCCACTGCATCAACCACGCCCCCTCCATCCCGGCGCTGTGGGCGGCCATGGGGCTCAACAGCACCTCCATCCAGGTGCAGACCATCCAGACCACGCAGATCTCGGGACAGAACGCCTCGGTGGACGCTAATTCCCTGCTGACCCTCCTCAGCAGCAACGTCACGCAGCTCAACGACCTCCTGCAGCAGATCACCGCCCATCTCGGAGATTTCTGCCTCAACGTCCCGCCGCTGATGCAGTGCGTTAGACCGTTCTTGCAGGCATGTATTACCAGCACCGGATTGCGGGTGGACCAGTTCGCGCGGAATGGGCTAATGAACGGAAAGGTGCCGGCGCCGGAAGTGGTCAATAAGGAAATCGCTAGTGTTACCAATGAAACGGTGGTTGCAAACACTGGTAGCATGAATGTTACCGAAGTAAGTGCCGGTAATGCTAACGTTACCGAAGCAAGTACCGTTACTGCCAACGTTACCGAGGTAACCACCGGTAACACCACCGTTACTGAGGTAACCGCCGCTAACGCCAACGTTACCGAAGCCCCACAGCTGCAGAATGCCACCGCTGTCCAAGCCAACGTTGCAGTGAACAGCAGCGCCCAGGAAATAGCCGGTAACAGCAACGCGACGATCAATGCCGATCCGGTGTTCAACCAGATCAATGTAACCGAAACGAATATCACCGGTCAAGCTCGAGGTATTTTGCAAAAAGTTATTAAGTTTACCATGTGACCTTTCACTTCCGGTTGCAGAATTGGATGTGGAAACTATTAAGCTGATTCAGGCTCAAGCGGCCGGTAAAAATTAACCTTCTTTTCTATTAATTCACCTTTTTATTTAATGGCAAAAATTAATAAAATTGATGTTGTTAGCGCCGGTTTCGAAAGTGTGGTTCAACGCCAATTTCCCGCTGTCTCATTCGGCCGACGACGTCGCCCAGTTCGTGCAGGCCTCATTGGAGCACCTGTGCCAGAACCAATCGGAGAAACTGACCAGTAAAGCCGGGTCACGTGTCCGCGCAAGAAAGTTGCTGTAATTTAGTTTAAATTTTATAATTGCAGCGGTTGTGTCCAACGTGGCGTGTATCTTCAACGCCATCAGCATGCCGTCATGCAGCAACGAGATCCTCGATTTGAATCAAGCGCAGGCCAGCCAGGAAAACGTCTGCAAGTATGCCGAACTCACGCTTCAATTCCAAATTAAACAAAACAAATCAAATGAAACTAAACAGAATTTTTATCAATTTTAAAAAAATTCAGAATAAATAAATAATTACCGGTAATCGTTTAGTACAGTATCGCTGTATCTGTATATGGTTGTACCCAATCAGTATGCAGATACACACATTGCTTCGGAAATTTCTGCTATCTGCTGAAACTTTAATTAAGCTTTGCTGTTTTAATTTTCCTTTTTTTAAAACTTAATACGTCTATTTGTTTTTATAATAATTTTTTATTTTTGCGTCTATTTTTTTACAGAGCGGCGATGGAGTACGGATCGTGCTACCTGTCTTCCATCAACAGCGTCTGCAACAATCCCGCCCTGACCGGCATCTTCACCGACCTGGGCGTGGCCTACTTTGGCGCCACCGAATGCGCCAAAAATCACACCACCCACTAAGTGACGATTGTTTTCCCCAGTTTCTCACCAGAACAGCAACAAATGCTCTCCTAACAAGAGTTTGGCGAACTGTGCTGACACCCGCCATTTCCGGTTTCCAGGAATTTTTGTACGCATTTGTATGAACGTTTTTGCTGGTTGGCTTTTTAGCTGTTTAATGTTTTTTTTATGACGGCCACCACTTCGTTTGTTGATATCTTTAACCGGTGATACATTACACTCGTTGTTCCGTTGAATTAGTTGTTGTTAAAATAAAGTAAATTATATACTACATGTTTCTTAATTACTGTTTTTTTTAAATTTTATTTATGTATATTGTATAATTGCATTATAAGATAATATTATACTGGTATTAAATTTTAGGCATTTAAAAATGCAAATACTCGGCAGTCGGCAATATTTACAAACCGCCATTTGCGTACGGAGTGCATTTTCGTGGCGATTAGAAGAACGAATTATGTACTTCGTACCGAGAAGGAAGCCGGTTCACGGTGATAAGTCATAACAGCGGCGTATCCGCTTATCCCAGCATATTTCTCAAGTATCGGCAAATGTTCTCAAGTAGACACATCGTTATGCATTTGTTTCCGAAGCACTGCCCCTATCACTTACTTACATGCATACCGAATCATGCTAATACTCTGGGCTTCTCTCGTAATCGTTCAAGCGAGGACCGGGTAAGAATGTGCCGTTGACTAATACATGAATCTCGTAATCTGCCGGAAGTAATGACTGTGTAAAAACACACATGCGGGTACCTGCCTTGCAGTTGGGGGGAAATCCCGCCGGCCGGCACGGTGCCCATCAGCGGGGAGGCGGCGCGGGAGCTGCCGCAGTTCGAAGCCACGCCCAAGCACCGCAGTATCCTCCTCATCCCGGAGTGCTTCGATGCGCGCCAGAAATGGGCGGGCTGCCAGAGTATCGGGGATATCCGGCACCAGGGCCTGTGCGGCACCTGCTGGGTAAGTGAGCCTTCGAATAAAACCCGTGCGCCGGGAATTTTCCTTGCGCTAATCGTTCCTAATGAGATATCAGCTAAATCACGCTTTTATTAAATTTTGTTTCAGCGTTTAAGTTTGGAGATTGTGCGTGGTAATGCTATGAGTGTATGATACACAGTCCCTTCAAAGTTCTCATGTAAACTGGGACAAACTTTTATTTGATGGTGTTTACTGAGGGGTACTCGCTGATGTACATATTATTGTGAATAAAGTAGGAAGGATTACATTTATTTCCTGATTTATTTCGTTAATTTTAATTATATATTGTACATACGGACAATATTTGTAGACGAGTTATATCCTTCGCTGATAGCAACCATTTTTTATAGCATTGATAGTCAGTCGCACAGTGCGCTAAAATCTTAAGAAGATTTAATAATGCAGCCGGTGTAGATCAGTGGTAAGACGGACGGCTACAGACGCAGCTGCCACGGGTCCCAGTATGCTTGAGCAGAAACGAATTGGTTCGAGTCCCGTCATCGGCAGAATTTATATTTCTTCAGTATCTTCGGTACATTCAGAAATTCATATTTATATTCCAGTTATAAAATCAGCAGTGTTCTCCTGTCGCAGGCGTCCGCCCTTTTAAGAGCATCGATTTTCATTATATAAACGAATATTTTACGGGGTTGCCGGTTGCAGGCGGTCGCCGCGGCCAGCGTCATCTCCGACCGGATCTGCATCACTTCCGGTCAGCGTAACCAAACCTACGTCTCGGCCATCAACCTGGCATCGTGCACGGTAGCGGGACGGAGTCCGCAGCAAAAGTACGCGTTACCTTCGCTTCCATAATACGTATCGATACAGCTAACTGGCGTCGTAGTTGCATCGGCGGTGATGATGCGGCCAACGCGTACAAACAAGCGACACTGTACGGCGCGGTGACCGGCGGGAACTACCAGAGCAGCTACGGATGCCAGCCGTACTCCCTCTCGCCCACCGACCAACTGGGGTTGTCCTGCCAGAAAACCTGCAGCAACGCCGGATACGATAGACCCTACGACGACGATCTGATCTTTGGTAGGCAGACTGTATTTTTAAAAAATTAATTTGAACGTTTCATTAAGCATTACTACTTTATTATACGGACGACAGTGGACACGTTCTGGACGACGTACAGCAACACGCTCTCACAGGAGCAGAACGCGGCCAATGTCCACCAGATGCAGATGGACATTATCGCCAACGGGCCCATCACGGCGGCCATTACGGCCTTCAGCGATCTGGAAACCTGGACCAGCGATAAAGGTGCCCTGGTTTTGTACAAAAACTAACTCAAAATACATATACGAACTATTGGTCCATTATTTCAAAAACTTGTATGAGTAAAAGAACTAAACATAAAAATTTTAAAGCATATATATTGTATGCTTATATAAAAATTTATTTTGGGAAAATTAGGAGCTTATCGTGGACCCTCCCCGGAGGCGCTGAACAAAGCCGGCCACGCCATCCGCATCATCGGCTGGTGCAAAGACCAGCAGCGCGTCCCCTACTGGCTGGTGGCCAATTCCTGGGGCACCGAGAAGGGCGACCGGGGCTTCTTCTGGATCGAGCGCGGCCGCAACGTCATCGGCATCGAGGACCACATCTCGGCGCCCATCATCCGGCAGCCCAACAACTGCCCTTCCCTGTGCGATCAACCTCTGGACCAGCTGATCCGCCTGCATCCCTACGACCGGCAATCGCCGGTCTACGCCTTCCAGGGCACCTGCGTGACGGAGGTGCGGGTGGAAGGTGGACGGATCGTGCCGGTGGCGGCGCCGGCGCCCATTGGGACGGTGCTGGTGGGCGGGCCCCGGGCGCCGGTGACGCACTGGGCGGAGGCGAAGAATCAGGGCGAGTTGTGGTTTATCGGGGTGCGTTAGTTGCTTTATTTATTCTTATATTTTATAATCATTTTAATACCAATGCTATTCAGTTATTTCGATGTTTTTGCGCAAATTTGCAATTGTCCTCCTGTTTATTTATATAAAGTATGCCAGTTTTTTCTTAGTTTCCATTTTATTGTTTTCCTGATTTGTACTTAAACAATCCATTACAGTTATTTCCTAGTTTTTTTTATATTTAATTCATTTTGTTCCTTTGGCTAATTTTTCGTAATTGTATTAAAATACTCCTATTGAATTTTCCAATAACATCGTTATGTTTATTTTCAGTGTATGTATAGCCTTTTTAAAATATTATTAAAATTAGAGACAATCTCTGGAAAAATTATTTAAAAACGTTTCTTTCCGGAAATAAAAAATTAAAATTTTTCGGATAGTTTTTTTAATCTGTTCTTGTTTAGCCGAGCGGATTTGCCAGCGTCTGCGGTGACACGCCGGGTTCCAGCAAGAAAAGCTGCCGCGCCGGCAACGTCCATCCGGACGCCACCGCCGGCCCGCAGACCCTCAACATGGCCACACGCGACAAATACGTCTATTGTAAGTTTCCGCATCCACCCTTTCTTTTCTACAAAAACAGGTCAGGAAAATACCGGTGTAATTGCAGATACGGATGAAGCCAGGCGCCAGCAGATCTACCAGTTCATGGGCGGCATGTACCGGCCGCAGGCCATCAACATCAAGGATGCTTTGGCGAATAACTTCCAAAAGGTCACGGCGCTGCTGGACCTCGACGGGAAGAGTATGCTGGTGTGCGGCGTGGCCAAGGATGGGCAAGGTGCTTGCGGGACACTATCCTACGGGTCCTGGAAGGTACGCTCAGAAAAATATCAATTTAAAAATAATAATTTACTAGCAAATTTTTTTATTTTGTAGCTAACTGGACAAGCCACCATGGACAAGATTGTTACGCAGTGTTAATTTATCAAAAATAATTTTTACTTTTTATTACGTGGATTTGGAATATCGTTACTTATTTTCAGCACTGGCTTAAAACTGTTAACATGGATATATAAGCGCCAAATAAATGCGGTGGAAAAGGTCACGGAAATAATTATACGCACTAAAATTTTGATGAAAGTTAAATCAGTAATTATTGCCTCGCGTTACTGAATTTCTTAGAACATACAACAAATATGCTTATTTGTAGCTTTGGCTGAACTAGCAAGGATAAAAATACGCCCAAAAATTCGGCCAAAAAGGTTACTCAAAAATAGATAATACGCATTAAAATTCAGGTGAATGCTGTGCTGGCGATCATCCACTTTTATATGGGAAATTTCCAGTGGGTCGAAGAAATAAAAATGCTGCGGCATCCCACGTGTTGTCCACACTCTATTAAGCGAAAGTTCGTGACTTTCGCGGTTGTTTTGCCCAAACCGTTCCCTTGCCAAACTGCTGACCGGCAATTGTTAGTCGACGCATCAGCAAGTGCACTTGATCACTTCTTTGTCAAATTGTCGCTATATTAACGGCTGTTTGCCGGGGCTGGCCGGCTTCATTAGGAACGTACAAGTCAGTCCGTCGTGCTGCTTTCCGGGAATAACCATCTGCTTGTCTCCATCGTTCGCCATGGCACCGGTAGTGAAGTGTTTACTCTTCGCCGTAATTGCGGTGAATTACGTGTACGTGGAATTAATTGATGCTGTTGATCACAAGAAGGGATATGATGGTTAAATGAAGTGTTTTGCATCTGCAGTGTCGCCAAGATTCCTCCGCCGGGTATCAAGAAACTGAGCGATACGCAGTATGAGAGCCTGCCGAAGTTCGAGCCGAACAGCCGGCATCGCGCCGTCAAAGCGATACCTGATTGTTTCGACGCGCGGAAACGCTGGCCGAAGTGCAAGAGTATCGGGGATATCCGCAATCAGGGAATGTGCGGTACCTGTTGGGTAAGCAGTGCATAACATCCTGATTCTTCCTAATTTAGCGGCCCGCCCCGAACCTCACAAAGCAGACTGTTACAGCAATACTACATAGATAAAAATTTCATTGTTATGTTATTCGAAATACCAATTATTGTAACAAGTAAGAGTGAAGAACCAGCAAGCTACCCAACCTCGGCAGTATTTCTTTACTTCGCTATTTATGGAAATACAGATAGCGCAGAGTTCCATTAGCAGAGGATCATGACCGCCATTGAGCCATAATCAGAATGCGCGTTGTCTTGCAGGCGGTAGCCAGTTCCGCCGTCCTCTCGGATCGCATCTGTATCGCCTCGGGAGAAAAGGATCAGACGTACATTTCCGCTGAGCACATTGCCGGCTGTACAGATCTGAAGCGCAATGGATACGAAAAGTGCGGGCCGAGTACTGAAATATTATAGTATTCGACAACAGCATGCTGACCTTAAAATAAGGACGCTATGCCGCTGCCGATCACTGTTATGATAAGGCTAGCTGCCAATTATTGGCGGATACCAGGCGCTGTTTACTATTGGCAATTTCTCTTTACTTCAAAGTTAACTGCGACACTGGCCACATTAAATGCGCTTTATTTAGCTGTCAGGGAGGCAACGACAACGCCAACGCCTACCGGCAGGTAGCCACCTTCGGCGTGGTCAGCGGTGGCAACTACAACAGCAAATCGGGATGCATGCCGTATCCGCTGCGCCCGCTGCCCGACTCGGAGGCCATCGACATCACCTGCCGCGATCAGTGCACCAACACCGGCTTCAAGCAGAGCTTCGAGAAGGACAAACACTACAGTAAACATTATTGATATTAAAATTATAATTTACGTTTCCTAGCGTAGCATTTAAATAAATTTTGTATCATGTAGTCGATGCATTCTGGGCGTCGTACATCGGGCAGACGCCGCTGAACGGCATGCAGAACACCCCGGCCGCGGAGACCGCCAAGAACGTGGAGCTGATGAAGATGGACATTATGACCAACGGACCCATCACCGCTGCCATCGTCATGTACACCGACTTCGAACCCTGGAAGCCCGAACAAGGTGCGGTTACTTATCAGTTATCACACTAAAGGTGATGTTACTATGAGTGGTCTTACCCGGTTAGTACTTAGTTTGCTTTAAAGAAGAGTAAATCTGCACCAATAACGTTGCAGTCTAGTAGCATTTCCTTAAATACTCAGTAAACAGTCAGGTGACTAAATTTCTGAGTAAGAACTTCTCCTCCAATGTTGGTGTCAGACAAGAGGCTGGGTGTTCAACATGAACTCATTAATTTCTACAGGTTACTCTTCCCTTAATGAGACAGCCACAATATAGCGAACTTCATCCGCATTAATATACCGGCTGTCTTGGCCAAATAAAATTGACCAAATTTTTAATCGACCGTTGCAGGTGCTTACCGAGGCCCGGGTGCCGGCGCCCAAGGCCCCATCGGCGGACACGCCGTCCGCATCATCGGTTGGTGCAAGGACCCCAACGGCGTGCCCTACTGGCTGATCGCCAACTCCTGGGGCACCGACAAGGGCGACAAGGGTACCTACTGGATCGAGATGGGGAAGAACGTCATCGGGGTGGAGGACATGGTGTCGGCGCCCATCATTAAGCAGCCCAACACCTGCCCGACGTCCCTCTGCGAGCAGGCCTTCGACCAGGTCATCCGGCTGCATCCCAACGACCCCAGTTCTGCCGTGTTCGTCTTCCAGGGCAACTGCACCCAGGAGGTCAAGGTCAGCGCCGACGGGAAGATCACGCCGGTCGGGGCACCGGGACCCATTGCCAGTACGTTCATGGGGGGTCCGAATTACGGGCCGATCCGCTTCTGGGTGGAGGCGCAGAACCCGGCTGAATTGTGGATCGCCAGTGTATGAGTATATTGCAACGAATGAATGATTTTTCAGGCGGATTGTAATAGATTTTTGCGCGATAGGATAACGGAAAAGCCGGAGTGTGCTTCGACACGCCACGCGCCGGTAAAAAAGGCTGCCGTGTGGGTAAATTCAACGTCAACACCATGGACCAGAACGCTGGACCGATGACCATCACCGCTGGCGGCGACAAATATATTTATTGTAATTATGATTTACTTATAAATAAAAAAACTTTTCTAATAATTATATACACTTTCTGGATGCATCTTCATTAGTTTTGTCGTATAAGTAAATGTTGACCCCTTTATATAAGAATACAAGTATGTGCAGGAGATTTACAGATATTGGTGCGAAGAAAACTGGATTGTAACGCATGGGTAAAATGTATCATAAAACATACGCAACGTTTATTTTTTAAAAGTTTTTATTGAATTTATTTATTTGTTATGTACGTCAGCTGGTTTGTCGTTGCAGATACGGATGCCGGTCGCGCCAAGCAGATCTACAAATTCCCGGGACGCAGTCCGAGCGGTCAGGGCATCGACATCGGCGACGCCGTCAGCAGTAAATTCAAAAAGGTCACGTCCATCCTGGACATCGACGGCAGCAAGATGCTGGTGTGCGGTGTCGGCATCAAGGGACAGCCGGCCTGCGCCACGCTGGCTTACGATACGTGGAAGGTAAACGTACGACCTTTATTTCGCGCATACCCACTGACAAGTGGTTTGTTATTGCAGTTGTCGAATCACAACACGCTGAAGAAAATCGTGACCAAGTGCTGAAGGAAGGCTGGCATCGTTTCGGGGAAAGGCCTGGTTGTTGCCACTGAACGACTGATTACTGTGAAAGATGGTTGTAACAATCAACTGAAGTATTCTTTTCCGCGTGCCGCGTAATGGGGTATTTTAAATTAAGGGATGGTTTGGGTTCCATAGTCACGTTGGTTCTACCTAATTGTACGCTGGCGACTACGAGATGCAATAAAATTTTTTTTGTTTAAGTGAAACTGACTCTCGATATTGTAATCGCGTTATTGGAAATAAATCAGTTCTGCATAAAAATCTGGATCGGCTTGCTGCACTGCACTCGCCGCCATTTATAAACGTGCTGAATAATGCCGCATTCAATCTGAACATGACGGTCACTATTCAATGTACTCCGTGATGTCCAGGTTATAGATTTATATTTATTTAACTGCGTTTACGCAATAAGCACAACTTTAAAAGACTGATAATTAAACCATGCTTGCGATTCTCTTAACATAGAGGCTTAAAAAGCAAAGCGTACGACATGAACTATGAAGGTACCGTAGTGTAGTGGCATATGCAGGCTCCATTTCCGCTGGTTGTCGCGATTATTAACAACTATTAGTATTGACTGATTACATGGTTCATTTGCTTTAGTATCAATGCGAGAAATTTTTCCCTAATACTGTATTTCAGCAATAAATTATGTTTTATTTTAGGTGACCACTCCGTACACACCCTTTTACTCCGTACACAACCTTTCGCACTCCCTTTCATTCCGTGCACAACCTTTTAATTTTTTTTAATTTTTTCACAGCAGAGTTATTTCTGGAATAAAAAAAAACGCGCAATCTCGACCGTTTTTTGGATTTTGAACAGCAACGTTTTTCACCCTAATCTCCGCAAGATCTGCTCCGTAACACTTGTATATTCAATCTTCGCTTGCCACGTGAGTTATTTGTCGACGCTGCCATACACCAGGACGTCTTCGTCGGAACGGTCCCATGATGTTGCAAAAACGTAGTAATATTTTTTTTGTAGTTTTGCTTTTCTGTAGTAATATACTGTAGATTACAAGTATTTAAGTATAATACCTATATATAAATATATATAAAAGTTTGGTAGTGCACCGAGTGAATGGTAGTGCGCAAAAAGGTTGTGCACGGAATGAAAGGGAGTGCAAAAGGTTGTGTACGGAGTGAAAGGGTGTGAAAGGGTGTGTACGGAGTGGTCACCTTTATTTTATGCCTAAGTCCGTATCTTAAGTACACCGAAGAGAGTTAGCTTGTAACAGAAATTTGCGCATGCTAGACCGCAGCCAAATACATACAAATACTTATCTGTACTGCCTGAGAATTATTTCACTATTGCACAAATACAGTAATCAAAGCGAATTTCTTATTTATTTTATTTTATTAGTTTTTATGCATCATTGGTTTACCGTTTATGCTTGGGGTAAAACTTGAAACTGTATAATTTTATGCTGGTTTTACGGCTAGTTTTTATGTGTTCTTCCCTTTATTAAATTTTCGGTATTAATTTTCTTAAAATTCCCAACAATCACTAGAAATTTCAAATGGCATTTCAATTTCAAACGAGTTTAACATAGTAGCAATACCAATTAAAAAAATCCAATTGGAAAAATCCCGGAACTCAAAATGGATGCTTCCTAGTTTCTATTTGTATTTGTATTTCAGCGTTAAAATATGCACGTCAACAGTCAACTAATACTATAAACCGTGCTGCGGTTTTCACGTGTTGTCCTGCTTGCCCAGCTCAGCCTACACAGCCGCGACGCGAAGTAGAACGTTCGTGACATTTCCACTGGCAGTGTGGAGACCGTACCCGGGAAACCGCTGACGGTCAGCGCTTATGGCCATCCACTTAACAGGCACACATTTCCGGTGTAATAATATAAGGAACGCCACCAAAATGTTCATCCATTGTACCCGGCAAATTATTTCGCGGTGTTGGTTAGGCGCGGACAACACCAGGGAACATTTATCCAACAGAGGATTATCGGCTGAACCATGCGATCGGCAATCAGCATACTGGGACTGACCGTCATCGCCGCTACACTGGTGTAATCATCACGCATCGTTTTATGTCATTATCCTGTATTCTTTGATTAGTTTATTACGTTATTGATTTTTCTCAGATTATTTATTAACTGGGGTGGCTTGTAGTGCGGCCAAAATTCCGCCACCGGGTCTGAAGAAGCTCAGCGATGCGACGCTGGAAAATCTGCCCAAATTCGAGCCCAACATCCGGCACCGCGCGGTGAAAGCCATCCCTGACTGTTTCGACGCGCGGACGAAATGGCCCAAGTGTAAGAGTATCTCCGACGTCCGTGATCAAGGCATGTGCGGCACGTGCTGGGTGAGAATTCTCCGTTTAAATAAGCTGTCTCGCTAAGGACTAAATGGCAGTAGATTAGATGGTGTTCTGTATCAGGCCGTCGCCAGTGCTGCCGTCCTGTCAGATCGCTTTTGCATCGCTTCCGGTGAGAAGGATCAGACGTACATCTCCGCCGAACATCTGGCCGGATGCACGGATCTCAAACGCAACGGATACGAAAAGTATAATTAGATGCTGTTGTCATTAGAGCCTAACGTATTCCCACGCACGTACTCTGTACATAGGTAAAAAATAACTACTTTGCCGTCTTTTCTTAAAATTTGTTGCAAAATCTTTCCCTTGATTTTTAACCCATTTGTAATTTGCACTGTACGTAAATTTTTTTATTTTTAGCAAATTATTCTTATAGTTAATTTTCATTGTAACTACGGTATGTGCAGCGAATGTCGGTGCCATTAGATTCGCCATTACACTAACGTACGTCATGTCGCAATTTATAGTTGTCAAGGCGGCAACGACAACGCCAACGCCTACCGGCAAGCGGCCGTTTACGGTGTGGTCAGTGGCGGTAACTACAACAGCAAATCGGGTTGCATGCCGTACCCGCTGCGTCCGCTGCCTGACTCGGAGGCCATCGACATCACCTGCCGCGATCAGTGCACCAATACCGGCTTCAAGCAGAGCTTCGAAAAGGACAAACACTACAGTAAGCTTACAGTCTCGGTCTCGGTACAAGTTTTTTTTGTCAAAACAACATCCGTTAGTCGATGCTTTTTGGACCTCCTACATCGGATCCAAGCCCCTAAACGGCATTCAGAACACCCCTCCTGACCAGACCGCCAAGAATGTGGAGCTAATGAAGCTGGAGATCATGACCAACGGCCCCATCACCGCCGCCATCGTCATGTACACTGATTTCGAACCCTGGAAACCCGAACAAGGTACCCTCGAACCCGCATTCCCTGTTCGCTCACAAAATAAACAGGAGACCGGTTATTAAAGGAGCCTACCGGGGTCCGGGTCCGGAAGCCCAAGGTCCCATCGGCGGGCACGCCGTCCGCATCATCGGGTGGTGCAAGGACCCCAACGGGGTTCCCTACTGGCTGATCTCCAACTCGTGGGGCGCCGCCCGCGGAGACAAGGGCTACTACTGGGTGGAGATGGGGCAGAACGTCATCGGGATCGAGGATATGATAGCCGCGCCCATCATGAACCAGCCCAACAGCTGCCCGGCCAGTTTGTGCGATAAGCCCCTCGACCAGATGATCCGGCTGCGGCCCACGGAGCCCCAGTCGCCGGTGTACGTCTTCCAGGGCAACTGCACACAAGAGGTGCAGATCAGCGCTGACGGGAAGATCACACCGGTGGGAAAGCCGACGCCCATCGCCAGTACCTTCATGGGCGGACCCAACTCCGGTCCGATCAAGACCTGGGTGGAGGCGCAGAATCCCCAGGAAGTCTGGATCGCTAACGTACGTACAATGCAAGTTTTTGCAGCAAATAAATGCGGATCAGTTGGCTGTTTATTAGGCTAGAGTCTCATTCATTATCGGAATTAACCAGATAAATCGCACCACCAACTAAGAACAGGACCGGCGATTGTTAGCTAAAAAACATTCACTAAGCTTCCGCTGCCAAATTAATAAACCCATTCGCGATGGTACTGCTTTCTAATTGAAAGATCGTTAAAAAAAACGTAAAACCAAAACTGGAAATTGATTGTTGTATGATTTTGTCGTTACAGGAAAATGGAAGAGCCGGTGTCTGTTTCGACACGCCGCGCGCCGGAAAGAAAGGCTGTCGCGTTGGACGGTTCAACTCGATCGATAAAAACGCCGGGCCAATGACCATCACTGCTAGCCGCGACAAATATATCTACTGTAAACTTTATAAATCCCGCATTCAAGCAATAACAAAATATTATTACTGATTACTAAATTAATAAATATTACTAATAATTAAGTAATTTTTAATATTATTGTCGGCTGTAATTTTCACCTGCGTAATGTTACGGGTAATTTACGTTTTACGCCAGCATTCCTACGTAGTTTATTGCAGATACCGATGCGACTCGTGCCCGGCAGATCTTCAAATTCCCCGGCGGCGGCACGAGCGGCCACGCCATCGATATCGCCGACACGTTCAGCAGTAAGTTCCAGAAGGTCAACTCGCTCCTGGACATTGACGGCAGCAAGATGCTGGTGTGCGGCGTGGGCATTAAGGGACTGCCGGCCTGCGCCACCTTCGACTACGCCACCGAGAAGGTATGTCGCTTCTTGACCTTTGGCCGTGCGTGTTCGTCCTTGTACAAGTGGTTTGTTGTTGCAGCTGTCCAATCACAACACGCTCAAGAAATACGTGACCAAGTGCTGAAGGCAGGGATTCTGTAGAAGCTTGTTTTTAACGCTGATCAGCAATGGTTCGGTAAAGACGTGTCAAGTTTGGCGCCCGTGCCGAAGTAATCTGTACACCTGCTTGATCGGCTATCTGCATACCGTTCACACTCTTGTTGATGACAGAATGCATGTAACTGTGTAAAACGTTTTACCGACTGGCTGATCCGTAAAACGATTTACCAATCAACCCGAAGTTCTGTTGTTGAAAAAAAAAACTAAAAAACTAATTGGAACAGGCGAATCCCTGTGGTACTCAAAAGTCACCGTATACATACATACTTACGTTTTCCTACGCTTAAAACCAATTAGAAACATTTTCTCCAGAATGTTGTAAATAAAATCAAAAATCAGCTCGTAAAGATAGGGAAATTTGGAAAATATAGCGGTTTTCCAGACCAAACGTGGTTAATTCACCTGACCACGCGTTGACAAGTCCATAAAGACCAAAATAAGCTTCGTTTTGTACGGTAAGATTGTGTGGATATAAAGATACAGTCAATTTTATAATATGATGCAACTCTTGGTTCCCTATCACCTTCTACAAGCCAAATACTGTTTTAATGTAGTCGCGAATTATGGTCGAAATTAACAAGTCAAAGCATCCATTTTGGTAATTGCCACTTATATTGTGCGATATCAGGTAATTGTTTAAGTAGTTTTGACTTTAGCACAGTTAAGTTACTCAATCAGAGTTTGGTTATTAAAGCAATTAAAGCACAGCATCTGCTTCATTTTGTTTCGACGAGCCGGTTTCTAGATTGCTTAAAACGTATATATTTTCATAAGCATTGAATTTTTTGCAAGTTGCACGGCATATGAACAATTTCAGTGTCGTACGCCGGTACAGCATCATGTGTACCAACTTCTGGGTATTATAAAATGTGACACTGCCAAAATAAAAATAAAAATTACTGCTGTCACAATCGTTTCACGCATTTTACACACTTATATCCAAGAAAGTTCTAACTTTTACCGAAGCGAATATAGTAAACAAAAGCCACCGCACTACACAATTTCTTGTTTCACAAGTATCTCTGAACTGTCGAGTGTCGACAGTGTCGACTGGTCTTGAAATAAATAATTAACATTTTTTGCTTCAGTGTTTTGAGATTTGGCTGTGCCTTGCACACCTAGGTTTGCTAACTGTTCTATCATGAGTAAATTGGAGCCGATTTTTTATTTAATTTTGGGCAAAATATTTTTATTACGCTGTCAATTGTAGCCATATGATCAATAAAGCATAACGGCGCTGGAGATATTATGCGTTATGCAAAAACAAACTTCGAAAGCATAGGTAAATTAAAAATATTATGTCGAGCCTATAATAGCATTGCTGTTATGTACACACGAGCGTCGAACTAAAAAATTTGCAAAATTTATTCGAAAAACATTGGTGTTGGCCGTCTACTGCATAATTTACAAATACTACGCTGTTATGATGACCATGGTCCATGGAAGATAGACGAGAATGAAGCTGAAGCCACCACTCTACAACATTCCTGGTTTGGAGGGTATGTTGTCGGCTGGGGTTTGAAAATAAAGATTGCCAAATGCAAGCGTGTACAATAAAACGAATCTAGAAGCGAAATTCGAACTTTGCTGCTATGGGATCTGATAAGATGTGCTGAATTCTTCCACGTACACTACAAGACGCCAACATGTTTGAAGATTCTTGAAGGTCGGTCGGTGGTCGAGGACTCCGGCGACAAAGCGAGGCAAGCAAATTTCCCAATGCAACACAACACACACACTGTCAGTGGGAATTCTGTCTGCTCCAATTTGTCGCGCGTCAACACGAACCCCTCTTCGATCGTGACCTTTATGCTGCGCAGCGGATCCTTCACAACACCAGCAAACTCCAAGATTAGATTAACGGTCATAACAGGTTGGAACAGAGACATGTGGTATGGGTGCTCTTTTACGGAAACCGCTTTTATTTGGAGACGATCGAATGACGCTTGGCTTACAAGCCAATGACTGTGGGCGCTTGTTTTACCGTCAATTGACGGTGTCGACAGGAAGAAGCGTCGTACGTCGTGGTTAGTAGACGTACACCTTGCAGCGGGATTGGCTGGTGGAGGTGGAGCGTTTATGCGGGGTGGGCAGCGACGCGGGAGAGGACGTGTTCACGCGGGCGCGGCCTTTCAGCCGGAAACACAGTCGACTGGAGGGAAGATGTAGGCTCAGGCGCTCCAGCAAAGAGCGCAGAGCGAAGCGGTGTTCACGGCTCATACTCAGCAAAATCACCTGTAACCAAACACCAAAATCAGCGCAATCAAGGAACAAATTTTTGAAACAGCAAAGCATATGTACTGATGTACATATATTAATGTACGTATACTAATGCACATAATATAGAATATTATGTACTAATGTACATATAAGATATCATGTACCAATGTACATATGCTAATAAATGAATCGCTTGAAACTTGTACGTGTACTATAACCACGCGCTACGAAGACGACACTTCGGTTTTTACCAAACTCGAGCTTTGGAAAAAACTCGAACTAGTAAAACAATTATTACGCTTCTGGCTTGAACGAGACGATGTGTAACAGTTAAAAAGCACCCAGGCTGTGCGAAAATAAGGTTTAACATAGGTTTTTATAAAATCTGCAATATCATCCTTGCGTTTGTAACAGAAACACAACACCGCTTCAACACAAGTAGCAAACAAAGAACCAGGACAAGCAGTTTGGCACGACACCCCTATAAATAATTTACCGGCGTTCCCGCACTGCCGCAGATCATCACCGTCCGCAGCCAGACAAAGAGCGTGTAGTTGTCCTTCCAGTAGTGATAAAAGTAGGTGGTAATCACGGGAATGGGCAGGTAGCACGCCAGATACCACACATACACCACCAACAACACCACGCTGATCGCGCGCTGTCGGCGCTGTTTACGCTGCTCCGCAAAGTTCTGCGTGTCGGCCACTTGCACGGCGCGCCGCAGCGCCCCCACCACCAACGTATAGCACACCGCCTGGATAATCATCGTACCCGTGAAACTAACATGCGTGTACATCGAAAAAAAGACACCACGCGTTGGTTGGACGCCGCAATGACCCAGCGGGTTGAACCGGTTCAACGTTCCCCCGACGCCGAATAGCAACGGCACCGTGGTGGCTAACCCGAGGATCCAGATAACGATGATAGACAAAACTAGCGGCCGGTGGCGAGTGTAGCGCGCGTAGTGATGCGGGAAGACCACGGCGATCATGCGGTTAATGGCTAATAACACCAGCGACCAGTTGGAGAGGACGGTTAGCAGGATCTGGAAGAAAGCCACCGGGACGCAGTTTATGTGGAACGGGTGGCCGGTCTGGTGCGCCCAGATGGCCGTGTTGGAGAGCGGGGTTAAGATAGCCATATTGGTGACCTCGACGGTTAGTGCGTGGATGACCAGGAGGTTGGCGCTGTTGCGGTAACGCCGGCGGACGCTCAGCGACACGATTAATAACGTGCTTAAAATTGACCCGACGGCCAGGATGACGCTGGTCAGGATGAACCAGGTCGAGACGAAGGAGTTGGATAGTACGGGCGCAACGCTAACGTTGGAGATATTATGCGACATTTTTACAAAATATTACGGGATTGTGCGGAAACCGGAGTTGTTGGCGTTTGAAGAATAATAAATACAGTAATCAGGATAAAACGAGGAAAATAGGTTGGAAGAAGGAAAGGTCGCGTATGAAACGCAGCTCAGCCGGTGAGCGAAACTGAATGGCTGCGCCACGCAGCCCGCCGACTGCTCGTGCGGCGTAATTTGCGTATAGTGCTCTCCACTTAATTGGCATCGTTCCTTACAGGATAAGGCTGACTGCGTCAACAGACCCGCGGAGTTGTATTGACGCGCTGATTGTTAGTCTAATTAACGCAGCACTGTGCTTGTGCTGCTTATACCGTAGCGGCTAGCTGTGGGGAAAGAACGAGGCGTCTTCCGGTTTGATTGTTAGAAGCCGTAATGATGTGTTGTGCCGAGAATTATGTGCATGAAAACGAATACGTTTTCGGGGCGGTATTGAAGCATACATAACATGCAAGCGCAGTTCGCGCAATCCTTAGCAGTTTTTGCATTTGTTTCATGGCCTTGTGTCGTCAAATTGTTTGTCTACATTGACGTGAAAAGCGTTTAATGTACGCCCAACACACTGTAGGCGAGTTACGTGCGAAATAAAAATTTTACCACACTTTAACGCAAACTAATGTACGGCGTATCAAATGCCTCATTATCTACTGATTTCCTTCGAGTTTTACTGACTAATGCGTATAGGTACTCGTAAAGGCGAATATGACGCGGAACCACGTTTTTTTCATCGGAACCAGAAACCACGTTCGAAATTTTTATGATAAATTGTAAAAAATTCTGTTGCGATTTAAAATTTGCAAAAATTCTAAAAAATACATTTTTCAGAGTGAATAATCTCCTATTTTCGCGATGCATGCGCCGATAATCTCCCATGAAGAAATGACCTGTTAACATAAGCACCGGTTTCAACTTTCCACACATAAATATTCTGCAGATTATTAAATTCCTGCTGATTGTGAGTGTTTTGTTAATCCGAAGAAAAATAGAGGCGCATTGATCCACCAACAGAAATCTTGATGACGACAGGAATGTCTCGTAAAGACGAAACCGGATTACGGCCGCTACTATACGTACTTCGCCGCGGTTTCCTGGTTATTTACCGCGACCAGCTAAATAATTCCTTAAACCGCGCGACAATTTTAAAACACTCGTTTCCACCTCCAAACGAATGTCAAGGAAATTTTTCGGCTATTAGTGAGCTTTTAGATTTTCTAAAATTTCGTTACATACGTCGATGTACCGTACCGAAAGCGACTGCAGCTGCCGGACACCATAGGTTACGTAAACTGTGTACTGCATTCCTGGATTGTCCTGGTCGTGTCCTACTTAGATTAAATTATCAATACACCACTGCCGCAGATCGATAAGTATAATCAATTCAAAACCCTTCCTAGAACTCCAGCCATGACCTCCTCGTTGCTGTCTTGTATCCTGTTTGGCGCTGCTTATCATGTGAGCATCGAATATCTCTGAAGAACATTTCACGCGAATTATCACTGTGTTTTCTAAATTAATCCACGTTATTCCACTGATTTTGTGTCACCATGTCATGGCTATAATTATTTTAATATTTTTTGCGCATCAAAATTATTAATAACTGTTTACTCCATCTTCTAAGCAGTATCATCATTGTTAGCAGTATCTTCAGTAACCAATAATCATTTTGGTTAAGTATTTTGTAACTGCCGTAAAGCAGAAGTTTTGCAGTAAAGTAAAAAATTATTTTACGTAACGCAATTATTTTTGCAAAACAGGAAGAACAGATACAGCGGTTATACAGGATGGTAATTTCTACGGCTCTTTAGGTTTTGATGAGCAACGTCGAAGCCGCCGGAAAGCTTGTGAGTGCTCAGTGAAAATTCTTTACGGATACATTCGGCTTTTTGTGTATTTGAAGAAAAATAAGACTTATTTAGATTTATATTAGAGCAACTATGAAATCGGCCGGATAAGAGACCTGTACAAAACTGGGAAATCTGCCAGCGAAATCAGCAAGTCCGTCAATGTGCCCAAAGACAAAGTGGAAGCGGTCATCAAAATGCAGGTAAATTGTACACAAAAACGTTATAATTAAACGAAAAAAATAAAGAAAATACTAGAAAAATGCACACTGGAATGCATTAGCAGACCGGAGCTTTGCTAAGGCGTAAATTGTCTTATTGTTTTATTGTTACTTCCGTAACGAACTTCCGCAACGGACACAGATACATTTTTGCATTAATGCTGAAATAAGAGGACCTTCGCTATGTAACGCTCCGGTCGATCATGCGTATACCCTACATGTACATGTACATGTATATGTACATGTATATATACTTACATGTATATAAACGTAAATGAATGTACCGTATATATTACATCTGAATGGCGGTGTCTATCTACGAACCTTAATTAAATTTGCAAGTAAAATCTTGTGCTGCAGAATCTGTCGTCCAGCCAAACCCTGCAGATAGCGCAACTCCTGCAAGCCGGCAAACCGATATCGGAAATCAGCCGGACCACCCGTCAAACGGCGGATGCTATCAACGCGGTCAAGCTGGTTTACGCAATACGCTGATTAAATAATTCTGCAATAATATTATGCATTTCCCTCAAAAAAATCGCAGGTTTTACGCAGGTTACGTACCTCGCTGACAGCATTACTGTGTTCATAAATGCCACTATAATGTCTGCAGTCTACATTATTATAAGTTTCTTTAGATCAGAACGATGCAGACTGTGACGAAATAAATGAAAGCTAAATCTATCAAGTACCAGTTCCCAGTCTACGTGCACGTTTTAATGGACAATATGTGCCATACATCGGCTGCGAAATCATAAAAAATTAATTTTATTTTAAACCAACATGATAAATTATATTTAACGATTTTATTTGACATCAGGTAAGCGAAAGCCGTGTACAAAATTAATGTAGTATTGCTATCCGGAAGAAAGTCCCCCGCTATACCGCAGCAGAGCAAATCTGGGGGGATGTATTGTACGGCAGCTCATAATACCTCGTATTATACTAATTATACGTACATACCACGCATCACGGCATCCGTACGCTAAGCAGTATGCGGTGTATCAAGTACCTACTTAAGTTTATTGGCAATAGCCGCCCAAATGGCAATAATTGCAAGCGCTGGTACACTACTTAATAGTTAAAAATTAAACATTAAAAAAACAACCAAAATCCTTATCCTCTCTCGGATTAAGAGGCAGTGTACTCAAAACAGCCGTAGCATTTCCTTTAACAACAGCTAAACTAAAACGCTGCTTGAGAAAAGCAGTAGAACGCGCTTCGCCCGTTATGTCCCGAATCTTTCGGCCCATGAAATGCAACATTTCACTGAAAGCAGGGCCAAAAACTCCCAGTGTCTCAATAACCAGCGGATAAAAGAGGTAACCGCATTCCAAAAAAGAATACGTCCGGCGCTTGGAATTTTCTGCCACTTACTTACTTATCGTTAGTACCTACTTACTTATCGTTAGTTGTAAACGTTAGCGACGTGTATATTGGAGATTTTCACTACGGCCGTAGTTCCGCATTCTACATTGAATAAAATAGTATAGATATAAACTTAATTCAAGTTAAATCGTATTCACAATTTCGGATAGAGAAATGGTCAGCTCCTTGGAGGGAGAACCAAGGAGATATCCGGAGAAGCCCGATCCACGGCTCTTTTAAAGCAGCGTACTAGCCTCGCAATTATTAAAGGAAACGCGGCGGCTGTTTTGAGAACTTTACCGGGCAAGAATAAACTGGCTGAAAATACTGATTTTGGTTGTTTTTTTTAATTCTTAATTGTGCAATGCTGGCCGTAGTGATACGAATTACGACTGTTATGTCGCGGCATGATCATCAGTAAAGAAGGTTCTCTGTTTCGGATTCATTTCCATGGCATTAATGCGATCTTGTACAAAATTATAGTGCATGTTAATCATTATTTACACTATCATTTATAACCACATAATTGCTCGTAATCTGCCGTATCAAGTCATCGTTTTGACTTTACATAATAAGCTTTCCTTTTATTTCAAACTTGTGCAAGCAATGCCATTATACCATTTACACTAAAACCAAAATCTTGACCTGATTATTTTTATGCAAAGGTGCTTCCAGCACGCAAAGTGCGCACAATATTGCAGAAAAAGTATTCGTTCGTAGTATTTTTAATGCATATTTAATGTTTCACCAAAATCACTCTCACAATCTCAACACTTCCGGTTAGATACTTAATAAGATACCTCATAAATGATCCGTTTTTTATTTGGTTTTTCTTCGTGTTCAACAAGAATGATTACCTCATAAATGTGCAGATAACATATCTTTAGAGTAGGTTTTTGTTTTGTTAGAAAAATTGTGACTTTTGTACCGCCAGTCTGGATTGAAAAGGGCTGTCATATTCTTCATAGCACATTATGTTGCAAACCCAGAACACATACGAATGGCAGATGTTTTGTTCAAACAGAACCCATTTCCTGTTGTACAAATTAATAGATAAAAACTAACAAGTTAGCAGTACCTATTCTGTCACGAGATTCTGTACGAGCGGTTGCAGATACTTGGTAGTCCGGCCGCTGCGTAAGCTAAAGTTGTCCTACCTGGTAAAATGGTACTCGTAATGGTAGTTATAATGCATTACACAGAAAACCAACGGGTTCCGACACGGCCCGAGACAGTTAACCAGCACGTAATACCTGGAGTCCAACAACAGAAAATCGAAAATTCGCCGGATCTGCGAAAGCACACAGCTGGCAAAATGATGACTACGTGGACAATTAGCGCGATCCAGTGGTCGATCGTACAAAACTCCAAAATACTTGAAACCTATGTACAGCGTGATATACTATATACACTCGTATTATACTATAGTAATATATATGTAATAACTGATATACTATATAATAACACTCGTATTATACTATAGACATGGGTGTTTGGTTTTTACTGGCTAATTTTATTAATACAATTTTGTCATTACCGACGGGAAACCAGGCGCGCTGTCGTCCATCTTCCCGTCCATAACAACCGCCGACAAAGGCTGGTAGTTCCCGATATATGCAGGCCGTTGTCAGCGGTTGTTATGGACGGCGTTGATCCAGCACAGGCGTTGACATATTCCGGAATCGTACACGGACCTAGTTCTCAGTTTGACAACGAGGCCGGTATACGATTCCGGCTTGTCAACGGCTGGTTGTGGGCAGTGGATTCATCAATGGATTTCTTCTACAAGGCAACATTGGAATGCCTCACTTATTTTCCTCCTTTTCTCCGGCATGGCGGATGCACCGCGGTGGATCTCTGAGAAAGGTCGTCAAAATCAACGAAACCCACACTAACAACGGGATGCAGAGCGCGGGAACATCCCGGTTGAGGAATTCCCTGTATGGCGGCCCGGATCCACCGGGGTGGACGCAGATCAAAGATCCCAGGAGCGATATATATCCGGCCATCAGTCGATATATCCGCCTGAACAATGATACTGGAAATAGGGAGTAACGGCACGGCACGCTAAATGGACATGTTTTATGATCGTAAATGGTATAAAAACGCGGAAATGTTTTATGATGGTGATCCGCTGCTTGAATTCGATCATCAAAGTGATCAAACATAATCCGCGTATCTCGTTGATAAGGCTTCTTGGCAGCCATTCGGCTTCACGTTGACATCGTTCATTTGTAAATGTAAATTTTGTTATCATACTAACCGAGTTTTTCTCTAAGAGCTAGCACATTAACGGTGCACTTTCATTTTTTATTTAGTGTGTACAAGCGCTGGTATTTTATTCGATCTGCGAAGTGGCCAATGGCCATTGCCGAATGCAGCATTGTAATTATAGTATAATTATACAGTATGTCAGTTTACAAGTATGTAGTATTCTTTTGCTTTTACACATATGTTTCTTTCCCTATAATTTTACCGGTGGGCGGTAAGCGGTGAAACCGTGTTCATCACTCGCAGAGGCATTATGTTGTTATGTTTTCTATAGAATCTGATATGAATATGTTGATTTCGTTGATTAATGAGCACTCATAGGATTCGCAATAAAAACAAGCTCTCATTCCTTAAACCGCTAACACTGATTGAATCTTCATTAATGACGCACCTAATCTAAAGCAGCTAAAATGTTTAATTTATGCTATATTATATTTATATCATTTATATATTATATTATGCATTATTTATAATATAAAGCTGAAACATTTAGTTTTTCGACAGACTTTTACAAGTGCTGATTGGTAATCATGTTTATAAGAAGACAGACAAACATATTTTGCACGAAATCAGCTGGCGATTAATCTCTATGATTTCGCGCAATTGTTTCTTAATTTTAACAGCAGCCGGCGAAGACATCATTTCCGCTAACCCACACCTCACACTTCCAGCAAGTATTTATCACGATTTTATCATCCCCACAAAATGCGCAGTCAGCAGTTTGAAATGTTTATCCTTGTGTGGAACACGCATGACTCATCTTGATAAACCTGAGCCGCGTTCTGCATTGTTTGCCGCACACTCTTCATTTACTCAGTCCGTGGCGGAACGAATGGAGCCGTGCTGATTAGCTGCATATAACGTCCGGTTGCCGGTCTACCGTGAAACGGAAAAATCCCCATCTATGCTTCGTCACGCATTGACAATCGCGCAGCAGCACTTATCGGATACGTTACAGCAACGGTTTTCTGTAGCGGCAGAGCCCAAGCACCGGAAATGTTGTTAGTGAGACTGCCAACCTGAGAGCGTTATCGCCGGTGTCAGCATACACACAGCCGCGGACGAACCAGATTCAGCTGCTCTTGATTACCGTCCAATCGAGCCAGCCGTTGCAGCCTCACTGGCCGCGGCATCGATCTGCTCTTCGCTGAATCTGTACTTGTTCAATTTCTCCCCACAGGTTTCTACCCAGTGGAAAGTCGATAAAGCGCTACCGCGTAAACACCGCCTCGACCCTATATAAAGCCGCGCTGGTGCTGTCTACCTGTATCAATACAAATCAAAGCAATTTTTTCTCAATTCTTGAAAGCAAATTACTTGTGAAGATTTTTTCTGACTTTTGAGTTACGAGTTTTCAACGACTTACTGCAATCATGTCCAATCAACAGAATCAGGTAAGCCGCGATGTGCTCGCTACAATAATTTGCCGCTAATTTTGTGTGTGTCGGTTGTGCTTCCGCAGCGGAGTGCAGCTACGTAACCGTTAATTAAAGCACAAGCTGATCGCAAGATAATATGTGTTTACTGCAACAGGCTCAGTGTGAACTATAATTATGTGAAGTATGAATTTGAGGATTCTCTTTAACTACTTGACTTGCCGTTAAATATCTGTAAATTTAATTACCGACCTTTTATTACAAATAAATAAATTATTACCTAGTTTATTGTTATTAAATAAATGCATAAACTTATTGCAAAGCGCTTAGAAGATTTAAGCAATCATGAATATACAAGTTATACATGGACCGTTTTTTGCTTGTGTAGAACCAACAGCAACAGCGCCAACAGGATCAGCAGCAGCTGAACCAGGATCGCAATCAGCAACAACAGCAACAGGATCGCAATCAGCAGCAGCGCGACCAGGACAAACAGAACCAGCAACAGCAGGGCCAGCAACGCGATCAACAACAACAGCAACGCGAGCAACAACAACAGCAACGCGAACAACAACAAAACCAACAACAACGTCAACAACAGCAGAACGGTCAGAACCAACAACAACGCGACCAGCAGCGTGACCAACAGCAGCAGAACCAGGCCGGTCAACAGAACCAGCAGCGTGACCAGCAAAACCAGCAGCGTGACCAGCGTGACCAACAGAACCAGGGCCAACAGTGGGAACAGCGCCAGGATCGCCAGGACCAACAGCAACAGGACCGTCTGCAGCGCGAACAGAAGGAACAACAGCAGCGTGAACAGGAGCACCGCCAGGAACAGCAACAGGCGCACCAACAGAAAGGTCAAGGTCAACAACAGGATCAGCAACGTAACCAGCTGCAACAAGGAAATCAGCAACAGCGCAATCAGCAACAGGAGCAGCAGCGCAATCAACAACAACAGGGCCAGCAGCGCGACCAGAGCAAGGAGGAGTTCAAATCCATGCAGGACCAGACCCAGGACTGGCAGAACTCGCTGCGCCACAACGACCAGCAGCCGGCGCAGAAGCACAACACGGAGGGCATCGCCCAGCGTCAGCAGGCCCATCGCCAGGAAGCCACTGCCGACAAGAACCTCCACTAAGCAGTCCGCTGCACACTGGAGGCTTCGTTCGCTGGCTTGGCTATGCCTGTATATTGAGTATTCCTGCTTCTCATCGTCCACGATACGTACAATAATCGCATGCTGATTTTATTGATATTTCTGCAGCGAACGACTAGCTAGTCGATTTTCCTCATTATTTTAGTTCCGATTTGATTATTTTCAAAGCTTGTAGAGTGCATCTCAGTTCTATGGGATTTTATTCGATGCATCTGCGTTGTATGTAGATGTCGTTTGTATATACAGAGGGTTATTCAGCCAAGTGTGTTCACCTTCGAAAAAAAATTCTTATAAATCGGCTTTTGGTTGGAGTGTCGCCATAAAAATTTTACTAAAACGACAAAATAGTTTGACTGCTTTTTGCACATTTTGGTGAGAATCCAGCTTCGAATGCATCTTTTATCGGCTGTTGACCAGAAGACTGCGACTTCAAATCCTTGACCAGTCGAAATTTCGCTTTTATTTGGCTGGTTTCAAAAGGCAAGTTTGTTTCTCGAATCTACACGTTTACGACTTGAAAAAACGCTGATCCGGATTATTTTATGGGGAAATCGATGTGATGCTTTCGAGGGAAAGTGTGTAGGAACGGTTGGAAAAAACGCGAAAAAGGGAACAACCCCGCGGGAACCATGCCCGTTGTGCGAATTCTTACACACCGAACTGAAGCAATCCTTTTCGTCCTCCCACAAATCAGAGCTGTAGTGCAGGTCTTAAGTGATCGCTTTAAATGTCTATTGTTTGCGAAGAACGTTCCGTGGCTCGAGCCAGGCGGGGAAGAAACCTTCATCCCGAACCAGGATGGTGCTCCCGGGACGCAGCGCCGCCCCAACCGGGGCAGCTTCCCAATCGTGGAAAAAACTAGTTGATCCATCAGAATAATGGTTGTTGAATACCCCTGGCACGTTTTGGATGGAATAGTTGGTGAACCCAAATTTTAAGAGATTTTTTATTCAAAGACACGGCAGTTGCTATACCTGAACTGGTCGACTGTTGGCAACATGTCTGTCAGGCATTTAATTTTTTCCTGTGTCAAAGAATAATAAAATCTAAACTTAATCATATTTTTATTATGACTGAATGTTGTGGCTATCCGATAAAATATTTGGAAAAGCAATATGATCTTGTGGTAACTAAATATAAATTTTTCAAAAAGTGAACACACTTGGCTGAATAACCCTCTGTATACTGATTTGACGAAATAAATGTGAACAGCATTTTTACGTACCATACAGGCAGTACAATTTTTGCTAATGAATTTACGATGATATTATTTTTTGACTAATTAACGATTAACATCACATTAAACCGAGGCTGAAATTAGTCTGCTATTAAGAAGAGCGCTGTCTGATGATGAATTCTGATAAAGTACTGATGCTATTTTTTGCTGCTTATGTGGGAATTTTCTTAAAAAGCGTCTTTTTGAACGAAACATTAATGGCATAAACCTTTAATCAAAATACGCAAACTGCCGATTGAGATATCAGTGTCCGTGGCTCTCCTGCGTCGATTAAGCGATTTCTTTGGTACCGACAAATGTTCGCCCGTGTACAGGAAAATTATGTTACATTATTTGATTGGTACAAGAGATGACATGTCTGTTTAAATGATCATATTGTACGTGCAAAGTAAGTAAAAATTAAAATTCAAATTAATGCAATATATACTTATTCACACTAACATCATGCGCCTTTTATATATTGTGCAGCCTTTTATACTCGTATATTGCGACAATAAGGTGCGCCTAAATCAAGGGAAAGCATCGAGCCTCAATCTGTAAGATATGGTAAACCAGAACCAATTAACAAAAAAGTGTGCAACATTATATTAAAAAAATTTACATTAACTGCAGCTGTTTAACGCGTTTTATAAAACCATGCAAACTGTAGTAAATCAATAGTAACACTCAAATTTCACCATAATCTACCAAAAAAGTCATTACTGATCTGCTAGATGAAAAACCACATCTATCTATATAAATAAAAGGATAAGCCTTAACAAGATTCCGTGTGTGTCATCGATGCATTAACGCTGCACTCAACCAAACTCCAATGTCTATATGTTGTTCGATAGCCCTTAACGTACAGATTTGCCAACAAAAGTCAAATTTAAGGAAAAAACAAAAGTTTGAAAGAAAACTTGCAAAAACGTTAACATAGAAAGCCTATGGGAAGAGCTAAGAATCCATCACTGCAAAACCGACCACCTCACCACTGTCTCGACGGCCAAAACGAATTGACCGACTTACACGTTAGAGTCGGGAAAACTTTGTTCTTCTGGAATCACGACCACGTGTTATTCCGTGGTCTTGAACGAATTTATAAATTTTTTAATCAGTATTTGGCATCAAGAAAAAGTGATTTGAGCAAGAACACATAAGAAGGTCTTCAAGCTGAAAACTGCTTAAAAACTGTTTCCCAAGGAGCTGTCATTCGCAGTGGTTTGACCCGCTTAAAGTTGCCACGCTTCCACGGGTGGTTGCCATTTGTACTGATTTGCTGTTAAAGTTAAAAATTTACAGAGTTGCGAGTATTTTTAATTTTTTTTGTGGAAAATTATGTTCCAGAAAGGCAGAATTGCGTGTTTGGGGCTGATTTAAGGGGCAGCAAGCTGGCAACTGCACATTTGAGCGACTGCTTGGCAGTCATTAGCCGAGAATTGCAGGTAAGGGATTTGGTCCGGTACGTAGCACTAAATTCGTGTACATTGCCGCGGAGTAGAAGTGTAGATATTTGCTTCCGCGCACTTCCAAACACTTTTTGTGTTCCTTTCTGACACTGTGTAGCCAAATGATTTGTGTTCATTGACGTGAAATCCGTTTTCGCGCGCAAAATTCGGTTGCGAAGTTATGAAGGTGACAAAATTCCAAAAAATTCCTTTTCAAATTTTGCACGTAAATGCACATAACCACGAAGATCGTCTTTGCACCGAACCACCGTTACACCATTTTATTAAAAAATTTTAATTCATTTTAACATGGGAAAACAATGCCCGAACTGGGGCTCCGTGCGTGTAAAAAACCATATTCACGCATATGTGCGTTCACATGCAGAATTTGAAGAAGACCGGTTGATAACGAGACTTTTGGTACACCTGAATGCATTTAAACTTTTTGAAATTTGCATACAGCTAACTCCCGAACCGGATGTTGTGCGCTCAAACGGTTTTTACGCCAACGTATACAAATCATCTGGCTGCAGTATGTAAAAAAACAAAGCAAAAAAGGGTTTGGGAGTGCTCGAAAGTCGAATTTGGTTCTATGTACCGGGCCAAATCCCTTAAGCAAGGTAGCTACATGCTTACCAGCGACTACTGACCAGCGACTACTGAGAGCAGAAGAATTTTAGGAAAACTTGAAATACTTCCGTTAGTTTGTCAGAGAAGGCAACGCGAAGCTGCTTCGCGAGCGGAGCTCGCGAAGCAGCAGACATGCAAGAAATTTCCCGTAGAAGTCCTCGATTTTAGAAAGAGCTAACAGCGGAGAAGGAAATACAACGAAATGCTTCTGTCCTTATTTAATTAAAGTGGTTTAACTTTGTTCTGTGGTGAAAGTAATAGTAAAAAAAGGTGACTATTACTGTTTCAGTTTACCACTTATTAGTGAACTGATTGTTGAAGGGCAGCAGCAGTGGTGTATATATTAGTGGTCAAACTGGGATGTAAAGTACTTAAATAAATTGCTATCGGATACGTTGAAAGCTCAGAATAGTAAGAGAAAGAGCGGAGAACAAGTTTTAATAAATTACAGGGCCCCTATGTAGCAGCTGCACGAAATTTAACTGATGGTAACTGATCTGGAAATAAACAGCTCGGAAACAAAAAAATTCACCCGTTTTGGGGAGAAATAAGTTTAAAATAATTTCGCATTTCAGGTTTTAGGCCATTCTGCAGTCAATTAAACGGTCAGACAAATTTTCCAGTAGTTATCATAAAGTGACATCAACAGTGCAGTGTGCAAGGACATTATTTTGGATTTTGTTTATTATAGAATTCTACGCTTCGTTCATAAAACCTGCAGTTATGAGTTTACATATATACGATATATTTAGCATACCTGCAGTTATGAGTTTTATTTTTGCCCTGAGTTGGAATTTGTCCATTGCATTATTTACTCCGCGCAATTTGCGCGGGGTCTGCTAGTCATATTATATAGATATAGCTGTTACAGCCGTTAATATTTACCGAAGTTTTGAAACGTAATCTGACTCATGGTGGTGGTTTTCGTTAACAACTCTGGAGAGCTACAAATGTTTCTTATAAAGCATTGTGTTTTAGAGATATTGTACAGCGTGCGTGCATGGTAATGCCGGCGAAGCCGCCAGTATTCTTCAGACAAGTTATGTATGTTTTTGAATTTTGATATATTAATGAGGTCGCTGACTACAACAAACAAACATTACATCACAGCCAATGAGAATCTGGCATACCAGATTCTCATTTACTGTGTTGTAACGTTTGTGGAATCTTTTCATCGAAATCTGCCGATAAAAATTGAAAACTGTATGCATAAGAATAGTGTATTATTTTTAGGTTATGCGGCTGTCATTCTGTTTGCGATCACTCACGTTAATTGTTGCCGAAAGGCCTGTATCTGAACAGTGTATGTACAAACACCATAAAATCCTTTGGGATTAAGCCAGTCACTCGTCCTTTATGTCCGACAACATGCTGCAGTTTTCCAATGATTCGTGGTATAACGGTTCATTTTTGTATTATTTTCGAAGTATAATTTGTGCAAAAATGACAAAATATCGGTACAACGATGAGATGCCGAATAACCTATATGTACATACATATATATTGTACAGTCTGCAGAACGCACGCTTATATCGTATTTTATGAACATGTTACAGGAGAACGCTTGTACCCACAAAACAAAAATCAGTCTCATTTTTAATTATTAGAATTTTAGTGACAATCTATAGTTAATAAAATGTTCACTTATTTATCGTTCGTCACAAATCAAATTCATTTAAACGTCCAATGGAATGCGTGTGTACTGTGGTTATTAATACGCGAAAGAACGCCATCAAGTGGATGAAATTATCTACACGTAACGGAGATCGGAGGGAGGCCGCCAGGAGACGGAGGATGCCAATCTTACAGCGTTTCCGGTTCGTGCAGGATGACGGTGCTGTTCAGGGCGCTGAACTGCCGGTCCAACGTGGGTCGCGCCGAGGGTGGCGGCGTGCTAACCGGAGGTCCCTGCATCATGCACACATACTCGCGCGACGACTGCCCATAGGAGACCGTCCCGCAGGACATGGCCACCACGCAGAACCCGGCGGCGTCCAGTTTGTCCAGGATGACTTGGGGTCGCTGCCGACAGACGTACTTGGCGTTGCTGCCGCTGCCCTCCAGGCGGGCGTTGAGAAAGGTCATCAGGGTCTTGTCGGCGCCGGCGTGCCCCACCGTGACGATGGCCGGCTCCAGCCAGGCGCTCAGCTGGTTGGATACAAAGCTCACCGTTACCACCGGCATAATGTTATAATTGCGGTGCTGTAGAAGAATATGATATGACGGAGTGGTTGAGTGATTCAGCTGTCGGCTAGGATCATCTTCATCCGCTCAAATATGTCATCAGCAATCAAAAGGGATTAACAAGAAAATCCGCTGCAATGGAAACTCTGCAATAGGCAAACAGTTTTCCTTGAAATATGACTGCATTAAACGCGTACAGTACGTTTAACGAGACAAAATACTCATAAGGAAAAAATCCTAAAATTTATTTATATACGGTATATCTATTTCTAATAAAAGCTAGCAGCAAAAAAACGAATAAGCATTTAAACAGCGAAATTAGTAATTAATGCTCACTAAATTGTCATTCTGTTTCGACGCGTAACAAATCAAAGCTGAGCCAATACAAGTTAATAAATACCTAAGGAACGGCGCTACAAATGGAAATATTTTTGTAAGGGATATTCCTGTATTCCAAGTGCAAAATAAATTCTTTTAGAAAAATTACGGCAGTGCTTTGCGAACCTTGTTATAAATAAGTATAACAAATTCCGCAGTTGAAATAAAATCCAGCGACGCAACTCTCCCAGGTGCAACTGTAAACTGCTGCATGTACAGATACAACTGTTAAATTCTCGCCTGGGAAATGCACTAACTGTTTCAAACACAGCACACTCTTGTGGTTTTAAAGTCCTGAGCAGAGCAGCGGCACATGATATGTTGTGCTTCCGGAATAACTTCAGAAGCGCAAACACCACTTCTGACCCGGCGCGTAATGGCTTGTGTACATGTGCGCACGCACATGTACAGTGCCGCCATCCACACCGGAAGTGATGCTCCCGTTCTTTTGTCGCACAGCGCCGTCCACAAAGACCACCGCACGCTTTTTCCTTTCCGCCAATTTACGGCGACAATAGCGGCACGCTGGCGACAAGTCAACGTAGACGGTGAATAAACACGTCTATCTCCCGGTTTTTACTCGTGTTTTCAGCGATTCCGCGGTGGTAAAATAACTGTTACGTAAAGTTTGATTTAATTCCATTCCAGTGAATCCCGCTACTTTAACGCGAGAGGCACCGGAATCGGGCGGGATACGCCTTAAATCAGAAATATTTCGGCAAGAAGCCGGGGTGTTGTTTTACGCATGTACTGAAGAAGGGAAAACCGAATTTATAAAAAAAAAGAACTTTAATAAATTAATATTTTAAATGCATTTTTAACTCGGTCCACGTATTCTTTGTAAAGAAAGCAACCATCTGTGACGCATAATATGGAAGACCTACGCCATCACACTACAATATTTCCTGTTCACAAATCGCGGTTATGTTACAGCGAGTTACTCACTTTAAAAGATTTTTTTCTTTTCGGCATTTACAATTAGGAATACCTACTAAAACAGCACCTAACGAATAAAGCGGGAAGCAGTTCGATCAGCTGATTCGACAACACAAGAAATCTCGATAAATCTTCGAAATTCGCGCAGCGATGGAAGAGAATTATATGATGATGAGTGACTGTTTATTTCTCAGTATGTACGAAGCGAGCTTCGCTCAACAGTAACAATCAAATGAAGAATTTGTCCCAATTAACATGAGAAGGGACTATGCACAACACACTCATAGCATTACCACGCATAATCTCTAAGCTTAAACGCTGAAACAAAAAACAAGTAGAGCGACTCTCGCCCGTCCTTAAAAACAACTTCTTACCAATCTCCTTTAACGTTACAATGCCGGTCTATGATGATGAGTTGATGACCTTACCTCAGCAATCATGGCACGATAGCGCAAACCGGCGTTCGGGTAAAGAATCCGTACAATCCTTCAAGAAAAATAATTTCTTCTGCTGATAGGTCTCAAGCCCGCCGCGTTTCGATTAATATACGAGACCATGAGCCTCTCGAAATGACCAATAACGCCGCAACAGACTACAGCAACACGGTAAACGTTTCAGCAGTAGGGCCATTAGGAGCGTCTTAACCGCTGCAATGGGGATGCAATTAAAGCCCGCAATGGCTGCAATATGCACAGTATCGACTGGCGACAAATGCCGGTCGGATCATCCACAACGCTGGCTTGTATCCCTTTTTTTGCCCGGAACAATCGCGCTCTTTCTCTTTGCCCGAGCGGAACGCTATGATTGCCGGCTTGATAGAGGCCGGGAGAAATCAATACCGGAAATTAACTGGCTTTCAACGAGTTCCGCTGCGGCCCTGGCGCGGGTTGTGGAAGAGGGTGAAGGGTAGGATTGCTGGTCAGATCAAGATCAGGGATAAGGGATAATATAACCGTCTGCAGACCGTTCTGCTCTCTTTCACCTCGTCGTCACTTTGCAGGATTATTTCCCCGTATTGGCTTGCATAACGGGTTCTTTGCAATTGTTCTGGAGTGGATGTACTCGGAAATAGGGAACGTTCTTCTTATTCATTGCAACCAGAAAGGTTTCTTTAGATATCTTATAATTCAACATGAATTAAAATTTATCAATTTGACTTGACGGAAAGATATTGCGGTAATTTTTTTTCAATATGTTGGGTAGAAAACGCCATTCTCGTTTGCCTGTGATAACATTTGAGCTAGGCATATACGATAGGCGGTGCATGTTGAGGAATCAGGGATATATCGTAGTGGGATGGCTTTGTGTTGGAAGGTTGCTGTTTTGAATCGACAGTAGAATGTAATTAGAATGAATTATAATTATAAAACCTCTTAATTGCCGATCGTCGTTAAATGTCTTCTTTTTTATTTTTGCTGGTATGTATAATAATGTAAAAAGGTAGTAAACACCATTTAGAACTTACTGTACTGTACTATAAGCTGATAAGCTGCCAGATAAGCTGATATACCTCAACGAGTTACCGTCGTGATCGCGATCTTCACAGAAGCACTTGCTGCAGCAAATATCTGCGCATTAGTACCAACATACCGTAATTATTGCACATACTCATCGTCAATACAGTACATAAATCTGCCAAAATAACGCAAAATGTCGACGTCAGTGAGAAAACAATTCTCTTTATTCACCTGTGGTACATCGTATTGTTACATAATCCAAAAACATCACAATTTTACAACATTAAAACTTCGTTTGACCTTCCTGCTCCTTCCATTGTTCCCAGAACTGAGGCCGCGTTCCCCCGCTGTATCGCCAACGACAGTCTTTGACGTAGAAATTCATGGGAACGCTTCTCCCCTGTCTGCTGTTCTAGTCGTTTGCCCAATTCTTTGATAATGACGATGGCGGCCGGTTCCCAAGGGCCCATTGTTTCAAAAGCTATCGGAGCAAAGATATACCTGCTGAACAAGTACGCATACAGGTGCGCCTTTTTTCTTTTTTTTTGCGAAAACAATTAGTGTATCCTGTACTCAGTACTGTAAGTACCGTACCATACTGTAATATGCCGCACACGGTCTACTGCGGTACGTTAGTTTTCTTTTATTTTGTTTTAGGCTTTCGTAGTTGTGCTTGGTTTTCGTTGGTTTTCTTAGGTTTTCTTTTAGTCGGTTTCTTTCTGTTGCTTCAGACTGCAGTCATAACAATATCGAACGAGCAGAAAGCAGACCCCGCGCAAATACCTTATATTCGTGTTATGTTATAATTATGAGCAATTTGCTTCCGGAAACCTATGTCTGAGCGACAGTCAAACTGACTTGAAGGATCCACATTGCTCAAATACTTTTCAATAAGCTCGGTAGAAATAACGGCATTCGCGCTTTTCGGCGATAAAGTTGAAATTAGGTACATTTACGTTGAGAGTAGCAGGTTCAGAAATACAGCAGATTCCGCACTGAAGTACAACAAAATCACCGCAACACAAAGTACACTTCGTCAAGATTCCGACCCATGCAACGGTTCCTGCACGGCTCAGTACTGATCCACTGTTTCAGAAGCTGAGTACATACGCCGTTTCTCTTGTGTCCTTGCAAAAAGAATTTTACACAAGAGCCGAAGCTGCATGAGGAACTAGGGAGTGTAGGATAGTAGAATGGCGTCGTGCATAAGTTTGCAAGCTTCAGTCGGCAGCACAGTCTAATTTTCAAATCTCCCAATTGGAGACCTCCAAATGTAATCTTTTTATTTTCGCTTGTCATGGATAATGATGTAAAAATGAAGGTAGACACCATTTAAAACGAAAGGACAACACTAAAGACACTGATACTATTCTTTTATTCGGGCAATAGCCTATTAACAGAACAGCAAGCCTGCGCTGGTAGATACTAATTAAAGATTCCGAATTTACACATTGAAGAAACAACCAAAATCATTACAGTCATTTCCAACTTTCAATCGTGCATTTAATGTACCCAAGACAGCGGCCGCATTTCCTCTAACAACAGCGAGACTGAAACGTTGTCTAAGGAAGGCAGTGGATCGAGATTCGCCGGTTAAATCGCGGATTTTCCTACCGACGAAGCGTATCATCTCAGCAAAGGCAGGCCCAAAAGTTCCAAATGTTTCTACTGCGAGAGGGTAGAACATGTATCCCATATCCTCTACAAAGCCGTACTTCCGCCGCTTAAAGTCTTCTGCTAGCTGGGCCACGCTGCCTGACTTCTTCGAGCTGGCTTTCACGTGCGACATAGCCACGGTGTCCCAACAGGTAGCATCCCAGACTACCGCTTTTCCATCACGCACGGGTATCAGCGTCATGCCGTCCGGGCGCTGATTACTGTAGTGATCGATCGGCATAGAAGTGTGGGCACTTAACAATAAATAACTGAAATAATAAATAAACTAAAATACTGCAGTAAATATCGGCACCTAAGTGCATCCATAAGGACAGAGCATGAACTTACGAAAGTATTGCGGTTCCTAAAATTAACCGTATTTTTAATCGCCGGTTTAGAATTCGCGGCAGCTGCGCGGCAAACGGTAAAAACATGAGCCTTTTCCACGTTAAAGTTTACGTTGTACTTTATAATCATGTTGTACTTTGTAATCTAATGCGTTTATTACACTACCCCAGTAAAGCCTTTTATTAGAGCATAGCGCATTTAATATCTAATGTTTTTTCTTCATGGGTTAATGTTGCAAGTTCTGTGTACAACGTGGTATCTTTGCATTTTAAAATTACGCGTAAGTATAATACGAAGTATATCATTGCATTGTCGATACGAATTTGACTGTACGAGCGGTGCCACAATATACACCGCATACTTTAGCCATTCATAAAGCTTCTCATTGCAAAAAAAAAGCGCCTGGAGCAACGAAAATATAAGACTTACGCTATCGCCTCCAGCTATTAGCAGTGTTCGCAGGTTTTCTCATATTCATCTTCTGCAAGTTGGCTTGAAAAACTGCTTACGGAAAACACCGACAAACTGCACTAATAAAATTTCAGGCAGCTGTAAATCTACGGACGCTTTATCACACCATTAAAAATGCGCTCTCTTCCATGATCCAACTGCTAACGAAGACAGCATACCTAGGATATGGCGCGTCCGCTGCTGAGCGTGCAGTCGGTGATCCGCTCGCGCTGGTCCATCCTAATGTGCAGCTGTGTCATCTACTTTGCGCAGGACTTCTTCCACGACGTTCCCTCGGTGATTGTGCGCCGGCTGACCGGTAGTTCGCCAGCCTGCCGTAACCACACCGACCACTGCCTGCATTTAAGCGACAGCATGTACAACTCCCTGTATACAGCTCATACCTGGGCCTCCGCCGTGTCGGCCTTCATCACTGCTATCCTTATGGGACGCTACGGAGGGGGTGTTATCCTGTGGGCCTCCAACGTTCTCATGATGGCCGGATCGTAGGTGACAAACTGTACTTCCTCATTGACTTCAACTTACTTCCTTGTTTGTTTTCCTTATTTGCACAGTTTCAAGAAAAATGAGCAGCACCAGTTTCCCATATACCCAGCAATACTTGCAATACTTTTATTAACTTTTTGCGACACATACACGGCTTTAATTTACAATATTCTGTAATCCAATATGGAAACTAAAAAATATAATGTTTCCTCTTAATGAAAATTAAAAAAATGCTTTTGACAGCATTTTGCTGAGATGTGCTAACACCAAACGATCATGGTTTTGGTTCTACTTTGCACATTGTACATGCTTGTTGCAGGGCCATGTTCCTCGTTGGGAGCTACGGATTAACCTCTACTGCTTATCCTCTCTTACTGTTTGGTCGAGCGATTTTTGGTCTGGGTCAAGGCGCCTCTATTACATCCGCCGGCAACTTGGTGTCGGCATGGTTCGTCTACCACGAGCTGGGCTTGTCATCGGCGATTACCACGCTAGCGTCTCGACTAGGCAGTGCCACAAATTACCTTTTAGGTACAGGTGTTTGGCCGGCCTAACCAGCGTACATATGTATATGAGATATGAAATTGCGATTGTAGTTGGTGGCGTGCTGGACAGCATCGGTATGAGCGGCTGCTTGTGGATCGCGTTAATATTAACGGTGTTCAGTTGGGTGGCGTCTATTATCATGGGCCGCATCGACGACCAGTACAATCTGGATAAGCAGACGGAAACCAAACAGCATTTACGGCGCATGTGGAAGATTTTGCGTAGTTTTGGCGGACTGTACTGGTCGTTCTTGGTGGTGTATTTCCTGCTGCATGGGATTGTTGGTGCCTTCACTGCCAATTCCTCCAAAATGTTCTACGTACGTCACCCAAATTACGCTACTTACTTAATGTTTCCTCCTTTTAGTTAAGATAGCAAATATTTTCCTATTTAATTATTAAGTACCAGTAATATTTTATCAGTAAAGCGAAAGCATTTCAGGTCTTATATACTTCGTTAAATCGATTTGCAGGTGCAAAAGCATTTGAGCGAAACGGAAGCCAGCTACGCCGTCAGCCTGGTGCACATCCTGGGCATCCTCGTTTTACCGGTGGGCTACCTGGACGACCGTTTCGGGCAGCGGCAGCGCTGGATCACTGCCGGCACCTTCCTGGCCTTCTTCGCCTTCCTCATCTACACCGTGTTCGGCGGTATCTCCGCTGCCTTTTTAACGTCCACCCTGGGCATCGCCTACGCCCTCTTCGACCCCACCGCCTCCTCGGCCGGGACCCTCCTGTCCCCGCAGGACACCGGCGGCATCGCCAACGGCGTCAGCAAGTTCTTCCGCTACATCTGCGTCGGTCTGCTGACCACCGGCGCCGGTCTGCTGGTGGACCGCGGCGACTCCATGTCGGAGTGGGTGTGGGCCAAGTTTCTCATCCTCCTCAGTGGGTTGTCGGCCGTGGCGGTGGTGGCCAGTGTCTGCATGCTGGTATTTCATGTGAACCATCCGAAGCGGCCGTTAGCGCCTAGTCGGAGGGAGTTGCGGTTGCAGCGGCAGATGGAGATGGCGGGTGCGGCTCCCGAGGAAGAGGAGAAGCCGGTGCTAAGTTATGGACCGACGGAAGCCGAGTCTCTCTTGGGCACTGACAATGACGAGTAATTTTGAATACAATACTTTTTTGTACGCATTAGTTAGTCTCATTATGTTTTACTTTTTCTGGAATTTTCTGCTGTTTTTGAAAATTACTAGAATTTTTTTGTTAACAGCGGGTCGTCGATAAGGCAACGGCTGAGAGTTTATTAATAATATTATATTAAGCAAACCAGTGCCATACCACTTTCAACACGAACACAACCATCACGAATACGAAAAACATCAAAATACGACCGCTTGGCGCTTAGCGGCTTGCATCGCATTTTACAAAATAAAGGAGCGGGCGAGAAAAGCCTTTTAACGGACGACTCGATCAACAAGTTCACAAAATCCAGAGCAAGCACTTACACACCGTACTCTGCTTCTAACCCGAACAACATACGAGTGCATTGCGCTGGCCAAATAATAGGAAAAGTTTTGTTAAATTTTTATACTTTTTTTCGGTTATGTAAGAAACTGGTATCACGGGTTCGTCCAGACTTCAGATCTTTATTACCACGAACAACACAAAGTAGATGTACGAGTGCCGGAACCCCAGACAGAATAAAGAAAGCACACTGCTACCAGCGGAAAGGTCATGTTCTGCAACGCGGCAAGACAGTGCCAGCTTCTAAAAAGATGCATTAACGAGATCAGAAAAAATTACGTCCAAAACCGGGTATGCCAGATAAATTTTAAGCATCTTCATACTTAAGAATACTATGAGCTTACAGAAATTGGAAATTTACTGGTTTACAACTGTTTTGCAAGCTTAAATGTAAATTTTCCCCCGGGCAAAATGTCCAAAGCACTTTTGGGCAAATCTTTATACCAAAGTATAAATAAAAACGAGCAGATTCCGAATTTGTAATGAGAACAAAATCGGATGAGTAGATAAAAAGTAATTGCCATTAACAGTCTCAAAAAATAGCATAAGCGGTCGCATATACGTATATATGGTTGCATATATATTTGTATACCTAATTGTTTCTCAGTAATAAAGTACTTAGCATGAATAAAATACTTAATTTGGCTTGGCGGAAAAGAGCAGCTTTCTTTTTCAGTGGGTTCGCACTTCACGGTATACAGATAAATAATTCCCTTCTAGTGTTCTTGCGTTGCCGCTTTATTTTTTATTAATTTCTTATGGCTTGACAGATAAGAAGAGATCAGCAACTGCTAATGTGCAGCCTATTACTATTAGTACGGACTGTGCGGTTATTAGTACATATAAAATATAGTTTATATATTAAACCAAATACGATAGTCTTCCGTCGTGAGAGTTCCAGCAACAATAATTTTCATAGGTCGGTTTGCATTGTTTCCAGTACATATGCGATCAGTATGTGAGCTAAATTTACAGAGACAACACCGACCCCTCAAAATTTCCTACTTTAGAATTCTATAAACTCGTAAACAACCTTTTAAGATAATTATTAATAAATAATACTCCGCATGCACACAAACAGATACAGTTGACCGATTTCACTCAGAAAATAAACATAAAAATACAAATTTTTATGTAAATAGAGTTTGTCCCAGTTAACGTAACAGAAATTACAGTACATCGCACTAATACTGCACCGACAAGTGACAATACCGTACGTAACCAAGTAAACTAGCTGCCAGTGTACAAGTGCACGGCCATTCAGCTGCCGTAGCAAACGCTAATGATCTCATCAGTCAAATTCCTACGCCGTGTAAACTTGACCATCAAACGTTGAATCGGCATTGATACGTCAGTCACAACCCTAGCTCTTTCTGCTGCCCACATTAATTACAGACTCACAGTCATCATAAGCCGGAAACAGGTACATGGTTGGTAAAAACAGTTTTAGACTTTCCAATTTTGCTACATACAGGCCCGCAGGGATGAATGCATTTTTAATTTTTTTTTTCAGGTGGACTGTTTTTATTGTACGGCATATGTTTTAACAAGATCACTTTCGAGTTTCGGCGTAGAAGCGCACAGCTGCCGGTGTAAGAAAAACGCTACTGTTCTACCAACATTGATTGTAAGGAAGAAACTGCTGCGTTCCGAAGCCAGCCAGTGCTCCATGGACAAGGTAAAGACGTGTGCTGGAGATGATGGCACGCACAGGCTGTACGGATTCCCGGAAGTGTTTTACCATAAATCCCAGCAGTGTAAATGGATTCGCTTGATACTGCTCTTTGGGCTCGGTGCAGTTATTCTGCCGATTGTGGATATTTTGACCGATTTCGCTTCTATAATAACTTTATGGATATACAATCCCTGTGACATATCGGTGTGGTGGTTAATAATTATCTCGACGGTGCCTTTCCTTCCCTTCGTATTTTCCCTTATCAAAGAGCGCATCGACTTCTATTACGAAGATGTTGATGCGTATGCGGTGTCGCAAATTAACTGGCGACTGGCCCGCCATCATTTAGTCCGAGCGGAAGAGCAGCTGCTGGTGGATAAACCGGGAGAGAAATTCAGCATACACCACTCTACTATGCAAGCCGCCTTTTTGCCTACGTGGCGGTCAAGATTGGTCATTGAACCCGATGTATTTCCCATGTCGTTGTTTTACCGGTAAGATAGTAGTGTTTTACAGATACTACTGTAGTATATCCTTACTCTACAATCTGCGCCGGTTTTAGACTTTCAGAAAAGCAGAAACACGATTTTGCTGTAGGATTGGTAAGGTCAAGACTATAGAACTTAGCTCGCTCCCTTGTTGCTGGAGATGGATGGAAAAAGTCACATTTTTCCCCAGCCGGCAACTTTGCACTTTGCACAGTTAAAAATATCTCCGGCAGTTTCCTGGTACTGTGCTGGCCAAGCCACTTTGCATGACTGCAGATTTACCAGAAGTGAGCCATGCCGTTGCTAGTCTGAGTTTAGTTTCGGTTCTTATCTGAAATTTGGATAAATTGATTCGGGATTTTCGTCTTGGGATCCGAAATGTTCCCGGAAGTTTGTAGTGCATATGAACATACATGTACGGTGATAACGTGATAATAATAATAATAAAGCTGAAGCGTCTTCTTGATAAACTTCTTGCTGTTAATCCTAAAATTCTCGAAGCCAGTTCTGTACCTTCTTTCAAATTTCTACTCAGATCTGTTAAACTCTCCTAAACGTTTTTGTTAGCGGAAAATTGTTTTTGTTCGACCAGACTTGAAGTCCCTTCGGGGTTGTCTGCTCTTGTGCCGTAATAATAATAATAATAATAATAATATCTGTACCGACTGTACGTACTTGTATATATGAATGTGTCATGAATGTTGTGCTATTGTGCCCGTAGCGACTATGCAAATCTATGGTGTTCCTAGGTTATCCGGTTTAGTTAAGTATTTGGTTGGCTCCGTAGCGGGGCAGCGACCAGGTTAATAATTATAAAGCATTATACTACCGCTGCGCATATATCTGTACAGATATATTTCAAAGGTCATTTGTACACCTGCCTGAATTTTGTTTTAGGTGGAAACAGTTCTACATTGCCTGGAGGGATGCTCCCAACATTATCACGAAATATCGTCTACAGCGCCACCAATTCGACGAAATCGATATCGAATATCACGATCTCCTGCTGCAACGCGCTCTATTAGCGGAGATTAAGTACGAGTCCAGTCTGCAGCTGATCATCCAGCTGGTTCTACTGGGAACCGGTTTGCAGCCGGTGTGGTGGATACCTTGTGCATCAGCCGTCGTTTCATTGCTGTCAATTGCCAAATACTTCCCATCGGCGGCACAGCTCCCCGGAAAATACGCATTTAACAGGAAATTGTTCCAGAACAAGGATGGACTCAGTTTATGGGAAGCTAACGAGCTGTTGAAACCCCTGTCTTCTTTACTGTATGGATCGCTTAGCAACTTCCTCTACATTGCGTGCCGTTACCATTTAATTATTTTGTTAATACGGTACAATTGGTTGGCGGCAGCTATGGTTGTGCTATTGCAGTTTGTTATGGTGTTGACCTTTGTGTTGGGCTCGTATCTCCTGGTCCGACGGAAATATCGTGCGCCACCAAATGACAAAAACAGACACGAAGACGGGCATGTAAAAACGTTTTCCTCGCTCTTGAAAAGACGTCTGGGGCCGTTATATGCCTTTTGCAGCCAGCTGTGCAGCACAGCCAGTTATTTTCTCCTGGTCCCGGTAACAACAACCACAACCGGCGCGGGCTGTGTGCTGGCGGTTGTGTTACAAACGGCAGCATTAACTGTCTATGTGACTATAACGCAGGCTCAGTGGAACAGAGACATCTGCTGTCGAAGCGAACGGCTCTATGAACACACCCTTGGTCCGTCGGCAATCTGGCTACTGGCCATTAACGGGATTGTATCCTGCCTGGTCTTACCAGCGGCACACTATTTTCTGGAATTTCGTGCCGGATCCACGCGGTCGCTGCGTCATCGCAGCGAGTGCTGGAAATGTCAAGGTAGGAGAACTCTACTGATGCCTCCCATTATATCTACTCAAGCGCTACTTTTCTAAGCTTCGGCATAGTTTTGTGATTGTCTTATGAAACCAGAGCCTATTATCCCATCTACAATTTTTAGTAGTATTAGTACGTAGTATTACACGAATGCATATTTTGTTATGTTGATGGCCTTTTGCCCAATAAAGAAGAATTTTTAGTATTTGATACACAAATCCAATCAGATAGGTTAAAAAAGCAGGCGGAAGTTTTAGCATCTGGACCTTTAATCGCGGCTATACCATTTTAATACGCCATTTAGTCAGCACATGTATGAAACACTGCATCTAATCCTGCTTTTTTATTTTTATGCAACTGAATTTCAGATTTCCAAAGTTCTTATCTGGAATACCGACCGTGTTGGCTGTGCGAATGGATGTGGCAGAAAAATCGAAGAATCAACCGTGAAGCCGATGACCGCGTCAACGTAATGTTCGCTGAAGGCAACTTTCGAAATGGACAGCATTATCCTGACGTGCAAATCACCTGGCCTGCACCATTTTTTGGAAACACCAAGCCTTCCTTCCAAACTAACGGCCAGTACATTAAGGAAGCAGCGCATCAGATCCTGCTAATCGCAGCAGAAATCAGCCGGCTGAGGAAGCACGAGGGCGACCTCCTGCTATGTGACGCACACCGGCAAGACTTATCAGAATCTCGCATTAAAGCTGATAGCGAAAGAGAAGAGAGGGTGTATCAACTTATGAGCGCTAGACTCGATGACGTCTCAGCCGAAGGGCAACCATCAACGTCCCGACAGACATCTTACGATTTTGACCAGGATGTGCTGATTATCCGCGAGTATCTCCGCTCTTCGAACCTAAAGATGTACACCTTTCTCGTGCGCCTGTACGCCTATCGTGCCATACCATTCCAGTTACTCTTCAAATCCGTGCTGTACGATGGCGGTATTCGTCAACGTGACCGTCAGTCTCTTTATTGGTTTCAAATGAAACAACTCCGGAAGGAACACCGATGCTGTGCTTCCAAGTGTAATATGAGTTACGAGGAGGGCGTTACACAGGACATTTCAGTATACGAAGTGGCACCACCTTATCTGCCAGCATTTAAGTATAAAGTTAACTTGGCTGATCGCAATCATTATAATTTCCACTTTGCCGGCACCTTCTTCATGCTGAAGGATAAGGAAGGAAGACCACCCGCACCTCTTCGTCAGTGCCCTTGGAAACCTATTCCACGGACGCCAGTAAACCGTCTTATTGACGACGACGTACACTCGCAAGCAGCGCACAAAGCCCCAGCTGTTGCACCCGCTGACAACAGTAACACTGCTGGCCGAGTCTTTATGGCCACGAGAAGCAAGCGTATGTTCAGTCCTGTGAGCCATTTCCAGTATAACACCAAAACCAGCCTCTATACAGTAGCGTTGGCTGGAGAGAAATGCATGAGAGCTGCAACCGGGATTAGTGCTGAGCAGCTGGCGAACGATCTGGAAGCAGCCGCATTGGCGTTTGGGTTGGACACTGCAGATTCTGGAACTGAGTTTCAAGAGTACGAGTATGATTAAAGGAACTGATTAATACACTTCTCACTGGATTGCAGCAAACTTAAGAAGAATTAATTTGTCGAATGGCCCCACAATCCACCAGTTTTGTAATTTGTTTCTTTGTTTTTTTTACTCTGATTAACGTTTACAGATTTCAGAAATATCCTGCACCAGGAGTAGACTACCGTAAAAGCAGTGGCGAATCAGACGGGTTTAGACGAAGAGGCTAGAGAACTCACACCAAAGGGGGTATCATGCTCTCGCTTTTTCGGCGACCTCCGGCGAAAAAAATTCGCAACGTACCCCCCTCTTGCAGATTTTTTTGACGTCCGAGTCACCCGGAGGGTATTAGCCCCGGGAGCCCCCCCTCTTAAATTCGCCACTGCGTAAAAGATTCTCACCTAACTTCAATTTACGTACGAATACGGTACGTAAAATTAATTGTTGTTTTTATCTATTTTGCCTTTGGTATCGTCATGCATTCATAAACCACCACTTTTATAAAACCACTAATAAGCACTTTTATTCCTCTTTGCCGGCAGTCATCTTATTGTCCAAAAATCTATTTTAATAGTTGTGATGTACGAGTGTACGTACGACAAGTACGTACACGAGATTCTCAAGATTCTGCAGTGTTACCTACCTAGCAACGCTATGATGTACTCCCTGCAGTTAAGTACTTACTAGGGTTCATGTTCAGTTGCGAGATGTCGAGCTACGATAAAGATGCGTAGTTCCCGATACTGATACATACGTACTTCTACATATATTACGATAGTGACTAAGAAAAACAATCCAAAAACGAAGAAAAAAAGATTCCGCATAATAAGCGCTGATAGGATAGATGTACCGTGTACGTACGTGTACGCACCGTACAGCTTAGGACTAAAGACGCATAACCCCATACCCAGATATCCGTACGCATGTGGCAAGTGCACTTGTACGACAACCGGATATTTTAGCTGAGTCGTACAGCGCACTGCGCCGCATGCGTTCGGAATGCTTTGGATGGGATTATGCGTCATTTTAGTCCTAAGCTGTAAAGTGTAAAACGCTCGTTCGTAGATAGTACAATGTCATGCACGGAGTGGATACGATAATATTTACTGTATTTTCAGAATAGAAATAATGCAGTAACAGGTTGCGTGGTTTAGTGTTAGTCGCACCGGACTTCCGCTTTATAGAGATCACTGGGCTCAAATCCCTGGCTCCACATGCCACGGTTCAGTTCGCGGTTGGTCTTATAAACACTGCCCCAGCGTCGCCGCTGGGTGAGAAACCGGTTCCTAGACAACCACTGCCGGTACCACGCAAAACACGGATCACAGTGCTGCTTCTTGATCTCCAGCGGGGATGCGCCGAATTCCAGGGTCACAACACGCAGATCCAGCAAATACGAAAAGCTGTCCACCTCCACCGACTGTATGACGCACCTCTGGAATTTGACTACGCGCAGCTTCGGGGATGTGCTAAAGTCCAGGCTGCGTATTACCAGACCTTGTTCGCACCGGTCGGCTCCAAACGCAATCATGTTAGTGAGCGCCATCCCGCGCAGTTTCCCAGTCATACGTGGGGTGTGACAGAACAGCAGGGAGAACTCGAGAATCTGAAAGCGTATAGGCTGCAGCGTTTGCGCGGTAATGTTTGGCGCATCATGCAGATGAAGAGCGGCAAAACGCGACGGCGGCTGCGCCATGCGGCGGAATGTAGTCAGGAGCTCTTCTTTCGTGGCAGTGGCGGTGTGGCATTCCACGGCGTAGTAGTGGTGATCCGTACTGCAGCGGTTGGGATCGTTGATGTTGTGCCGCCAGGAGATGTTGCAGTAGGACGAGAACTGTCGCTCACAATGATCCTTCGTAAACGGCTGCTCGTCGATGCTCGGTACTGGATATAAGAATGTCGTGCCTGGATTGTATTCATTGACGGCGGCGTCTGCAAGAATTCGACCATGGTTTCAAAATCCAAACAACTAACTTGCTGTTATTCGACTACAGACATTTAAGAACGGTCTATCAGCAAATGATTGCGAATTGCGCGGAAAAGAAACCAAACGCTTGCACCACCTTTCTCGCATCATCAGTTAATTGCCTCGACCAGAAACCAGAATAAGCAGTCCGTTATAAAGTTACAGTTAATGGAGCGTTATATCCTAGTACCTTCGTTATCTGCATTTTCGGTGTGGGTTCCATAAGTCACGCAGACGCCACGATTCGGCACCACTGCAACGACCTTACGCGAGCAATTATACGCCGCTTTCAGTTTAGCCACATCCAGAAAACTCAGACCAAATCACTGGCCCATCCATGGCGACGGGAAGCTAGCCTTGGAAACAAAAGCTGGTTTGTGGCGATCTGCGGCCACTTCCAAGCCGTATTGCATCAGCGACTCCTCGTCATAAGGCAGGCCGAAAGTGGTCATTCTCGTCATTATCTGGTAGTCCATGGCCGGGACAACGGTTTCATGTTGCCGGGAATTACACGGATGTGCTCGTCGCGATCCGGGCGACTGTGTTCGTGGAGAAATCCCAGCACGTGCAGCATTTCGTGCTGGATGATGCATCCTCATACGGGTTTCTCGGCCGTCAATACGCCCAATTCCCGAGTGACATCTGCTCGAACAAAAATCTTTCTGTTAATTTTAAATCCCAAAAAGGATTTTTATTATAAAATTACACGGCAGTAAATCCGTTTATGCGTGCAACTGAAATGAACTGCTGTTCGGTGGTGCGCTTTCTAAAGGTCACGCAGTTGTTGGTTCGCCATTCGATGGAGTGGATCTCCTTCTTGATGGTTCTCCTTTCCGCGTCACCTGGAAAACTGGCTTGGTATTCGCTGACAAAATATAGATAAACGTGTCCATAAAATACGTACTGTTGTCAACTAACGCATTCAGCGCATCAAAATTAGATCTTATACGAGTAACTCACTGAATCCCCTCAGTTCGTAAGGAATACCCTGTCCGTTGTTGGGCCAGTAGCCGTTCGGTGAGAGGTAGCCCGTAGCGGAAAGAAAATGCCGGTATCCGCTGCTGTCCTCGTCGTCCCAGATGATGTCGTTCAGCCACACCAACTGGTCGTCTGGACCAATGAACAAGCAAGGCATGTACAGTAAAGTGCAGTTCCGACAAAAATACAGCTGGTGCTCACCTGACGGCGAGCAAAATGCCGTAGTAATCCACAATAGACAGGGCAAACTTGCCGCGAGTGTCAACCGCATCGTCGTATCGCCGTGGTATTCACAAAATACTACGGTACTTCTGACTGAATTAAAGAAGCACAAAGAAAATACAAAAGCGCGAGCAACATTCAAAGAAAACATTTGCAGTCGCTTTGCGTATGAACTGTACACAGAAGTTACAGCAATCACCATTTTGATAATGAAGTGAGCACTGCCGGATAAACGTCATTCCCACGGTTCCGACAATCAAAGTCCCTGCACGCTCCCAGGCAAGCGTGCGCAATATCCTCAAAAATCCGATTGGATCGGCGGCTCACGTGTCGCATGACTGCACGGATAGCGCTGTTGCCTAGATTTGACGTCTGTGGCCATCTAGCAGTTACTGATAGTATCGCTACGTGTTCTTCTTGCGGAAGGTGAAAACGAGCATATTGTGGGTGTCGCATATTACGGGGAGTGCGTTGACAACTTGTAAAATCTATGCATACAAACAAGTGACGTAGGGACCGCTCAGAAATAGGCTTGTATATATGGCTCCCAACGTGTTTGAGCGACCGGGTGTGCGGAGGTGCCAGCCACCTCGCATGTACACATACAAGTAGCCGATCGGCCCATCTGACTGCCAATCGATCTCCAAAATTTGGAAAACTTATCTTTCGTTTATCTCTCAACGGATCTTGCCAAACGACATGTCAGAAGATGTAGAATTAAATTTCAAACTTTTTAATAGCTAGCAGGTGACTATTTATGGCGAATCAAGAAAGTTGTGGCTGTTTTAGTTTCTCGTAGACATAGCATAGGGCCGTGCGAGGAGGCGTTGCTTCCACCCCATGTTAAGTCTACGAGAAACTAAAACAGCCATAGCTGTCTTGATTCGCCATAAATAGCCACCTGCTAGCTATCAAAAAGTTTGAAAGTTAATTCTACATCTATTGGTATATCGATGGGCAAGATCCGTTGAAAAGAAAATGAAAGATGAATGTTTAAAATTTCGAGATCAACTGGCAGCTGGTCCAGCTACTTGTTTGTATGCGTGCAAAGGGGTGGAGTTACATGCATACACGTAAGGGCCTTACGTGGATGGATTTTTGGCACCGTCTTCATACACGCATACATCTAGTTTGCGCGGCAGCGAATCGCTGCATCGTGGGTTCGGCCGTGACGTCACGTGTTTGTATGTATAGATTTCGTGTATAGATGAAGTTTGCAAACGCTAACCCACTATTGTGAATGCTGCGTACTGCACACATACATTCTGCCGCGAATGTACCATACATCTCTGCAGACAACAGTTCTACGTATTAGACTGTTTGTCGCGCGTCGCTCTTACTTATTTCCGGTTGGAAACAACGGTTTCCGTCTACAGAAAAACGATGCAACTGTCCCTTTGCTGGATGAGCTTGGTGGCTATTGTGGACTGCAGGCGCGTTGCCTGCTCAAGCCGGTAGGATATTTCTCTGCCATACTAGAATAGCAGCTCCTGTCAGTTTCTTGTTGGATGTCGTTTCTGATCAGAATCTTCTACATACATATTTCTGCTCAGTTGGGCTAGTATGATCATCGCTCGCTGTGGAGTGCTACACAGCGACCGTTCCAAAAATCGCACTGGAGGTCTCGTTCAGGCGCATGGCGCAGCCGCCGACGCGCATGATTGAGCTGGTTCTCCATGATTCACCGCATGTTAACGGTGAAACCCTGGAACAAATCCGCTGGCAGGTGCTGGACCCAGCCGCTTAACGGGGAAACTGCGCGGAATGGCACTGGGCAATATGCCGCGTTCCAGGCCAACGAATGCAGCAGTGGTCTGGTTACATGCCGGCTGGATTTCAGCACGTCGCACAAGTTGCGCGTCATCATATTTGACCGGTGCGTGATACTGGCGGTGGAGATTGACAGTTTCTTCTATCTGCTGGATCTGCGAGTGTTAACACTGGAGTACCACGCAGCAGTGGTAGAGGTCAAGAAGCAGTACTGTGATCCGAGTTTTGCTTGGTATCGGCGCTGGTTATCCCGAAACCCGTATTTGAACCTAGATCGCGGATCGAGGACGATCGCGGACGTTGATCGTGGATTGTCGAACCCGGCGTTTGCGCACAATGCTCTGTACATGGCGGATATCGGGTGCGACTGATAAAGCCCCTAAATAATCTGTAATTTTAAAACGCTCTGGAGGTCGGCCAGTTCTTTGAATTGTGATGTCGGACGACAACAGCACCTTCCCTTTTAGCACACACTGCACAACCAGTACTTCCGCATGTTTGTGTGCCTGATTATGTTCATGCTTCATTCGTATCCGGTCGTATGTAAAGCTACCGGAAAAGCCTGGTTATACAAATAAAAAGTGTACGCTCTTATAAATTTGTTTGTACAAAGGTCACACATAATGCTTATAGTTTGCAGCCTGTTTTTGCTGCAACCGGTCTTGCAGTACTTGCTAGTTAGTCTTCGTTTCGACTTTGGCTGTCTACCTCACCGGAAATTGTTGTGAATAAATCTTCACCAGAAACGCTGAGGCAGTTAATCCACTAAGCAGCAACGCGATGGACACAGACTTGCAATTGGTTCCCAATAAATAATTTTTAATTGGTGCCGTGGCAAATTTTTTGAGCGTTTCGCGATGGTTGAAAGAATTCCACTTCCTGATCTTCTGTATTAAGGCGTTAAACGAATTGGCGATGCAGTTATCCAGTTCTTCAATGATCACTAAGCAGATATGTGTCCAATTTTTCAAGATCCTCGATCTACAGCCTTTTTGAGACAACGTTCAAGTCTAGCAGTAGTCAGAGGCAGAGCTGTTTTGGGTATTCTTAGCACACGTCCTAAAACCACGAAGGACACTAACGATTTTGGATGTTTTTTAATGTTTAAAATTTAATTCTGTGAATTAGTGTAAAATGTGCGCTCGCCTATTGACACATGCGCTGACGGATGCCGAATCTACCATTTTTCAAAATGATGAGGAAGGAAAACCATCAAAGAAGCATTAGGAGAAAGTACACATAATTGAATGGCGCACCAGCAACGAGCTGAAACCCGAACATGCCGTGAACCGTCAAAGCGGGTTCAAGCCAGTGAAACTTTTTCGATAATCTAGGACGACAGTCCATTCAGGTGTTACACTAAAGGACGAGTGAACAACTGGCCTCCAAGACATTATACTGCGCGCTCAAAATGTCAGCAAAACCGAAAAATGGGCACCGAACGGCTGTTCGGTCGGGGATAGCCGGTCGTGGTCTCGCTACTGTTGCCACGATCCAGGGATGTCATCAAGCGGTAAAACACGGATCTCTTGGATCAGCCAACTCGCTGTTATAGTCAACGTCATATATAACTGATGTCGTTAATCAGAAAAATATGGTCTTTGGGATTAACAAATTCGCTGCTGTTGTCGTCGTCCCCAACAATGTCCTGGAACAAAACATGACCTTTTGTAATCAACGAACCAGTTAACAAAAACGTTTAACACAGACTCTAGTGATCGCAAAAGCCGAAACGCTGCCAGATTAAGGAATAGCGCTTGCTAACGGCGAGGAGGTCCCCATCAAATAGCATAGAAAGATCACACTGTGCAGTTCGTTTCCGTTCAAAATGAGACAAAACCATATGACGATGGGTAACCCTAAAGACGCAACACATTGTATGCTGTGTTTATTTAAGAATATACAAAATACAAATACCAAAAAAGGAATCTTGCAGCTACTCTGTATAGTTGTGTGCTTTAGTGAAAAAACCGCTCCAGCGCTTGTCATCTTAGCTTTTCAGCAAAAAAATTTCATTGCTGTTTTTGGTTCAATGTAGTTGGCGCATTCTTCGCAAAGAATTTCGTAAGTTAGACTTCCGCCAAATTATATCGTAACACGAGACTGTTACCCAGTTTGTACTAGCATTGCGGTACTTATTAAAGTTTAACCATATACTATCGACGACGGCAGACTTCACTAATCATAAGCGCAGTGCACCGGACCCAGACATCACACCGCAGTTGATTCATTTATACGTTTGCACTGCTTTAATTTTATCTACTCAGTAGTGCTTCGCGCTCAGTTGCGGGGAAACTCATAACTGCGTGTTAAGCCGCTGACGCGCAGTCAACTTTATTAGTTAATCATGCTTATCCAGCAAGTGCAGTTCCCAGTTTACTTCCCTACATTATATAGCGAGGAGAACCATCAAAGAAGCGTTGCAAATTACTGACAGCCACGCCAGTAAATGCTTGCTATTTGAACGAGTCCCTCAGCATCAATCCCAATGAGCGTCACGATTGACTCCGATCAACGTAGTCTTTGTCAGTAGGTTAGAATAACGATTCATTTCGGAGTACAAGGGAAGACCAATGAAAAATTTGTGTTCCTTCGCATCGTACTGCGCACTCATCCGGTCCGTGTAGCACATTAGGGATATCGTGTCCGCTGGTGGTCAGCGAGCGGTTGCTCGGTGTGTGCGGGATGGCTGACAGAGCCCGAGGGCACCATTTCCAGTGCACTGCTGTTGTCGTCGGCATCCGGCCAGATGATGTCGTTAATCGCCAGACGACGGATAGCCAAATCGTGCTCGTAATCCTCGTCTGTTCTTCGGCGGTTGTTATACGAGCCTGTTGGATCAAAGAACAAGTAAAAAAATTACATTCCGTTTGCAGTTAAAGCGAAGACGCTGACCGGTTAAGATACAGCTAATGCGTACCTGGCCGCGGGTAGCTGTCCGCGAAAACTCCCGTAGTCCACAGGATCAGCGCAAGACTTGCCGCAAGTGCCCAGCGCATCTCCAGTGTATCAATGAAAGGAGCTGCTTTCCCCTGGAAATCCGTAGAAAACACAATAAAGCACAGGAAAAGAAGCTTAGCGGAAAAGATGTTTATATAAAAGCTCACGATCGCTTCGCAAAGCCTACTGCCGCAAGTGCTCGACATTAATTTTGAAACGTTGTCGTGGAAACCAGCACTGTCTAATTTAGTCAGCGATATTACTTAAATGACGCAGACCATAGTACTTATTACGAGTAACACGGCATTCCAACTGCTAGGGTATTTCTTGTATAGCTCGCAACATGAAGCCGGTTCAGTGCATTGATATAAAATACCACGAATTCGATACCGAGATCAAAGGCAATAATACAAGCCAGCCACAAGCGAAAACATAAGCACTGTACTTATATGGGGCCGAAACCAAACACGGTAACACCGTTCCCTTGTACTGCTGCCCTCACCCGCCTGGTGAGTGTGGCGTAGTGGCCGAACATGGCCCTAATGTACCGCGCCTGATTTAGCCATATGTATTGCCGTAAGCATTAAAGCAGCCCTTGTCGTTACAATTCCGTGGTCGCCTTTTCCAGCCTGTATATGTATACAAACAGCGCGGCACTTGCTAGAGGCTTTGGTCGCCATAGTGATCAGGGCGTCCGAATGAGGAGAGGGTATAATGGGCTCGAAGTATCGCAGCAAGCGGTATTAACCGTTCTTGGAAGCCGTGCCCATGAAGTGCTAGCATCACCATTTCCGCTTAGTACAAGTACCTCGTACAAAGTGTTGGACTCCAAAAAGAGGAAACCATCCAATGCGCATTCGCGCCACCATTCAATGTGTCCTGTTGTCTTGAAACGTCTCGATCTCTGTATCGTTATTTAGTCGAACCGGTTTACTGGTCCATTACGTTGCGCAAGCTCATAAGTAGTCGGTTAATTACAATTAATGGAGGGTCATATGTCTCTGTAGTACCTTCATTATCCTCATTTGCAGTGTCGGCTGCAGCAGTCCCGCAGGCGTTGCGATGTGGCACCACTACAACATCCTTAGGTGAACAATTATACGCTGCCTTCAGTTTCGCCACATCCAGAGAGGGCTCAGACCAACCCGTTGGCCCATCCTGCGCGACGGCGAGCCTTGGATATAAAAGCCGGTTATTCGGGATCTGCGGATACTTCCATGCTGTCGTTCATCAGCGACTCTTCCCCATACGGCAGACCGCAAGTGACCATTTTCGTTATCTGCGATTTACATTTGCTCGGGCAGAAATCTTCCTGTTGATTTAACATTCAAAAAGAATTCTAATTAGATGAACCTTATACAGCTGATTATCCGTTGTGGCGCGCAAAGGACATGAACTGCTGCGCGGTTGTGCGCTTTGTAAAGGTCACGCAATTACTGGTGCGCCATGCAATGAAGGGGATTTCTTTTCGATGCTTTTTCTTTCCTGGTCGCTTGGAAATTAGCTTGTTAACCATTAATAAAAATTAATATAGAAAAAGGTGACCACTATCACGGTCAACGCTGGCGAATCAAAATATAGCTCACTGAATCCTGCGAGTTTGTAAGGAATGTTTTTGTCCGTTGTTGGGCCAGTAGCCGCCCGGTGCGAGTTAGCCCGTTGAGGATATGAAATGTCGGCATCCGCCGCCTCGCTTTTGCGGTCATAGTAGTATTTTCGATACGGTTTGGGAAACGCCCATTTGACAATATCCATTGCAAAGGATGGAAGAGCATCGAAACAAACAGTGCGTAAAAACATTTGAGGCGACTGCCGTTTGCCGATCGCGAACACTTTACCGATGTTTGTGCTAAAGCATCAATGCACCATCCCGGCTGAAACTCTACAGTTTGTATTTTTATATTGCCGAACTCAGCCTTCTTCGGCAGCTCTACAGATACCGTACAGTCAGCCAGTTGCGCATGTGTCAACGTCACCAAATTGCCAACGCCATCAAAATATCAAGCGTGGCAAGCGATTGCCATGCGGTACATAAGTAATACGAAGGGCGTTTTTGATTTAATTTTAATTTATTCTCAGGATACGACTAAGGCAGCATTTTGTTCGGCTGAGAGCTAAGCGTCAGTCACATGTAACATCCGCCCGATATAGATCACTAGGTTCAAATCCCTGGCTCCACATGCCGCGATTCATTTCGCGGTTGGTCTTGTAGACACTGCCCCAGCGTCGTCTCTGGGTGAGAAACCGGTTCCTGGACAACCACTGCCGATACCACGCAAAACACGGGTCACAATGCTGCTTCTTGATCTCAACCGGGGATGCTCCGAATTCCAGAGTCATAACACGTAGATCCAACAAATACGAAAAGCTGTCCACCTCCACCGACTGTATAACGCATCTCTGGAATTTAACTACGCGCAGTTTCGGGGATGTGCTAAAGTCCAGGCTGCGTATTGCCAGACCCTGTTCGCACCGGTCAGCTCCAAACGCAATCATGTTGGTGAGCGCCATTCCGCGCAGTTTCCCTGTCATGCGATTGGTGTGACAGAACAGCATGGAGAACTCGAGGATCTGAAAGCGCAATGGCTGCAGCGTCTGCGCGGTAATGTGTGGCGAATCGTGCAGATGAAGAGCAGCAAAACGCGCCGGCGGCTGTGACATGCGACGGAAGGTGGCCAGGAGCTCTTCTTTCGTGGCAGCGCCGGTGTGGCATACCACGGCGTAGGAGTGGTGATCCGTACTGCAGCGATTTGGATCGTTAACGTTGTGCCGCCAGGAGACGTTGCAGTGGGACGAGAACTGCCGCTCACACTGCTCTGGCGTGAATGGCTGTTCGTCGATGCTCGGTACGGGATATAAGAATGTCGTACCTGGGTTGTATTCGTTAACGGCTGCGTCTGCAAGAATTCGACCATGGTTTCAATATCCAAAAAATTCATTTACTGTCATAATGTCATTTGACTACAGAAATTTAAGATCAGTCTACCAGTAAATGGTAGAAAAATGGTGATTCGGCGAAAAAAAAATTTAACGCGCCCAACTCCTTTCACGCCGAGCGCACTACGTTTTTAGATGAAGTCGGTCCCGTTTACCGGTACCATCAGTGAACTGCCTCGACAAGAAGACACAGTCGGTTACAAAGTTACTATTAATGGAACGTTATAACCCAGTACCTTCGTTCTCTGCATTTGCAGTGTTGGTTGCACCAGTCACGCAGACGTCGCGATTCGGTACCTGTACAACATTTTTACGCGAGCAGTTATACGCCGCCTTCAGTTTAGCCACATCTAGTGTGCTAAGGCCAAATCGCTGACCCATCCAGCGCGACGGCGTACCAGCCTTGGATACAAAAGCTGGTTTGTAGCGGTCTGCGGCCACTTCCAAGCCGTAGTGCATCAGCGACTCCTCATCATACGGCAGGCCAAAAGTGGCCATTCTCGTCATTATCTGGTAGTCCATGGCCGGGACCAGCGGTTTCATGTTGCTGGGAATTACGCGGATGTGCTCGTCGCGATCCGGCCGACTGTGCTCATGGAGGAATCCTAGAGCGTGCATGATCTCGTGCTGGATGATGCCCGGTGTCAAACAGTCCGGATGCAGCCTCACACGGGTTTCTCGGCCGTCAATGCGCCCAATTCCCGATTGACATCTGCTCGGACAAAATCTTTCTGTTAATTTTAAATCCAAAACGAATTTTTATTATAAAATTACACGGCTGTAAATCCGTTTATGCGTGCAATGGAAATGAACTGCTGTTCGGTTGTGCGCTTTTTAAAGGTCACGCAGTTAGTGGTCCGCCATTCTATGGACGAAATTTCTTTTTCGATGATCTTCCTTTCCCCGTCATCTGAAAAACTGGCTTTGTAATCGCTGATAAAATAGAGATTAAAATTGTCAATAAAACTTGGGTATTTACATTCCTGTCTACGTACTAACGCATTAAACTTTCAGTGAATCAAAAATATGTCGTTATACGAGTGAGTTGCTCACTGAATCCCCTCAATTCGTATGGAATATCCTGTCCGTTGTTGGGCCAGTAGCCGTCCGGTGAGAGGTAGCCCATTGCGGACACGAAATGACGGTATCCGCTGCTGTCCTCGTCGTCCCAGATGATGTCGTTCAGCAACAGCAGTTGGTCGTCTGGACCAATGAGCAAGGCAGAAATGTAAAGTAAAGGGCAGTTTAGACAACATAAAAACGCTGACCAGGTTAAAATACTTAACAAAGTGTATACCTGATGGAGAGCAAAACGCCCCAGTAATCCACATTAGACACGGGAAACTTGCCGCCAGTGTCCACCGCATCGTCGTAGTATTACAGAAAACTACTTCTGACTAAATTAAAGAAAAACGAAGCAAAATAGGCACGAGCAACATTCAGTAAAAATATCTGCAGTCGCTTTGCGTGTGAACCGTACGCATAAAATACAACAAGAAATGGTCAGCATTTTGGTAGTAAGTGAGCACTGCTGTAATTCCCACAGTTTTCGACAAATCAAAGTCTCTGCACACTCAAAGACATGCGTGCGCAATATCCTCAAAATTCCGATATGATCGTCGGCTTAAATGTCGCATGGCTGCTGATAGCGCTGCCGTCCACATTTGACGTCTGTGACCATCTAGCAGTGGCTGATACCATCGCCACTGATTTTCGTTCTTCCGGATGGTGAAAACGAACATATTGCGGGTGTACTCATAGAAAATTGTGAATATTGCGTACATTCTTTGCTGCAGATGTACCGTACACCTCTGCGAGCATCAGTTTCATTTTGCTTTTCGTGCATAGTTTTTTTTTCCGGTTGGTAACAAGGGCGGCATTCAAATTTTCTTTCCTTTTACAGAACGACGATGTACTGAAAGAATTTAGTGGCTATTATGAGGCGCGTTATCTGCTCAGTCCGGTAGGGTTATTTCTGTACCAGTTTACTAGAATAGCAGCGCGTTTCAGTTTCTCGTTGGGTGTTATTTCAGAACAGAATCTTCTATTGCTTAATAATACCATCTGGGAGGAGAGCGACAGCTGCGGACTCCATAAATTCTTTTTCCGGTACGGGTCATGTCTCAACGGATAGCTGTTGGCCAAATAGTATTCCTTAAGCAAGGGGTATACTCCAACTGAAACTGATGGGAACGCCCCTACTGGAGCAACTGGGGGTCCGAACTGACGAATTGAACCGGTTCATTTCAGCAGCCTAATACCTACCAATTATTTTTCTAAGTATGCACATACGCCGGCTCCAGATTCAGAAAACTTTCTTTTTTTGTAAAACGGTAGTGTACTCAGCACCGTACTCACATAGCATATACAGATACTTAGAAAAATAGTTTAGCCTGCTGTCTTTATCCTGCGTATTAAGACGCTTAGGCGTTGAACGGGTTACTATGCAGTCACCTTTACTAGGGTAGTTTATCAATATCCACCAAATGCATGTCCCGGTTTCGTATTCTAGGGTAGACAACGAGGAAAGGAAATCGCCGAAAAATCATTTCAACAGGGAAACCGAAACAGAATGAGAAACGAAACAAGGAATCGAGACAAGGAAATCATCAAAAAAACAAATTACTAACCGTCACGCTAGTAAATGCCTGATTTTCAACAAGCCCCAAAGCAAAAATCCCTTGGAGCGTCACGACGGACTTAGATCAGCGTACTGACTATTGATCGTAGTCTTTATCGAAAGGTTACAATTGGGCACAATTCATTTCGGAGTAAAAAGGAAGACCATACTTTCGAAAAATTTATCTCCTCTTCCCGCTCGATCGGTCCGTAGAATGCATCCGGTAGATCTTGTCCGGTGGTGAGCAGCGGACGGCTATTCGGTGTGTGCGGAATGGCTGGCTGGGGGCACGCTTTCCAGTGCACTGCTGTTGTCGTCCGCATCCGGCCAGATGATGTCGTTGACTGTAAGACGGGCAAGATCCAAAGCCTCGGAAGCACTGCTGTTGTCGTCTGCATCCGGCCAGATGATGTCGTTAATTATAAGTTGTCCCGGATCCAAAGCCTTGGATCTTCTGCGGTCGTCGTCATACCGCCCTTGTGAATCAACAAATAAGTAAAACAAATTACGTTCAAACTGTAGTTACAGTCGAGACGGTGCCCGTGCAAGATACAACTTGAGCTAGTGCATACCTGGCCGCGGGTAGCTGTCCGCGAGAACTCCCGTAGTCCACAGAATCAACGCAAGACTTGCCGCAAGTGTCCAGCGCATCTTTACCTTATGAACGAAATGAGCTGTACTCCACTGGAAACCAGTAGAAAACGCAATGAATGCAAGGGAAGCAAATAAGCGGAAAAAAGTGTGCATATAAAAGCTCACGATCGCTTCGCAGATTGTACTGTACGCAAACAACCTACAGGAGCAAGTGCTCGACATTTGACGCGTTGTCCTGGAAACCAGCACTATTCCTCTGATTTAGACTGAGCGATATTAAATATTATTAAATGACGCAGATACTGCTTCCGAGCAACACGGCGTTCCAATTGGATGAACGACATGTCAGTGTCGAGTGTGCCAGAGCCTGACTACTGCTAAAATACTCCGAATATTGGATAGAACAAATGAACAATACCGAGATTAAAGACATTAATATAAACAAGCCCAGCACGGATGAATAATGTCTTAGGATTTCGAGCATGTAAAAAGGTTAACTGCATATGTATTAAATAATGGCACGATGTTCATTACATTAAGGACGAACAAAATAAACAGGCGTGAGCAGAACCTGTTATTTCTGCTGATTCACAGTTCGCTAATTTCAATGACAATTCGATATAACACATAGTAGCAATCTGGGGATTTACAAACAGCCCATGTTAAGCTAATGGCCACCATGGCAACAAGCTTTTGAGTGACCACTGGACTGTGGGTAGTGGGCTTTCCAGAAAATTGATGATGCAGGAACACTCTCGACACTGAGAGGATTCTGTAGCACTTTAGAGCGTGCAGATTGGATGTGTGGAACGGGAGAACATTCGCTCCATCGGCAAAGTGTCGAGGACCCTTGTTACTTAGTTAGTATTCATATAACCAGTTATAAGCGAACACACACATACTAGTACTTATAATATGGACGCAATTACTGATAACGACGTAATTTGAGTCGATGTAGGTTGAGTCTTTAGGCATAGTGCGCAAATAAGCGTTTCTTTATTAGGTTTATCAGGGTGATTCGAGTGTTATTAAAAAACATTTATGCGAATTGGATGTATTCCTATTACGGGCTGGTTGCCTGCTTGAATCTTTGATTTTAGTTTGGGTACTATAATATTTTCTACATGTACAAGCTTGTCCGGTAATTTCCTACGTAAAGGTACAGCTAGCGCGAAATTTGCGCTTCAAACGATGGCCACGTCACTACGCTTATCTGATTGCCTAAATGCGCTCACGCAGTTAGATCGTCCATTACCACACCGACCGTTTTTTAGCCACCTTACGCCAGGCAGTTACTGTTATTCTCATTCTCATTGAATTATATGGCGTGTACCAAGCCACCAGCCAGCCAAATGCAGGTTACGTGTTTAAACAGTGTGGCGTGGCGCGCCGTAGTGTGAAGTTTGGCGTAACACGCAAATTTGTGCAGTTCGCTGTATTGATTCGTCAGAAATTACCGGACAAGCTTGTACAGTTTATTTTCGTAATTCTATGGAGCTGCGGAGTCAGTGCGGATACGCGCGCGGCTTACAGGAATTGTTACCGCTTGCTGTGGTGCATCGAGTGTATGTACCCTTTCGCATCGTACCCACGACCCTTATCGCTACGGTGACCGGAAAGTCAGTCGCTTCACTGCGGCTACTGTCCCGCTCTATCCGTATACTGGCCGGAAAAGATATGACGTGACTATAACTTACATTTTAACTTTTGCGTCCACCAGTTCTTGGATTAATGTAAATTTAGATGTATCGCTGGATAAACCGTATTCTCACGGTTTAAGGTAGTTACCAGACGAGCATGTGCGATATGCTGAATCGTCCGATACGATCGCTGCATGATATGTCGCATAACTACCGGTAACGTTGTCCCACCAATGACGACTGAAACTGTTTACAAGTGGCTGATAACATCGCTACCGTATTCTTTGTCCGACGGTGGGAACTGAGCATTTTGCGGGTGCAACAAGTTGAAAATGTTGCATACGTTCTTGCCGTGGAGGCCTTCTACATTTCTGCATACATTAACCGCCCTGCTTACACACATTGCGAAAACTTCCTACTGAAAACGGCAGCGTATAACAGCCATTATCCACGCAAGCGACCATGCACTACACAATTACTGCAAGTGTTTTGTGTCTACTGGGAAATAAAGGCGCGTTGTTTTCTCAGGCCGGTAAGAATAAATGTTTCGACCTTACTTAAAAGCTGCAACCCCGTATCAACAATTCGTTCCTTACACCACAACTGTCGCTCGCTCTTAGTTGTAGATCGTCTGTTGTTCAATGACATCATCTGGGAGGAGGACAACGACAGTACTAGTGGTCTCAGTAAATTCGTTCCCCAAACAGGATATCTCTCGCCGGATAGCTATTGGTCCTGTAACATGATTTATCATGTGTACATGCACAACGTATGTACTGGTCGTTGGCATAACAGTAACAGTGAGTTGTTACACAACTCACTGGCCAACAGAGTTGTTACACAATGCATAAGTGCCGGTTGGCGTTCGAGCCACAGTGCGTTGCTGTATAACGCACTGGCCAACAAAGGCATATTACGCAACACGGAAGTGCATCCGTTTGAATGTCATAACTTCTATTCACTATACGCCAATAACGTTGTGTAACTGGACGTTGTCTTGTCCATCTGTTCTCATATATAAGTCCTATGTTTTCAATACTAAAAATCGTTGATAGTTTTAGTCAGTCTTAGATCAATAAAGACTTATACCATCTAGCCAGCTTTGAGTTACAGTTAGTAAGAACCTACGTTACAGTCCAATGACATTCCTTATGCGTTACAAGGATTCAGTGAGTGCGCTGGTTTTTGATTTGCCCACCTAACTAAATGAATTGCCCACTAATCATAGAATACAGTAAACGCACTTCTGAAAACAAATTTTTCAGATGCCCATGAGCAACAAATTTTGGAAAGCAACCTGCAAACCATTGAACGGCTTACTAGCGACTGCGTCCGATTTAGGGAACGCAGATCTGAGCAGGAATTCATTAAAATTCAGCGTTCCACCGGATTTCCAGCAATGTAAATGTAGCTATTTTTTTCATATGCCTGTATTTGTTTTAATTCAATTTGGCGATACAATACAGTCACAAGTTTCCATAAAAGTGAAAGAATTGTACTGAATACACAGCCGCAGCCGACTACGGAAATGAGCGGCCTAATCACACAGAACATTTCGTCTAAGTTGGCCGATGCTGGTGCTGTTCCCATGACAGAGGCCGCGTTCCCGCGTTGGACGTCAATGCTGATCCGTTGGCGCAAAAACTCCGTCGCCCGTACCTCGCCTGTTTCCTGTTGTATCATCTTCCCGACTTCGGTCACCAAACGAGAAGCATCCGGTCCGAGTGGTCCAAGTGTTTCGACGCCAAATGCGCGGAACAGGTAATCTCGAGTGAGTTCCCGATACTTCGCCACTTTATCCTGCTCTGCGCGCGCCGCGGCTGCTCCCGCTTGCTTCGATGTTGCCGCGATGTGCGACAAAGCTACCGTGCACACGCATGTGGCGTCCCAGGTCAACATCTTTCCTCTTTCCCATGGGACCAAAGTCACTCCGTCGGGGCGCTTGCCATTGGTTAGGCAAGTACCAGGTGGTTCCAGTTCCGTTTCAATACCTGCGGAAGCAAAGGCGCGCTTTAAAGTGACATTGATGCAGCTGTGCCTGGGCTTCGGGCCCCGGCTTTTTTTACAACTCAGGCCATGGTATCCTCGCGCATCGGCCCATTCACCACAATTGCAACGGTGTGGAATGGTGACTGGTACGCCGAGACGCAGGCCGACAGCAATTCTGAGTGTGGTGTCGTTTAGGAAGTTACCGAGGGATGCGGCTGGAAGTGCTTCCAGCCATGCGCCATTATCCTTAGTGCTCACACCTCGAAGACGGGCTTCACTTGACATGTCTGACTGAGCTGCCGCCAGGAGGGTTTCCACCGTGCCGTGGATGATCGGTTCATCCCAAATCTTCTGGTGTTTTCTGGTTTTGAAGGCCGGAAGGTCCGCTTTGGTCATTTGTTGCCACTCTTCTGCGGCGTCGCAACAATAAATTTCCGGGTCGAAATCAACTAACTCGCTAGTCAGTTTAGCCACTGAGTAAGCCGAGGCCAAAAAGGCCGGAAGGGCCAGCTTCTCAATGCTCCGGATTCCGAGACCACCCTGTGAGACGGGAAGTGCCGCTTGCTTCCATATGGCTTCGGTAATGTTCACATTGGTAATTCGCGACAGACAGTCTATGATCATTTTGTCGAACTGTCGCAACAACTCCGTTTGCAGGTAGCACCGCGCAGTTCGCAACCTGTAAATCATTCTTACCGGACCCATGCTGCATTTCAAAAGGTACAACGCGTGGTGGGCAGGCAGCAGTGTTAAGCGCTGTGTCATCCTGGCAATCTTCTCCGTTTCAACAGCAAGGGTGCCTGCAACCGCGTCATCGTGGAGTGGCGCGCCGAGGTAGTTCAACTCGTTCAGGTGCGGCAACTGCAAGTCAGGGAACGATTGGAGAAATGCGTCAGTTACCCTTTGGCGATCGGTTTCGGACCCTCCGATCACTACCAATGTAGCTATTGCCCTAGTATCTTACCGTTGCACCGGGGTTATCCGTTCAAATATGGACTGTTTTCGTTTAACAGTTGTCAAGCGGGAATCGGCCGCCATGCCGGCCGTCCAACCCCAGTCAGACTGCATTCGCAGTGTTTAACACCCGGCATCATACAGCACGAAATCCTGCATGCATTGGGATTCCTGCATGAGCACAGCCGCCCGGATCGGGATGAGTACATCAGTATAGTGGCCGGTAATATGCGGTCGGAGATTAGAGAGAGCGACTACCAGAAAATGCCGAAAATGGCCACGTTTGGCCTGCCCTACGATACGGAGTCCATCATGCACTACGGCAACGAAGTGTCCAGAAGTCCCGACAAACCAGCCATCGTTTCGAAGAGAACCCCGCCGCCCCGCTGGATGGGACAAGATCATGGTCTGAGTCCGCTGGATATGGCCAAGATTAGGGCTGCGTACAATTGCTCCCGAATGGCGGATGTCTCACGAGTGACGAATCAGGACGCTTCAGCTTGCTCTACTTGTGCCATAGATGCTGACCATGAGGAAAGCGAAGGTACAGTACTACGTAGCATAGCCCGTGCGTACCAAAACTGTAGTGTACTGAGCTTATTACAGACTTTGCCGTTGCCGAACGAGATCTCTCGTTCGTATTTCCCGTGCCCAGCATGGAGGCAATACCGTTTACAGACGAGCAGTGTGAACGGCAATTTTCCGCAGTCTGTAACAGCAGCTGGCTGCACAACAAGATTGGATCGGACCATCGCTGCGATCCTCAACTTCCCTATTACGCTGTGGAGTGCCACACGGCGACTGCCCCGACAACCGCTCTCCTGGCCACGTTCCGCCGCATGGCACTGCCGCCGGCGCGAATGATTGAGCTGCTGCTGCATGACTCTCTCCTTCTGCGCGGTGAAACGCTGCAACCGATCCGCTTGCAGGTGATGAGGTTGGTTGTAGACGATTGTCATGCTCCCCGCATGACGGGGAAACTACACGGAATGTCGCTCAGCAATATGTTGACCTTCGAAGTCAGGCATTGCTCCCGCGGCCTGGTCATACGCCGACAGGACTTCAATACATCGCACAAGTTGCGCATAATTGCATTTCTGAATTGTGTGATACAGTCGGTGGAGGCGGATAGTTTCTTCTATTTGCTCGATCTGCGTGTATTAACCCTGGAACGGGACACATCACCGGCGGAGGTCAAGAAGCAGCGTTGTCACCCGCGTTTCGCCTGGTATCGGCAGTGGCTATCCAGACATTCCTATCTGATCAAGGACCGCGAACGGGGTGGTCTTTACAAGATGAAACCTGACGCTTTCCATGGACTGTGGAGTCCACAATTTACGCAAACGTCCCTATTCAGGCAGGATGTCAGATGCGACTGACGATGTTTAAAACACCATATCGCACGAAAGATGATGTGGTAGCACTGTAACGAAGTGTATTGTGATTGTGCTAGAGTGATATACTCCTGATTTTGTGTTTTAAATTGGCGCACCGCGGACCGACTAGCCGATCTCGTAATAATAACACCGATTACAAAGGAGGAAAAAGAGTTCACGAAAGAAAACATTTCTAGGATTTATGAATTACAGAGACTTGTAAGAATCGTCGCTAATTCGATAAAGACCGTCGCTACCTGGTGTTATAGCCATCACACTACGACACTCCTTATTCTACAGATATACGTATTGTCCGGGTGGTATTTTGAAATTTATCGTTTACAAATACGACAACGTCTACGGCTATTATATATAATGAAATAACCGTCACATTGCGCTGGTATGTAGAATAAATGAAATTAGCAAAATTTAAACACAAAAATACCAAATGAAAATAACTGCAATGAAGTCGATGGCCATGGCCTCTGCACCCATTTAAACTTCAAATTTTCCTACAACTACAATCATTACTATACAAGGCACAAGCAGCTTGTCAATACAGATCAAGGCAGATCATCGATAGGTACAGTTTATCAGAAACAAATAACTCTGCAAAATGTTTCCAAAAAATAAAAATATTACGATAACCATTTAGAGCATTCTCCAAATCAAAGCAACCTGCAAGCAGCAGCCTGAATCGCACAAATATGGGCGAAGTACATATTAGCCATCACACTACAATATTTCTTAATTTAGTAGGCAATAGTAGTAGGCTACTAGGCCTTGATATAAGGGCTCTCGGGAATCATTTCCGACAACGTCAAATTGAAATGCTGCAGTAGCCAGACAATATTTTTTAACACCGATTTATTTTTCCAAATTAAATTATCGCGGGCAAAAATGAAAAGGGTGACTGGTACAACAAGGCAGTTAGCAACTGCACAGAATTTGTTTTAATTGCCTAAGATCGGTTTGGTTAGTTCAGAATTGCGCTTGGCTAAAAAAAAAGACGAAGAATAAAAATGTTTTTTGATTCAATTATCGCAGCAAAGTTGGCAAGAGTTAGTAAACTGTTAAGTAGACCTTCTTGCACTTTCCTGCAGGTTGTAGTACGAAAGTCTACTGCAGAGTGCAGAACGCTTCCGCCGTCGAGTGCTACCGATCAAACCGCGACTTGCAGGGTCAGCCGGGATAATTGTGTAGGGGCATGCAAATTAATGTAAATACACTATGTACGTTTACTTGCTGCGATACTGGTATTACTAGTTACCGGTCGAAGATGAAATTAATGTCAAAACATAAATTCTAATAATGTTGGTCCGTTATCAGCAGCTATATGCGTGCCTGGCTTACCACCGGACCGTAAAGAGGACGGTCAAGCACTATGCAGCACAACGTTCCTCGTAATTCAGCAGAAAACAACAATGTAAATCAATCAGTTCGGTTAAAAAGGCGATAATATTATTAAGTTCAGCCACCTGCGCGCAGCAACTAATCATACAAATGCTGGAAAAAAATATTTCGGGCCGGCACACTGCACTGCCATAAATGTTTAGAATGCTGGATATCAGAACGCTGTAACTGTACAATTATAACTTTTAACCTCGGACCAAATGCATGCTCCCGCTTGCTGGGAAACATCGAGCTCATATACCCCCTCCTTATACAAACGGCCTCCATTTGGACTACGGTGACACTAACGATTTTGGTTTTAATTAGTGTGAACCTGCGCAGGCGATTTGTTATGTATGCTAGCCGCAGCCGAATAGATGTACTACGGTGACCGGAGAGATACTCAATTTAATGGGACCAAAACCGTGCCATCGGTAGACTGGCCGGAACATTACCAAGTGACTGCAACAACGATTATTGTTTTCTGAACGCTTAATGTACATTTCAACTTTTTCATTCACTAGCGCAGGTTGAATGCACTGTTAACTGAATATTGCCGGTTAAACTTTTTTCTGGCGGTTTAAGACAGTTTTATCACCAAGCGTAAAGCAGCTGATAGATGGATATAACTATTTTTGATGGAGTAAGGCTAAAGGTTGAATTGTGGATATAACTAGAGGTCATCGAAACCCAATAAACTGACGACAGCATGTAATAATCTCAAATACTTAAGCCAAGAGAGTTTGCCGTCGCTAAACCCAACTAGACAGACTGACCGTTCCCGATCCTTCAAACGTCACTGTAGACATCAGCTAGCTTTACAACTTTCAAGACAGTTGACATTACCAGCTATAGTACAACGGAATCTTTTGGAAACACAACAGAATCGCCGGCATTAGGGACTCACACCACGAGTCATGAGACAATTATCAAAATCCTTACACCAACCACAGATCAAGAAATTATCGATTAGTTGAAGTGCCAGACACTCTCCAGTTGGGCTGTGGGCCCCTCTTAATTGGCTGCTTATGATGATTCATAACTCCTGTTATCAGTGTTATGGAATCATGGGGAACGTACGACTGCGCTTAATCAAGAGACGTACTAGCCATGACAGTTTCGAACTTTCGACGAGCTGCACCTTCCCAGACCAACACGCGCAACATCAGCAAACGCTCGATAAGATCGGTGACTTATCTCCTGCTTAACTACGAGAACTGCTTAACTACGATCCCGCGAAATTAATGACGACTGAAACCGTTTAACATTGGCTGATAATATCCGAGAAAGCTAAACATATTGCGAGTGCAATACGCTGAGAAGCGAGCATACATTCCTGCCGTGTTGGTCCTCTGCATTAAACATTTACTATCGTGCAACGCGAATACTCCTCCACACCGGAAACTGCTGTGTATAACAGCCTTTATCAGTCCAAAAAATGATTATAGACTGTATATGTGCTACAAGCGTTGTGTGGCTGTTGGGGATTACAGGCGTCTTGTGTTTTCAAGCCGGTAAGGTATCGGTTCGTTATACGGTTCTTCACTCTTACTACATCAACAACGCGTTTCGAGCAACACGATTCATCTTCACTCTTCCATTTCACTTTGTAGAGTCAGCAGATAAGAATCCTATGTTGTTCAACGACATCATTTGGGAGGAGGACAATGACAGCGGGCTCGGCAAATTCGTTCCCCAAACGGGATATCTCTCGCCGGATAGCTATTGGCCCAGTGATATTCCTTATGCATTACACGGATTTAGTGAGTTTACTGGTTTGATGGTTTGATCCAACTAGCGTTTCTCCATGCCTTTATACCAATAAGACCTTTTCAGGCGACGACGAACGGAAACTCGTGGAAAGTAACCTACAGACTATTGAACGGCTCACCAGCGACTGCCTCCGGTTTAGAGAACGCAAATCCGAGCAGGAATTCATTCAATTTGAGCGTAAAAGCGGATTTCCAGCAATGTACCCTTAATTACCTTATGTACTGAACTGCAGTAGTGTGGGTAGTCATATCATTCATATGGAATGTTTTCCCGTCAACAGATGTCAAGCGGGAATCGGGCGCCACGCCGGCCGTCCAACCCTAGTCAAACTCCACCAACAGTGCTTAACATCAGGCATCATACAGCATGAACTCCTGCACGCGCTGGGTTTCCTGCACGAGCACAGTCGCCCGGATCGAGATGAGCACATCAGCATAGTAGAGGATAACATGCGACCGGAGGTCAGCAAAACCAATTACCAGAAAATGTCGAAAATGGCCACGTTTGGCTTGCCGTACGACGCGGAGTCCATCATGCACTACGGCCTGGAAGTGTCTAAAAGTCCCGACAAACCAGCCATCGTATTCAAGAGGAGCCCGCCGCCCCGCTGGATGGGCCAGCAGTATGGCCTGAGTCCGCTGGATGTGGCCAAGATAAGGGCTGCGTACAATTGCTCTAAACTGACGTTTAAGGACGTCCCAAGTGTGGCGAATCAGGACGCCTGTGCTACTTGTGCCCAAAATGCTGGCAATGAGGAAAGCGAAGGTACATTAAGCCTGATTAAGGTGCATGCCAATTTACAGACTATCCAAGCTTGTCCCGTAATTTCCTGCATAAAGGTACAGATAGCGAAATGACACTATAGTTATCGGCCGTAGTAAGAAATCGGCGTAACCCATCAATTCATATTTTTCACTGTAATTTTGGATAGGAAATTACGGGACAAGCTTGTATATACCTGACCTGGGCAGCATTTTTGATTATCTAGCTTTGTCAGATTTTTCGGTTATGAGTTTTGTTGTAATTTTGAAGCGTACCTCGCTTCCCAAAAAGAATGATCAATCAAATACATCCTCTAAGTAGTATACATATCATATACTAAATATAAAATAAAACATAAATATAAATAGTATACACAGTTTTTCTTTTCTTCGGCTTTTGCAAATAATTTACCAATCAGTCCAAAAAATGACGAACAGTATATTACAGACTTCGTCGTCGACGAACGAGCCCTCGCATTCGTTTTTCCCATGCCGAGCATGAATACACTACCATTTACAAAGGAGCAGTGTGAGCGGCAGTTTTCCTCCGTGTGTAACATCAGTTTGCTGCACAACGAGATTGGGCGCTCCCCCCTTCGCTGCGATCCTAGCCGCCCTTACTACGCCGTGAAGTGCTATACAGCGACCGCTACGACCGCCGCCCTCCAGGCCACGTTCCGCCGCATGGCACAGCCGCCGGTGCGGATCATACAACTGCTGCTGCAGGATTCTCTCCACCTCCGCGGCGCAACACTGCAACCGATCCGCTTGCAGGTGATCGAGTTGGCGTTAGACGAGTGCCATACCAACCGCATGACGGGGAAACTACGCGGAATGGCGCTCAGCAATTTACTGGCTTTTCAAGCCAGAAAATGCACCCGTGGTCTGGCTATACGGCGACTGGATTTCAGCACCTCGCACAAGTTACGCGTTATTGAATTCTGGCAGTGTGTCATACAGTCGGTGGAAGTGGACAGCTTCTTCTATTTGCTCGATCTGCGTGCTTTGACCCTGGAATTGGGCGCATCCCCGGCGGAGGTCAAGAAGCAGCACTGTGACCCGCGTTTCGCCTGGTACCGACACTGGCTGTCCGGAAACTCCTATCTGATCAAGGAGCGCGAGTGGGGTAGTCTCTACAACACCAGCCATGAAATGTACCGCGGCCTGTGGAGCCAAAGATTTGAACCCCATAAGCTCTATCAGGTGAATGCTACATGTGGCTGATGCAAAATAAAATCTTAACCAACCAAAATGCCGTTTTATTCGTCTCCTGAAAACCAGTATAGCGAAATTAAGTACCGACGTTTTTCACATGGCGCACATTTTCACAATTTCGAATCACTGTCTCGTCTTGGCACAGATATGTATTGTGCCACTCTGGCCGGATAGATACTGAATAGTGATAACAATGAAATACTCGTAGTACCACATAAAATGCGTTCTCTACAGGTCAACACAACCATGCGGGTTACTACGCTCTAATATGGCGCGCAGCCACTACACTACACATACGCAGCATATAATTGCTGTTTTTATATACAGTAACTGTAACACAAGAGCACCACTTAACAAAAACTCATACATAATTTAAAGGCAAAAAACGCATCTGCCTATCTCCATCATGTCGCTGAAGGTACCGAGAACAGAAACTGCATTTCCTCGCTGAATCTCGATACCAATTCTTTGGCGTAAACTCGCGATACTCTTCCGAGGGTGAGCTGCCTGTGCCGTCCTGGATCGTTTTTCACAGTTCTTCGAAGAATTTCTTGGGCAGTAGTCCCCAATCCCCATGTACTCGTATGTAGCTCCCATGCCAGCGCTCAAACTATGTAGCGGTCTGCCAGCCCGTTATACTTTCCTTCTCCCGGATTTCCTGTATTTCTGGTGCACTCCGCGGCACCCTGAACGTCTGAGTGATATGTACGTTTGGGCAAACGACAACAAGGAGGGGAAACGGCAACATAACTCGGTTTACTGCTCACTTCGCCGGGCCTAGCCTCAACATCTATCGGAATACCAGATCAGTCTCAATGAGCAGGTGAGAGAAATTTTTAACTGGTTTCCCGCTGGAAAACCGTACCTCTGGGTGTCAAACACTGAGATTGATTTGCAGTCGCGAACAACAAACAGGATGACCTATCCAGTCAGGCTCGGCTGCGCGGCGTGAGCACAAAATAGAATGGAGCTTGGCTAGAGGCGCTACCGGCAGCATCACTTGGAAGCCTGCTGACAGACTCTGCTCTGAGAATCGCTGTTGGGCTACGCCTCGGAGCAGCTATCGTCTCTCCGCACCATTGCGTCTGCGGGGACTGGGTGGACGCTCGAGGCTACCATGGCCTCAGCTGCAAGAAAAGTCGAGGCAGGAAGCCCAGACACAGCAGCTTGAATGCTGTCTGTTAACGAGCATTCGCATCAGCCGGAATCGAAACAGAACTTGAACCAGCGGGCTTATGTCGAACGAATGGCAAGCGCCCGGATGGCGTTACGTCAGCACCATGGGAAAGAGGAAGAATGCTGACATGGGATGTCACCTGTGTCTGTACGGTGGCAATATCGTATATCTTGGCGACATCCGTGCGAGCTGGAGCAGCGGCGGCAAAGGCCGAACAGGAAAAGGTAACCAAGTACCAGAACATCACCCCGGACTACCTGTTCAGCGCTTTGGGCTTTGAAACGCTAGGACCAAACGGACCGGAAGCTTCCCGCCTGCTAACGGAAGTGGGTAGAAGGGTACGGCAAGAAACTGGCGAGGCAAGAGCAGCAGAATACCTACATCAGCGCATCAGCATAGAAATCCAGCGCGGGAACGCGGCCTCCGTTCAGGGAACAGCTGAGCAGCTCCACGGGGAGCAAACTAAGATCAGTTGTTCTCTGTCCTTAGACCTCACGAGGCTGTTTTATGCTGATTCAGTGCACTGTGTTGTGATGTTAATTGTTTTCTGTAAGCTGAATGGGTATCTAATAAAAACAACGCATTCGTTTATTACTTCCAGGATCGGTTTAGCAGAAAACTGTACATAGTAGAAAAAGAGCCGACGGATCACAAGATAAAGGGTCAGATTGTACGCATTGAAACAGACAACCTCACTGAAAAAATCACAGAAATCTCTCAACTCGCGCACAGCTGCACAACATAATATCAACACATTTCCGCTGAATGACGGGACAGTTGGCGACTTGACTCAGTTTAACGGATGGCACGTCTCGCTCATATCTTGCCGCTGCCGGACTCAATCTTCTTGACCATCATGTTGACCCAGCTGGGCCGCAGACTGATCTCGCTGTCCGTGGGCGGGTGCAGTTGCGGCTCCAGCTGCGAATAACCGCCGCGCGGCTGATGATGGCCGGATGTCTTCCGCGTGGCTTTGGCGATCTCCTCTACACAACACATACCCAACTTTAATTTGCGTTTACAGCAGTAAATTTTGGGGCTGTTATTCACTATAAACAATTATCACAAATATTATTTTATTGTAATATAAAAAATAAATCCATAAAATGTCGTTTATCGACAATGTACAAAACAATGTTACTTTTAAATAACTTTTTTAGCGAAAAGTTTTAATTATATAAATTTAAAAATAAATATTTTATTTTTTCTTAATGTGTATTACTTCATTTTTACACCGAAGATCCGGCGAAGTTAGATCCACGGCTTCTTTAAAACAACGTATAAGTCTTGCAATTATTAAAGGCAATGCGGCTGCCGTTTTAGGAACTTTACCGGGAAAGAATAAATTTGTTACTAATAGTGATTTTGGTTGTCTTTTTTCAATTCTTGATTGTGCAGTGCCAGCCGTAGTGATACGAGTCATGACTGTTATGTCGCGCTGTTTACACCAAAATATTATTACCATTTTCTGACCGCTCTATATTAAAATGTATTCGGTTGATTTACGAGTATTTACCGATTTGTCTGAGTTCTGGATCGGGCGGCGCACTGCTCTTCCAGTGGGCCTTCTCCTCGAGGGACTTGATCTTCTCCTGGATGAGTTCGGAGGGCGAGGCGCGCGGGCAGAGCATGGCGGTGCGGTCGGCGATGCGCGGCGTGCTGGGGGCGCTCTTCACTTTGGGCGCGCTCGGCCGGCGCTTGATGGCCGCCTTCCGCCGGATGCTCGTCTTCGTCGGCTTGTCCAGCGAGGAGTCTGTGCTGCCATAAATGCGTCGCAACTTCGGATGGGTCAGGTTCTCCAACATGGAAGGCTTACTCCGACCAATACGTTCATCTTCCTGAAAACAAAATAATTTGGACAATTAATTAAAATTAGTAAATAAATCACAAATAATCGAATTAAATTAAGAATAAATCGAATTAAACTAGGAATTGAGTGACTTAACTAAAATTAAATTCGACAAGCAATTAATCAAAGGTCAGTTCCACACAAAAAATTATTATTCACTAAAATAATTACTTTTATAAAGCTAAATTTATGAAAAACAGTGCGATAAAATTCGAAATAAATTTTCTCAATCATGGATAAATAAATAAATTATGTTAATTGTATACTGACCTGTTCTTTGTCGCTGTATACAGCAGAATCTCCATCGCCGCACGACAAATTATCCCCCGCCAGCGTCTCCAGCAGTTCCAAGTCCCGCTCGTAAAACCCGTCGGATTCGTTGGTCTCGCTGCTGCGACACGTCGTCTCGCCCGGCTGCTCCCCGTCGGCGGGCGACAGCGTGCCGGACATGCCGGAATCCATGCAGTCCGCGTCGAGGATCTCGGCGCCCACTCCGCTACCGAAGTACGAGCTGACCGGCTTGTTATCCTCGCTGTTGAAGCTCTTGATGATGGGCTTGATGAGGACGTCTTTGGTCTGCTTGTACGCCTTTCCGAAAGCGCTGCGCAGGCCTTTGAAACGCAGGGTGCTCGTGTCGCCGGCTTCCGGCGTTTCCGGCTCATCGATCGACGGTTTCCGTGATAACTGTCGGCGCGGCGTGGATACCACGGTTTCTGATTCCTAAAAGGTCACCACACCATTTGACAAATTTAATTTGATTACATTACGTTTTTAAATTTAAATAAATTTAAATTAACGAAATTAATAAAATAAAATTTTTTTATATATGTGCATAACTTTTGTTAAAGGAAAGGTCACAAAATGTTGGTTACGTACGGATAAATCTTCCATTTAATTATTAAAACTTAATTTTTAATTTAATTATTGACATTTAAATTAACATAATTAAATGAAATTTAATTTATTTAAACTTTTGTTCATAGAAAGGTCACGCTTATACGCCGGTTGCGTACTTGGAGGCTGACACTGGAGCGGCGCCGGTCGCCGTCGGAGCGGGACAGATCCATGACGTGCGTCTCTTCGTAGAGGAATTCGTCTTCCTTCATGCGCGGCGCATACGCGTCGGTGACGGAAACGTGGAAGACGGAGGTGGCTTTGCGCTCCTTCTCCTTCTTGGGCGGCTTCCCGACCGGCTTGACAAGTTTCGGTTCCAGCGTCGCATCGAAATCCAGGACCGGTGCGGTTTTCCGGCGCATATCGCGAACATTTCGGGTATCCTATGCCAGAAATTCCATTAATAATAATTTTCGCCAATGATGAAATACTATGTATAAATCTTCTGCAAAGTATACTATGTATAAATCTATGTGTAAATCTTCTGAAAATCTTCTGCAAAGGAAAAACACATAATTTTAAAGCTTAATTTGTGCATTTTGGATTTCGTAGTCTGAAATTTTTCTGCGTGAAAGTCCGTCATTAAAGCCATTACACTACAACATTGCATGTCTTACCAGTAAGTCTTCGCGTGAGTCCTTTGAAAAAGAAATATTTGTCTGTATGTTACGTTGTAATATCGATCGTGTTCACTATTCAGTAATTATTAATAAAACGATTTTTATCATATAAATCAAAATAACGAAATGTAGTACTAAACAAATACGATGTGCAGGTAAACTTCTCTAGAATAGGAAATGCAGTATCTGTTCTTGGGACTTTTAGTGACATGGTTGAGAAGGAAGATGTGTAATGGTGTATTTTGCCTTTAAATTAGCTGAACGGCAATGATGCCAAGGATTTTGTTCCTGTTACTTGTGCAATACGCGATGTAACAAGCGAAAGTACCGTAGCACTAAAGTGCAGTATGTGAGATGTAAAGAGAATGCGTTAACTGTAAGCGGTTAAATATACTGCAGCGTTCTCACCGTTTTGATGACGTATTCCCGTGCGGGGCTCTTGGTGCGGCGTTTGGCCAGGTAGTCGGGCGCGGCGTTGGCGGTGGTGAAGAAGTTGCGGAAGCGGCGCGTGGCGGAGTCGGTGTCGTTGGCCGGCTGGTTGACGGCGCCCAGCTCCATCACCAGCTGGCGCACGTGCTCCGGGATGTTGGCGCCGAAGTGCTTTAACAAGAGCTCCTTCAGCCGACTGGTCCAGGCCCGCTTATGCTCCAGGTTCTTGGCCTATTCACCGGAAACAGTCCTTAATTGAAATACAGGCTCGGGCAATGAGTACACCATGGATACGTACTTCAAGAGTGATCAACTGCGAATTTGTGGGATTGTCGAAGGGAATGACGCTGAAGAGCAGGGGACTCTCGGGGATCACTTCCGACAGCATCAGATTGGAATGCTGCAAATCGCAAAGAAATGACAGTCATATTTTTTTAACACCGATTTTTTTTATCAAACTAAACTACATAGTGTGTACGAAACGGCAGCCGATATATAGAGTTACACACGGATATAAATCCCACATTTCCAGCCAATAAAAATATAAATAACCACGCCTCTAACCGCAGATTGACATAAAAAAACATAATAATTTTACTCTGTTTTAATTTTGGGTAACAAGTTCAGCAATAATAATCTTTTTATGAAATGTTCTGGGCATCTGTAAGAAAAGAGAATAAATAATGTCTAAACTGTATCTTAATAAAACGTCCTTAATTTCGGTGAAATCTGTGGTCCTTGAGGGCCGGTTCGGGTCAGTTTAGAACTCGTTTTGCAAAAAAATATGACAGTATGACAACTGGACAAAAAGCATGTAAGATTTATTTTATTACAAATATTAATAAATCGCGGTAAAATTTACATGCGGCCGTTAGGTAGGCAAAGTTCTGGAAATTTTGGGAGACTTTTGCTGTCATTACACTACGAATGTAAGTCAAACATACACCTGTGGTGTATGAGGCCATTTTCCGCTGTTATTTAGTCGATACCGGCACCGCAAAATGGGTGTTAATTAAAACCGATTAAAAATTAAAACTGTTCATAAAATCAGGCTTTTGTTGTTTAAAATGGAATAATCACGACAGTTCATTAAATAGTCTATAAGCCGTACATACCGCAATATAGAATTTGAAATGGAAAGTGGAATCCTCGCGCTGCTTGACGATGAGCAGGCCGTTCTCGAAGAGAAACACGTTGCGGTCACTCTTGGCGCGCTTCCCGATGGAAACGGGGAACATGTCCTCCATCAGCAACTCCCCGAACTGTTGCGTGCTTAACTCCGCCTACAAAACATTTAACAACGCCCCGTCAACACTAGGATTGCATTCAAAAATTCCGGGATGTTTTTCAAATAACTTGAAATGTACTTAATTTACAACTGAATTATTTTAAATTTGTGCGACAAATATTTTCTGTTATAAACTACGACATTGTTTTAACTTTTTTGTTAGTAACTTTAATTTAATATTTATAAAATATTTTAAAGCCTATTTCCTGAATATTTTACTGTTGTAAAAAAAGAAATTAATAATAAATTTCATTTAATCGGCATTTAATTTGATGATTTTCTCTACATGAAAATAATTAAACAGTAATTTTAGCCGATTTAAAAAAAATTCCACTGACCGGAAGTTCGACCAACAGCACCTGCAGCTCCTGCAGGCGGACGCGGCGTTCCTTCTGGCGCTGCACCTCATTGATATCCTCCGCTAAACGCTTCATCGTCTCCAGCGCCCGCTCCACCGTCGCGTAGCCGTCGTAGTCGGCGTCGCAGCTGTCGAGGAGTTTGTCTAGCAACAGGTGGTACTTGAGCACCCGCTGGATGGGTTTTAACAGGTACGGCCCTAGAGGCAGGGCGTGGTGGGCGGCGGCTTGTTGCTGCTTGAACCAGGCCGGTTGTTGCTGCATTAAGCCGGCTAGGTGGGTGACGCTGGAGGGGTAGTTGCTGCAGTAGGTCGTATAAATCGGGAACTGTTCGCCGGCCCAGCTGAAGGCCGAGGCGATGTACGCCGGCCCGTACATGTCCGGCGGGATCAGCCGCTCCAGAAAGTGCCTGGTGAAAAAGCATAATTCTTCATTTACATATTTACTATTTATTTGTTGTATCGTTTATTATTTTATAATTTTTATTCCCTATTTATTTTCTTCATATAAAAAAACTATTTCTCGATTATCAATATCATTTGTAATTATTTAACTTATTTAATAATCGTCACTTGTTGCCTTCTGTTTTCTGGGCATTTTAAAAATCATTTAATTTTTGTGAGCGGGAATGTTTTTCTTTTAATATTTGTAAAGATCAGAAACTTTTTTTAAATTCTAAGACTTTTCCAGCTCTATCTGGGAAAAACCATTTACAGTTAGTTAAAAGAATCTTATGCGTTCGAGAAAAAAACTCTAAAAATCGCTGCATGCGACGACAACTCAAAACAACAAACAAATTGTGCATCCAAAACAACTCAAACACAAATACATTTCATGAAAAACGTTATTACAATAATCGCGAACTATCTTGTAAAGCAATTTGGCTAATTCTCATGACGTACTGATGGAATTCCCATATTTCTTCCAGGTTGCCGAAGACGGTGACGACGTCGATGGATGAGAAGAGCGAGGATTCGTTCATCGGTTGTAGATAACCCTGAAAACCACCAGCACTCGGTTAGGATGATTATTTTGAATCCGGTAAAACATTTTTGTTCGACAATTTACTAAGCACAGCCAGCTCCAGCGTGTAAAGGCTCTTAATCATCGGCATTAACGGTTTATCAGCTTTTGACCGGAAGTGCGCTGCGTCGGTTCTAGGGCAGGTGTTTGTACTGGTATTTACTCTCTATCAAGGGCATTAAATGTTGATGACTAAAGTCAATAAATCGTTATAAACCCAGGTAATAAAATGTCCAATTTTTTATTTGTTCTAACCATCGTTACTAATAATTTTCTCGTTGCTAAATAATGCTGCCTTTTATAGACAACCACTGTAATACTTACAGGTAGCCGTTAACGTCTTTTTCTATTTTCTGTCAATTAAGAAAGCTGTCATAAGCGCCAGCCGCTTCCTTGGACCGTGCAAAGGAGTATAAGTGCACTGTAGTGTAGCGGCTGCTGCTTCGGCCCGGTGAAAGAAACAGCTGAGAAACTGCATGGAAAATCTTAAGTGCAAAAAAAAAAATCTTTCAACTTTCAACATAACTGTAGCGAAATATTTTTTAGCAAAATTTTGGAAACATCCCCGGTCCAAGGCTAACGCCTTGTAGTAATTACATTAAAGGGCATCGATCTGCGCGTGTCCGCAGTATTCGCAGCAGACCGCCGCCAACATGTGCTCTTAATGGGCACACACAACACACCCCCGCCCCCGGCAAAAAGAGCCTTATACCCAATTGAATTGACCGCATTTCCCGTTATTCTCAAGGCGATGGTCCATAATTCTTGCGCTGCAGTACTGCTTCGATGTTTTTCGTACATACTAGCATAAACGGTTTTGCCATATATATGCAGCTGCCAAATCTACTGTATGTAATCAAAAATTATTATTATTTGTCCTCATGATAGAAACCGTAGTTAGAAAACTCAAAGAAGGGATTACACATTTTGTCCTCATTTCATAATAACTAAAGCGGCAAACGGGAAAATATCACGTTAAGTTATTAAGAAAAAAAACTAACAAGCAAACAACTAATATCCTTTAAAATATCAGACTTTAATAGACAGTACGTCAAGAACGCTCACTAAAGCCATCACTCTTCAATATTTCTGCTTTTAGCACTATGCTTCCGGGTGAGACTTTGAAAAGTGGTTATGTTACGTTAATGTTATGTTAAATGATAATAATTAGCGAAATAAAAGTACAATCGCAGTAAAATATACAAACTGCACAATGTATATCAAAGAGTCACATAGAGTCACATATATCAAAGAGTAATGCCGGCATTGAGTCATACCCGGAGCCCATTGGCTTTTTGCGCGAAAACGGAAAACGTCCGGATGGAGCTACGCGTTGGAAGTGGTACCGCGGACAGCCCTTAGTATGGGACGTTACTTGCAGAGACACGATGGCGGATTCATACATCGACGCGACCTCAAAGTGTGCTGGCGCTGCCGCCGAACTGGCTTGCCGGGAGAAGATTGGAAAATATAAGTCGCTTACTGATCGCTGTAATTTTGTCGCTTTTGCATGTGAGACTTTTGGCACTTGGTGTGAGACCGGCATTGTAACGTTAAAGGAGATCGGTAAGAAGTTGTTTTTAAGGACGGGTGAGAGTCGCTCTACTTGTTTTTTGTTTCAACGTTTAAGTTTGGAGATTATGCGTGGTAACGCTATGAGTGTTTTGTGCACGGTCCCTTCTCATGTTAATTGGGACAAATTCTTCATTTGATGATATTTGTTGAGCGAAGCTCGCCTTGTACATATTGAGAAATAAAGTGTAAATCAAAGAATCATATAGAGTCACATAGATATTATGTATATACACAGCAAAATATTATGCATAGTATGCATAGTAAACTGACCTGACAAATCTGCTGCAAATCACTGACGTAGTTCTTCTCCGTCTGGATGATCTCCTCCATGATATAGTGCGTCTTGGAGCCGGTGGAATGCGTGGACAGGCGGTTGCCGGTGCTGCCCTCTAAATGGTCCAGATCGCGGTCGCTGACCAGTGACAGGGACGACTGGTTGGATGAGGAGGAGGAAGAAGAGTTCCGCCAGGCGGAGTTGCGTTGCAGCTGCAGTCCGGAGTCGGAGGACAGGGTGCTGGTGGACTGGCTGTCGGGGTAGGGCTCCTCCGCCGCCACCGGCGAGTCGTCGGCTCCCGGGGAGGAAGAGGAGGGCGGGGCGGGGGTGGCCATGGGGAAGGAGTCCAGGATGTCCAGCATGCAGCTGCTCAGGTCGATGCCGGAGCCTACAAACATGGACAATGCAGGACGGGAAAAGTGGGAAGTGGTCAGGAGTTTTGCGGTTAAAAAACTGAATAATAAAATCAACAAACAGTGTGCAACAAGAGCAAATCTAGTGCGCAGGAATTGCCGGCATTAGGTTCGAAGTTTGGAATAGAGAAGTGGCTTATTCGTGCAATATATGCACTATTAAACGAAGCGTATAATTTTAAATCTTACATTTTGTAATGCGTGTATCGTTAGTCAATAATGACACTGGGAACGGCTATATCGCGATTTGATTTTGCGCGTTTACAGTACATGTTTGATGTGGCTGATTTACAGCGCTGACTTGTGAGTCACGGAATGTGGCACAGATAATCACTGATTAGCTAATGGTAGCACTTTTCATTTACGAGATTTCCAAGCCAAATTTAACCGATCGGGTTGCGTTTCGGGGAATACAAATCCCATCCTCAAACTTACATAACAACATCCCCAGGATTTTTCCCTAAAATTCTTCCCGTGTAGAAAAATAATTCAGATTAAAATTAAATTTTAAAAATTGAAAACTGCGTTATTATAAAAAAAATTTATATAAAGTAGCAAAACTGAATACCTCATAAAAATTTTTTTTTTTTTGCAGACAGGTCTATATCAGTGCCGAATTTTTGCTAGCGAAGTGTTTATTTATAACCCCGCAATTTCCGCAGTACAAAGCAGACGGAAGCCGGAATATTTATTAATAAATTAACGCCGACCATAAACCTGCATTCATTCCCGTGATTGGCACATTCCTCCCCACGTTGGCGCACACGTGAACGCTAATACAGGCGAAGAATGTCGTTACGAACGCAGCGGAAACGGCAAACCGGTCGCTGCGCAATGCAGAACAGTCAACAGCATGACTGACACGCGGGGCCTTCCGGCCAGATTGCCATCGCATGACGTACTGTCGTCCGCGACGGTTTCTTACAAACGTCACGATGGACCTGTCCAGCGATCAGCGATTAAGGGATTACATTCAGCGCGGATGTCAAATAGTGTGTCAGTGGTCAGTTCTGACACACGTTTGCACGGCCTCGATTTACGCTTTTCACACTGCGGATCCATCACGTTGCAATAACACACTTTCACGTAAAACAGTTTGCAATTGTTGTCTTATCAGTCACGGCCCCAAATTGCACAAAAGAAGAACACACAGAAGGCAAGAGAAAAAATACGCAAATTATGAGAAAGTTCCGGCTTTCATTTATGACACGAAGTGCACCGATTGCCGCGTTACTTGCTGGAATTCGCACTGCTTTCTGCTGCCTCACTCTCATCGCATTCTAACAATTTATTTTTTGTAAAAAATACTAACTATACAAGTCTCTAAAATATAGAAAAATTATCACAAATTAATGAGTATAAATAATAATAAAAAAGCTGTGTATAAAGATAGTGAATTCAAATGTATTAAACATCAAGTTAAATGCCTGACTTACGTTATGAATAGTAGTCCAGAAACCGTACTCAACAAAACTTCTGAACTGAAATAATTATAATGGTAATCCGTTACACTGGATGAATAAATTAAATCCAACAAAAGCTGGCAAACACACACGCGCTGCTGTATATAAATTCGTCAAAAACGGCACAATGCCCGGCAGTGATGCATGAAACAGCTGCCAACTGCAGAACAACTAGTCTCGCTTTCAAGTGCAAACAACGCGCTCTGCCAGGCTAACTGGCACGATCGACAGCTCCCTCATTTTAAACTTCGCAGCTTAGTCGCTATCAACCGGCCAAAGTCCAATGAAATATGAATGGATGATTGTTCCTGGCATTTACTGATTCGATAGGGATTATTTGCTCGCTTGACATACACACACTCTGTACTCCAGCAGTGTTCAGCTGATAAGGAAGTCTTGGCGCTTCCCGTCGCGCACCTGCAGCGCTCAACAGGCGCTGATTAGCCGTCAGCGGATTAAACGCACACAGAGCCAATCAGCTGATGCACGTACGTACGTACATGTACATCCGTGTGCGGTGCAGCGGATATACGCTACACAGACAGGTGCAGTATATCCGGTTAGTACACTTTCTGTACGATGCGCTCATAGACAGCCGCAGTAAATCCGGTTGATACGCTTTCTGTACGACACACGCTAACATCATTAACTGTTAAATGTCCGCTGGCGATTTTTTGCACGACATTTTGCACGCTGTGTCGAATCCTAAATAAGCATGGCCATTTTATTTCGATTCAGAATTCTCTCGGCTACAACCAGACACTACTGCTTTAAAATTTAGACGAATACCGGTAGCGTTAAAATTATGCGAACGCTAAACGGCATTTTTGTATGTACATGCATTTTTCCTTTTTTTCTAGCACAGCAGATGGCTGAGTTTGAATGGAAAGGAATAACTATAATAAATACGCACTGAGTGGAACATTTTAATGGGTTTTCGGAACAGCCAGAACAATACACTCCTTTGACGCGATGCACTGAACCACACGACGAAGGTCAGCGCGCGCAAATGACCGGAAGCAGTGTATCTCCCGATAACTTGTCAGGATGCCTCTTAATTAAAACGCGCAGCGTGTCAACGGATGCGCCGTGATTTACGATTACTGCATAATTAATAATTTCGCTGCGAAGACGATACGTCATTTCTTAAGTGGGTCAAGCATGTGCCGGCGCGTTTTTTCTATGAGGATCTTGAGAAAATATTCCAAGAGTCCACTGCATTACCCACTCGAGACCGGCTAAGCGAGAACAGGGGAAATCTCATCCAGTGACACCCTTTCTCCATCACTCTGCCCTCTTCGCACAACAAGCCCCGCATTCCCTCTTCATCAACACGGCCATCTGGGCGATATGTGCGGCAAATAAAACACCGGCCTTCACGCTGCGTGGAGGCCAACCGGGGCGATGGCTCCCGGCTGGGAAATCCATTTCACTAAACTAACACCGACAGATAACAAGCTCACACACAAATCACATTCCCATTCAGTGTCGAAAATACTCATCTTGCAAAATATTGACAAAAGCCGGTTTTTGTAGAAAAACAACAAAGTAATGACTGATCTTTTTTTCGAGCTGCCGAAAAAAATCCCATGTGGACGTACGCAAACTGCTGTGCTGACGTGCTGATATATGAACTGACTGATGCCGAATAAAAGTGATTCTGATCACAAAAAGTCAGTTTCACCGTCCACGAGAATGTGGCCGACTTTCGTAGTGCAACGGCTTCAGCTTAGGTGTATCCAGCTTAGGTTCAGCTGATGTAGGCCAGAGAAGTGTTGCCGCGTGAGCTAACTACCACAAAAATAATTTTGAAAATTTTCTTTTCAATATTTTTTGTCCAGTTGCCGAAGTTTTATTTCGGAACCGTTTCTAAATTAGAAGAACTGACCACATAATCTAAACTAGAATAAAATGTTTTTCAGACCACCCAGAACAATTTTTTAAAGCGGAAAGTAATTGTAATATCATCACTTACAAGTTATTTTAAGCAGAACTTTTTGCTTTTTCTACAAAGACTGATTTGTGTTACACACACAAAATTTTTCCATTCTTTTTATTTCACATACTCGATCATTAATTTTTAAAATTTAGATTATGTACCCAATACTTTCCAAGCAGCTGTTGACATTCTTTCCAGTTTTAATGACCGGTTTCGAATACTGTCGAAATTTCTCCCTAACGAGCCGGCATTTGTCAAAAGTGAAAAGTGCAGTTTTTGATTGAACGTACAAATTATAAAAAAATGTCCGGCAGAACAAGAGATGACCGCCGTCGGAGAGAGCAATTGACCTATTTGTCCATGCCGCTAATGATACGTGTGCATCGCTACCGAAACTTCGAAACATCGCTGTGTTCAAGTTCTTCGGTAGGCGAACGCATTTCGCGATTTTTACTTCATAAAACGCTAATCACAGGAGTAATCCGCAAATTGCCATCACGTTCGCGGCAGGCAGGCCAATAATCAGGGCAGTTTTGGCGATGTTTCTTTGACGCGGAGGTGATTTACGAAACACCTAATCAAAGCGGGCCCTTCAGCCAATTCGAGTCTGCGCCGTAGCTGGCCGTGTAATTACGTTTAACAGCTTTTTCTGATCTGTCTTAATGGCACTTATTCATGGGAAACTGTGACGAAAAACGCTCGAATTCTGCTTCCCACCACAACAGTGTGTGTGTGTGCGGCTGTGCTTGTTTCTTTAACAATTCTTTCACTGTTATTACCGTTCTTCAAAATTTCGTAGAGCGACGTAGTGAAGGGGCTCTAAAATGACACAGCATAGTACTGTACTGTACACTGTGCTTATACTGAAAAAAAGCCTGCTGTTCTTCGTAATACAGTAAATTCACTATAACTTTTTTATTTCAACCATTTAAGTGATTTTTTCCGGCTATTTCCTAAAAGCGCCCAACGTATTAATTTTATCCACCCAATGCGTAATTTGGCATGTAAATCGCTAAAAATTTTTATTTTTATTCAAGGGAGTTTTAATTTTGTGTGCATACCAGAAATGTTTTTCTATACTTACGATTACTTCGAAAGCAAAATTTTTTAAACTAAAATGACCAAATCGGTAGAACTTAGCTCAGAAAATTAAAAAAAAAACAAAAAAAAAGCGTAAAGAAGTTTAAAATCAAATCAAATTAAATTATATAAAAAACATGCAATCTAAATTGTAAATAATTAAATTCAACAATTAATTACACAAATCAAGAATCAGATCGAGAAACTGCAGAAAGTCCGCTAATGCGATTGCAGCGCAAGAGTGGCGGTTACACAATCCGCAGAACCGCTGCCAGCGTAGTTGCGGCCGCACGCGTCGTCAATAGCGCAGCACACACGAATTGCTTTTTGCGTAAATCCATAAAATATTTACAATTCATGCACTCCGGCGTTTTTTCTATAAGAGCGATGTTTGGCGATTAAGGAGCTTAAGCGCACAATGCCGAAGATGCTGATCGACTGCGAGCGGCAGAGTGCGTCGGTTAGCGCGCTGCGGTTCCCAGCATTGGCTGTATTGTGAGAGCCGGCCCCGCTGGCCTCAATTGCCTAATTGCGCATTGTGCCGGCTGCAGAGCCCCATCGCCACGCCACTCCACGCCGTCCATCTGCCGTGATTGATGGACAACAAATTACCTTCTAAACAATACTTTCCATGATCGCAACAGACTGATACACAACACAACTAAGACAGTCAACAAACAACCATTCCACACAATCAGACGCGCTCATTATCAACAATGGCAAAAAACAAGTGTCGCATTACGCGCAGATCGACTGAATTCTCGCAAAAATTATGGAAATGAAATTTCGTTTTTTTACGACAAAAACTTTTTTTAAAAAATATACTTTATAATTAGTAATAACAATTTAAAAAAAAATAAGAATGTCCCTTGCCTACCGTTTCGCCGCGGGTCGGTTTTAATAGATTTCGTAGTGCAACGGCTGCAAACTTTGTCAAGTTCTCCTCCTCGTTCTTATTTCTGTGTTAGTCCCAATATTACAGTAAAAGGTACAAAAGTTTCGATACCGCTGTTTTTTGGTTTTATCAGTAATTGTGTGGCATTTTATTGATCAATTTGAACCGACCAAGCATACGAGTATCATAATAATATTTTTATTTTTGATATTTTGAATATATGTGTATTTAGACAGTTATAATTACAAAATTTGTCAATATTGCATTTAATAAGCATTAAGTAGTAGAAATTTTTTGCACTCTACGCTGAAGTGAAGGAGAACGTAAGAAGATTTTTGCTTTTTCTTGCGTACTACGAGCACGAGCACGTAGCAATGAAAAACGTTAATTAACTACCAAACATTAGACAATTTAGCTATTTTCGTATAACTTTTGTTATTTTTAGTTTGTCGTAATTAATTTAAATTTTATATTTCGCATAACAACCGTTGCAAGGGCGTAGTATTCTTGGTATATTTAAAAGTGGATCGATTAGTCAAGAGGCAACACGATGATTATAGCCGGGGATTGGGTTGGGCAGTGCATTATCGTGTCGCTGAATGGAGCATCGCGCCATCTGATGACTGGGTGGGATAACGTTGGACAGCGGGTCAGGCGAGCTGCACATTACGCTGATTACACCGGCATGGCTAAACGGCGCGGCATTCTCCATTTCAAGCATTTCTAGCTGATCAATGAATACACCATCTCGCGGGCAAACATTGGCCGGACACTGTACAGTGCGACAGTGCGCTGGCCGGAAACGGCCGGAAGCGGGCAGAAAGGAGAGAGAAGGCCGTTTCAAGAGCACGCGCAGAGTCTTGTCCAGAGGAGACGCAACTAGCCCAGTCAACAAGAGACGTATTTCCTTTGCAGCACGCTTCCGTTATGCGGCCTAATCGCCATTCTCCAACTGCACTCAGATAGCCACACACGCGCTTATCGTCCATGTTCCGCTCTTCTCAAAACATAACACATCCGTCCTTGTGAAAACTTATACTCAGACCAATAATCAACGGATAATATACAAGGCAGTCATACGATACGTTAAAGCGACAAAAATCCCTGGATTAAGAAAACGCAAAGGAACTTTACGATTCAAGATCGAGTACCCGAATTAAATTTACTTGTGATTAATTATTAATTATAATATAAATAAAACCTACAAAATAATAATTTTGCTGTAATGAAAATGCTGGGTGTTTTTTTCATGCAACAACGATCGCCATACAACGGCAAATTTTACCTATTTCAAAAATATTTCATTTCGTATTACTTAAAAAAGCAATTATTGCTCACCTTTGATTTATATCTGTGGATAAATTTCTGTACATACTTCATAAATTCCTTAACAAATTGTTCTGTCAGTTTTCACTGGAAAAATTTAGTTCTGTCTTTTAATGTACAACAGATAACTGTAAGAACGTACAACGCGCAGATTATTGTGATAGCATCCGGATAAAGGAACGCTCTGCAGCCGCTGCACTACGAAAGTTTCCAAAAATCATGACGCAGCAGCAGCATTCGTGTTGATGGTGGGACGGGCACAACAATAAACTGCATGCAGAAATAGAATGCAGAAGGCGGTTAGTAGTTTTTACGTTGTTTTTTTTAATTTTCTGGTTACCACAGTCCACAGTAATGTACCAGTATTGTTACACACACACGTTTGACAAATTAAAACTTTGAATAAAAATCGTTGTGCACGTTAAAAGAGTGGCAGTAATACAACGCGACAATTAGCCGGGAATTTTAAACTGATTTCGCATATTGATCTGCATCTATTTCGGGTGCATTCTCCGCGGTCGAGTGGCCCGTAAGAAAATATTTGCTACAAGCCGCTACATATCGCATATCGCCCGGATCACCATCCGATCCGCCGCATCCAGCATTTATAACAAATTCAGAGTCCCACTGGCCCACTGCACTGTACACAGTGCGTTATACGCATACACATTAAGCAGCTCGCAACATTTCCCCGCTTATCACAACACCGTGAACAGCCCCAAAAAATGGCCACACGTCACATTAGAATGCTGATTAGCTCCGTCCGCCGACATCTACAGCGTCATCAGCGCCATCAATCGCGTGCCGCGTAAACTGGAGCGACAGTCAAAAATGCCAAATTACTCGTGATGGTCACCGATCAACCTTGCTTAATTACTATCAAACAAATTAAACTGCCCCTGTGTGCGAACAGTTATGATTTTCGTTTTATTACAGCAATTATTTTTCACCGATAATTACAATGCGATTACCACTTCAACCAGCGATTTTGTCGTTTCACTACTGAGCACCGCTGCACGCCGGAATATTCACTAATTTGCAACGGCTTTTCGTTTGTGTTTGCGTTTTCGATATAACCGAAATTAGACCGACCATTATAAAGCAGTAACTGGAAATTCTTCCATTTCCCATACTTTTTTAGCCAGTTGAGAAACTTTTCCACTAAATTAAAGAGCGACTCTAGATCTGGTCAAACTTTAAAGACAGATTCCACTGTAAATAAACCGGTTTTGCAGTATATACTATAATATACTGTTGTTTATAAAAATCAATTATTCTTACTCGTATTGCACGTGACACGCTGTAACCTACAAGTTACGACGCGTATATTTTCATATGTAAAAAAAATAATTTTAGTGTTTTTCATATTTTCGCTTTTTCTTATGGGTCCACGTCCAGTCAGTCAACTTTCGTGGCAATAGCAAATACTGAAAAATCAGCACAAATAAAAATAATTTCAAGACGCGCAAAATGCATAAGCCGGCAAAATGCAAATAATCATCAGAATTAAGTTACGCCGCCACTGTTTTTTTTCCTGGTGCTTAATGTCGCTAATGGGCAGTGGATAACCTCGTCGTGAGGAGCGAGCCGGGCCGGGCCGCACAGCTATACAGCGGCACTTGAGCGGACAATTGCGTAATTGAGCCGGGCTCGCTCTCGGTATAGCGGCGCACTGCACAGGGCAATAGAGTGGCCCTGCCGACGGCAGTCAACCGCGACGGGCCCCGGCCACTTGAGGAGCACCTCCAAGGTCCCCTCTCCACGCTGACCGCCGTCGCCATCCATCGGCCAAATGCTACATGCACACTTTACGCAATCGCCGTATTAGCGTTTTTTCTTTTCTTAAACGCTGTGCGAATCCCGCACGCCGTCCGACAACAGCACTCATCAGCGAATTTTAATTCCGCATTGCGCAATCCCAGAAATTCGCTTTCTTCGAGCCGTACATGCAGCGAGAAAGCCATTCTTCAGTGCGTCGAGAAAAGCTCGGTATAATTATGTTCTGCCAAAATGTCTCTTTAATTTTTCAATACAAGTAAAAGACATATCTAACCGGGACAGAAAAAAATAGTGAGAGCCAAAAAGCAATTTCTTCATGGTTTCTACTCGAAATCTTTAATTAGTGCACGTTGCACGTAGAACAACGTATAGGATGGAATTCACCGTTTGCAGCCGTTGCACTACAAAAGTCAGTCACGGCATTCGTAGGTATTGGCCCGTTATATAAAGTTATTAAAAAAAAGAGTATTTTTAATATTGTTTTCTTCTTAAAATCCGTTAAGGCATTAAGTAATTCTAATTACTAACTAAACTTGGAAATATTTACTAGCTAGTTCTGGACGATTACAGCAGACTTTTAACTTAAAAAAACTAAAATTTAAATGCGGAAATGTAATTTAACGCAGCTAACTACCGACACGCTGATCGAAATTAGTTAGCCGTAAAAACACGGCATCCCACACTCCAATAGATTAACTGGGCGCGTCTTTACACGGATTTGTTTATACTTCCGGTTGGGCCACACTGTTTTACTGCAGTATCTCTCTCCCACACGCAAGACAATCGCCATGTTTAAACAAGCCCACCCCGGAGCCGCCACTTTCCCAGCAGCTGAAGGCAGTAGCCAGCCATTGGGGCGTCTTAACGGTGGTCTTACCGAAAATCTCTCGCCATTCCGCATCCACTTTGTAATCCGCCAAAGTAGTCCGCTGCAGCGCCGCCGGCGGCATAATGATCATCAAGATGCGCCGATACACTGCCTGAATTATGGTGATTACAAGTGCCAGCTGTACTGTAACATCACGCTAGCAGACAACGCCGTCTCTTCACGTTCTACATGCTCGCCGAGCCTGATCTGACCCGGGGCCGCAACACACCAACACCAACATCAACAACACAATCAACCGCGACGTGCTGCGCAGTCTAATTATCTGGCAAATTTATGCCTCCCCCGCAAATATGTATTCCATCACGAATTATTCTAGGGAAATATCGCAGACAGTAGTGGAGATATTTAGCGAATAAACGGGAGGATTTAATCCGTATGAAAATTGCAGTGCCCCAGCTGGCGCGACGGGGTCATTGGCGATACGAGAATGATGGATAATACACGGCCGATCGATTACGCGGATTGGGGATTTATGCTGAAGAAGAAAGAGGAAGTCGGGGCGCAGTCGACCGGCGGTCAGCGGTGACAGGCGTTGTTTTGAGAAACGAGTGTATTGAGCGGATATTGTATGCAGATTGCAGATATGCCGCACCATCTGGCGACTCTCACTAAAATCTGACTGCACGGCGCAGAATATCGCGATGCTGAGTGAAGTCAATGGAGACCCGGCTCATTGACCAGACACGTACGAGTGTGCGCGTACGAGTGCAGCACGCTGCCGGCGTACGAAAACGGCTTTACCGGCGGTGGTGGTTGGCTAGCGGCGAAGTTTAGTTTTTTCATCGCAGTTTGTATTAGAAACTTAAACAGTTTTAGGCCGTTTTCAAAACGCTTTCACACAAAGCTGCCTTGAAATGAAATAAAATTTCAAATTTGGAAACACGATTTTTTTTAAAAATTTACACCGCTTCAGATTTTCGAAGCCCCGTTTGATCCAGAAATGGTTTGATTTCAAGCTCGAAAATTAATGTGAAACGTTTGACATTGTGATTCGACTCTAATCGGAGTAGATACTTGCAGTTATCGTAAAAACTGATTGTTAACGAAACTTGTTAACAAATTCGTTTGCCTTATTTTTCCAAATAAATGGAATTAAAAAATATGATTATTCTTGCCCCTTCCGTTTATCATTGCCATGGGCAGTCAACTGTGACCGGTATGATAGGGCCGTTGTTTACATGCTGGGCGGAGGCTAGCCGCATCTCCATACAAAAACGGTTATTTTGCCGGCAAAACGATTAACGCCGGCGTCACTCGGTAGAAATAACAACGTTAACCATGCTAACCCGCTCTCGACTTCTCACCACATTGCTCAACGTTTTTCTATGTGTTGTGAGGGGGACTAATACCGTTATTATGCCAGCTTGACCAGCCGGCTTAATGGTGTCAAACACGCTGCAGCTGAAAACAGGCAGCTGAAAAATTAATCAGAATTCCATCCTGGTCAATGCGATTTTTTCTACGCAGGCGTCAAATTACGCTGTTCAATACAGCGTCCACTAGCACAACTGCACAACACCGAAAATTGTGTGGGTGGCTTTTGTCGCCGGGCGGAAGCGCTGGTGACAATTTTCATCAGCAACGTGTAAGCGCTGAATTAGAGAACAATTTTATAACCCCGCAAAAACGAGTTCACCGGACTCGCATCCGACATGCGAGCGCTATCGGATTCTCTTCAGTTTTACCGCACGCGCATCGTAAAACGCCTGATGCGGCGTTTTTTGGCACTTTTTCGCTAAAATAAAAGCCCCGGTAATGTGAAACCGCACTCCACCGTACGACCATAAAGTGGGTCGAATTAATCGGCGAAAAAGCTGCTTAACGCTCACTTGGATAGCGATGCGTTATTAATCAGCGGGAAAACTCGCATGGTGTCAAACAGCAGTTTAATCAGTTTAAAATGTCCGTGTGGTTATGAACTGTACTGTATGTAGGTCAGGGAATAGAAGACCGAGACACGCCAACCGGCAATATTTTCCCGTTTTGACGGCGTTTATATAACCAAGTACTGAGTGGATGGGGCAGTCGTAAAAACGCCGGTTTTTACGGTGTAGTTTGCGCGGCGAAATGACCACGCGGTGGAGTCTATCTCCCGTATCGATTTCCGCGTGATTATGGGTCAGTTTGTGCATCGGATCGATCAGCACGATCCCTGATGCAATCACGGTAAATGCGTATTGCGGACGACTGCTTGACCGGCGAAAATGGACGCTAAATTGTCGGTGGAGTTTTGTTGCGTGGAGAGAATAGTGATATCGGTCAGTTTGGGTTTTGCGGGTGCCTAATCAACCGGCGAACTTGACCCCCGCAGGCGGGAGGTTAAGTACTCACTAAGTAATTATTTCACGAACTAAATTGATTAGCAACTAAATGTACAAAAAAAATTTATTCTGTCCTTGTTTTAATTACGACAAGTAGAGACTTTAATAAATCTTGTCTGCAAATTACTTATACACAGTATAACTTTCGGAATGGAGAACAATGAAATTTTGTTAAAAGGTAGTGCCTCTAAAAATTCAATACAAAACGGAATCACTGGACAAAAATATTGGAAAACTATTTTAATAAGCAGATCGTTCTGTGAATCAGAATTATAGAACCTCCCATGTCATGAAATTGGCAGCGATGCCAGCTGCAGAATTGCAGCCGTTGCACTACGAAAGCTGGACATAAGCATCATTGACATGGAAAGTAGGCAACGCCTCAACGGCAGCTAATTTGTTCGATAAATTAATTAAATTAGCTGCTAGAAAAACAACAATAATAATAGGAAAAAAAATTTTAACGCTCTAAAATAATTTTAAAATTATGAAACGCATCCAGGAGAAAGATCCTTCTGAATAAAACCACATCGAAAAATTTCAAAGGCGAAATTAAAAGCACGGAGGAAAGGAAATGTCCTCCATTATTTCACGCGTCATTTACTTGGCGAACAAAGCATGCCAAAAAACTCCAGCCGAGAAAAATGGATGGGCGCATTAATTCGGCTGCGAATGTAATCTATGTAGGCCAGCGGGGTTAAATGGGCCCGCAAGTGGCGTGATTCTTCCGGTCGGGCATTGCCGGTCTGCCCATTAAATTCCCACACTTGATTGCGCTCTCCCGCACCGCCGCGAACCGGCCGTCTCAAGTGACCAATAAGGATTAGGCCAATCGCGTCAATGAGGCGAAAAACTCGACAATGCCACAATTATATACATAGATATTCAAAAGTGTGTCAGTGCGCACAACGTATACGCACATATGCCACACGTGCCGGAACTGGATCCCGCGCGAATGTTGGTGTGTACACAGCGCAGCAGCTGATGGAAGAACATGAGTCGCTGTCTTGACACACATCTCGCGCTGTTGTGCTGAGTGACAGCGTCAGCGGACAAAGAAACAGCGGATTACACGGCGCTGTGCAAACACACAGCGTGTCAAGCCGCAGAATCCGTTACGGCTGCGGCCGACGGGCGGCTGCATATTACACACCGGGATTTCTTTCAAATTTGCCGGTTTCCAAGTGACTCGCTAATTAAAATGTTCGAAACTTTGGAACCGAAAACCGAAGGCGCATTAAAAAGGCTTCCCGACAAGCCGCCACCTTAGGCGGTTGCAGAAACGGCAGCGCACAGCATTCTTCGTAAACGCTTTAGTAAAAAAAATTGTTTTTATTTCTGTGGCTTTAAAATATTATTACCTAGTGCTTTCGAAATTCAAAATGTTTTATTAAATTGAGAAAATTCGAAGATCAATGAAAACGCATTTCTAACAAGCTGCCACCTTGGGCGGTTGCTATGCAGTAGCGCATAACTTTGTTCGTAAATCTTTAATAATTCATAACAGTTAAAAATCCCTTCTCCAAGATGTTATTACCTTTTAAAAATATTATTAATGACTCAGATCCAAAAAATTTATTTAGTTGACTGTACCTTGTCGTTGGATACATCCGCCACACATCTCAACAATGCCGCTATTACGCAGCGCGCCCCGGAAGTTCCCCAGTGACACATAGAGAGAATTGCGGTACATTTTCACATCAACACATATCACTGCTTGCAAAACATGCGGAGAAATTGCTATTAAGAAATCAGCATGTAAAAAATTCAGAACGAATGCTTTGGAAAATTTCATGACCAGATTGCCGGAACCATAACAAACCAGTGTTGTGTTGGGCTATCGCGAGAATCGAGTGCTAATCATAAGACAAGAAAATGCGCAGTTTGTGCTGATGCCGGGCATAATTCGGCGGTGAGCTGGATTCCACTGTCAATACCATCTCAAGTGGACCTTGTGCAACAGCGTTTGCTTAAGAATGGCAACACTTGCAGTTTTTTATTAAACAACATTGCCTTTATCTGTTTATGCCAAAAATTCGATTATTTTGCGGAACGGATTATGCAAAACAATGAATATGCTTATTGGTGAATTTGTTTTTCTTATCTTATTTACTTTTTTATTTTTTTCTTGTATTTTTTTTATATTTTATTCTAACGTAAAATGATTTTATTGTAATTATGATCTTCTTATTTTATTTTTTTCTATTTTATTCTTATCTAAAACTAATTTTACTGAAATACGCATAAAATAGCAATACAAATATTTTCTAAATATCGTTTTCTGATTTTTTTAAAATAATTTTTAATATCGTCGGCAACTTATTTATATGTAAAAATAAATTTATTAAAATGCGCGGGAAGTTTCTTAATTATCTAAACATTTTTTGCCAGGTAGCTGCCACGGTGGGCGGTGCAATATGAAACAGCGCGTTGCCGGGTGAACTGGTTTCGGCCGCAGTCGGTTGTATCATCTCACGATTTTAAATCCTATAATTATATCGGTCTAGATTTTTCGCTTAATAATTGGGTGGATTTACAGAGATTTTTCGCTGTCGCCGGCTGAACAGCGCAGTGGGCAGGTATGGTATCATTTCCAGTGCGATTAAAATTCCTCAGCCTACGCGTAATAAATTACCGGTTAACGCTGACCAGTTCAACCGATAATTTAACCACACCACTCAAAATGTCAAGAGCACTTGCAATCCTCCACCGCGCAACCGTGCCACGCGGTATCGAAATCGAGCAGCGGAAAAGTTATTATTAAATCGCCATATAACCGACCGCGACACAATTAAAAATGGACAACGGTTGTTCGAGCGCGCGACGGAATCGGCGTTCGGCCGCTATAAAAAAAAATTCCATTGGGAAATTTGATTTTTAATTGGAACCCCGCAACGAAAAAAAAACGGTGTAAAGAAAAGAAAACTATGAATACCGAAAATCAATTGCAAAATTATCATGTACATTTTATAATAAAATACATATATTATTTTACTGAAACCTGCATAATAATTTTAAATAAAATAAAATGCTAGAAAAAATAATAATTAATTTTTAAATGTATTAAATTTATATATACGAGTATTTTTTAATTGCGCTAATGTTTTCTAATTTTTCCTGATTTGTCTATTATCATTTGACGAGATGATGGTGATTAATAATATAGCCCATCATGCATGGAGAATTTTTCCGATAAGAATCGCAAACATTAGCCTTTTCAGCTGCTCAATGAATGCGGAATCCATCATTCTATCCATTCCGGTGTGATTGCGCTGCGTGGTCGGCTCATTCGCCCGCCCGCGCCGTCATTGATCACGCATCCCTGACAAAGTGCTTCTGTTTCACTCTGCTCTGTAGTCTGTTCTCTGTACTCGCTCTCCCGTCGTCCGACGGAGCCAGACACTGGCCTCAACTGACCGTGCCGACAGGTTGCAGCGGACAGATTCTTTCACCGGAAAACCGGGCGGACGGTGATTAAGGCATTCCGCCTCCTAATTACCGCAGCGGAGAGCTGACTGCTTTGAATTATATACGTTTAATCTTATTTACCCATCAAATGGGCATTCAAATTTTGCCGGTTTTGTATTACAGGAATTTTACAACAATTTCCGCGGAAGCTAACGTAAAAATATTTTTTTTAAAAGCGCGGAAAATTTTATAAGGATTTTTGGAGAAGCTAGTACAAAAAAATAAATATTATTAAAATACGCGGGAAATTCTAGAACAATTTCTGCGGAAACTAACTCAGAAACAATTTTGTGAAATTTCAAAAAGAGTTTTGCGGAAGCTCTTGTTCAAAAGATTTTGTTGAAATACAATTTAAGGTTTGTTCAATAAGGAAGTACTGTACATTGTTAAAATATTTAGCCTAACGTTGTTTACTACACAAACACTACAGCAAAAAAATCTGAACAAGGAAATTCATTGTGGTTAAGAGAAGCAGTTAAAGAAAAGCGGAGCAGCGGCCAATTTGGTACTTAGTGAACCGTTTGCAATTGCCGCCAAGTACCTCGTACTAACCCGCACAAACACCGTAAATCCACATTGGCCGGCATTTATGCACGCATCGCCGTTTTCGTTTCACTCTGGTTTTCCGCGATGGAGTGAGAGATTTAAGAGCAATTTCAATTTCTCTCGGCAATCTGACAGGCTACCCAACGTGTAGAGCGACGGGGATGAATGGTGTTATATTGTGCCAAGAGACAAGTTTATAAGCTCATCATCGACGACGCTGAACAAGATGCGCTTTTTTATATGTACTCGTATATCGGCATGCCGATTAATTTCTTAACGGGGACAAACCAGTATATTAACAACATGCACCGCTGACGCAATCTATGCATCATCGCCGCGCCGGCTTCCCATTAATCACACTTTACGAGGCTCCAAGACAACAGTATTAAGAATTTGCAATTCAATACCGCTTACCGGCGTGCAACGCTGGATTAATCGAATTTCAGATAAAACACGTTAAACAAGTGTTTTTTTTTGCAACAGTACAGCAAACAAATCCCCAATATTAATAGCTAATTTCCCATAATACAAACTGGTGCAAAAAATACTGAAGCGACAAGAAAAATCGCTATATTTTATTTCTAGGAATGCGCCGCAAATTCAGCCGGAATTCTTGTTCCACAGACATTTGGTCAATTTTTGCACTGTTTTTGTCAGATAAATACGACGCCGTTTAACAATTATTACGTACTATTCGGCTGTTAAATCTTTTGTCGTTTTTACCACGGTGTTATTTTGGTCAACCATATTCAGCATTAAATTGTCTTTTAACTGTTACGACTGCGACCCAATAAAGCCATCAACTTAACGGCTGTCTTACCTAATTTCCTTTTTCCTCCGATAACCAGCACGTTACGCTACGCTAATTATGATTAAACGCGCGATAAAAACGCCAATCCCCATAAAACGATAATAATCCATAAAAACGTGGGGTAAATAAACGGCAATGATCGGTGTGTGCGGACACGGTAAGGAATTATACGGCAGCCGTTCTACCGGTCGATCTAGACTGATGATCAGATTCGGATGGAGAGCAACGGTGAAAGATGCAGAACGGTGTATTCAACAGATGGCTGACAGTTGGATTTTCCGGTTTGCTGCATTCCGCGACAGTGTTGCAGCTGAATGAGAACAGGTAGCCGGTTGAGACAATTCAGTCATCAGTGGAACGAATATACCGGGGGTTGTACGTACGTATGAGTGACCAGTACAGCGCAGTGTATGGTAGCCGGTTGAAACAATGCGGTAGAGCGGATATACCGAGAGTTGTACGTACGAACGAGTGACCAGCGCAGTGCCGTGTATTGTAGCCGGTTAAGACAATAACTCAGTCATCAGTAGAGCGGATATACCGGGAGTTGCACTTGTACGTACGTGACTGACCAGTGCACACGTATACCCAGCAAAACGGCTTTTTAATCTGAAAGACTGAAAGCCGGTTGAGACAATGCAGTCATCAGTGGAACGGATATGCCGATATGCAGGAGTTGTACGTACGCACGTGGCTGACCAGTGCACACGTATGACCAGCACCGGCTATAGCGGATCTAAATCTGGTTGGTCCACTTTGGTCGTGATTTACCGTTGAACACACAGCGCGCATCGGAATCCAGCACAGTGCACAAAATGTCATGCTGATGACTACCAAACAGCTGATTAATCGCCAACCGATGCACCGGTAATGCCCGCTGACAAACGCTTGTATTAACCGTGTGCGGTGCTTCGTTTAACTGCATTTACACGCTGCTAATTAAATCAAGTAGTGTTTTTTGATTGAATAGATGCGTTGTGAAGTATGCGATGCATATTCAATTACAGAGATCGAAGTCTGACATCGATCGCTTCATTAACACGTAGCGCTACGGCAACCGCCGTCGGGTGGCGGGATCAGCGTTGCAAGCGGCGCACGTGCGCGTTATCGCTGAATGCCGGTCGGTGTCGATTAACCGGTCCATATGCAGCTTGTGTAAGATAAGTCGTTCCTTTCTGGCTACTGTGATGACTGCCTTCTGCACATGCTATCCAAGTGCTGCAGAATTTTAGTTGCCTGCTGCAGCACATGTTTACAGGATCTCGTTCGCCATGTTGTGCTCCTGCTCGCTGCTGACCGCTATCGGTCTCCTGGCGGTCGCAGTATTCTTTGGCAAACTGTTGTGTTTATGTGTTTCCGGGTTCGTCACGTTTGTGTTGGCTCCGTATCTTCCTTTATCGGTCGATTGGAAGAAATACGGAAAATGGGCAGGTTGGTGCGTGCACGTCCAACATTTCGCAGTTTTTATAACAATAATATTTTGGGATGATTGCAGTGGTTACGGGGGCGAGCGATGGGATGGGAAAGGAGTTTGCTAAGCAGGTATTTCAGACCCCGCAAACAAAATCCAGAAAGGAATGATTATTAATTTTATGCACTGATTTGTCGCAGCTCGCACGCAAAGGCTTCAACATTGTACTGATCTCGAGGAGCGCGGATAAATTGAAAGCCGTTGCAGCCGAGATTGGTACGTTACCGGTACTGTAGCGCTCGATGCAGTTGTCGAACTGGGAACAATCAATAGTACTGATTTTTGCAGCGGAATACAAAGTAGAGACCAAGTGTATTCCCTTCGACTTCAGCAAAGGCGACCTGCAGGAATTCCGCAAATTGAAAACGCAATTAGACGGATTAGAAGTCGGTGTACTAGGTACCGTAGACAAATCTGCACCATTTCCCAGCGAACAGTTTTTCCTTCAGCTCTCCCTTTACAGTTAACAATGTGGGAATTTTCTTCGACTATCCGGATCTCTTGCATCAAACACCCGGAGGCGATAAAGTATAACGACTGATAGTACCAAACAACTACAGCCGAAATATTTACGTAGCGGCGAACAATTACGCTATTTGCAGGCAATAATGAACGTCTTGAACGTGGATGTCGTGACCTTAACGCTGGTGAGGGCACCAGTATCGACAGCGCACTGGTAAGATGTTTTTAATTTGATTTGATCATTAGATGATGGAAATGTGCCTGCCGCAAATGGTCCGCAATCGCCGCGGCGTCATCATCAACTTGGGATCATCGCTGGGTCTGCAGCCGACCGGCACGTACGCCGTGTACTCCGCCTGTAAATCCTACTGTATCTTCCTCACCGAAGCACTGCGCCAGGAGTATGCCGATAAGGGTCTGGTCATTCAGGTAACAGAAAATGTGTTCTAACGGTCTCAGTTCGGTGCTTGAAAAGCTGTTTTATAGACGGTTATTCCGGGGATAGTTTCGACCAATATGGCTAAGAATTATCGTGATGCGCCATTCCAGACGACCGCGGATGTTTTTGTCACCGCGGTATTGTCGCAAGTGGGATTACGCAAAGTGACCAATGGATACTGGAAGCATGCCTTAGCGGTACGAACGCCATTAGCAATACCATCGATAAACCCAGATAAATAATATACTGTACTTCGGTTGCAGACTACGTTGTACGATTACACGCCGACATTCTTTGCGCATGGGAAGATTTTCGAAGATTCTGCACACAGAAAGAACCTGTTCCTTTCCGAACAAAACCGCAAATCGGATTAGTAATTTTTCTACTATTAGTAACCGTTTACTGGTTCTTGACGATCATATCTATATTTATGCTTTATTCATCCAATTATCATTCATGAACGCCTTTAAACGGGTATAAAAAGCCAACTTAAAACTAAAAGCTGCTGCCGGTTCTACACAGCTCAGATATCGAATTAAAGGTTCCAGCATCCAAAACGAAGCATCCGAAGCGAAAATACTAAGAAAATGATGTTGGTAACGTTGATTCACATTAAAGACATGAGATACAGATAAAATATGCAGTTGAAAATGATTTTGACATTGTCTGATAACAAAAACCATAAAGTTAGGCAGTACGTAAATTATCCAAATACGTACTAGAGAATTATCAATAGAGCATGCTAGATATAACCGCAGATTCGGTGCGTGCAGAAATCGCAGTGGTTATGGAAAACGGGTGGCAATCCAGATAGATGGCAATCATGGCATCATGGTAGTAGGTGGGAAATATGGCAGGGACAGAAACGACAAAATTATGTGAAATGGATCACATGATAAAAGTTATCGAGATTCATCGAGAGCGAGGCGCTTCCGCCCCAGTAATCGTTTTGTACGCTTGCAAGGCGAAAGCCGCGCGATCAACCTGTATGCGATAACAACGGTTATTTTATCCCGCTAATACAAAAGATTTAAAGAGAACCCACTGTCACCGACAATAAATAGCGCTGGAACAAAATGCGGTACGTAATTACGTATACTGTACCCTTTTGCTTAACAGCAACTTTTTTTGACACGAAATAATTCTTCTCATCAAACAAGTAAAAAATTTTACAAGTGTCAATTGGTGATAAAATACAACAATATTGCATGGATGCTTCACTTACCACTTGCACCGCCACATAGGTCAGCGCCACAACTCCGGCAATCCGCAGTCCAGATTCCCAAAAGGTGTCGCTCCGAAGGAAGATAATCGGAACGCTTGCCATTTGCTTCAGATACTCGTACTCCATTTTTATGCTGATTTGTATTACAGCCGTTGAATAGTTTGATAAGTAAGCCCAAACATCGATCAGCGGGATTGTTGCATGAATATTAAAATCATTAAATTATTAGCCAAAACCGGTGTTCTAGCTGTTCTGTTTTAGTGAGTGTTATCTATGCAGTGCCAGGCCAGCCAGGGTAACGTTTATATAAAGGTAGACCGATTCCCACGCGTACAGAGCGTGCACTGAATGTGCACTCTCGATGTGCCGGCTAGTGTGGAGCAGCTAATTGAATATGCAGCGTTCTACTGCTCCGGAATGGTCCGTTGTTGTTTGGCCATGGATGTTATCTGGAGTATACGCTTTGTTGCTTCAGTTAGACATCCTGTCGCCCTTTTATCGCACTGGGCATTATAGCGGCGATAAAGATTACCTGGCGTTTGGACTGATAGTGCAATGTGACTTCCGTACACAAATAAACAACATGGTCCCATTAGTTTCGCATACACGCTCACGTTTTCACGCTCACAACACGAGCTTGCCATGCGGTAGGCACTATATAGACGCACGGCAAAGCTACGGTATGATGAGCAATTATCCGTATCGCGATAACATAATTTAAAAGCAGGTACATATTCGCACTTATCCGCGCTTGTTCGTATTGCTGAGAAAGCCAGTGAACTGTACAGCTCGCAAAATCACTATACACGCAATTTATGCAAATATGCAATGCGATAAATGCAAATTTGATTTACAGGGGTGCCGGGCCAAGTTCGGACAGTTAAAAAAATTCCTCTACTCCTACCAGTGAAATCTAAATTTTTTTTCAAACTTTTGCGTGATAGTGCTTGGTCTGTAGCACCTTCAGTAATTTTGTTTCCATGCAAAATGATGAGGCTCAGGAACGGCAGCCAAATTTAGAATTTAATTTTTGGTGCAAAAATCGCACTGCTTACTAAGAAATAATCGAGTTCATTCGACAAGTATTTAAAAATTGGAGAAAGCTGAAAAGTTTTAAACGATGTTATGGCCACCTAGTGGAACCTTCTTCCTTCTCTTTTAATCACTAACATCTTATCTGATGCTAACAGTGCTCTTGGCAACCGCATTTCTTTGGATGTGCTTCTTAACATACAAGTCTATGGGAGATGAGTCTTGTTTCGAGTTCGCCGCGGGCGCTGAGGGCGTTAGTTCCCTCTGCTGGCCCCCGACGGACACCTTCTGGGTCGCTTAACAGTTTTCAGAAACGCTCACCCAGAAATGTCGTTTGCTACATTTTTCAGAGGTGCAGTTATAAGCGCCAGAAAAATGACCACTACCCCTTTCCCTAAACACTCGCCCCGCCCCTTATTATCATAGCGAACATGCTCAACTTTGATATTTTTGGGTTCGCAATTAAAAGATGTACTAGAAAATACAAAGACAAAAACATAAATGTATACGGTGATTTTTTTTAAATAAATTTTTTGCAACTGTCCGAACTTGGCGCGGCACCCCTGTATTTGGAAAAATTACACAAAATCGCCGGTTTTTAAACAGACTTGTCTTGGCGTGTCTTGATGTACGAGTATGTATGTGGCTGTTAGTGGAATACTAACGGATCAGTTGAATTTGGCGGGTTCCGTCGTTCGTATTCCCTTAGGCAGTTCGTCGCTCTTCGTGCTTAGTCCGTTGAGCCAAAAGGTCAGCAGCATGCCTTTTCCCTGAACAAGCATTTAAAGTAACCAACGCGCTGGTAACAAAAATAGAATTTTTGTACCTTAATATTGGTGGCTCCTCTTTCGGTAATTTCGTACCGTTCATCAATCAGCAATAAATCTCGCGTTGACGCGCTGATATGGATTCTTCCGGCTATGAATCAATTTACCACTTCGTAGATATCTTTTACTGCTGATTGTGAAAAACCTGTACTTCAAAACACACTATAGATACCTTGCCCTGATGATTCCATTCTCGACGCTGTGTTAACAGTGTCGCCGTACCTACATTTCAGTCGCGACTTTGATACAATGTCGATAAAAAAGCGGTACATTGTTAGGCTCATACAAACAGTATCGAGGCAGCTTCAGTCCGATGATTCCCGCTGCACACGGACCTACAATATATTTGAAAGCATTCAGCCGACCCTCCGTAACGTGTCTGTGTTTCTCACCGGAATTGATGCCGATGCGAATATGGCACGGCATCTCCGGGTATCCCTGGAAGGTCATGCCGTTAATCTGCTTAGAAAGGTGCAGCGACATGGACGCGATAATGTCCGCGTGACGACTCCCGTTCGGCACCGGCAATCCACTAACAATCTGCACAAAAAACCGTCACTGATGTTGGCGAAACGAGACAATGTTTCCCCGTACCATGTACGCATCGGCCACCGTCTCCACCTTGTAGACATCGTAGCGCTCGATAATCTTGTCGCACGTCACGTAGAGGTGGTTGAGAATATGCGTAGCCGCCACCGGGACCTGCGTTTTGCGGATGACCTCTTCGTAGCCCTCCAGGCGGCTGAAGAACACCGAAGTACTAGCGAACATCTCGGGCTGCACTTCTTTACCGGAGTTTAACGCCTGCGCTACCACCCTGCAAAAAACAACGCTAGAGTTTCGTTTCCCAATGACCGTATTAATTTTGCTTATAATAAGCCGGCGTAAACTTAAAGTGCCATAATTGGTTTGCAATGTTGTGACTGATTTTGACCAACTTGTCAAGAACGCAGCATACCTAACTGTTTCTCATCTGACTTTAGTTAAGCTTGCTCAGGTTTTACGCACGGCAAGATATAAATTCCTGCAAACTGAGCTTGTAGTTTTGCTCAATTCTGGTCCTCGCAAACTTTGGTGACCTTTAATATTTTTCCAACCTATTAATTAAAAGCTTCCAGGAAGCGCTAAATAAGCAATTCGAGTAGAGATGTTGTACCAGTGTCGTTGCAGTACCTGGGCAAAATAGTGCTGAGCAACTCTTCACCGCGCCGTTTCTCCTCCATGAAGACCTTGGTCCGCGCCTCCACCTGGTACTCCAGCGTGGCAGCGTACGTCTCCAGCCGCTTGATCAGGTGATCCGTCACGTTATCGGTCGTGTAGCCGGTCTCGTAACGAATAGTATCCAGCACCCGCCAGGCCGTTGGCCGCTCAACAGGGTCCTCGCTCCAACACTGCTCGATGAGGTCCACCAGGAAGGTCGGGCAGGCCGAGCGCGGAAGACGTGGACGGAGGGGCGGGGCTGCGCGTTTGACCTAAAACACAGCCAATTTACCAACCGACCAACAGCGACCTGCCCTCCTTACGTACTTCGTTAAGGACATCTTTTAGGATTTTAACATCCGACACCGTCCATTCGTCACTGCTGGGGTTCCCGAAGGGACCCTTTTGCACCACAATCTGATGGAAGAGCACCGCCATGCTGTAGATATCACCTTTGACCGAGCCCTTGGGCGGCATCGGCCGACGGAGGAATTCCGGCGCCCGCCACAGGTACACCGTCAGTTTGTCGATTTCTTCCATGTCCGCTTGGGGTTCGCGGAGCTCGTAGTCGTGGTGGAACGCGGTCAGACCGTGACCGGCCAGTTTCACCACGAACCGCCCGTCCACCAGGCAGGTGCTCTCCATTAAGAAACCGTGCGAGATCACCGGTGAGTTGTGGAGAAAGTTAACACCCTTTAACGTCAACCAAACCAGTACATGTGTGTGCATGTTTACCGTTAATTTCGTAGAGCAACTTACCGACGCCAGGTTGAGCATTATTGTGAATTTGAACGAATCATCCAGTCTGACAGTTTTCGACTGCAACAGTAGTTCCAGATCGCCCTTCTGGCACAGCTCGCCTAACACCGAGACGCAGAAATTGTCTTCGTTGACCTCGATGCCGGAGAATGTTTGGACGTTACGGTGTTGCATTCGCCGAAGCTATGAAAATTAATATTAAAAACATTATTTAAATACCCCCAAGTTCATGGTAATTTTACCGGCCGCAGACTGACGCCCATATCGGCAACAGCGCGCTTAAACGGTTTCGGCAGCTCGGAGGCGCCGATAGCGTTTCCTTGGAAGACGTAGATCTTGTTACATGTCGGATACAGGGAATCCATCGCCAAGGACCGGGATTTCGGGCCGGAGAACTGGCTGGTGGCCGCTGTTCCCGTGCCGGTTGGCTGACGCTTCTGTTACACATTTCAAGGTCAATCACGAGCTAAAAGTCTTGTGGTCAGTTTGTATTACGCTGCCGGAAGCGTTGGCGAATTTCGTTGCGGACGTGTTGGAGCCCATGCTGGTGCCGGTGCTGGGTGGGAGGAGTTGGTGCGAAAAGACGCGCCACCAATACGGGTCGTAGTGGGTGTCCAGGTAGCGTTTTCCTCCAAAGAAAACCCCGACTCCCAGTAGCACCAGGAAGATCACGGGAACTAGCGCCGTCGCGATGATTGTGCTGTCCGTCCAAACCGTTACTATAACGAGTGCAAACTAATCACTTTATGTTGGTAAATGCGCAGTATTAAAGTTGTGCGTGCAATCGGTCGAGTATACAGTGCTAGAAGTACGCACACGGATACCACAGTTTTAATACAATGCCTTCGTTCCGTTAAACGATCTAATCGTCTACCAACTAAACTCGCAAACCAGTTTCTCGATAATGGGACATAGTTTTAGTTTAATAGTTTCATCTCGGTAGCAGGTAACCCATTAACCTGCTGTGTTTTGCATACACAGCATGGGAATTTTCTCGATTGCAATAATTGCATTCAATATCAATCAGTTTACCAAACAATTTTCAGCTTCACTCAAAAGGCACAGCAGTATTTTGGATCAGCTTTCGTAGTGCAGCGGCTTCAGATCAGGTCTCTATGGATGCTCGGGAAACATCAACTTAAATACAAGTAGCGCTTATAAACTTTACAGCAATAATTTTTATCCAGTTGCTATTTTTTATTACGGAGCGGGTTCGCAAACACGACCGAACGGATCCTGTATACACTTGCATAAACAGACATCAGTCGTCTCTAGAATAATAACTGTTTGGACGGGCATACCTGGTTGGCACGCAGGATTCTCCCCACGGAATCCACACCGCGGCGTGTTACGCGGGAGACTGGCCGCTCCCTTCCAGTCAATGACATCCACGACGACCACCTCCTCGTTGGTATTGGGAAACTCTAGAAACGGCTACAACACGCGTCGCACCGGTTTACCAAGCCCCGGCGAAAAAAAAGCGTTGTACCTCGAATCGACCGGTTGAGGCAATAAAACGCTTGGCAATGTACGGAATAACCCGGTCGCCGTTGATGTCCAGCTGCACGATCCCGCTTACCGGGCTCACGAAGGAGTAGTTGCCTAACAAATTGAAGATCAGTTCGCTGTCGGCCACGTCGTGGCCCAGTTCGTATCGTTGGCTGACGAGGGACGCGTATAATAGAACGGCGTCGTAAAAATGCCCGACAGTCTCTTCCACCTATAAAATTAATAATCGTATGCAATTAGAATTACGAAAGTAAGCAACCGTTTTACCGCTTCGCGAGGTTTGTAGGTGTATCCGTATTTCGGCGACAGTTTCTTGACCTTGTTCTCGAAGGTCTCACGTGTGACGAGATTGACCGGTTCGTAGGAAAACAGCAGCAACGATGAGTAGGCATCTCGTGCGGCCTAAATAAAAGGTCACATTTGTATAATTCTTCCGCTAAGCGGGTCAAAATCGGGGCGGCTTACGATGTCGTTATTGTCGTGTCGTTCCCAGGTGAACGCGCCCCACGTGGCACTGGGGAACAGCTCCACCGCCAGATAAATCTAGAGACGATGTTCGGATACAAAAGCAAAAGGGTTCAAAGTGATTACGAATCTACGACCACCTTTATTACAGTAGCTATTTATAAGGCTATAATTTGCCGCCAGGCCTCGTTCGATTGCAATACTAAGGATACTATGGTGCGAATAGAACTTACAAATTCAACGCTGGTTAAGCCAAGTCTCCTGGCGATTATCTGTGTACACAGACAACGTATATGCAACGCAGTGTAGAACAAAACGTGTCTTTACAAGACAAAACAAATTCCCGTGCGTGCCATACCATGACACGACGAAGAGTGTCTCCACTGGCCAAAATCACAAAAACTGTAACAGAAAATATTATATAATTATTTCTTATAAGTAGCACTTTTTAAAATATTCAGTGATGTATACGTTACAGTGTAACATTCCGCATATACGTACAATATACATTTGTAATTTTTCAGTATAAGTTAATAAACCATTTCAATTATAAATTTTTTAATCATTCTACTCATAAATTTAAATCTCGTAAACGCTAAACATGTTTGTTAATTTGCTAAGGAAATTCAGTTTGCCACTAAATATTCTTAAGTTTTGTAATGTTGCTTAATTTTGGCTTTTGGCTTTTGCAATCGACCAATGTCACTGCATTTGATTATTCTGGCAGCTACTGCTTATTAATTAACTAATAATTGCAGGCTATATAACACGTACCTCGGCAGAAATTCTTTAAATCGGACAAAACCGCCTCAATGACCTGGTCCCCCTTGGCGGCCGCCCCGTCAAACGTGCGGAACATCACGGCCGATCTCTTCTCAAAATCCTCCCACTTCATAATTTCCCCGCGGATCACCAGGAACATGTCCTGATAGAAGCGGTCGGCGTCGTTGCACACCATCCCCACGTGTGTGTAATTAAAGCGCTGCCAGAACCTGGCTAATACCGCAAAGGTGTTAGTATGGGTAACGGAGATGCGCGCCAGCGAGGGATACAGCGCCAGATCCGTCCCGGCCCCGACGCCCGCTCCCGTGATGGCGATCAGGGGAATGCGGAAGTAGTCGGCTACGTCGTACAGCGTCTCCACATCCAGCCGGCAGCCTGTATAGCGTTAATTTCGCGATAAAGGGAAATGGCACGGGATGTTACGCGCGCAAACGGTTTTCAGAACAATGTATACAAATCATTTAGCTTTTAGAGTGGCATAAAGCATTACAAAAAAAGTGATTGGGAGTGCGCGAAAGCGAAAGTTGTATGTATCCCATTTTCGACACATGTACTGGGCCATTTTCCTTAATTACAATAACAACGTTCAGCACGTGCCGGGGAAAAGAGCCGGCTATTTACCGGGTCCGATGTAGACGTTGCAATTCAATCCGCGGTAGAAATAGTCCATGGCGTAACTGGTGACGTGACTGTCATAAGGTAATGCGGTTATTTTCACCTTGCACACGCAGCTTGCACTTAATATTGACGCCAAGAATATGTCCTGTTAATTTACTTTTGCAATCTGATCGCGTTATAATTATGGCATTTCGCCGCCCAGTGTTTATTTTTAAGATATGCAATTAAATGTGAGGCAGAATTAATCCGTGTGTGTCGGTTTAATTCTATTTCATGGGCATTAGGTGCGGTAAAAGCAAAACTGAGTTTGCTTTTCACAGCCGAATTCGACTTTAATCTTATTGCATTTTCCTGAAAACAGTTTATACAAAATTTTTCATTTTCCTGAAAACAGTGCATGGATTTTTCTCAATTCGGCCATTTTACGATCTTTGTGTATACGTTTTCAGAAACGGATCACTGGAACCCACCCGTGTGGCGCGCGTTACTTGAAATAACCGCTGATCGCGTACGCTGTTGCTAAATCTCAAATTTTCTAATTTTATTTGTTTATTTTTGCAAATTTTGATTTATTGATGGCCTGCATATAAATTAGGAGCTAAATTTTATGAGCGATAAATCGATCATTCTTTACTAATAAGAATGATCATTTCCGATAACTTCCCTGCTTTCCGAAATTAGGATTCGTATGGCCGGGTGGCCGGTTCATGAAAGCATATATATACGCAAAGCAACAAAATTTTTTTTTAGATGATATCAGCGTCTTTTATTAACAAACTCAATCAATTTATTGTTAATTTAAAAAAACAAATGTGAGAAAAAATATGTGCTGCGTAATTTACCACCGCGGTTATAATTGTATAAGCGGTAGCGCATAGTTACAGCATCTACAGTGTAACATGGTAAAAAAAGCCTTTTATCGCAGTCGTTTCGTATTATTGACGCTTACCTGTCGGTGCCGCACTGCGGCCCTAAATCCTGAATGACCATCTCCAAACTGACGTCGTCCGGGAGGACATTGTCGCGGACATATTCCAGCGCCAGATCCACGGCCGCGCCGCCCTTGCTAAAGTCGAAGGTGGACGACTTCTCGTACTGATTGGTGAACATGCAGGCTTGCAGTGTGTGATTGCCGGCCACCGCATTAATCCCGTAAAACAGCCACACATAATTATATAACACCGTCATCACGAATGGCGCCCATACAAATTTCTAACGGCATCTCGCCACACCACGATAATGTTCTGCTCCACAATTACAAATGTTATCCGGATGTATGGCGACGCTGCATTAATACTGTACTTGATTGTGTAAAAAATGGCTGGCATGTTGTCCCGGCAGCGACTGGCTGCGGGGGAAGATAATGCCGGGCCATTTCCCCAGCTATAACCGGTGCGCGTGCCGCGGACAAAAGACCGGGTTGTGATCGCGCTGGGAAGCAGGCCTGGAATCAGGCCATTCAAGTGGCAAGCGGTAGTGACTTGCGAAAATGCCGACACTGTGCCGCAACAACCGGCATGATCGGCTGCACGGCGGCGTCAGTCAGTGCTAATGATCACGCTGACTTTCCTGCGATTACAGGACCGTGTTCATCTGCCCTTTCTCCGCGATAATTATGACGCTCGTATTCCCTGGAATTTCTGCTATGCCGTCTCTGCGCAGCATTTCTTTCGTCGGCTTAATTTTTTATATAATCTGCAGGAATACTATTCGAAGGTCACTCGCATAAGCTTACAAGCAGCACCATAACGGGGATTATTTTCAATTGCACCAAAATCGAAGCAGCAAAAGTACTCGTACCTGTGTAACAAGAAACTGTTGTAGTGTGATGGCTGTCCTAGCGCCGTGCAGATTTCTATCAGTTATAACTTTCTTTGCCTTGTAAATGCACAATATTTCTATTACAAAATTAATGTTTTTTAAATATTTTTTTGGCACAGTTGGGTTCTTTTACACACCGACTTCCAGCCAAAACAATTCTAATTTTTGACGCGTAGCGTTTCTGCTGCCAGAAAATCTGGCCCAGAATCACCGTTAAACAACAAAATCCAGTGTTAACTTTGTAAGTATCGTACAACAGAAGAAGTTTTAAATGCAGCGGTCTCTTGCAATTTTAATTACAACCGAGACATTACGAAAGCGAGCTTTCGTAATGTCTCGTTACAACTCATGCGATTGACAGTTAATAACAAATACCCTTGTGATTAGCTGTGAAAAAGGACTGCGCAGATTTGTTGGATATATTCAACAAGCTAAGATAACCATTTTCTGATGTTTAATATTTTAGTTTGATTAGGTTGCGTAAGCGGCTTTTGCCCGCACAGTTAACCTTTAATCAACACGATCCATAAACACACATTAATACACCGCGTACTGTCTTATCACGGTCAATAAAAATTATCACGGCCGAGCACACCTCTTTTTAATTGCCCGACCGGCCACCTGACTGTCTTACACTACGATAGACAGCCGAGAGAAAAAGCGTCCCAAACTGATTTGGACCGGTCCTTATCACATCTAATCCCGCGATGGGTGCGTTCGTGCCGCTGACATTAGTCACGGATTGTACAAGAAAAAGAACAAACTACTACCGTACTTACAAAACCATTACACTACACAAAGTCACAAACCAGATGTTTTCTCCGATACCAGCACAACACGTTCTCAGCTGGTCGTTTACAAATGCATCAAGTGGACTTTGGCATGCAGTGATGGCATCTTGCACTCATCTGCTGTTGTGCGTATTTGCATGATTGGGCTACCGTGCACTCGCATAGGCTGTTTATCGCACGTACGTGTCGTACGTGTCCACTGTGCAGTGTGTGTGTGGTGCAGCACGTATGCGCGTCCATTTGCTGTGTGTGCCTGATCATTTCCAGTTCCGACAGGCAGAAACACGAGTTGACTGCACCGTGCTAATCTTATCACACCGGGCAACAACATGAAGTGTCTCTTACCTTCCTGATTAACGAACCGCGACCAAAAATGTTCACCACAGATTTTTGACGTGGAGCGTTGAATCTGTCTAGAAGATGATTCTCTAGCGTAATCGGACAGTATTAATCGTTCATTGCTCAGTATTTTTTTAACCCGCATTTATCCTATTTTTTCTACGATGGCCGCTATTTTACTACTCCTCTCTTTTTTCTTCTTTTCTTGTGTTTATTCTCAACACGACGTTCGTCCCCGGATTTACGAGCACCCCGACAGCGGTATCCGCTTCCAGGAGTCCGCGGGGGGCCGTCCCGGGAATCTGTTCACGCTGGATCAGTATAACCGGATCTATCGGCTGAGCGGTGACAGCGAAGGACAGGGCTTCCGCACCAGCGTATCCCCCGCGTCGACGACCACGCAGGACGCGGCGCCGCTGCGTAGTCAGTTGCTGCTGGTTAGTGGGAATGAGACGGAGACGGTGCTGGCCTGCAGTGATGGAAGCGCGTGTGGCCTGGCTAACGGGGAGAACTGGAGCTGGAGCCCGCTGGATCGCACGGTGAGTCAGCGGTTTTACGTCACACCGATTCTTCACTGTGTCTTCTAATTTTTCTGCGTTCTGTCATTTCAACCAGATAAGCAGAACAGCAGTGTCATTAAGTAATTTAAAAAATTAAAAATTAATGAACAAGGCGGCCGAAATTAATGATTAATTGGTGGCGGCCGAAAAGTGAAGCCTGTGTTGGCGCGCAAGGTTCTTCGCGGTCCGCTGAATTATGCGAGTTTTTTCTGTTATCGTGCTTGACGATTTACTTGCCTGGATTCAATGTTATGTGTAAACAATCGTCAGATAATAATTCCATAATTATGAATAACTATTGGGCAATATTGGCATTCCCTCGTGAATCATGAAAGTGAGAATTTTCCCGTTTTCTCGTAAAAATGGTTGTTGGGAGATCGGCGAAGTTTTGCGGCATGAATCATCCCGCTTGTTGCATGCGTCGAAGGGAGATCGTGCGATATTGCGCTGGGTTGACAGAGCACAGCGGAGTGAGCTGCATATGCAACAAGTGTTCTGGGCCACTGTTTGCTGTTCGCCTGAGAATTTCGCAAATAAAGCGGGGCACAGTCTTTTCGTCGTTTCACAATTTGGGGCGACAGAAGAACAACGGAGTGTAGAAAAACACATATTTCGTGAATCATGTTACTGTGTCATACGTTACGAATTTGCGATAATTCGCCGTCAGAATTTTGTCAACATTTCTCTTTAGTAAATATTTAGTTATTATCAGTTTTTGCTGATGAATCAATACTGCAAAATTATTAATTTAACGTTGCTGTCTAATAGAAATATTCTTGATTTGAAACTGAGCTATTTTAGATCTCAAACGGATTTGCTGATTTTTAAATTTAGTGAGCAGTATCTCAGTATTTCGAAATTACCGTTTAATTCGTGTACGTAGACAAACAGACCCGATTACCTACAAATGACAGAGCGTGAGGCGACGAGATAGTGACCGAAATGTCGACGAGATAATTTGCTTATCAGTGGCACCCAGACTGGCAGCATGTCGTCGATAACCTTTAATTTCTACTTAATTGTACCGCAGTTTTTCAAAGTAAACATCAACGTAGCGATTGGAAATTGCACATAACAGATTTTGTCAGATTTCTCGTTTGCACCGTTACAAGTTCGTTGATGATGCTGTTTGATCCGGAAAATAAATAAAACGATGATCGCTGGTTGACAAATTGTGGCTACTTGCTCGCGATCATTTGTCTTTGTCGATGGAGCGGCTGCGCGCGCTCCTGTCAGCACATGTCGCTCAGCCGGCAATCCGCTCCAACCTGTCTCTAAACAGTTCACTTTCTGTTGCTTTTTCTAATCTCTGTCATCGCCAATCAACCGTGGCGATAAATCACTTCGATCACAAAATGATGCCACTTTAGTAAACATTTAGTGGCTACCTGTATGTTTATACATGGAATAATGTTTATTTGTAGTTTATTTGTAATAAGTTACAGTTGAAGAATCTCTTGTGCTAAAAAAATCTGATATAGTTTTCTAATTGTTTTTGCATTACGTAACCCACATGATTCATTTAGCCGGGCAACGTGCGCGCGTCGCACAATAAATTCTTACGAATATCTGACACACACTCGCATTACACATATTGCAGATGGGATCGAACAATTTTTCCCAGAAGCAGCAGGTCCTGGGCGTCGTCTTCGGCGGCTTCTACTACATCGCCGCCGAGGACAGCGGCACCGAATCCTCCCTCCCGGTCCTCAGCGTCCGCGAACTGAAGAACGGCCAGTTCCAGTACCGGAAAAAGATGGCCGGCAACGTGGAGGCCAAGATCTTCGTCAACCAGGCCTTCCGCAACAAACGCCCCTGGAAGCTCCGCCCCGTCTTCCTCACCGTGCGCCCCGCCGGCAGCCCCTTCGGCTACCTCATCACGGTGCAGACATCGGCGCGGCCCGGCGGCAGCTTCGAGTCGCGCATCGGCCGCTTCTGCGCCGAGGACCGCTCCCTCATGTCCTACATGGAGACGGGCATCCAGTGTACGGGCCGCGCGCCCGGGGCGTATACCATCGCCACGGCGGGGAGTGTGCTGACGCGCAATAACAAGACGCAGCTGGCGGTGGTGTTCGGGAAGAACCAGCCGGGGACGTGGGAGACGGCGCGCAATATGGACACGGCGGTGTGTGTCTTCTCCCTGGAGGAGCTGGACCGGCGGTTTGATGAGGAGTTCGGCAAGTGTCAGGCGTACATGTACAAGAGCTCCGATCCCGTGGAGAAGCAGATGAGTAAGCTGCCCTGGATTGCCGGGTTGGGACCGCGGGGGCTGCCCAAGATGTGCAGCACGGTATGTACTCTGTAGGATAAAGCGAGCCATACGTTGCGTGTTTTACGGATTTGATGAATCGATAAATAAGAGCGTACAACATTATAATATCCGGTGCGGAGAAATCGCTGGCAGTAAACAAGTATGCGTTAAACGGAAGCATCTAGTTTTTTGTACTCCATTTTTTTTATAAAATAACACCAAGAGAATTTTTTCAAAAAGAAAGGTGAACGTTAAAATGTGTACTGTGCATATCGCTCGGCTTAATAAGAAAAACCGTAATTTCATTTTAATAGTGATTTTCTGTTATATTTGCTTATCTGAGTTATGTGTATAAATTTAATTTGATATGCGCGCGCTGATAAATTCCATTTTGTGGAAACTCACCTGAAAAGCGAACCAGCTGTGTTGTGAATGAGAAACGATGGTTATATTATGTACACTCGACAGTACTGTCGAGTAATGCTGTTTACAAGTAATGCTGTTTACATGACGAATGCTTCGGTCGATGGTGGACTGGTTTAAATTCCCATGCTGTGTATGCAAAACACAGCAGGTTAATGGGTTACCTGCTACCGAGATGAAACTATTATTATTAAACTGCGCATTCGGTGGAAATTTGTTTGACAAAATTCAGGAATTTATTTCTGCTGAGTAAGATATAGTACGTATCTGTACAGAGCGCACAGCTGCGTCATGATGAGCGCGAAATTAAAAGCAGATTTGTCTGTGTGCAGAGTCGGGACAAACAGTGCACGCAGATATCCATCAAGAACGACTTCATCGACGTCAAGGGCACTGTGGACGGGAAGGCCTGTGTGGAGACGTGGGACATGCGGGCGCTGCAGCTGGTCAGTGTCGATCTGCCGGCGGCCAACGGCGCTTTACAGGTACGTCCTTCCAGATCACGCTGGATCAGTCAATATTACTTTTATTTGTCAAGGTTTTCCCTTTTCTGCCCTTCATAAATGTCTTTTTATCGCGTGCCTTTTGTGCTGGCGAAGAAAGACGAAAACATTACTAAGAAGTGTGCAAATGTGTTGTAGGAATCGTTGGCGGCGATGTACGTTGATAATACGGCGCTGCGTCTAACCGAATTGGTAAGAATTACTTGTATTGAATTTCCTGGCGATTTTGCTGTTAGTTACCGGCTCTCTTATTCTTCATGCAGACACTGTCGGATGGTATTTGTCATGCCGAGCCGCTGTCCCTCGTCCCCACGCAAGTACCAGCCCGGCAGCGCAACCAACCGCCGGCGTTTGTGCCGTCGCAGCTGACCAATGAGGGCCGCGCGTACGTTGTCCTGGCGGAGAACAAGGTATAGCCAATCAGGCTACTTAGTGGACATGTTACGTAACTGATGCTTATCGCTGTGATTGCGATTGAGCAGATCCAATCGTTCCCGGTGGGCTGCGGCATGCACGCCACCTGCAGTCAGTGCATGCTGGCCAGTAAGCGGATGGGTTGTGGATGGTGCGAGACGGGGTATTGCAGCACCACGGAGAAATGCGACGCGGCGTTTTATACCGATCGCTGCATTCCGGTTGTTGAGGAGGTAAGAGCTGCTAATGGGAGGCGAAAGATAACCTAAAAGACAATATTAAAACATAAGAAGGCATAAGAAAGCCTAACAAAACCTAAGAAAGTGTAAAAAACATAAGAAGACCTAAGAAAATCTAAGAAATTAGAAGGCAGAAGTAAGCCTACGAAAACATGAGAAGCATAAGAAAGCGTAAGAAGATTTAAGAAAGCGTAAAGAAACATAAAGAAAGCATAAGAAAACCTAAGAAAGCAGAAGAATTATGGACATTTCCTTCAACAAAACGTTAAATAATGGCGATACGTCTGACCCAACAGTTTTCCCCGCAAAACGGCAGCTTTGCCGGCGGCACGGAAGTGACCATTAAGGGCCGCCTCTTCGGCTCGCGCAACGCCAAGGTCAGCGTGCTAATCGCCGGAGCGGCGTGCCCAGTTATCAGCCGGACCAACGACACCGTGTAAGTAACACTTCTTTACTCACACAGCCCAGAAATTATTTATAACAAATAACGGATTAAACTGTGCGAATAATTATGATAGTAATTTTTTTTATTAATTTAGAATTACGTGTAAAACGTCGACATCATCGGCGCACGGCCCCGTAGAGGTCACCGTCACCGACCGGAAAGCCTCCAACCCCGATCTGAAGTTCGACATTCTGGGCAAACACCATCTGGCCTCGCCGGTCTTCCGTTATCTGGTACGCGATTCTTAATCAAAAGGGCCACTGCTTTAATTAATCTACAGGGAAATTGCGGATTCCTAGGCGCCGAAAATCGACAGCATCGCGCCGGCCTTCGGTCCCAAGACCGGCAACACCCGTCTGACCGTTACCGGCCGCGACCTGCGCATCGGCAACCAGCAGGAGATCCTGGTGGCCGGCATTGCCTGCCGCGTGATATCGGCGACCGGCGACACCGTCATTTGTGACACCGGCGCCTCGGAGAACTCCCAGAAAGGCGGCGTGGCGTTGGTAATTGATGGAAACAAGGTGGAGTCCACCGGGGAGGCGGTTAGCTTCGAGTATCGCGATGAACCGGAGATTCGCCAGCCGGCGGCCAAACTGAAGATGACGCTCAGGTAGGCGGATGGATTTCGCTGTACATTTTGAGCGTTATGCCTGGATAAATAATTCTGCTGTAGTATACTAAGAAAATAACCTTTCTTCATAAGAACAGAAATAAGAATGTTATTCATAATTTATAAGCAATAATTTGGGTATTAACTCTAAATCATCATCATTCTTTATGTGTCTTTATTTGCACAAACCAGTCAGTCAAGAAATTTTGTAACAAAATGGAGCGAATTATAACAACAAAATCTCTTATCAACATTTTAAATTATTCTACATTATTAACTGCAGGTCATTTGACAAAATTAATAATTATATTTAATACAATTATATTTGCTAATATAAATATATTTAATATAAATATACATAATATTGCATTATAATTATAATTAATACAAAAATAAACAGAAAAATCGAAAAAAAAACATTTGTTGTATTTTTAGCGGGAGCAACATATTCGTCTTCCACGGCAGCAATCTGGACGCGTTCAGCGCCCCGCCGGTGCTGGTGCTAACCGGTTCAACGGCCGCCGGCGCCATGTTCCAGTTCAACAGGGTCGGTCACACTGCTTTGTTTATTCCCACTGGAATAGAATTGGTTAACGTGATGTTTGGAATTCAGTCTGGAGTTTGTACCGATTCATTTTAATCAGGAAATAACGGGTCGTTTCCGGTTGTAGACGTGCCTGCCGGTGCAGCAGGCCGACGTGCTGCAGTGCCCAGCGGTGTCCCTGCGCGAGCAGGCCGACGATCTGGGCGGGATTAAGGACGTCAGCGTCCGTCTGGCCGGACCGGAAGTGGTCGGGGACGTGGCGCAACCGTTCCCGGTGGAGGTCTTCCCGGACCCGGAAGTGGACATGTGGAACGAGGAGAAGACGCCCGAGTTCACCGAGCGCCAGGGCGTCCAGCAGTACATCATCAAACTCACTGTACGTTTAGTTAAAAAACTAATTGCAGAAAAACATATACATTTTGTAAAGTGGAAAATTGCTAATTAAGAAATCAACGAATCACCGTCTTATTATTTTTACTTGTCGCAGCGAAATTAAAATTATGTTAATTTGAAATGATATTAATTATAAATTATAATTGAAGTCATATTAATTTGGTAATTAAAATATCCTTTTAGTAAAGGTCACTTCTATGCGCCTCAAAATTTTAGGGCGCATAGCACTTTCGTTAAATAAATCTGAGTAACTTATCAAATGAAATTATAGAGAGCATTACCTGCTGAATTTTTGTTTCAGTTCTTAATTAAATTCATTAAATTTAATATTCACATTTCACACCGGCGTTTCAATATGAACATTTGAATAAATATTATCTGAGAGAGTATTTGTTTATTTAATTCACCGTTTTCAGTTTATTTGATTCAACATACTGAATTTATTTAATTTGAAAATGTAATGATATCTAATTTTTAGGGAAAACGGCTGGATACCGTCCTGGCACCGGGCGAATACCACATTGTGGTGGACCGCGAACCGTGTAACGTGACGAAACTAGAGGAAAACAACCTGGAGTGCCGCGTGAAATACAGCCCGGATCTGGACCAGGGCGAGGCCCTCCTGCTCTGGGTACGTCCGCCCAGACTGCTCCGTATTGTGTAAAGAGTGACCGATGACCTTTGCAGTTGGCCGTGGGCACCGCCGCCCCGCGCCGCTTCGGCGAACTGAAGCTGCCGCCGCCGAGCGCCCTGCCGACGACGAGCCACGAGGAGTACGGGAAGAGCAACCGCGACGTGACCATCGCGCTGGCCGTCATCGGCGGCGCCCTGACCCTCGCCGTCTTCGTCGCCATCGGGGTCATGGTGCGCCGCGCCCGCCGCAAGGCCAACGACACCCCGCCCTACTCCCCCACCTGGCGCGATATGGAGTCCGCCGAGACCCTCCTCACCAATGACCTCCAGAATAATTTGTGTAAGCCCTAACAGTAGCAATAAGCGATTAAAAACGAAACGAAAATTTAATAATGAAAAAAAAACAAAAAATAATAAGAGTTAATTACAAAGAAAAAATAATTTCAAATTTTAAAATTCAGGAATTTTAATAAAGTTTTACAAGTATTATCGTAACAACAGCTTAGCCTAGTTAAGCCTAGTTTATTAACAACGATTCTAGCGTAATTTGACAGCATTATTCCATAGCACCGCCAAATAAAGGTCAATTTGACAAAAATTTGTATAAAAATTGCTTTGCTCAGGATAACTCTGTAGAAATCACAGTTAAATAAGATAAAAAAATAAATCTACACATGAAAAAATATACCTGTAATAATGCAAAGAGACTGATGAAGTAAAAGTGTAAATGTGAATTACTAAAAATAAGAATAAGTTAGAACTAAGATGGTAAATAAATAAAATGAACAAAAATTAAAGTAATTATATTAAAATTAAATTGATTATATTTTTGTGTAGTGTACGGCCGCGGGCGACCGGAAGTCCCGCTGACACGGGAGTTTATCGAGAGCTTCCGCAAGGACCGTTTGATTATCGACCCCGCCTACCTGGAGTACGGCCGGGAATTGGGAGCGGGCAGCTTCGGGACGGTGTACGAAGGACTCTTGCGCTCGGAGATCGGCGAGCCGGCAGCCGACGCCCGGCGGGTGGCCATCAAGACCATCCAAGGTCGGTCATATTTCTCCGTGTCGTTAGCTGCGTAATACGATGTACTGTTGTCGTAGATCTGCCGACGCCCAGCAGTCTGAAGGAGTTCTTAAAAGAGGGCCTGGTGATGAAGGATCTGCGGCACAAGAACGTCATGATCCTCTACGGCATCTGCGTCAGCTCGCCGGACGGGACGCTGACCAGTCCGGGCCTGGTCATGCCCTTCATGAGCAACGGCGATCTCCACACCTACATCCGCAAAAATGTAAGCAGCACTGTCAGCAAAAATTTTGCCGTTAACAGTATTTAAATAAAATTATATTATTGAGCTTTGAAATATTCGAAATAAAATCCATTAAATTTTATTTGCCATTACCCACCTGCGTAGCAACAAAATCGCGTGACCTTTGTCAGTTTGAACGTCAATGTGCGTAACTCAGCCGTCGTATTTCCTTTAACAACACCTAAACTAAAAGTATATTCAGTTTCCGATAAAATTTTAATTTTGCAATTTTCTTTTAATTTATTAATTACATTTTGATAATTTTTTTAATTTTTTCGGATGTTTTCAAATCTTTTCGTTGCCTGTGTAGGAAGTGGTGTTGAAGGACATTCTGGGCTTCTCGGTGCAGATCGCCGAAGGCATGGCCTACCTGTCCAGCCAGAAGATCGTCCACCGTGACCTGGCCGCGCGCAACTGCATGTGAGCCGGTCTTTTATTGGCCTTTCACCAAATCTGGCAACTACAATCATTGTGCTATTTTTAGGTTGGATGACGAGCTGAACGTGCGCATCGCGGACTTCGGGCATTCGCGCGACCTGTACGAGTCCAACCTGTATTTCAACCCCCAATCGCAGACGCCCCTGCCCTACCGCTGGATCGCGCCGGAATGCATCCACAGCGCCTACTCCACCAAATCCGACGTGGTCAGTTCAACGAATGATTTGTTAATAATGCGCTTGCCGATACATTTTAGTACAGTGAATTCGAGAATTTCCACAACACCCTGTAAATTTTCGAAGAATTCCGGTTTTTGGTGTAGATTCACTTCACTATTTATCACTCTATCATAGAAGATTTTGAAAGCGATTCTGATCTTTGAGCACAACAGACTAATATTATTTAAATTTAAATATTATTATAATATTATTTAAATATTATACAATAATATAATATTATTTAAATTATTAGATATTATTTAAATTATTAGATATTATTAATATTATAAGATATTAATAGAAGAATAATATTATTTAAATTTTTTATCCATTTTGATTCGGCACATCTGAGTAGCCGAATTGTGGCGCGCATACGCCTTTTTCACGCCAGTTCAGACAAAACACCGCTGACTGTACAACGTGTTTGGCTCTGGTTTCTGCCGTTCTAAACACTGATATTTGAGAAAGAGAAAATAACCCTTTTAGGCTTCGCGAAGGCGAACGTTGTCGTCAGTGTGCGCGGCAGTTACTACGATGTATGGGTGAGCGTAGGAATGGGAAAGTAATTGCCGTGTGTTTGTAGTGGAGCTTCGGCGTGGTGGTGTGGGAGCTGTTCCAGAAGGGCGAACGGCCCTACGGCGAGCTGGACGCCATGGCGCTGCTGGAGTCCCTCGGCAAGGGCTTCCGTCTGCGACACCCGCTCAACTGTCCCGAAGCAGTGTAAGTGTATTCTGCGTCTCTGTTGCCTTTACAAAAATATTTATGTGGCACATATGTTTGGTTTCATGTATTTTTTGTAATAGTACCGGTACCAATTTGTCAAATACATAATATTATACATGCAAACTTTATGGAAGAATACTAGTACGTATTTATATGTATTTAACTTTGGCAGGTATGTAATTATTATGTATTTTGTAGAAGTTATGGCATATATAATTAGTATTTTAGTAAACATATAATAACCTTTTTAAATACAATTTCGTACAGCAACTCCTACATAGATAATTTTCTTTAAAAAACCTTGGTATGGAAAATTTAATTCGCGTTTTTAGAACTTTATACTAAATTTATTATTTCAAGTGCGTTTTCTGTCACTAACAATAAGAAAACTACAGCCTTATTCCTTACCAGCTCCTAAAAGCGTGGTTTGTAGTGAAGTGGCTCATTCTTATATCTTGTGTCTATTTGTAGAGGCTGTAGTTGCTTGTATTTAGCTTTAACTTCTATGCAGAATAAAATTTTTTACCTTTCCGATGCAAAAATTTCGCCACGGACGTTTAGGTGTTGTACGAATATTAATTTATTGTGAAATATACTGGGTGGCCGAACAAAATGTCGGTATGTTTCTTTGACGTGTTGCGGGTCCATCCAGCTTTTGGTTAACAGCTTTCTAATTTCATTTGAAAGAGCATTTGAAATTTCATTTTCCATATCGAAAATAGGAAAAACCAACATTATACAAAGCTCTGAATTTTTTACAAAATCTCTGGAAAAAATGGGTGGATTTTGGGGATGTCCAGGAAGCCCAAATTCAAATTTAACATTTTGGAATTCAAATTCGCCGTTATTCGACGAATTATTTTAATGGATGTAACCTTACTATTTCGAGTAGCGGAAATGTTTCTTCCTTTCTATTCGTAAAACAGTTTGACCTTTAGTGGATGTGTTCGGACTAGAAGCGGTAAGCACAAAAACCCGCACATATGATTCTCGTGAAATCAGGTAGCCGGTGCTTTAATAATAAATTTCTCTCCGACGTTTCCGAAACTGATAAGGCTTAAACGTATTTCTATAAGAGCAGTCATTTAGCCTCATTTATCATCCAAATTGGCTTATCTGGTTGCAGCTTGTTTTACATCGAAAAAATTTCCTAAAATAAGCGAAAAAATCTGACCAAAAACTTGCAGTTTTTGGGATAGCCACGAAATGCCGGAACTGCATAGCTCATTCAGAGCATGCACCATGCCAACAACTCTTTTTCTTTGAAAAGCAGAAGGTTTTCGCTAAATAAACCAGCTGAAGAAGTTAAAATACTGCGTGCTGGAAAAGCGTATTACCAGATTCAAAATTTGCGAGGTGGGACAAAATAGATTTCTACGTTCATGTTTTTATTTTCTAAAATTAATTTCATTGTTTCAAATAGCCAATTAAATTTTCTATCGAGCGACTCTAACTACTTTACGGTAGGATAAATGAACCAAACCACAACAGGAGACCGACATTTTGTTCGGCCACCCGGTAGTATATTTTATATTAAATTTATGTAGTATAATTGTAATTTAATAACAATTTATTTCACCATGAAATTGGTTTTAGAAATATTGTGACAAACCGTGGCTCGTGTGCCCTGTACTGAAAATTATAACACATACTCTAACCAGTGAAACTTTTTATTTTTAAAGATGTTTTGGTTAAATTATTGTTTCAAATATGGATGGTTTTGGAATATCATGTGTACGATAGGTACAACCTGATGCAGCAGTGCTGGAGTCAGGTGCCGGACAGCCGGCCGGACTTCCAGAGCCTGTGCGTCAATCTGCGCGCCATCCAGAACGCCCTGCAGCTGAACGGCAGTGCGCCGCGCTACGAGAACGTCTACTCCTTGTCGCCCAAGAACGATCCCGACGACAGCGACGGGGAGGACACGCCGGCGGACACCAACTACCTGAACGGAGGTTATTTCGCCGCTCAGCAAAACTGAGCAGGCGCTACCATTAAACGGCCGGGCGGAGCAATAAATATCGGCCGTGGCGTATTTTTTTCTCTTCCATTGATCTTACACAGCGGATTCCGCCGACACGGGCGCTGGATTTTTTTTTTTGGACGCGCACCGCGATTTTCCATAGCGGCAGTCGTGGGCGCCATTTTTCTTGCGGGGATGTTGATGGTATATGTATTTCGTTGGGTTGTTGTGTTGGCGGTGTATAGAAGAACCGAGATTATTTTGTTATTTCTTTTTCCTGGATTTTTTCGATATATTTTGTTGAGTGTACGCCATTGCTTGAGACAAGTTTAGGCTGTCATATTGTACAGCGTATTTTACTTTATTTTTTTTGCCGTTGAGATTTGTTACTTTATCCTTCCCATGGAAATTTACGGTAATCAAAAATTTGTACAAAAAATTCCCTAACCGAGTAGAGCTTCAGTAGAATATATGCGCTTAGCACGATGACGAAGAACTACTGCTTTGATTCCTATAATTTGTACTTATGTGTGCCTTGCTTTTTTTTAACGATTGAGTAATCCTAATAAGCTTCAATTAGCAGTCCCGGTAAAATGTAAGAAAACCGTCGCTTGTGTCGAGAAGAAAGTCGCAGCACCAATTTAAATACGGAAAAAACGGTTTTCCTAAAGGTCACAGGTTGCCTGTGCTTTTGGCGACCGCCACATGACCCATACTGCGTTCTCCCAATGCATGTAGCATTTATTCAGTTGCTGGACAGTGGACACCATACAAGACATTCAAGTTCACCATCTTCTTACAAATCGCACGCGACTGCAGCGATCACATCGTTCTTATATGAATAATTACTGTACCAGTGTATAACGAGTTCAACCGATAAAACGTCCGCGTGATGTACACAAAATCTTGGTCCGTGGGGGCGGGTGGCGATACCCCTGGTGGGTGTAGGGAGAAGCTCTTGCGGATCTGTCACCTGGTTTATTTGCCGCCACCGCCGCCGCCAGCCGCGGTGAGGGCGCCGCCGATGCCGTTGAGGATGCCGCCGGCCAGGGAGAGGCCGTTGAAGGCGCGGCCGCTGAGCTTGGTGTTGGACTGGACGAGGGCGTCGCCGATGTTGGCCACGGCCGTCATGATGTCGCCCATGTCCTTGAACACCGCGTTGCTGTCCCCGCTCTCACCCGCGATCTTGTTCGCCGACGCCACGATGGCCTGCGCCTGCGCCACGATCACACTGTTGGCCGCTTGCCCGTACGCTGTAACACAGACATCACACAATCAGCTTGCGATAAACGCGGTGCTCGTCGAATACTGACGAATATATACCGGTATTTTTACGCTGTATAACTGCAGTAGACAATAACTGAGTGCACGCTGTAAAGTCTTATGACTTACCGCAAGCCAGGAGAACGGCAAAGGTCGCCACGAAGAGGAGCTGCATGGTGGCAGAGTGTTGAGAAATCAGATGTACTGCCTCGCTGCGATAAAATGTTCAAATGAAATAAAAAAGTGATAGGAGACTGCTAAAGCCGCATTTGTACAGTGTGCAGCCTACACGCCTACATATGCAGGCAGCGCTGTCGTCAATAGCCGCGGAGAATGTATTGGCGGTAGGGTAAATCGGTTAATTGTTGGTCAGCGACCTACTGCCGCTTCTTCGCCGCCACGAATGCGCACCACTTCCGCGCATACACATACGCTGACTTTCTGCACAGATAGTGCGCTGGCAACATGGCCGACAAATGCGCGGATAGCGAAAACGGCGAAGTCGTTTTCAATGATCTTCACATCGACACACCTTGCACACGTGCATCAGCAGCAGACAAAATTTACCTTTAATGAAACAACGTAGGTTGTCTGTTGGTGACCTTTATAGTCAACATTTAATTTTTCGGCATGGCAGTTACTTGTTCGAGAACATACGGTTACCATACTATACTATTTTATTCAGGCCAAAACATCTTTTTAAACATAATAACAAGCATGCGCTGATAGACACTAATAAAATATTTTAAATTACATTTTGAAGAAGCCACGAAAATCATTACTATCATATCCGAATTACGGTTGCGCATTTATTTGTGAGCATTAAAAAATTCATCTGCATTATGTGAGCAATACTGTACAAGCACAGCTATCGTTAAGCACCGAGCAAAAGAAATCCACTTCTTTGGTGCTGTACAGATAATATTATTGCTTCTTCTTTATGCGTTATTTTTCTCCTAATGTCGTCTGAAAATCCTCTTATGTGAGTTGGCGAAGGTTTATCGCGACCGGACAAGCTGTTATTTTCTCGTTAATACTCGTACTGTACGTAATAAATTTCGTTCTCAAAATGGTTTTTCGGTTGCACTATTTTCGTTTCTACTTAGCGATTTGTATTCCGCTTTGAAAATTGTTACGAATATCTTCGTGCCACGAATCGAGAAACTCGGCGCAACTGCTACAAACAGGCTTTATTTTTACATACGACCGCTGCGTAGAAACTGATAGCAGTCGTGTTAGTATAAAATCTGGGGGCTAAGCTTTAGCGTGAACGGGGCCATTCGGATTATAAAGTCACACAGACGCAGCATTCATTATAATCTTGTATCAGTTGTTAAACCAGAAATCCAGTTAAAGACACAGTGCGTCCTGCGGAACACAAACTGGCGCATGTAATGGGTAACCAGGGCGAACGGGACCAGGACTTGGTTAGAGAAGTTTGCCGAAGCTGGAGAGGGCGCCACCGATGCCGGAGACGATGCCGCCGGCGAGGGTCAGTCCGTTGCTGGCGCGGTTGGAGGCCTTGTTGCCGGACGCCTGGCCGTCGGTGTCGGTGTTGTTGACGATGAGCGCCACCTGCGCCACGATGTCCGCCATGTGCTGATACGATTTGCCCTTGCTCTGGATGTCCGCCTGCATTTGCTGCGCGATAGACACGATCTGCTTGGCCTTGTCGATCGTCACCTGCGTGTCCGACTGCACGTAACCTGCATCGTGGTAAAAGCGTAATTAAGACAAATGCTACGCTTTTTTAATGCGCACACTTACCAATGCACACTGCCACCAACACGAGCACGACCAGCTTCTCCATGGCGAAAGGTACGGTTTTGCGTTAAGTTATTAAAAACGACAGCAACGCCGGAAAAAAATTATGAGAGAAAAGCAGAAAAGCGCTTATTTGCAAGAAGCGTCTTGTTCAGTGTAGTTACTGGTGTGCTGATCGGCGATTTGGCAGTGGGCGTGGACAAGACGGCAACAACAGCAACAAGCAGCGAAAGTTCATTAGCACATGGTGCTCCTAATGGGTACCGCGTGCGGCAATTAACCTGTTGCCGGCAGCCATGACAGTTCACTGCTCCGCGACAACACAGCAATTTGCAATGCAGAGTGGCTACCACGTTTTTCGCTGAATCCGAGGTGCGGCCGGTGTAAGAAAGACACCAGCTACTAACCGTTCCTGGCTGATAAACTGCCGGTTACGCCGTCTGCCGGCCTCGCCTACAAAACTTGTTTTGATCAACAACGAGACACCGGCGCGCCTAATTGTTGTTTTTTTGAGACGCAGTGATAATGCGGAAGCAGTGAGAGTCTCGGCGCGCGACACGGAAACACAGATGCGTGGTTGATTAATGACCGGCAGAGGAACAACCTCGCTTACAGCTATCTCGTCGCGTATGCGTTACTATCTGTACTCACACTGCTTCGCTCTTACATTTCGCCGGCACGCTAGTTTATTGTGGTGCGCTTTGCAAGTGTAATTGTTCTAATTTTGTGTGGAGCTGTGCTGTGACGACAATCGACGACAATGGCTTCCTTGGTGGCTCTGCTGTCCCTTTTCTGCGTCGTTGTTCTAGGTAAGACGAACGAAGCATGACCATTATTATGTAATCAAAATATATTTTATTCTGCTTCTATTTTTTAAAAAAACGTTTATACGTTTTAAAAAAAACGCTTTTAATAACGAGAACTAGCACAATAAAAGAGTGACCTTCCTTTAACCTACCGTCCAACGGATTAATTTCTGTTTGCAGTGGAATGCCAGATCACCGTTCCGCCGGGCCCTAACGGCGGTCTGCAGGCGGCCAAGGCCATCGAAGCGGCGGGGATGGCGCTGCAAGTGGGCGCCGGCGACATCAACCAGGTGCACCAGTACGTCGGCGACATCATGGACAACATCCAGGCCGTCATCCTGGCCAACTCGCCCTCCGCCACCTCCGGTCCCTACGGCCAGCCCGGCCCCGTCAACCTGCACAGCGACGAGGACCTCGGCGCCGCCATGTTCCAGGGCATCGGCAAGGGCCTGAAGGCGGCCGGTACTCCCGGCGGCCGCTGAACGCTGTGATGGCATCCCCACGTGACCTTTGTTGTAAAGCTGCGTGTTAAGATCAGATTCTGTCAGCCATGTGATGCTGCTACCGAAATGATACGTTTTCCAGCTGAATATATGTGTATACTTATGAATTACGAGTGTATGTGACGAAGACGGAAAAACGTTTTTTGCCAAGAGAGGTTGTGCGATAAAAATTACTGCCGGAATTCGGTGTCACTATATGCGCCAATGCCGGCACATCCACGGCATGCCAATTTAATCATAGAAACCTACCCGAGCATTTCAGCCAATAGGAAAACTGCATTAAGTACGAGCACAGGTAGCCCAGTTGTACCAGTCCGGTTCCAGTTTTGTAGACTTTTGGGAAGATCTGCTTGATGTGCAGTCATTCTTACGTTTTCGTGATGGCTTTCCTAACATGTTCCGAAAGTGGTAGACTGAGCATTTCGAAGATCGTTCCGGCATTAGCTAATCTGTAACTATAGTACCATAAATGCTTGCAAGTTTCCCCAACGAATCATCAGAATTATTTTAATCGGGGTACGGAGATACCGTATAACCCATGTCACTAGTACCAACTTACACCTTCTGTTACTAACAATTTCCATTGCACTTTGTAAAATGTACAATTCAAACAATCGCATGTGATCACAACGCAACAAAAGCAAAACTAATGTCGTTACACTGATCGAGAATGCTAAAGAAACACTTTCATGACGAAGAAACAAAAATGCAGTCTAATCGCAAAACGAAGCTATACCCCAGCGCGAATTTACCTTACGAAACAGCAACGGCATTGACGCAACAGGGAGGAGAACTCATTCACGAATAACAACGCCACGAGCGGCCGCGTCGACGATTTGCCTCACCGAGACCGCCGACATCCCGTCCATTACATCTCGCGCACCGTTTACCGCCGTGACCTTAACACCGTTCCCCGGGACAAACCATTCCTTTGGAACGGGAGCCTCCGCGTGGACCAGTCCCGGTTCCTCGGGGACCTTCTCCTTGATCTTCACATCGATGAAGCCGCAAACTTTCTCGCGCATTGCCCCAATCGCTGGGTCTTCCTCCACGGCCTTCCGCTTCCTCCCCTTGGGTTTCTTCTCCGGAGGTGCATAGTAGGACACGAACAGCTCCTCGCCCGCCTGCAGGTGGCGCGCCGCAAAGAACCCAATGTGCTGCTGACCGCGCACCGTCACAATGTGCGCCTTCACGTTCTCATTGGCCAAGGAATGATTCACGAAGCGCATCGTATTGCCAAAATCCGCGGCGTCCACGGCCAGCTGCTTGTTCAGCACGAACTGGTACGTGCCGTAGCGGTCGAGAAAATAAGCGGCCCGCTGATTCGCCTCATCCACACTGATCATCTCGCCCGTGTACTCGTCGATGAACTGGCCGGCCTTCACGACTTCCATGATGAACGTCCCGATGCCGGACACGGCAGAACGGCCGCACAGCGTCTTCTTCCTGTGCCCGAAATCCGCGTAGACACCGCACTGGGCGCAGACGTAATGCAGCTCCAGGCATTTGCACCGGTAATGGCGCCGCGCCGGTGTACAGCCCCGCGTGCAGGGATGCGGGCGACGGTATGGGCAGTCGGCCGCGCAGGCGCAGGCTTCGTGGCAGAGGGTCGTGCCGCCGGTTTCCGGGCAGTGGCAGTTGCTCTTGGGGTCTGAACAGGGGAAGCCCGGGTGGTGGCACGGACGGTACTGCTGCCGAAAGTTTCCTACATGTTCCTCCTCCATGCTGATGGGTTCTGGCGGACTGCACGCGATGGCTGTCAAGCAGTTATGATAAAAATTAGCAGCTTACAAAAACTATACCATTTTTTAAACATTAGTTTTAAACGTACCCGGTCGAATCATCTTGGGTTTGGAGTTCCTGCAGCTCCTGACCACTTCCCCAGCAATCCGCCAGACATACCGACACGGCAAGTCCACCAGCTCCGCCAGCTGGCAGTACGTCGGCTGCCGACCGTCCACATCTTCCATCAACCACGCCTTGATGATGGCGCGCGTCGACGGCGGTTCCACGACGCCCACCATGCGCTTCTTCAGCCGGTGAAGATGACACTCCGCTCCGCACGGTCTGCCGGCGGTGTTCGGCTTCACGATGGGACCGAGTTCGATGGGCCATACTTGAGGCGGCACCGGGCAGGCTGCACACGCGAACCGTTTGCAGCGCGGACAGAAGTGTGACGCGGCGAACGCCAACAGGGCCAGCATGTCGTCCAGGGGTCCGTGGCGGGGTTCCTCGACGGCCTCGGACTGGGTGGGCGCCGTGGTGTCGGCAGATTGCGCCGGTCGGGATACATGACGCTCATGGAGGACAACGTTACGCGAGACCAAGGTGAACGCCCTGGCGGTGGGAAGCGGCCGGATCCACGGCAGTTCCTGACGTTCCTCATCTGCAACATGGTCGCAGCTATAGTTTTTAATTTCATCCGCTGCTGATTTCCTTGTTTTGCTTTTATTTATTCCCTTAAGTCTTACCTGAGGGAATATAAAAATTCAAAAAATCTTTAAATCAAATGAATGAATAAAAATTTTTTAAGTAAAGGAATTTACTTAGGAAAAACCTCATTACGAGAAACCGTATTTGAGAGCCACGGCTGCCGTTATCGATTCCCAGTTATGGTAATTGTAAAATCGACCGAGATGGCGTTTGTCTTTTTGCGTCGGCAACTTACCCATGATATAGGAGAACTTGTCATGTCCGAATCCCTCCGGGATGACGCCGTTCTCCGGGAGCGACCGGGGATTCATCCAGGGATTGAGGTAATCCGGCAGCTCCAGCGTTTCCACCTTGACGATATCCAAGGCGCTGAAGGGTAACGGACAGCGCAGGTGCTGATGGAGACCGTCGCTTTCCACGTCGCCGCTGTCCACATCCATGGCAGGAAGATCTCCAGGGGGCGCTAGCGGAGTGATGGAAGATCCTTCCTCTTCGGTGGCTACCGCTGCTCGACGGGCAGCGGTGAAGCGCTTGTTGGCGTTGCGTAGCGTCCGACGGCCGACGGATCCCGCAGTGGACGCCATTCCTGCAACGCTGATACTTATTACATAAAACTATACGCTTTAATAGACAACAACAAGCAAAATAAAAGTACGTAAACCCGCGGTGACTATTTAAACTAATATATCAACAGAAAAAACTGCAAACCAACAGACAGAATAATTATAAAAGTACCTTAAAACTACTACGCGAAACAATTAAACTGAAATTGCTGCTGGAGAACTGAGCATTCAACCAACAAAACGAAAATGATAGTTAAAACAAAAACAATTCAAGAAGTAAAATTCACTGGCGACAGCCAACATCCACAATTCCACACTGACTGGCTCGTTGAATCGGTCAACCCCTGCGCAGTTACTTATATAGACTTTTTAGAAGCGCATGGAATCAGCTCAAAAGCTCTAAAGAATATGAAGCCTTCAACCCTGATCCCGCCCCCCGAGATTCCAATTATGAGGCCTTCTTTGAGAAGCGTTTTTAACCGGCTATTTCCGCACAACAGAGTCGCCGCCCATTCCATGTAAAATGGACCGGTAAATTCCATGTAAATTCCATTGCGGGGCGCCCAAAGTACCACCCAATCTACTTCAGTTTTTCTTCAACCGTCAGCTAAAACATCCAGACAACACAACGGTCAGCTAGAAAAAAACGTTCGGCTTGCAATCGCAGCACGGTAATTTTTTCTGTGCGCCGTGAAATCGGATCAGCAGTGCATCTCATCAAAAGACGACGACTGAATGTGCAAAAGGTCATCTTCGCTCTATCCAGTGCATACGGTATTTCGATTATAAAGACAGTTCTTGGCGTTGTGGTGATTTCCCCCCCCTCACTGTGCGCAGTCCACTAACACATGTAGCTGGCTACAAGGGCGGACGGACCCTGGTTCTGCGCTCAGCGGCCGCCGACGCCGAAGCGCTTCCATTCGCACAAGCATAAGCAGTCCAGTTTCCAGTCACATTTTAGCCGACAGAAAAAATTCAATAAGTGCGAGCACAAGCAGTCCTGTTTTACCATAGATTTGATAGACTTTTCGGAACATCTGTGTCATCTGCAATATTTCTTCCTTTTCGTGATAGCTTTCGCAACAGGTCCCGAAAGTGGTAGACTGAACAATGGAACATTAAGAAGATCGTGCCGGCATCAGCTAATCTGTGCCTAATATAACTGCTTTCAAGTTCCACAAAAAAACCATCAAATTTTTTTTATCGAAGTACGGTATAACTCACGACACCAGCACCAACTTACAATTTCCGTTGCACTTTGCAAAAAGTAAAACTGCAAGTGTCGCTCTATGCGCCAGTACCGGTAAATTCAGAGCATTACAATCTTGAATCACACGATCCAATCCGAGCATTTTGGCCAATCGAAAAATTCTCAGTACGAGTACAAGTAGTCCAATTTTACCACAGGTTTTATAGACTTTGGGAACATCTGCAACAGTTCTTTTCGTTTTCGTGATGGCTTTCGTACCAGGGTGCGAAAGTGTCAGACTTCGAAGATCGTGCAGGTATCAGCTAATCTAGCTGCATAATAGCTTTCAAGTTCCCCAGCGAACCATCGAATCCTTTTAATCGTGGTACGGAGATACCGTATAACCCACGTCACTAGCAACAACTTACACTTTCCAGTACACTTGGTAAAAAGTAAAACTGCGAACACTCGCATGAAATCAGGAGACCACAACGCAACGAAAGCAAAACTAATGCAAACATTGATCGGCAACGCTGAAGAAGTACAGGCATCATTAAAAAACAATAATGCAGTCTAATCGCAAAATAAAATTACGAACCACCGCGAACTCACGCAACAGCTACGGCACTGACGCAACAAGGAGGAGAAGTCATTCAAGAATAACCACATCATGGGCGGCCGCGTCGACGATTTGCATGACGGAGACCTTGGACATCCCGTCCATCGCATCCGGCGCACCGTTAACGGCCGTGACCGTAATCCCGTTCCCCTGGGCAAACCGCACTCGTGGTGCGGGCGCCTCCGCGTGGACTAGTCCTGGTTCCCTGGGGACCTTCTCCTTGATCTTCACATCGACGTAGTCCCGAACTGTTTTGCGCATATACTCCGCCGGCGACTCTTCCGGGCAGGCCTTCCTTTTTCGTCCCTTGGGTTTCTCCTCCGCAGGTCCATGGTAAGACACAAACAGCTCTTCGCCCGCCTGCAGGTCGCGTGCCGCGAAGAACCCGATGCGCTGCTGCCCGCGCTCCATCACCACGCAGGCCTCCACGTTCTGGTTGGCCAGGGAGTGGTTGACGAAGCGCATCTTACTGCCGAAATCACTGGCATCCACGACCATGTGCATGTTCAGCACGAACTGGTACGTGCCGTATCGTTCCGCGAAGTAATTGGCCCGGTGGTCCGCTTCCTCCACCCCGATCAGCTCCCCCGTGTACTCGTCGATGAAGGCGCCCTGCTTCACGTTCTCCATGATGAACGTCCCGATCCCCGCCACCGTGGACCGCCCACACAGGGTCTTCTTCGTTTGCCCGAAATCAGCGCGGACATTGCATGTGGCGCAGACATACTTCAGCGCTCGGCACTCGCACTCCGGGTGGCGCTGCGTCGGGGTGCAGTCGAAGGGGCAGGGATGCGGCCGACGGTATTCGCAGTCGGCCGGGCAGCCGCAGGCCTCGTGACATATTCGACTGCCGGTATTACGAGGGCAGGGGCACTTGCTCCTGGGATCGGAGCACAACAGTCCCCTGGGGTGGTGGCACGGGCGGTACTGGAAAGCCAGTCCTTTTCCCCGGTGCTGCTTTCCCATGTTGAATGGCAACGGCCGACTGGAGGGGATTACTGCAAACATACCTCACTGGAACACTGTACAAGTGTAACCCGTAGGTTCTCTCGCATCAACGTCAAGAAATACAAAATTACGGGGTACGCCAAACTCTATACTACGGCGCCATGCCGAACTATTTACGCTTTACATGCATCTGACCTGGTCGATGCATGCTGAATAGAAGTATCGATTTATCATAAACTACTCTAAATCCGTGTTGGATTACTAACTTTGTCTGAGTTTTTTTAACGTACCCGGTCGAATCATCTTGGGGTTGGAGTCCTTGCAGCTCGCGACCACTTCGTCGGCAATCCGCCAGACATACCGACACGGCAAATCCACCAGCTCCGCCAGCTGGCAGTACGTCGGCTGACGGCCATTTACATCTTCCATCAACCACGCTTTGATAATGGCGCGCATCGCCGGCGGCTCCACAACGCCCACCATGCGCTTCTTCAGCCGGTGGAGATGGCACTCCGCTCCGCACGGTCGGTCTGCCTCGGTCGGCTTGACGATCGGACCGAGTTCGATGGGCCAGACGCGAGGCGGCACCGGGCAGGTGCTGCACGCGAACCGTTTGCACCGCGGACAGAAGTGTGCCGCGGCGAAGCCCAACAATTCCAGCATGTCGTTCAGAGGTCCGTGGCGGGGTTTCTTGACGGCCGGGGACGGGGTGGGCATCAGTGGTCGAGATATGTGACGATGTGGCAGGAGGATGTTCTGCAGTAGCAATGTGAACGCTCTGGATGAGGGCAGCGGCCGGATCCACGTCAGTTCATGACGTTCGTCATCTACAAAGTAGCAGTAAGTTCTGATTTCGGCCGCTGGAAGTTTTCGTTCTTCGCTTTCTCTGTGCTAAGACTGTTCTAAAATTTAATTAAAATTCAAAGCGGTCTGCTTGGGCAACTTCTGATTAGCCGAAACCGCATTCGAGAGCCACTGACTGAAGTCACTGAATCATAGTTTTCGTAATTTGACAACTGATCAAGCGACGCCATTTGCCTCGTTGCGTTTTGCATCCTACCTAGGATATAGGAGAACTTGTCATGTCCGAATCCATCCGGGATGACGCCGTTCTCCGGGAGCGACCGGGGATTCATCCAGGGATTGAGGTAATCCGGCAGCTCCAGCGTTGCCACCTTGACGATATCCAAGGCGCTGAAGGGTAACGGACAGCGCAGGTGCTGATGGAGTCCGTAGCTTTCCACGTCGCCGCTGTCCACATCCATGGCAGGAAGATCTCCAGGGGGCGCTGGCGGCGGGATGGTGGATCCGTCCTCTTCTGCGGCTATCGCTGCTCGACGGGCAGCGGTGAAGCGCTTGTTGGCGTTGCGTAGCGTCCGACGGCCGACGGATCCCGCGGTGGACGCCATTCCTGCAACGCTGATACTAAATACACGAAGTTAGACGCTTCGATACACAACAGCCAACAAAATGAAAGTGCGAAGTCACTGCGAACTCGATGACTATTAAAATTCAAACAACAGAAAAATTGCAAACCAACAAATAAATAATCATAACAGTATCTTGAAACTACGATGCGAAATGGTTAAGCTGAAATTACGAACCTGCTGGACAACTGAGCATCAATAAACAAAATGAAAATAATGGTTAAAATAGAAAATCGAAGAAAATATCAATTTGACTGGTGATCCAGCAGCAACACTGACTTGCTCACTGTATCGGCCAGTCGCTGAGCAGCTCTTTATATAGGCTTGTCAGAACCGCAAGGATTTAGCTCAAAAGCTATAGAGTTATGTAAAGCCGCACCTTGACCACGCCCTCAAGATTTCTGAGGTTGTCAGAGTGGACACCTGAGAGAACCGTTCTTAGCCGGCTGTTTCCGTTCAGCGGCGTCGCCGCCCATTCCAGATAAATCGGCAAGATTCGGAGCCACCCAAAAGGCCACGCAATGTGCAACCGTTTGGCTGCTTTCGCAGCATTTCGTATCATTTTGCTTTACGGTCCATTTTCCTGTGCGTCGTGAAAGTACAGTTGGTTTTGCATCGTTCTCGTTTAAAACGTCTTATTTTGCAATACAAAATGGTTCTTTGTGATTAGCTGTATCTGTATTGCAGTACTAGCAATGCTAATGGATAGTTGTACCTTCGCGCTACAGATTAATCGCGGCTTGTGCCGTGACCGCCGATTCACTTACACATCGTAGAACATGAAGTTAATATTGCTTAAATTCGGTATGCCGCTAACAGTACATCTTTGTTGGTAGTTCGGAAGCAGGCGCCATGTTGCGGTATCTGAGAGCGAGCAGGTCGGCGTATCGGGGCAAGTGCGAAATCGGAGTCGGTGCAGGCGGACCTCACCACCACGAGTTTCCGACATCCCTTCTATGCCCGACTGCCCCAAACAATACCGGCTACCCGCCGTGGTAGTGGTTGACTGCTACTGGGCCTTCATTGCGGATGTAGCGTGCGTAGCAGCTGCTTTTCCATCTCCCAGCGCGTTGGATCAGGCGGTCTGGTACGTTGTTGCTAGCAGCGGTGGTCGCGGCGCCGATCCGGAAACTGTGCGTGTTAATCCGGTGCTGATCCGGGTGCCCCTCTAAGAGACGGTGAAGTGAGGCCTCAACTGAACGCCTGGTAAGGAAGCGGCCGTCTTGGTGAACGAAGAGAGGGCTCCTTCCAGCCGGCAACATGAACTGCGCATGGGCAAGGTACTTCCGGTAAGCCTGCACGGGACAGACCGAGCGGCCGGTCGCCGCCAGCGCTACGGTGCAGCCTTGCCCGGTTTGGTCGGTCTTGGTGATCTTAAGGCGCACGACGACTTGGTTCCCGCAGTCCGTCAAGTCTTCACGCATGAGAGTGTGCTGAGGGTCGTATCGGTTTTCCCGTGGGCTAGTCACTTCGCCGATACGTAAGAAACCGAAGTACAGCACGGTGAAGACGGCCCATAGCAGCGACTGTTCGAACGGGGAGATTCCGATTCGGCGAAGGTTGTGTTTGAGACGCCGCAATATCTGCAGGGTTACAGGCTGGCGTGTGTCCGGGCGCGGGGCAGCCAGGCGTCGGTAGCCTTGCAGTGCCCGCACCACGAGGTCGTGATCTGTGGGTGGTTTTACGTCCGCTTCGCGATGGCGGTTGTGGATGCCGGCGAGGTACACAGTAACGGTCCGGAACGATTTCTTTATAGTGAACAAGTGAGCGACGTATTCGGCAACGGTGTCCGGTATTGCCGGCAGGCAGTTGACCGATCGGCGGTTACAGAACGCTGCAAACTGGTTGAATGCGGCGTCGTACGTCTTCCTTGTAGATTCGGAGACGTGGGCGCTTAGCAGCCGGTCGAGGTTGACTGTTCGCCGTACGTTTCCAGTAGCTGCGGGAAGATATCCGGGCACGGATCCGGTTGCTCCAGCGCTGATGGTGCGAGCGTTCGGAATCTGTGGTGCTGAAAACGAGACAAAGAGTCAGCGATCGCGTTGTTAATGCCGCGTATGTGCTTTAGCGAGAAGGTCATGTTAGCAGAGGCGGCTGCCGCCAGCATGCGACGCATGATATCTAGTACGCCGGTGTTGGCCGAACGCAGGTTTTCCCACGCCAGCGTGGCGCCTTCGTTGTCACAATGGAAGATCACTCGCTTTCCGTGCAGCCTCGAGCCCCAAACAATTAAACTGAGAAGTATGGGGATCAGCTCTAAGTACTCGATGCACGGTTTTTGCAGAAGAATCCATTGCGGCCAGCGAAGTTGAAACCATGAGCCTTGGTAGAATGCCCGAGTCCTTGAGTACTTGAGGCATCTGTGTACAAGTTGAGTACGTCTGCTCGCGTCCAGTCCGGCTTAATGAAGGACGCCGTACCGTTCCAGGCAGGGAGAAACTCCCTCCACCATGCGAGGTCTTTGTGGAATTCGGCGTTGACAGCAATCGTTCTTTTGTTGCGGTTGTCCGCAAGGAGAGCGATCATCCGACGAGTGAACAGCCGGCTTGCTGGGATGCACTTGGTTGCGAAAGTGAGAGTCTCGATCAGGCTTTCGAGCTGTTGTTTCGTGCAATGATCACGGCTGCTCCACTCTTTTAGTGCGTCTTCAATGTTTCGTCTCTTGTCGTCGGGCAGGCTGAGGATCTGACGGACCGAGTCCAGTTGAATGCCCAGGAACGTCAGCTGAGTCGCGGGCCCCTCAGTCTTGTCGTGCGCCAAGGGGACCCCAAGCTCACTGCACGTCCGGGTCATGGTGTCCATTAATGTGCTGCACTGGTTGCTTCCTGGTTTGCCCAGGAACAAGTAGTCGTCGACATAGTGAAGCATACTGTTGAGACCGGTTACGTCTGACACGATCCAGTGAATTGCACTGGCGAACTGCTCAAACACGTACGGAGACGCCCTGCATCCAAAAGGCAACACGACGTCAAAGAAAAACTCACCGTTCCACTGATACCCGAGGAGGTTCCACTCCGCCGGGCGCACAGGAATCAGTCGGAAGGCGGCTTTTACGTCCATCTTCGCCATCAGCGCACCTCTCCCGAGTTCCGCCAAGATCGAGACAGCGTGGTCTACGGTGCAGTACTCGAGCGGAAGCTGCGTGATGTCGATATAATCGTTCACGCTGTCACCGTGCGGCTGCGATAAATCCAGAATGTTCCGGATATTGCCGTCTTTCTTTATGCGAGCGCCCAGGGCGTTGCAGACAAAGTGTGGCAGCGGTGGGGTAGCGAATGGTCCGATTGTATGACCGGCATCGACTTCTTTGCGTATGCTGGCGGTCACTGCGTGATGATTTTCGCGAGCACTGGCGGCATTCGGTGTTGACCGCGATTTCTGGGGTCCATCATGATAGACTGTGCAACCGTCAGTAAGTGAATTAGAAATGAATAGGCTTAACGAGGGGTCCGGATGGCGGGCGAGCAGTCTAGCGAAGGCGTCGGCTCGAAGCGGCGTCGTGGCTCTTGCCGGCACCGTCGCCCACCTACTTTTCGAGTTTTGGACAGGTAGCCGTGCGGTGCTTGCGGTCCCCGCAGCTGGCGCATGCGTGGACTCTACCGGCACGACACGGTGTTTGGCAGTTACCATAGCTGTAATTCCGGCAGATTTCCCCGTCTGCGGCGGGTGCCTGACGAAAGGGCAACCCATATCCGGGCTGGCCTTTCCTGGGCGCGGAGCAGTTGCTTATGTAGTGGCCAACTTCTCCGCAGTTCCGGCATCGCTCGTCTGCCCGTCTTTCATGGCGTGGTTTGTCGTCCTTCTCCAGTTTCCCAACAAACTCGCCGGCGTTACCCGCTGCATTTTGAATGCAGTCGATATAGGTGTCATCGTGTTGGTGTGTCCATTGGTCAAAATCAAAAGGGTGACCCATCATGTGCGCGCGGAACTGACGATTATACTCGAGCCAGTTGGCGGTCGGAACCCCACGGTCGACGTATGATGCAATCAGATCCATGTACTTAAAGAACCGGGGGCCCAGATCGGGAGCAACATGAGAGCGGTAGCTGGCGAAAACCGTGAATGCACGCACCCACGATGAGTAGGAGTCAATCCTCACTTTCCCGTCTTCTGGCTTGATAGTAACCTTTCCGTTGACAAACACCATCTTTGAGTCCAGCTTCTTCGGCTTTTCGACGCAGTTCTTAGGGAGCAGCAAATCGAGGTCCACGTATTCGGTGAGATCTAGAAGCTTTTTCTGCAGTTTCTTGGAAACCGAGCGAAAATAGGGGGGAAATGGACCTGGGCGGCTAGTGGATGGCATGGGTCCCAGACGACTGAACACGTCGGCGCGGCCCCCGAGGCGGTTGTCAGCGAAACGTAGCGGGGACCCATCCGACGATTCGTTGCTAAGGGAAGAGTGGGAGCGGCTTCGCTTACCTCTTTTCGGTTCGCGCTTCCGTTTACGGGTAACCTCCACGGCGTGGTTCCCGGATTGGTGTACGATTCGGCCGAGATCGTCGCCGATCTGGATTTGCAGCTGCGGTGGCGGCGGCGGCGGCGGCGGCGGCGGCACCGATGGGCCTGGCGGCGAGGTTGTCGATGGCCCCGGTGGCGGGGGCGCTGGTAAGCCTGGCGCCGGGTCTGATGTTGGAGGTAAGACCTGCCGCTCCATGATCGTGATCAGTTTATCGATTTGCTCTTGCTGCTTCTTTTGCTGCTGCACCACTGTCTGAAGCGTGGGCTCTGGGACCTCCGTGGCGGTGGGTTCGAGGACAGCCGCGGCGGGAGGATTTTTAGTCGAAACAGTCCGCTTTGCTCTTGTCTGTGGTGTCTATGATGCTGCCGCGGCCTGTCGTGCGTTTTCGCTTCTTTTAGTCATGTTGGAGGACTTTCGGAAAACTGGGAAGAGTAAAAAACGAGAGGATAGAGGCAGAGTCCTTCAATATGGATGACTCGTGCGGCGATGGAACTGCTCACTGTGCAGATCTATGGCTCAAGAAGGTACGTGAGGCTGGAAAACAGACGGAAATTTACAGATTGTGAAGAGTTTTTAAACATCTAAACGTCAACGATTAACACAAGAGAGCTCAAATGACAAATCTGGAATGATTCAGGCAGTTGAGAGTTAAAGAAAACTGTCAGACGTTACGGAACTACATAGCGCCCGTGTGCAAACAGGCAGAGCGGAAACAAAATAGGTCAAGCAGACGGCAGCGACGTCTGGAAGAGCTGGGCGGCCAAACAGCGGCCACCTGGAATTTAACATCAATTAGCGCGCAAATTGTCCTATTGTTTTTTAATCATTTAATAAGCTTTGTTATGGTGCATCTCACCAAAAAGCGACGATTGAATACGCAAAAGGTCATCTTCCATCTACCTAGCGCATACGTTTTTTCGATAATAAAGACAGTCTTGTGGCGTTGTAGTGGTTCTTCCACCTAGCAGACGTTGCCGAGTTAAAGGCTGGCCACAAGGGCCCAGTGCCCCGACCCATGTAGCTGGCCGCAAGGGTGGGCGGACCAAAGTTTCGCAATTAGCGGCCGCCGAGACGTTTACCAAAGCTGGAGAGGCAGTCGCCGGCGAAGGAGATGATGCTGGCGGCAAGGGTCAGTCCGGTGCGGCTCGTCAGATGCCCCGCAAATCCGTCGGTGTCGGTGTTGTTGACAATGAGCGCCGCCTGCGCCACGATGTCGGCCATGTGCTGGTAGGATTTGCCCTTGCTCTGGATGTCCGCCTGCATTTGCTGCGCGATAGCCACGATCTGCTTGGCCTTGTCGATCGTCACCTGCGTGTCCGTCTGCGCGTAACCTGCATCACGGTGAAACCGTAAATCAAGGCAGACGTTACATTTTTTTTAATGTGCCTAGGACTTACCAATGCATACAGCCACCAACACAAGCACGACCAGCTTCTCCATGGCGAAAGGGTACGGTTTTACGCTGAGTTGATAAAATAGCACCGTAAAAAACAATTATGAGAGAAACATAGAATAAGAAAAGCGTTTTTTGCAAGATTCTCGTCCATTGCGCTGAATCTACGCCCACAACACCGGAAACGCTAACAAGCAGCGAGAGTTCACTGGCACAAGGTGATTTTGATGGCTAGCGCTGCGACAGTCAATCGGCGTTTTTTTGACGAAACTAATGAACAAAAAAAACAACATTTAGCCGGCAGCTATCAGCGGTCTTTGGCCCCGCTTGCACAATGTGTTTTTTATCTATATTTGTTTCTTGATGTTCATGCGGAAGTGACAGTGCATGTCCGACGGAAATACGAATACTGTACGCGGCTGAATAAAATGGCGCAGAAGAACGACCCCGCTTTTAGGCACTCTGCTGCGCATTTCGTACATCGTCATTTTATACGACGGCGCAAACCAGAATGGAACTGATGTTCTAAAGAAGCAATACGTCAAAATTGCCGACGACTGGTTCATTGGCTTATTTTTTACTCGTATTAATTATTTTTCCCTGAATATAAGTGTATATAAGAAGGCAGCTTTGCGGTTTAACATCATGCTGATGTCGTCCTCAGTTTCTTATTAAACGCCGAGTCATTCTTCAGCTGCAGAAAATTAGTGTTTACGTAAACAAACACGCCTGATCAACTGCATCTCCGCTGCACAATCGAAAGCGCGTGTGATTATCGTAGAAACCCGTCAAATTGTTTATTTCTGCTAGAAATACACCAAGAAACGTTCTAAGCTTTGTGAACGTTTCCGGTAAACAATAAAAGCTGATGCTGTGCGTAATTTCCCCGAAGCGACATAGTTTCCGCCAAAACAGCCGTGTAACGAACGTCCTGTATCGCTTAATCGGAGAAACAGTATAAAGGGTTTCTTGGCTTTACCGGAAAACGACATTTAATGTTGACAACAGCAAAGATTTCTTTAACGGTAAACATACTCAAGGCTGTTTACTGTACTACATACATTCTACCGCAACCGATGGCTTTGCATCCCGCTCAGAAAAACGACGTTGCGGATAGAGCCGCAAAAACGGATAGAATCTGTATTCTGCATCACACCGGTGACCGCTCGATTAATAATAAGGAAGATGGCCAGTGTCCGTTTGGCAGGAATGGATCGGTAACGAACGGCATCGTAGGGCGTGATTACGGGGAATATCTGCGGCTGGATTCACTCTTATCGAATGTGGATATGATGAGCGCCCGCTATCTGCCAGAGCCGGTACATGACGAACATCTGTTTATTAGTAAGTGCGTAAACAACCATTATTCTAGCAGTACGTAATGACAACGTAATACATGCTTGTTTGCTGTGCAGAGAGGTCACAAATTTGTGACCAAAGAAAAGGCTTTACGGTTTCTTTTTTCAGCCACCCATCAGACGCAAGAAATGTGGTTCAAGCAGATCCTTTTTGAAATTGACTCAATACGCGACACTTTCCCGGAGAGGGATTCTCTGGATGATCGACAATGCACCACTATATCGCAGCGCCTCCACCGGATCTCCGTCATCTGGAACGTGCTAATCGAACACTTCACCATCCTCCAAACCATGCAGCCTGTGGACTTCATGCGCTTTCGCCACCTTTTGGCACCCGGCAGCGGGTTCCAGAGCCTACAGGTATCCGCTTATAACCACCCATCTTTTTATACCAAAACTCGTCAGAACTGTACGTGTCAACCGTACGTAACGGAGAATATAACATGGTATATTGTACTTTGGCTTTAATTTCAAAGTTTCCAATCCTGGATCTCCTTTTCTTGTTTCGAAGAATGGCCTCGGCATTCTTAGGTTTTTTCTTAAAACCAGGGACCCACTAAGAACTTTATTCTAGTTTCGGCTGATCGAATGCAAACTCGGTTTGACCATGAAGCAGCGCGGCAACCCAACAGCGGTGTGCGGCGCATTCTCTCCGCCTATGCAAAGTACTCTCACGAAAGCCATTTCGGAACCGAGCGTGCTCGATCTGGTCAACCAGTGGCTGGACAACATGGACACCGCGGACTTCGCAGCGCAGTACACCGAAGCCGTGCGCGAGTATTTATCCGACGAGCAACAACAGTTTGACCAGGAGCCGGATGCACACCGGCGCGAAATGCTAAGCAGAAACTTGGCGCAACAGAAACAAGTATTCGAAGTTGTTTTGGATCGGAGCAAGTACGAAGAAGAAGTCCAGACGAAGAAGCGACGAATGAGTTATAACGCCTTCATGTCAGCGCTCAAGATCACATTCTACCGAACCGAGCAGCGCTTCCAATCGGCTTACGCCATCTTAACCGTAATATGCCGACTGCTTTTCTGCGCTAACGGTTTTCTGATTGGACGGTTTTCTTGCAGGCGCTCGTGGACATCGATAGCGCCATGAGCAAGTGGCGGTTTGCGCATATTACAACCGCCCAACGGATGCTGGGCAGCAAGAGCGGACCGTACTCCTCCGGTTACCTCTATCTGCGCTCGACCATCGGTGACCGCTACAAGATTTTTCTGGATCTGATCAACGTCTCGTCGCATCTGCTGCCCGAACCGTATATTCCGCCTCTGAGCTTTCACCGAAATGGGACACTTTTCCCGCGACCAGTGAACGACGTTCTCTTAGCCGGCAAACAAATCTAGTGCCGCCTGTGTATGCTCGTACCGGAAGAGAAAGCGTCAAATAACTGTTCGTGTTTGCTTTTCTAGAAAGCCAAGTGCTCTTTGTCTGGTGCCAGCATGGTACAGTAGCTTCTTAACCAATGTTGCACCATTTTGTTTGCCAATAAAATCTCTGCAAATGACATAATCCACCGACCCCGGCTGAATTTCAGTTAGCCGTTAAGAAAGCTTATTTACTGCATTCTACTGCTCTCATTAAATTTTCGAAATGGCTATGCGCGCCGACAAACCGGGCGCATAGAATTAAGCTGTGCGCCCCGAGTGTTCGGGCGCACAGAATTTGGCTTTGCGCCCCGAATGAAATTTTTACGGCAAAACCAGCTAAGACGCGTAATTAATGATTAAGCTTTGTTTAAGCATCGGATGAAGACACTAGCACCGGAACACGGGTCACCGGTGCAACCGGCCCCGTCGTCCTGGCTGAAGAAACCCCTCGTCTCCTCGCACAAGAGGGTGGGAGGGAGGGAAGAAGGATCTGATACGGAGTAAATGTAGATCAGCTTTACTTCGACAGCAACTAAGATGTACTAAACACAAATGTGCAATCTCTATCCAACATCGTCAAACAGCGTTGCATTACTTCCCTTTAATCAGAGTATCATACTGCGCAGTATCGGGGTGTGCATCCCGATTCCCAACGACACACCCTAATGGCTTTTCTCGACGGGACACTGGCCAGCAAGTCGTCCAGCCTTGTAACCACCTCCGCTGCGTTAACCGACCGGAATTAGCCTTGCTGTTTTGCTACATTTTACGAGAGTTCTGCTAATTCTATTTTGCTACAGTTTTTTGCAAGGGGTGGACTTCGGTGCCATCCTAGATGACCTCTGACAACAGATGTTTTGGGCAACCTCTTCAACAAACCAGGCGATAAAAAGGCAATACACAAAACGAAAATTTAACTATTATGGGTTCTCATATTCTGCAGTTCTCTCTCAACTTCTGTTCTCCTGCAACCAACCTTAAGGGTTAATCGAGTAAAAAAATTAAGTAAAAACCATCAACTACCGGTTTGCGTTAACGCAAATAAATTCACAGGTTGAGGCATATGTAAACTGTGGTCCTCGTATATGTGGGAATAGTACCGCTACTTCAGGACTGACACAATAAACTAGCAACTTTCCTATTATTTCTCCAGATTCTTTTCTGAAAAGCGCATATTACTTATATGAGTTACAGCTTTTGTGTGTTCTGGCATTAAGATACCTCATCAAACAATACAGCGTAATAATTCGACAGGAACAGGACATTTGACTATACAACAGGAAAAGTGAGTGGTTAAATAAGTAAGAAAAGAAGCCAAATACATAAAGTATAAAACCTTCGGAAAAAACATCAAATCGCCGATATTTCTGCGCCCGGAAATTCGGGGCGCAAAGCCAAATTCTGTGCGCCCGGACATCGGGGCGCACAGCTAAATTCTATGCGCCCGGTTTGTCGGGGCGCATAGCAGTCACCTTAAATTGTATGGTTTTACTGTTTTTCGGATGTGTCTTTCTGGGCACCCGCAACGTGGTCGGTACGAGCGTACATTTTTATAAAAATTATTGCGCTCATAGGTTTATATCGTCTGGATCCGTTTTTCCGCGGTTACCCGGAACATCAACGCGTGGAAAACGGTCCCCTTATCGGCGTCAGTTACACCATCCTGACGCTGGACTCGACCCACGCCGCGCTTTCGCTAGTAACCGCCACCGGAGAGAGGAATCCTACCGGCTCTTTCGAGTCCAACGGCTTACAAGCACAGGTGGAGTTCACGGTGCCGACGGTGTCTTCCGGATAAAGGTCATCGAGACGGTCAACCGCACAGCGTACCACCGCCTTACCGACATGATTCGGCCGACGCGGGCCAACGTCACCGCCGACTTTCCGCGCCCGGTGGAAGAGCAGGTGACTACCCGGGTACACATGATATTCGGGGGAAGTACCAGCGTTAGAATACCGGCATGGGACACCCTCGGATTCATGGACAGACCCGGCACTGATCTTGTCAACGTAACGCTGCCATACGATGGCGGCGTGGGCACCCCCCACCAGCTTCCGTACCCGCTGGGCGTCAAGTGAGCGCGAACTACATGGTGTTCGCCGTCGGCGACAACCCCGCTGGTCCGGGTGCCCACCCGGGGAACAACGTGATGCGTCCCATGGTTCTGACCCGGGCGTCGCTCCCACGCTGCCGCAGTGCACCGCCGACTACACCTCCTATGCTCGATGCTCGAAGGGTTACCTGTGCGTCCGCGGCACCTGGGACGCGGTCCTAGAATTCACAAACGAACAACGAACATCCTTACAAAACAACATACAGGTATATTTTCATCACGCTTAAACTGCCAGTTTGTTTACTGCTTTTTGCTACAACACTCTCTTTCTGTTCTAATCGCAGTGTGCATTGTACGATAACGTATCAGTGCGCCGTTATCTTCTTTAGTAACTAATGCCGGATCTGTTTTTGCAGCTTTTCATTGTGTAATTATGCGTATAATTATCTGAGATCATCACCGCAAATACCGTTTTTGTTGTTTTGGTGGCTCTGACCAATAAAAAACATTGTATCCCGGATACCGATATCACCTATTGACATCGAATTCCTACTTCAGCAGCTGTAGTTCTGTTACCCAAACGTTGGCAATATATAACGCGCGACAAAACGCTGCTTCGAACATCCTGAACGTTTAGTTGCCACAAAGTTACCAGGTTTCTAGAAGCTGTTGGTTTGTTCTGGATTAATGGCACAACACTTCAGGCAACCGAATACTTTTTATGTGTCGCTAGAATGTTGAAGTTTCTTCTAGTGGTGGTTCTCCTCAGTTCGGTGTTGAGCCGAGCTGCACCACGTCCACAGGCGACGAAGAGCGAAGCAGCGCTCGACCGGACAACAGCCAGTACCGGGAATTCAACGGCGGCCCCCATAACGGTTTCCGAGGGCCTGTCAGCCGGCGCCATTGCCGGAATCGTCATCGGATCCATCGCCGGTTTGATTCTGCTTATTTATGTAATATTTGTTGGAGGGGTCTTTCTGGGTCGATTGCACCGGATGTACGGGGAGGAGTTCGACTGACACCCGTTTTTGAAGGAGATCAACTAACCAAGACCTTTATTTACATGATTTGTTGGGTTGTAACGCGTATTATAACGCATTGCCCTGTCAGTATAGATTGTCAACCTATGTCGCCGCATTAATTGATTGCTCGATTAAGTAGCCAAACCCAGAACGAGCACAAAACGATCTTCCACGCCACGAAGACCATGAAATGTTAGTCTCATAGTTTCTCTTCGTTAAAAAAATCCTCCTATGTCATCCCCGATCGATGCCAACCCAGGCAAGGATGGATATTCGGCGCCGAGAAGCGGAGATTTACAGAAAACCATGGTGCAGCAGGCCTTGGGCCAACCAACCTTGGGCCGGCTAACCGGAAAATTAACCGGTGTTACGGATTTCTGCCGCAATCCGTCCTTACTCGATGTGATGGCGAAGGCTGGCAGTTTTGCGATGGAAATGCATGGGACTCTTGTCCTTTTTGGCAAAAAGGACAAGAGTGTTTGCCGCTTATTCTCTTGTTATGAATTCGTCGGAAGCTATTAAGAGTCCTTCAGCGAAGAGTGTGAGTAACGGCTGTCGCTAATAGCTACTCCACACCATGCTTTTTGTGGTTTCCTGGTAACCCATGACTTGTGTTAGCAATTATAACCTTGACCACCGGTTTGCATGTACCTCTAACTGTCACAAAATCAGTCAGTAAATATCCGAGCGAGAGTTCACGACACTTTTGTTGCGGAGCAAGTTAGTATCTGCACTGTGGCCGTGTGGCCCGTGTCCCTATACAATCATAACATACCGCCACTAAAAAAATTGCAGACCGCAAAAATACGTATATAAAGTCTTGACTCCTCGCTAAACGATGTTCTTAAGCTGCCGGGCAGCAGTTAACTACAGATGGCCTACCACACACACGAAAGCACACGACAGGCTGACTCACCTCGATGATAGGGTCTAATGCGACGTCTGCAGAAGCACGCATCGGTTTATCTTATCAGAACAATGTTGCGCACACCGGTAACACAGACACTTTGTTTTCAATCCACTTGTCGATGCTTCTGGACGCATGAGATACGATTGGGCTGTTATTGGTTGCTAATACAGACTCCACCATACAGCCCAGCTGACAATGCTCAATAATTGTCAGCGTTATAACACGGGCAAATGGTTGTGTTGCTTAAAAGTGGCTAGCATCGCTCAGCGGCAAAGCATTGCACCCTTTCCCCGGCATTCGAAATTCGAATGCACCTATTACGCTTTCTTAGACATAATCTAGAAATGCACAAGTTCTTTCTCATACTATCCGTTCTCTTCAGCGTGACGTTGGCGCAGGATGCAGCCCGTCGCGAGGCGACATTCAGCGCACTGGTAAAAATAACCGAGCTGCTCCTCAGTGATCCGACCTCCGGATTCCCCAATCCCAACCTCCCACCGCTGCCGTCCACGAATAGTCTCGACGGCGCCAATGAACTCTTTCAACTACAATTCGGCTTCCCCGCTACGCAATCGTATTTACACGCGTTGCAGTCGATTATGGACGCCAACGTCTTCATCGACGGTGTAGCCAGCGGCCGCCGCGACAGCGTCGTCTGGCACGCCAACACCGAGGCGCCGACGCCCGTCGCCGAGCGGATTCTCGAAGAGTGGACCCGCGCCGCCATCCAGACCATCAACGCGCGGCAGTTCCATGAAGCCCGCACGCTGATTGGTCAGGCGCTGCACGTGGTCCAGGACCGCTCCAACCACTCCCAGGACGCCGCGGTGACCTTTCTGACCGGTGTCCGCAACCAGACAATCGATCTGTTCCCACGCGTGCTGGGCATTCGTGGCAATTTTCCCGGCAACGATTTGGTCGTCGTTGTGGATACCACGTACCAAGAGGCCGCGCGCGTACGCTTACGGATGCTGCTCGCCCGCGTAAGGATCCTGAACAGCTCTGGAATGCTTTCCAAGAATCTGGCGGGATTCGCCCTGTATACCTTCGACCGCCTGAACGCCATTCCCAAATCGTATCCGTACCAGAGAAAAGTGGACGATTTCATCGACCTTCTGATGAATCTAATTGCAGCGTGCAGCGCCCAGCGGGACATCTGCACTGACACCGACACCAACCAGACGCACAGTCCACGCCGCGTTCTCGAGGCGGTCAGTCTGGCGGCCCGCAACGCCGACAGCCGCAGCACCATAATACTAATAACCGACGCCGCGCCAGTGCTTACCAGCACTTACGCACCGCGTGTCGTGTCGGCGATTCTGGAGAGCAAACAGCAACGTCTGGTGGTCCTCGGGGTCGACAACGCCACCAAGCAAGGGGACTACGCGCGCATTATAGAACGCACCGGAGGGAGCTTGATCCACCAATTAGATTACCCGCAATACGGGAACGCCGAGCGGGTGTTCCATTTCGTCGTCCAGGATGACCTCGTCTTGGCGGCAGTGGTCGATCCTTCGCGCGCTGCGGAAAAAGAAATCGTCGTACCGTTGCGCGACACCGAACACCGCGCGGGAATCTGGATTGGCGGCGCTGGTGTCCGCGTTTGCGAGAAGGTCAAGGATGGCGAGTTCTGTTCGGAACATAATCCTGGAACTTGGGTGCCCTTCGGTGGAAAGAACCGAACAGAGTGGCGCTTCACCGTCAAGCAGCTAGATCCGGCCACGCCCAAAACGTGGTCGGTACGAGTGTATGTTTCGACACAAAACTTTGTGCAGTTAGGTTTGTACCGTCTGGACCCATTTTCCCGCGGCCTTCCTAACTATCAACGCGTGGAGAACGATCCCCTCGTGGGCGTTAACTACACGATCATGACGTTGGGATCGATCAGTGCTACGCTTTCGCTGGTAACCGTCACCGGCGAGGAGATCCCAGCAAAGGCGCTTAAGACTACCGGCCTTGAAACGCTGGCAGAGGTCGCCGTGCCCGCGGATGCCTTCCGGATAAAGGTCACCGAGACGGTCAACGGTACCGCGTACCACCGCTTCACCGACGTCATCCGTCCGACGCTCTGCAACGCCAGTGTAAGCTTCTCGCGCCCAGTCGAAGTCCAGGTTCCCGGAGGAAAAACACTGGTCCGAATGCAGCTTGCGGGAAACACCACCGGGAGGGTCTCGGCAGTGGACCACCTCGGCTTCATCACCCGGCCAGGTGCCGATATTTTGAGCCTAGCGCTGCCATACGATGGCGGTGTATCTCTTTTCAGCAACATCACCGTTCCGTTGGGCGTCAACTCCAGCGTCAACTACATGGTCTTCGGAATGGGCAACGACCGTCTTGACCAGGACACCCTTCCAGGGAACTATGTGGTGCGCCCGATGGTCCTGATTTCTGGCGTCGCACCCACGCCGCCGCAGTGCACCGCGAACGCCACGTCTTATAACAACTGCCCAAAAGGTCCCCCGTGTGCCAATGCCACCTGGGACACGGTCCTGGAGTTTACCGATGAATACGGCGGCTTCCTGGACACCTCCACCGATTTGAGGACAGAGCAACAATCCAGCCCTTATAATCCAACCACTGGGACCAGCACGACTACCCATTCGATGCAGAACATCAATGGGACGGCGGTGTTCCGAGTGCAGCTAGACAACTACACCTGTTGCCACGCCTTCCGCTTCTACTTGGCCGAAGACAGTGTGGCGCGAGGGGCCTGCGAGTTCGGCTGGGTCCATCCCACCACGACGGCGATGCCGGAAGGAACGAGCACCACGGCGATAGGCGTGACAGCGACGCCGGGGCCAGCGGACGAAGGACTGTCCGGCGGGGAGATCGCCGGGATTGTCGTCGGAGTTCTGGCGGGTGTGGCTCTCCTCGCAGGAATTGCCTTCTTTGTAATGAAACGACAACGTGCTTAAACAATTTGTTCAGATGTACAATAATTGAATGCACGGTAGCTCAATGCTGGTTCAATACATCACACGGCCTATTCAATGTTTCCAAATCTTCTCGTAATTTCTTACGCTTACTAAGGGTTGGTTATTTTACACATGGAACGATCCGGGCGAAGCGTTGCATGCGCATACGAAGCACTATGCGACTCTCGAGCATCGTCGTTTGACTGCATAATGGTTTCAAAATTAATTCGTAATAAATAGCCGCTTTGGTGCACGCGTTTCCTGTATGGCCATTTATCATCATCATCATTCTTATCTCAGAACAATACTACACGTACCGGCAACCACAGCAGCCTTCTCGAATGCCTTGCTTGTAACCCAACAGACGCATGAGATAAGATAGTAAGCAAGAGAATGAATGACTTAGCTAAGAGAACTTCCTTGTAGAATATTGAGCTGACATCCGCAGTGCTGAGCTCTCGGCGAATGAACACTGTCCGCACAACAAGAATAGCCAGCGTCGCTCTTTCACAAGGCATGCCCTTCTTCCTCGCCTGAGAAAACTATGAAGCCCGCTTCCCAGCAAGTTAGCTTAAAAATGCTGATATCCCTTCTGTTACTATCCGTCGTCAGTGCGGCGATGGCACAGACGCCAACCCGTCGCGAGGCGACATTCCAAGCTCTCTCTAGATTGAGGGAGCTCATCTTCGTCGAAGCCTCCCTGGGAATGGCCAATCCCCACCTCCTTCCGCTGCCATTACTAAGCACCGACGAGTGCGACGACCACCCTCAGCTCTTTGGCTTTCCCTTCTCCGCGCCGCATTTGCACGCGCTGCAACACATCATAGACGCCAATGTGTTCATCGACGGTGTCGCCAGCGGTCGTCGCGACAGCGTCGACTGGCACGCTGACACGCAGGCGCCGACGCCCGACGCCGAGCGAGTTCTCGATGAGTTGACCCGCGCCGCCATCCAGACCATCAACGCGCGGCAGTTCCATGAAGCGCGCACGCTGATTGGTCAGGCGCTGCACATGGTCCAGGATCGTTCCAACCAATCCGTGGCCGCCGCGGTGACCTTTCTGACCGGCATCCGTAACGCGACGATCGACCTGTTCCCGAACGTGCTGGGCATTCGTGGAAAAGCCCAGGGCAACGATCTGATCATCGTGCTGGACACCACGTACCAGGAAGCAACAGAGACTAGGTTAGTCATGTTGCTGAACCGCCTCCTGATCCTTAATAACACGCTACCCAAACGCCCGGCGGGTTTCGCGCTGTACACCTTTGACCGCGTGAATCCCGTCCCAAAATCGCATCCATACCAGACAACCATGAGCGGCTTCACCGACCTCCTGACGAATCTAATGACGGCCTGTACCGCGAAACGGGATATTTGCGTCGACACCGATATAAGCCAGACGAACAGCCCCCGCCGAGCTCTGGAAGCGGTTAGTCTGGCGGCTCGCAACGCCGACAGTAGTACCACCATCATTCTCCTGACCGACGCCCCGCCGGTGGTTACAGACAGCGCCGCTGCGCCCCGCGTGGTCTCCGCGATCCTGGAGAGCAAGCAGCAGCGATTGGTGGTCATCGGGGTCAACAACGCCACCAAGCAAACGGATTATGCGCGCATCGTTGAACGAACAGGAGGGAGCTTCATCAGCTTGCCGAATCTCCCGGGGCAATGGGATGCCGGGGAGGTGTTCCAGTACGCTGTTCGGGATGACTTGGCTCTGGTCGCGGTGGTCGACAGCTCACGGGATGCTTCCGAGGAAATCGTGGTACCCCTATACGACACCGATAAACCCGCAGGAATTTGGATAGGCAAAGCAGCTGTCCGCATTTGCGATGGGAACGACTAGCAGTCCTGTCGGATCCACGAAGCCGGGACCTGGGTGAACGCCAACGCAACGGCCGACGGAGGGTGGCGTTTCAGCGTTAAGCAACTTGATCTTGCAGCTCCTGTAGCGTGGTCAGTTCGGGCTTACATTTCGACACAGAGCTTTGCGCAACTGGATTTATATCGTCTGGACCCATTCTCCCGCGGTCACCCCGAATACCAACGCGTGGAAAACGACCCTTTAGTCGGCGTTAATTACACCATCGTGACGCTGGGCTCGACCAACGCTAGCCTTTTGCTGGTGACCGCCACCGGCGAGGAGATCCCTGCTAATTCGTTGCAGTCCGACGGCCTTAAAACGCAGGCAGAGGTCACCGTTCCCGCGGAAACCTTCCGGATAAAGGTCACCGAGACGGTCAACGGTACAGTGTACAACCGCTTCACTGACATTATCCGGCCGAGCCGGGCCAACATCACCTTCGAATTCTCGCGCCCGGTGGAAGTGCAGGTGCCCGATGGAAGAACGTGGGTCCGATCGAATTTCTTGGGGGAATTGGCGGGGCGGTTCACGGCAGCGGATAATCTGGGATACGTTAGCAAATCGAATATTGAGTGTTTCAACTCATCGATAGCGCACCCAAGTGGCGAGACGAACAGCATCACCGTTCCGCTGAGCGCCAATTCCAGCGTTAACTACATGGCCTTCGGCGTGGGCAAGGATCGCCTGGACGAGGATGCCGGCCTCGGTAATCACGTAGTGCGCCCGATGGTCCTGATCCCGGACGTCCCACCCCCTCCACTGCAATGCACCGCGGACGTAACGTCTTATAATAACTGTCCGAAAGGTCCCCAGTGTGCCCAAGGCACCTGGAACACGACCCTGGTGTTCATCGATCCCAATAGCGGCTTCCTGGACGTTCAACGCTTCTTTGTAGCAGAAAATGTCCAAGCCGGCCCTTATTCGCAAAACGCCACGGGCAGCTCGTCGACTCTATGGAACACGGTTAACGGGACGTCAGTATTCAGCATGTTTCTTTACAATTATCCTTGCTGCCATGCCTTCCAGTTCTCGCTGTTCGTGAACGGTGAGAACACAGGACGGAAATGCGAGTTCGGCTCGGTCCATCCGACAACGACAGCGGCGCCGGTGGACGAAGGACTGTCCGGCGGGGAGATCACCGGGATCGTCATCGGGGTTCTGGCGGGTGTGGCGCTCCTCGAAGGGATCGCCATCTTTCTGATAAAACGACGACGTTCTTAACAATGCGTTCAGATGCGCAATTGCTGGTTGCTCTGGAGCTAAATGCCGCGTGCGGTTACAGCCTAACAATAATCTATGGATAACAGAAGATTCGGCGCTTTTTCGGAGAACAAATAGCCGGCTTTGGTGAAACCTAATGAAAATTATTGACGAAGAAAGGTACCATAACCATCGGTGTCATTCGAAAATCTAGGCCGACTGCTCAATATACCAAATCCGCTCGTAGCTTCTTACAATGTAGGACTAAATGGTCGCATAGCCCCATACCCAGCATTCTGTACGCAAGCGGTGCAGTGCACTTGTACGAAACGGATATTTTGAACTCACTCGTACAGTGTACTGCGCTGCATGCGTGCTGAATGTGGAGATGTTGGGTATGCGACCATTTTGTCCTAAGCTGTACTTTTACTAAAAGTTGTCCTTTTACGTGAGGGACGACCTTAAAGTCTAGGGCAGCAAATTCAGCCTGCGAATCGGCGACCCGGTATCGTCTTAATTCTTGTGAACCTCACTGCACTGATGACCCAAACTCTTTTTCAACTTAAGCAAATTGTTGCGTACGCAGCACCATGTCACGCTGTACGGCTGTAGCACAGTCGTTTTAATGCATAATTTCTTTATTATTTTGTAATGCATTGCCGCTTAGTTGTGTGGAACCCTGGTTTATTGTTTCATAGAATGTACTACCGGTATCTTATGTTGTTTTCTATCAGACAGAAGGTTCCACCGGTATCTGCACCTTAGACCAGTGTTTGATCTTCACCTGAAGGTATTGGTTGATGTTATTCAATTGGTTTTTTGAAGTATTAGTAATATCCAAAAAACATTTGCCAAATCACGAAGAGCACAGGGTTCACAGCTAGTTGAAAGCGTGTAGCTTTATAAGCGTGTAGACAGAGCGACAGCCAGCACGATCCATCAAGATGTATGCAACAGCAGTTGTACGCCGCTGTTGCAGGGCGCCGGCGCATAGGGCGGCAGATCGTGCCAAGTCGACGAGCGCTGATTGGGCGCGGTGCCGCATGTGAAGTTCTGACCGGACACCTGGGTGCCTCCGTTGATCTTGAACAGGCAGGCATACTGAAGAAAGATCGTCAGCGCCGGACAGCCGCACATTTCGTCCGTCGGGCAGAAAGGGTTATTGTCCACGCTCAGACTGCTGAGGACGTTGTAGCCCAGCGAACGGAGAACGCATTCCGGTATGGATTCCAAACCGTTCCGGCTCAGTGACACCGTACCGATCGGTTGCGTCAAGACGTAGGGCGCGGAACAGTAGAGGAATTGCAGCGCCGGCACTTGCCCGTCCAGTCTCACTGACTAGACGAGAACGCCATTAGGATAAGGATGATATCAGTTACTTTAAAAAATCAAGAACTTATTACAGCTGTAAGGACTGGGAACGGACTGCGCAACGGTCGACTACGTCATCACTGTCGCATACAGAAAACACTGCTGCGCTAATGCTTATCATAGTCCCACAGACTTTTTGTCCCTTTTAAAAGATATTCTGACGCTTCTTTCTCATCAACAGCTTTCTGATATTTTAAAAGATCATATTGAATACAGACACCTCAGTTTCGGGGGGCTATAAATAGAAATCTGCTGAGGAAACTGACAAAAACGGTGAAAAACGCCGCGCATCTCCCTCCATGGCAGCCGCCCTCGCGCGTATGCAAGAGAGATGACGTCAAAGGGTTGGTTACCAGTCCTTCTCACACTATAGTAAGTATTGGGAAGGTCTGTACACTGACGTACCAATGATGTTGTAAAGAAGGGCTTGAAAACGGTCCAGTCGAGGCTGACGAGATGGTTCCCGGTTAAGATGACGCTCATCGTCGCTAACGAGCGATTCGCGCTGCGTTGGAACGCCGCTGGTCCGATGGAGGAAATATCGGAATTTCCGAAATCCAGTTCCGTTAACTGCGAGAATCCCTCGAGGAAGCCGTCCTCCAGGTGACCGATTTTGCTTCGGCCGATCTTCAAACTAACGAGCTGGCCCTGGACGTTATGGAGAAAACGCTTAGCGGCGATGCTGCGTTGTTCTCGTTAGTGAATCCGAAGAAGTACACCGTTCGCAATGCGGTGAGGTCGCCCGGCAGCGGCGGCGCATCGGAGCGGAGGATATTGCCATTTGCGGTAGTACCGAATTGAATTTCCCGGACATCTTTACGGATTTTGGTGACGTCAAAGGTACCGGGGATGACCACGGAGGGACAGTAGAGGGTTGTGTTGCCTGTCGATCTATAGCTGCAGCCCGGGCCCGGCACGTCTGCGGTAAACGATCGCTTGTGAACACTTCACTGCAGCCATTTATTTTGCTAGCGCTGATTGATTACAAGTTAAAGATGGCTCCGTACCGTATCGGCACAGCGGCAAATACAAATTCACGGGAATCCAAAAGATCTGTCGCGTCACGTCCGGTCTCAGCGAATCCCAGAGATCCACTCTCCATCACGCTTTCGTCCAGCCATACATAGACTACTGTGCTATGGCATAGTCGGCACCGTATTTGGGAGAACAGGAGAAGCTGATAAAACGGCAACACGCAGCCTTACGGACCATCACGGATAACAAGGAGCCGGTAACACCGCAACTGTACCTACAGCTGAGTGTAATTAACCCATGCAGTCGATCGATGGCGCAAGCAGTATGGCTGCACAAGATCAGTAACCGGCAAAATACCATTTAAGGGGACCAATACAAGGTTTCTCTGCTCTGGTAAAATCACTAGCAGTGAGAAAAATAATGGCACTGCGTTTGTTCGTTGCAGTTCTGTTAATGAAAACTTGTTCTTTTCTTAAATTTAAAATTCTCTGGTAATTTTCTTTGCTGTTTACGCTTGCGCCAGTTTCGAAGCGCAAAGTTTGTCACACACGATTTCCGCTAATGCAAAAGTTACAAATAAGAGACATCCTGGCAAAAAACGTCGAAAAGCAGTGCTGCAACTAGTAGCATCCAACTGGTCCGCCACAGCAACCGCCCGGCGTTCGAGCAAACGACGTTGGGCGGCAAATGGTTCGAATGCCACAAACTCTGATTGGATGCCGAGCCGCAGGTGAAGTTTTGGACGAACAATAACGGACTGCCCAGCAGGGCACGATCGCCGGCCAAGCAGAGAAACGGCTGCATCGCGGGGCAACCGCACATGGCGTCCGTCGGGCAGAAGGGATTGTTCTCCACGTCCATCGTTATTCTCCACGTTATGGTGTTGACGTTAAAGGTGTCTAGCATGCATTTTGGCAAAAACTCCAGCTGGTTATTGCCTAAGTACACGTGTTGAACTGGGTTTAGTGATGCGGAAATTACTAGAGCAGTTGATAAATTTCAATCCGGGACGCTGCCAGCGCATTTCCAGCATCTGCAACAACACAGAGTACGCACATGTGGAAATGAAAAATTGTAGGACCGAAAAATACGGAAATCAGCTTGTATATGTAAAACCTCGAACAGTCAAGCACTAATTTGCGTAGCATGCGCGAAAACGAAACATCCATTCTTTTGTCCTATGCTATAGGTAGAAGTTCTACCTATGGCATAAGACACCGTAGAAGCTACTGGCAATCTACGCCCATTTCGGCAATCGGCTGAAAGACGGCCCAGTCAATGCTCTCCAGCCGGTTTGATTGTAGTTGGATAAATAGCCCTGGCGCGGATGTTTCTCGTTAGAAGGCCATCTTGCTAATATGAGAAATGTCACTCCCGGTGAAATCCAGGCGCCGCAGTTGCGAAAATCCCTGCAGGAAACCGTCTTCCAGGGAACCGACCTTGCTGTATTGGACCTCTAAGGTCTGTAGCTGCTCTTTAAAGTTGTCGACGAATCGCTTAATTAGGATGCTGGTTTTGTTTTCGCCAGCGAAACCTTCCAGGTAGACATCTTGAGTGCGGTGAGGTCGGCCGGGAGCGGCGGCGCGTTGGATGTCAGGATGCTGTTGCTGTCTAGTAGAATGAGCAGCCACTGAGTGCCAGGAACACCCCAGGGGGCCGCGCAGTAACACCTGCCGGCAATTAACTATACAATTAAATTTAATTTAATTTAAACAATAGGTATACGTAATTTATACTAATTTAATTAGATTACGTAATTCATTAGCGTAAACAATGGCTAATTTACAGTTTATTTAATTAACGAAATAAAAAATACTACAGTACATCTGCTTTATTGAAAAAATTCCCGCTGCTTTATCCCGGTCACCAAAATACATGAAACAATCCCCGTACCACATTTGCAAAATATCACCCCCGTACCACGTATACACCATTCAAAACAATTTTATCCCCGTACCGCGCGTATAACAAAAACAAATCATCCCTACCACCACGCGTACACATAACAAGAAAACAAATGACACTGCAACCACTCCGATGCATTAACGAAGAAAAACAAAACATTTAGGCATCCACTCATTCCGAATTCCGCGTTCCGTCCACATCGCTGTTCCACTCAACGTCCTGCCAACAGTACAAATATTAGTGAAAATTAAAGCGGTGACATTTTCTTTAAATAATTAGGTAGTGGAACGCGTACAGGTTAGAACAAACGTTGTCGATTATGGAACTGCTTCGCAGTCATCTCGCCGGCTGGCACGCGAGTTATGTTGCCGTCCACAGCAACAACAACACCGTTTGGCTTCCGAACGCCACCCAACAACTGCATACCCTCGGCGGGACCCTCCGCTTCACGGGGCCGGATGAAATCAATGCTGGCTGAAAACATAAATAAATGCGGCTCCGTTATACACTAAAGTTGTAAAAATAAAGTACCGTTGCTTGGTTGGTCAGACGATGCCGAAGACGATGATGACGAAGGATCTTGCGCAGCGGCTGGGCGCTGTCCACTACGTGCAGCACGTTCTTCAGCGAAGCGACGCCGGTGCGCCGCTATCGCACGGTCATACGCTACAAGTGTTAACAACCCATAGAATGTACATTTGCTTAAGTGTGTGTACGCGTTCAACGCCTTACCTCGGCGACTTGCCAAGAACGATGGTGAGCACGCTGAACCTGGCGGGCCGATGGCTATACGGGGCTGTGGATGTGGCGTTGGCGGCTGGCTGGGATTCACCCCATTAGGCCGTCCCAGGCAGATACGTTTTGCACCCCCGGCACCACGACGCACTGCTAAACACATGAATGCAAAGTTATGCGTATGTACATGGTATAGTATTTGTACTCAGAATACGGTACCTGGTTGAACAGAGCGCGGTGGGGTTGGGCTCGGTGTTCGTCGATGAACCGGTGCGGTTGTTCGTGTACCGCGAGATCCACGCGCTCCACGTGCTGGACGTCCACGTCGTACCCCGCGCGAGCAGACGGCAGTTCCCGGGGCTCTACTTGGGGATCGAGTGCGCTGCACTTCAGCGGCAGCCGTACGGCCGCGGGTCGACACACCTTTTCCACGCCCACGAATGGCCCGTGCAGGCTGCATACCACGTCCACGCGTGCCTACAAAACAGTTCTGTGCATAATTAAGAAGTAAACGCAGTAGAATACCTACACGGAGTCGGACTGGTCGGGATCGGCGCGACTTCTTCATCTTCGTCAGACGACTCCAGCGCCAAAGGACGCTTCCACCCAGCGTGGCCGGTTGGTTTCACGGCTACGGCCGTTGCAGAACGCTGTGGTGCGGCAGCTGGTACATACAGGTTTTGGCGGCGCTGCTTCTGATAGTTCCGATATTTATTAATGCCACCTTCTGGACTGAACCGGGGATCGTTGCGCCAGTTTTGCTCCCGTGCATATTGAGCAAGGTCAAGATCCCGCGGCATCACGGTCACGCGCTGTGCATGATCAGCCGCTGCGGCGCCCTTCTCGCAAATCTTAATAAAGAGGAACTCCGTCTTTTCCTGTAAGGCAAATAGCGCAGCGGAGTGGATTGAAAAGTCCGGGCGCATGCTTTCCATGATCTCCCGCACGAGGCGCTGAAATGCCATGCGACCGCAAATTAACTCAACAGAATTCATTCGTTCGCGAAGTTTCCGCATGGCTTCGCGTCCAAGTCGACGGGTCAAAATGCGGTCCGGGTCCGGCGCACGCGTCGACGAGCCAGCTGCACTCACTGCACGCGCACCACATTCAGCAGTCGTACCACTGGCACTACTATGTAGTGCATCTTCGTCAGATTCCGCGGCATTCGACTCCACAGCGGCGTCCATACCGGCCTCGGGCTCCTCTCCAACACCCATTTCCTCCAAATCCGCCCGGTTGGCTGCCGCGTCCGCTTCGTCTGCTCCTTCATCGCCGGCTAGCTCCACACTATCAGCCGTTGGAGTACGAACCGTGCTTATCATACGGTTCACGGCCGCCAGTGTGCTACAAAAAAAAATCGAATTTGGTTAGCACTAACTTGCTGTAACGTACCGCATTATGCACAGTGACTACCAAATTCGAATATTTCATTTGCACAATTGGAAGTTATTGCACCGCGTACTGTACCTCATCGACGCCTCGTCTCCGGTCTGTGCGGGAGTGTCGTGCTCACTGTGTCCGGATGTGCCGGCTTTGGGCTGTGGAGTGGCATTCCCTTCTTCGTCGGAGGAGTCGCTGTCCCCGATGTCCGTGGTCAGTGGTTTACCAATCTTACGACGGATCACATGCTCCGTAGACGATGGGGGTGTGGTACGGGGTAGCCCAGTTGAGACGGGCAGCAGCTCCGGGATCTCCATGGAATCATCCATCTTCAACAAAAAGATACTAATACTCATTAACAAACAAATTGCACCGAATACCTGCTCTAAACCATCCTGTACCATAATTGCTGTATATGAGTACAGTATATATGAATAGTGTAAAATTTCGAATTTGGTAAGCAACTTGATCTACGAATACTTTAACTAGTATGTAATGCCAACCAAAATCGAACTTTTATTTCAGCAGAATCTGTACAATAACAAGTTTTTTACACCGCAGAACGCAACATATCACAAAAACAGAAGATCACATCATCAAAAAATGGAAGAACAGACATCAAAGAGTCAAAATACAGAATCTATAAAGAAACAAGTATATACAAAATCAGAATTAATTTGTACAAGAAATCATATGTACAGTATTTACAAGTCGGTATGCTCATTGATCACCGACATTTCATTGCTCTCGTTGCTTAGAGCTTGTGCCAGAGGAGCCACGGTGCAACGGCGTCGAACTATCACCACGGCAGTGGATATGGCCGCGATAAACGCAAGCACACCGATGATGGCGTACACCACATTGGGCGCACTAAACGCTGAGTCGGGATCCTCGGCCGGCGGCTTGGTCATTGGAACAGGACCATGGTCGGTGGCAATGGATGTCGCAGCGCTGCTGGGCGATATACCCGTGCCCGAATCAGTCGTGTTCAGCGCCACCGTCGTCGTGGCAGTGCTAGGGAGCCGGCCGCAGTCTGACAAGACCGTAAAGTTTACGGTCGGAGGCTCACGACAATCCAGGATCGGATTTCCACGGACATCAAACAGCCGCAGCCGTGGGAAAAAGTGGGCTAGCGCGGTGTATGGGACGCCGTACAGTCTGTTCTTCTGGAACAAGACAATCTGTACCCACTTTTCCGGGGAGCGAAGTGTAGGCACTGTGGTCAAGTCACGGCCGGCACAGTTGACCACGCCTTCCATACGTTCGCACTGACAGTGGCCAAAGCAGCGCGTTAATACACCGACGACGTTGCTGGCCACTGACAGTACAAGCAGACAGGTGAACAGGCGGGGCATCTGCAACAAAACGATTAGTTAGCAGCATACTGACTACGAATGTACATTCAGACAAGACGCACACGCATTTGACTCGGACGCGTTGACGTAGTTATTCACAGATACGCATACAGTTTCTGAAAATACATTTACCTTTAATTTCGCGCGAGTTCGAAAATGTCTTTAGAAAATGCCGCTAACGCGCTGTTCCCGGTAGGAACTGGGGAGCGTATGATGAAAAACGGCGTGGTATACTACAGCACTGTTCAGCAGGACGACGTTCATATGCTACAAGGAGTTTATAGGGATCTGTTTGCCCGTTTTGAAGACGCTCAGAAGTATTATCCTGACCTTACTATTGGCGTTAGAGCGCAGTTTGTTAAGGAAACATGGTTTCATCAACAGCCGCTTGGAGAAGTAGCCTTTGCACTGTATCCTAAAGAGGAAAAGGGGACTAATATCGCCTTCCGTGAGAATCCAACTAAGTGCACAGAGGAAAATTGGAAAGAATGGCGCCCTATTGTCCGTGATTTGGCACATGGTCGTATGCGGAACTATTTGAAGTATCAAATCAAGAAATGGCGCAAAGCCTGCCCCAGTGTCGGCTATCGTATCCAGCAAGTTATTACGTTTGAGTGCCCAGACGGTAGTGGTGTCAAGGCTTGGAATGAGACATGCACTGGTATATGTGATGACGACGACGATATCGGTCCTCCCGTACCAAAATTCGACTATTTCTATCAACGTGTGGATAAATTCGAAAAGCTGAAAAAACTGGAACAAGGGCGCGTTCCTTTCACTCAACCAGGCGATCTGGGGGAAGAAAAACGAGACACTATTGGCGGGTTTACACCACCGGTACATCCATCTTGGGGCGACGAGTTTGACGGAAAGCCGGCTGACTTACTCATTTTTGACGATGCCAACTGATCAACCACGACTGGTAAGCTTTTGTTGTGCAAATTTAGTTTACAATTTCTTGTTTGAAAACTATTTTTTAATTTTTCAATTTTTATTTATAGAAATCATGGATCCTGAAACGCCACCACCGATTCCCGTAGAGGAAAAGAACTCTCGTGGAATTCTCATATGGGCTCTATTTTACGCCATACCGTTTGTGTTCTCTCAACTGTTCCGCTTAGTTGCTGTCATTGTTTTAAGAGTCACGGACCGATTTCCTATTCACAACATCATAATGCCCTTGATTTCGTTCGTTTTAAATGAATCACGTCGTTTGCTTCTCGGACGTAATAATGGAAGTGCAGTTGAATGATGTGTTTTATCACCCAACTTCTATGTTAATAAGTGGGAATTCTGGTTCTGGTAAAACCACGTTTGTTGCAAATATTCTCCGATTCAATAAACTCTCGCAAGTTCCGGAACGGGTTTATTGGTTTTACAAGCAGTACCAGGTTTTATATGATCAATTATTAAAAGAAGGATTTCCAATTACTTTTATCGAGGGTTTACCAGAAGAAATTTCCAAACCAAATTTTTTTGATAAAAAGCAAGTTAACGTTTGCGTGATTGACGACTTGCACTTGGAAGAAAAAACGAGCAAACACGTTGCCCAATTATTTTGCAACGGCGGACGTCATTCCAATACAACGGTTATCTATCTGACACAAAATCTGTTTTTTAAACAGAGTTGTGGACGCGATATACGGCTAAACGCAAAAGTTATTGTTTGTTTTAAAAATCCTCAGGACCGGCAGCAGCTCAAATCCTGGGACGTCAACTTTTTCCTAACAAACCTAATTATTTTATGGAAGCCGTCACGGCCGCTTTCGAGAAGCCTTTTGGTTATATAGTTATTGATTTGCAGCACAATATTAGCGATCGATATCGACTGAAATCGTCCATTTTTGGCGAGCATTTTCCTGGTTTTACCGAAATTTATATACCGGCATAATGGAGCGAAGTAAAACCGTTTCCAATATTGATTTATTGTCCTCCATAGCTAAGAGCAAGCCGAAACTTGCAAAAGCTATCATTAAAAATTCGGAAGACACACTGATTGACGCCATTTCTGAATGTGCTCTTCAGATTGTTGAAGGCACGGTTCCAGTTTCTGAATCGTCAAAAGCTCAACGGGTTCGACGTGTATTACCTTATTTAAAGTTACTGTCTAGAAAGTCTGTTTCCCGAAAAACTAAACGAAATTTTCTGTTAGCAAAAGGTTTTGCTTTATTGTCTTTAATTTTGCCTCCTGTGCTAAATTTTGTTCTTGGAAACGCTTGAAAATGGCACGACGAATGTTTTTGCTAAATGAAGACCAGCTACGTGCTGTCAGGAAATCACGGAGCCTGTCTCCTGTACCTGTACAGCCTACGCATGCTCATTTGGACTATTACGCCAGTCCACTGACCAAGTCATACCGAGATATGACAAACTCACTGCAGAATCCGACAATGTCCAGCAGACAGCGTTTAAATGCTCATAGCGACGCTATGGAGCGTTACAACAACTATATAGGACAGGCCACATTGCCTATGCAACCGCATCCTGCGCAGCATCCTTTCGACGAAACTGATGCTGCAACGCATGGTAGCGATAAGTGCACAGATAGAGTGGTCTTTCTTCTACCTGAGAAGCAGCAGAATAACGCACGCCATTTGCTTACTCACTTACAAGAGTACGGTAATTTTTCAATTGGGAAAAACCTGGAACTTGCAGTAAACGGAATTTTGAAAAACGGAACGAACGTTGTGGATTTAATCCGTTGGCTAACTACACCTACAAATCCAGGACCTTCACAAACTCCTCCCAATGGAATAGAAGAAGTATTGGAGGCGATGAAAAGTTGCAATGCGCCGGCTACCTTATTGCCGAATATGCAGCGTCGTAGAGCATATTTGGATTTTGAACCTTCCGATTTTTCATTTAATACACCAGAACGGAACAACAGTGGCAAACGAAGAAGCAACGCAACCCCCGCAACGGTTCGAAAAAACTGGAAACACTTTGGCTAAATCAACAAAATTTCGGTTTTGGTGTGCATCTATGTTGAAAAACCAACTCTGTTAATTGTATTGCGTACTAAAATTCAACCGCATTCAACCGATTTGCATTCAACCGACTTTGGATGCCAACAGGGGGACGAGCTGGAGGGCGGATTCTCTCAGTGACGTTAGGACGATACCAAGCGTGGTAAAATTTTATGCGAAGTGTCGGATGGGAGCGGACGTAATGAACAGATGCGCCTTCATCGCATGTTCGTTCCATTTTTTCTTCAACCGTAAAGCTGAGTTGACAGAGATGGTCACGAATGTGGATCTCTCCTGATTTTAATTGGAACAACTGTCCCTCGCTGTTAAGAACCGTGTTAGCGCGACACTTCGTATGATTTTCGTCGGTAGTCCACACGTAGGTTACGTGCGGATGGACACTGGACTGGGCGAGAATAGACGAAGAAATTTCGCCGGTGGCGGACAGTACTGGACAGTCGTCACACGTCGTTTCGAGGGTGACGTTCTCTAAGAGACAGGTAGTGACGTCGGCACGGCGGAATTGGTTCCACCGGCGGTCAACCACAGGTATTGCGTCGTATAACCAAGTACGTCCACTTTTGGTCATGGCGTTTCCACTACATGTCTTAGTTCTGACCATGTCACGGCACTGATCAGCGGTTACCGGGAGTGCTACCTCAAAATTCTGGCTGTAATAGCCGTCGAAGAAAAACCCTTCTTGTATCGTACTTTTCATAATCCTACGGCAAGCGGAGCCGGAGAAAACTCGAGTAATGTTCTTATAGTCGAGAAGATAGTACTTGACGTCATGAGTTTCTCTGATGGGGCCGTCTAACTGCTCGCACCGAATTAGCGCAGAAAGGTCAGCGATTCCCACGTATTTACTGCGTAAGCAGTCGCATAGCTTTTTGTTCAGTCCGGAAGTACCCGACAAGGTACAGAGCAGAAGAAGAACGGAAAGTGTCACAAAGCTGGGTAGACCAGCGCGCATGCCTTTTGCTGGAACTGGAGGCGGCGGTGCCTCGTTTTCTGGTCCTGAGTCATCGCTCGTAAGACCTTCCCGATTTCCTGGTTTAGCCGGAGTATATACGGGGTTGTGGACGGTAAGCCCCTTTCTCTGTGGTTCTTCGTCCAAATTCACAGTTACGGTAGATTCCGCGTCGGAATCAGAATATGCTTCCAGAAGAGGTGGACTGTCAGAGTCCTTCCTCGCAGTAGAAGCGTTTTCCGTCATTGGAAACAAATGCGCGCAATGAGGACATATGTCGCTAACAGCGCATTCTGCGTGATATTTGTGGCCGCGAATACACTCCACCATCGGCGGAGTGCATTCTGCCAACACCACTTCCGTACCGCAAACGCACATTCGGTGGCGGTAGACGGCTATGAGACATTGGGTACAAAGGAAGACGGGACGACCTTTCTGGTACAGGACGCGGGCATCTGTTGGTTTATTACATCTTCCATTATTTTTACGCGTTTCGCAAAAACGAATGTTAAAAACGTCCGTCGTTCTGGATGAAATAACCTTTGCGTCTTCTCGATTCCTGTTAAGGAGTACGAAGTCCTGACCGATCGCCCGCAGGGCATTGTTCGTAAAGCATTTACAGTCAAAACTGATATCCGTATCGTGGTACGCGACATGGCATGTGTGTTCCCTGGACGAAGTCGGAAAAATACCAATAACAGGAGAACTGTGTATCGGTAAAAACGGCACCAAAGCTTTAAAAGCTACTGCTCTGGCTTCGTCGTTGTGGGGAATCAATGTCAGAAATTGATATATTAACGGATGATTGTGAAAATTTCGGCGGTAGGTTTCGTAAGTGTCGGCAAGTTCACCAAGATTTTGCCGCAAAAGCCAAGCCCAGAGCCGTTTTGTCAGGGGCGCAGAATCGGGATGCGTTGTTTTAGCGTAGCGGAGTACTACACAGACCTGATCAGTGGGATCTGCGTAAGAATTTTCCTCAACTATGAAAAACGAATGCGCAAAATCGTGAGCTATTCTGTTATTGAAATCCCGTTGCGCGTGTTCATAAGAGACTTGACCGGGAGGATACCCCAGATGTCGATGGTAAACTCTGGTCGTCATACAATGGTCACAATGTTCGGGTTCTCGCGTACGATGCCCTGCCTGACAACTTTTTACGGTCAAATCGTTGGGATGCTGGAAGTAGCCGTCGGTAGACAACTCATGGTTGGCGGCTTTATAAAAGCATTCCAGACAGAAGAAATCTGGGACAAACTTATTATATAAATTAAGACCGTAACGTTGAGCCCGATTGCTGCACCTCACGATCGGTGCATTGAGCTCGGAGTAATTAATGGTCTGGGCATCGCATCGGCCCGGGTCAGTATTACACTGAAAGGTCAACGAAGGCGTCGTCAAATCAAGTTGCGTCGTTGCGCATCTGCATGCGAAAGGCGCAGGAAAACCGCGTGTCAATCCGTAATTCCCTACGGCTTGCTTAGCTAAGTAAAGTGACGGAAAGAACGGTTTGAGCGGTATATCTGTGTCAATTCTGGAAAGGGCACTCATGCAACTCGTAAACTCCGCGAGACGAAGATCGTCAAGAAAAGTATTGTTTACAGCTGTTATACGCTCGATTTTATTGGAATCCAGAAATGGTTCAAGATAACTTTTTTAGCACCTCTAATCGTGCAAACGATACCGCGCGTGCACTGGGCACTTCCGAAATGACAGTTGTCAAAACTGTGTGACGATTGGCAAGAGGATGAAGCTCATTAACAGCACTCACGTGACAGAAATGGTCAAGTACGTACCGGTTGCCCAAAGTCGTTGGGTTCAGAACGGTGTACCTGTGCATTGGTACCTGACGGCCGTTGGGATCAACGCCCTACAACAAAAGAGAGAGAGAAAATTAATTTTGGATAATTAAAATACAAAGCTATCATATAGAGTAAGCTATTTGTTTTATATCTTTTTTTTTTAATTTTGTTTTCTTTTTATTTGATTTTAACCGATGATACATGAAACAATTTCCATTTTACTAATTACTTTTCTCTCTTTTGTTTAGGCGGTCCGAACGTCGAACCGTCTCCATTTCGTTAGTTCCGGTCATCGGAACGTCAGGTGGGGTTGTGGACATTGGATCGTCTGTTTCTCGACCCTGTTCGAGATCAACGTTATCCAAGTCTCTTTTCCCCTTTTTAAGTGGTTCGGCCAGAACTGGCTCAACGTACGGTGTATCCAAGCGTTCGCTATAGTGGCGCAAACGCTGTACATGGACAACCTGAGTCTTAGGCCGACCGGGAGAAACAATTTCTTTTGGCGGTCCCTTTAAAAGGACTAGGTCGCCAGGGGCAAATGCGTGTTCACGCCGGGTTACGTTAAAGCGCGGAGCCGTCTTATCTTGTGCGTGGTTCGCCATGAGACCGGCAACCTCGCGTAAGTTACTGAGGTACGTCTGAATTTGACGTGGAAGCGTTTCATCAGGCTCTTCGAAATCGAGATTTTCACCAGGATTAATAATATTATCGATGGGATGAGTCGGGTTATACCCGTGTAACAATTCAAACGGAGAGACCTTAACCGTGTCATTTACCACTGTGTTCAAGGCAAACGTTATTGGTATCACAAGGTCATCCCAATTTCTATGTGTCGGGGACACATAGTGCGCAATCGCTTTAACGAGAACACCATTTATCTTTTCGGTAAGGCCATCGGCCTTAGGATTGCATGCCGTAGTCGTACGGTGAGCAATGCGCGCTAGGCGCAACAAATATTGCAAGAAACTTCCGGTGAAATGAGTCCCGAGATCCGTAAGGATCGACCGTGGGCACCCATGTCTGGAAATAACTTGCTCGTATAGAAAATGCGCCGCATTGGCGGCAGTTGCAGCCTTAACCGGCCGCGATTCGATCCACTTTGTCAAGTGATCGACAGCAACAATTATGTACCGATTCCCTTTACTGCTCGGTGGTAATGGACCAACGTAGTCCATACCCACACATTCGAAAGGTTGACCGATTTTGATACGTTGAAGAAAACCATATGGTGGTTTTAGCGGTGGTTTCAGTGCCTGGCAGGAATGGCATGAAGAAATGTATTCCGCAACATCGTGTGCCATGTTCGGCCAGTAATATTTAAGGTACAGGGCTTCGAAACACCGGGTAATTCCGGGATGACCCAGATCATCGTGATATGCCCTTAAGAGTGTGACCTTTAGGGAACTAGGCACCACAATGAGATAGACCGGATCGTTGCCGCGAAATACGATTTTATGCAAAATTTTCTCCTTTACGACGTAGTGCTGAATTCGCGTTCGAAATCTTGCGGTGTCGGTGGCACCGTTCAGGATTCCCAAGATCTTTTTACAGAATTCGTCGGTTCCCTGTAATGCAGGGATGTCGACCGGTGAATCTGGTACGACTAGGGTGCAAATCTGCGGTAACGATGGTGGTAAAGGTGATCGGGAGAGAAAGTCAGCTACGTTATTGGCACTCCCTTTCCGGTACAGGATCCTTATGTTATATGGGCGCAAAGCCAGGATCCAACGAGCGAGACGACCACTCGGGGTCGGCGTTTGAAACAAAGGAATTAAGGAGTTATGGTCTGTCACTACTGTGAACGGTTTCGGACCTCCGAGGTAAAAATGGAATTTGTCAGTAACCGACCAGAAAATAGCGAGGAGCTCTTGCTCGGACGTATGATAGTACTTCTCTGCATCGGTTAACGAGCGACTTGCGTAGACAACAACTTTGAAGCCATCAGCTTCGCGCTGTGTTAGAACGGCGCCCAGTCCATCGAGATTCGGAAATTTTTTTCGAGAATTGTCAAATTTTAGTTTGAATTTCAATTAAAGTTCTTGGAGATAAACCCGGTTCTATCCCCGGGAACCCAGTAATTTTAAGGTTCGCTCCAGCGAACCCAATTATATTCGGTTCGCTACCTTAAGCTTTAAGTCGCCGAATTTTATCAGTCATTAATGCTTTACACCAAACAGTGAGCTATCAGATCAAATGACCTGCATTATAACCATGGTTAACGCATGGTGTTTGTGTGAATAGACTGAGATCAAAATTTTCTGGGGCAAAATTAGATATTGAAGTTTAAAATAGAATAGTTAACGGACAAGCTGGTGCAGCAATTTGTTTGCACAATGTCTACGCGAATGAAATATCGCTCACATGCTTCAACAATTACCTCAACTAACCCAGTCCAGAATCGATGTACAAAACCTGTCTGAAACAGCAATACCATCTGCTGTGAAGTCTCTGCAGAAAACTTGTCCGCAACAGCATAAAATTCGCTGTAATGTGTCTGATAAAAACCTGTCAGCAACAGCATCGAACATTGATGTGAAAAAAATATAATAAAAAAAAGAAAACCGAACAGAATTCCGTACGAGATCGTACACGCGCGACTCGATCGCAGATGACGAAAAAAAATACCGGTCAGACACGAGTTTGGCATCGTAGACTGAATGCACTGAAGTTGCATTAACAAAAAAAAGGGGCAAAGAGGCGTGTGTTTAGACAAGCGAACGAACAATGTTTGAAACCAGTGACTTAAGATTAATAAATGTTGTTGCATCGATTTTGCTTCAGAAAATGAAATGTCTGTTTATTTGCGTGAATACGGTGTAGTGTTGTGGTTTTGGTGTACGGTTAACTTCTGATCAAAGTTCAAGTTCAAGGGCGACCGAATGATATCATCGACCGAACCGCATTTATTATAAAATGAGTCAGGGAATGTAAAATCTAAAACATTTATAAAATGAAAATTTGGTTCACTCCGGTTTTCTATAAAAGCATTCCAAAAATAAAATGCAGATTATTCCGCTGTACTACCTGTATTTCTTCTAACAGTATCAAGTATAAATATTATTTGCATATTATTATCTGCTATTTCATGGATGTGTTCCGAAAATTTCAAAATGCAAAAATAGCTGCTTTATCGTGTTGCTGGTTGACTGGCTTTTCTGCTTTTCTTATATTAGTTATGGACGGCGGACAGTCCTTTTTTCATGGAGAGAAGTGTTACGTGTAGACTTTGTTCTGATACTCGGCTCGCTACTTCTCCCTTGCCCAATGCCTGAATCACTTAGTATGTGCCGATTCTCGTGCTGATTGTCTTACTGATTGTTAAGGGCGATATACCCGTGCCTGTTATTATCTGATAGACCGTTCCACTTGTTGCTCGTATATACCGATGTTTTTGTGCTTTTCTGACACAGTTACCGCCATACAGTCTGATTTCCTTCAACAACAATCCCTGACTTGCATTTGCCGTCTCGTTCGTTGCCGTTTATGCATATTTCCGTAAACACTGCATATTAGACTACGAAACCGGCCGGTCTTATGCCGCCGTGACCTTTCCGTTTATTTTGCTCTGCCATAAATTATGTAACACTTTTTAACTTCCTTTTAAACACTACCATCTTACCTAGTGCGATCAGCGTTAATTGGGCAACCGCATCCCACTTATCATACAAGTCTATGGCAGATGCACCCGGCTTGATCGAAGCCGTGATGGGGGTCACTCAAGCACTGATATCCCTATTAATAGTTTTTAAGTCAATAGTATTTTTTTCAATACATTTTTTCGTACGTTTGTTCGTATATGATGCGTGTCATTCGCAGTATCACTAGCTTAAATCGGCACGTTTTTTGTCCTGCAAGGCACAAATTTGAACACTCATCGCCAATTTTATGTGTTTGCATGATTTGTACAAAAATGTACTATTTAAACGAAAAATATGTGTTTTGTTAATCGGGAAATACCATTAATTATCGTACCATACGTGGTATTAAATACCATTCGTTTATAAATTTGTGTTTGGTCACGGATGCAAATACATTATATTATATGCACGATTTTCGAGTTAAATAGTGTTTTTTCAAATTAATAATTTGCGAATAAGTACTAATTTATTTTTAGTGACCTGCGTGTGCTGCTTAGCCTTCAAGTACGTGAAATAGTGCTGCTTGGAGGTTAAGAATTTATTTGATCACTAGGTAGAATAAATGAGGTGTTGGTGCATTTTAATGAGTTTAATCATTAGAATAATCATTCAGGTGTTGGTACGATTATTATTGCTTGAGCCGCGCAACAGTTTTCAATCGATCGAAACAACCATGTTGATCGGCGCTGGCATCCATTTAGCTAATGACACAGGTTCTTTATCACTCTGAAAAGCTAAAATTGTTTAACCGTGCATGGAAAATTGTGATTTCAGTACATGTACCGTCAATCTGAATTAAAGGCGTGTTACCCAAAAAGAATGCATGTGTATTATGGCGAGCAAGCCAATCACTAATTATTAATTGTTCATGAATAAGATCATAAAATTATGAAAGCGCATCGCATTTCGTGGTCTGTCTAAAGCTCGCCTCGCTAATTCAGCAAACAATTATTAGTTTTTGCTAAACAAAATTGGTAAATAAAATAAAAGCATTATACATTCTGATGAACTTGAATAATTTCACTTAAAGATAAAGACCGGAATTCAGAAAGATGTTGCTGTACTTAAACAGCAAACTATACATGGTGCAGTCAAAAAATCTTTTCTGGAAACCGTCGCGGCGCTCTTCTTATCAATCATGTTTTAAGCGTTGTGTTATTGTTAACAATTAATTACCATGCGTACTGAAGACTGACAATGAGTGTCATGACGTACTACGCGAGTAACGTAAAAGTACCGCGGTACAGAAGTGCTGCTGTTTAACGAACGAAGTGATGCCTAACCAGTGCCGCTCTACAGTAGTATAGGCTACTGGCCTAACAAAACTTATTAAGACGTAAGATTTTAAAGAGAAAATTTTCCCAGTGAATATGTAAACAGTAAAAGTACGAACACATTAATCAACAGGGGGGTGGCAATAATGAATGCAGCTTTAAACGATTATCATTTAAGCTTCCTGTTTCAGTTAGTTGCGCGAATTACGCATTCCGACATAATTGCCTATTTCCGACATAAATAATTTTCTTGTCGACAATATTTTCGTGTATTGACGCTGAATTTTGTCTTTCAAGAGCAGATAATTATGTGTGTACTAGACAAGATAAAGATGTACTGCGTGCACGTTAGCATGTCCGCAACGAACGTCACGTTTTTACACTGCTGAATCTAAAAAATGCTAAAGTGAATATAAAATGTATGTGAACGTTTTTTAATTTGTTTTACGCAACTGTCGCAGCTGGGCCCGGCACCCTTGTATATGACGTATAAAATTGGCTTACTTGGTAGTTAATAACCTGCTGGACGAGTCCATACAGTACAACCGAGACGACGACCGCATCGTATTAACGACACTGCCCCCGAGCTATACCGTGATAAAGAGTATGATCTACCGCCCTCGACTAGGGCGTAGTGTATCATTTAGCTGCAATGTTCCCCCCGGTGGAGACTGGCGAGCCATGACCTGGCTGCACCAAGGCCGCGACGCCATTAGCGCCATTCTACCAGGCCAGGAAAGGGACGACCTCTTAGAAAAGTACTTCTTCCAGCATTTACAGGACATTATGGTCTTTCAACTCAAAAAAGTCAGCGTGGAAGACAGTGGTCTAGTGCAATGCGTCATTGACTTGCTGTACCCCGACTATAAGCCTCGCCGTCATGTCATCCAAAGCTTTATGTTATTACCGCAAATCACGCACCGTAGTGACGTCTTTGCTGCGCCGAATTCTACCATCATAACCGCCACCCCGGGCGAGAACGTAACAGTTTTCTGTGACATCTGCTTACCCTTGCCAGTTGGTATTGTCACGAACATGCCTAACCACTTGATCTGGCGACATAAAGGTAGAATTGTCAGAGCACCATCGGAGGCGCCGTACTGGGTGCCCACGACCACACTCAACACACCGATTGTCGATTCAGACTACATGCAACCCCCCCAACAGACGCGGAAACGTGCTGCGCTATGCACTCAACTTTCATCCGATTACGATGGCCGATAGTGGACCAGTACAGTTCTTTTTCCGGCCACATGAGGGCGTGCATGATTGGATTATGCAAGAAACGATATTTTTACGAGTAGTTTCTACTAATTTTAATCTTTTTGAACTAAACATAACACCAATGGTTTCGTTGTGTGCGTTCATCGGTGCTATTACAGGCACAAACTGGGGCACGTTACGTTAGCTTGTCTTTAGCCGCAAATTAGAAACTCTTGTCCGTTTTAGCATCATTATACTTTTATAAATGCAGACTGCATTTAACATTATAACTGCAGTCAGCGAAAAGATTCGAGTCAACAATACTGTACTTATCATGCATCAATGTACGAGAATGCCGTATAAATACTTCTACCCTCATCGGCTACCCCATTTTCTTTATGAAACCTGAAAAATTTACGCGACAGTTACATTATCCGAGTGAAATTCTGCATTCATTATTAAAATTAATCGATTTAACAAGACGTTGAAATCGTGTTGTCAAAATCGCAAAATTAAAAATTTGGTCAGTTGGGCGAGTATGCCATGGCCAATATTATTCAGACTGTACAGACGATGCCAAGTAAGGAGGTAGTGAGAAGTACCAACAGGTAGGAAAACCAAATGTAATTCAACTAGCAGACATGACCAATAGGTGCACAAAGACTAAACTTGTAAAGGAAAGGCAGTTCTAACGCGTAGTTCATTGTGCATAAAACGTTTACAAAGCAACTCATTTCCTGATGTACGAGTATCTACAGCTAGTTACTTTCACTTTCCGGTAATGCTGCTGCATGGCGCTGCTCCGCTTTCGTATCACGAATAAAAAAAATAAAGCACATAAGACAAAACAAAAAATTAAACAAAACAACGGAATGCTGATTCAAATTTGTAGTAATTATTAAGACTATTATCCCATCTTTTACGTTAATTTTCTCAAAGTTCACAGAAAAATTTCACATTAACTTCAGAAACGGTCACCTAAGAATTTATCTCGCTTGGGCGGGAGCGGCACTGAAAACCCAGGAACGCAAAAGAGGGTGAAGTATTCTGCTGTAAAAACCGCTAGAAAAATTTTAAACGTACTTAATTTAACCAGCTCAATTTGCGTGGCGCCGCTTTGAACAACACACCAGATGCCAACTATCGCGCGAAGCGCGAAGCCAGCGAGCTATCTCGCCGCAAAACCTGCTAGAAATTCCATAAAAAATAGTAAAAATAATTTCGAATTTCTTTGCAGCGGAAATTAAAGGGCAAGATGTAAGGCTGTATCATGTTGATCGTGCAGCCCAGATTTTTTTAGCACGGGTCTGGCGGAATATGCGCCACATTATTGAAGTTACTTAATTTCGCCTACAAGTCTGCTCATATTTACGTTATACATTGATGATGCAGGCAACAATATGTCTAAAGCCGAAAGCGGTTGCCCACTGTAACTGTGTAACAGCAAAAACTGCAGAAAACTGTTTTTATTAGTTGACACTTGACAGATAGAGTACAAGTACAGACTACGGACGTACTTCTGTTGGCCGCATGATCTCCTAATTTTGCTAACCGTAAACAAAACGGCATACTTGTATTAATGGTAATGTAAGTGACCGTCTGTGAAATGGTTAGGTATATACCTCATAAACATAAACATAAACATAAGGCTTTTTCGCATAAACATAAACATAAAAATAAAGCTGCGCTGCATAAACATAAAGCCGTGATACATAAAGCATGTACCGCATAAACATAATCCGGATGCTAGGTATAAGTTTGCTTTGATTCAATCGACTGCACAAGCAAATCCGGGTGGAACAATGCGGTACATGAAGTACCGTTTCTTGTCTATCCAATTTGGTTCTACATTGATTCGGTCGCGTGTCTGAATGACTAAAACAATTTTCATCTGTGATATCTGAAATTTGAGATTTTCAACTGGGTAATTTTTAATTTGGTTTGCCATGACGTCCGACAGCGAAGTGGAATCGGATAGTGAATCTCCACCGTCAAAGCAAAAACGGTACAGCAAAAGATTTTCTTCTATTCTTTTTTGAGAGTATGTAGCTGTTTGCAACGTATTTGTATTCATTAGAACAAGCAGTGGCTCTATGGATGAATCTGCAGTCCACCAAGTTGCTCAAGACGAGGAAATTGTTGTTGACGAAGAAGCACTTTCTGTTAACGGATCTACGAACGGCGACAGCCATTCGGAAGGCGAGGTAGTTTGGCTGGATCCGGAGCCGCTTATTCTCTTTGCCCGGGGTGCCAGAGAGCGCTTAAAGCCGGAAACCGGGGATACGGCTGTCGGAAGAATTTGGAAAACGTAAGTTATCCAGTTAGTGTACCGGTAATGGCATTACGAATTTACATAATGTAATTAGGTTTTTAGCTCCAGCATTTTTTATATACTTATTGTTATTGCGATACAGCCAGGATACTTTGTTAGTTTTATATAATTTTATTGCAACACAGTAACTATCTCATACATTTAAAATAAACTGGAGCTGAACGAAGAGCGGAGTTTATTTCCAATTAAACCTAAATGCTTTTTTTGTTTTAGGAAGTCATATCGGGTGTTCCAAAGGCCGAAGTCTGAAAGACTGGCGGAAACTCATTCTCTGATCTTGAGTGAGCCAAATGTGGACAAGGTCGTGAATAACTCTTTGCCCAAGGAATATCAAGGAAGTGGATTCTTTGCCGTGAAAATTAAAGAAGGAGTGGTCGAAAAGGTGAAAAAGGTTTTAGATTTACTGAAGCGCGACGGAAACCGAACGTGGTCACAGCGAACCCGTACTTGGTGTCAGTTTAAGCGAAAAAATCAAACGTTTCATGTCTTTGTGGTCTACTATGATCACAGCTGCGAAGGCTTCCGAAAAACTGTCAGTTTTATTGTGGAACGCAATAACTCCAGACGTATGGATTTTACAGTCTGCTACATTGCGGTTGTGCGTTACTATTGGTCGAAAGGAGTGACGCCAAAATCGTTTGACCCCAGCAAATATCGGGAGGAAAAGCTTGGAGAATATTTCAAAAAAGAACTTGCTTCGAAGTTTGACCCGAAGTTGCTTGGACCATCGACCGCACCGCGCCATGCGCTGCAAGAAGTAATTAAAGAGACTCCGGCTGAAATAATTCAAATAAATCCATCGTTCCAGATTTCGTCCGTCCGTCAAGTCAAAAATGCAAAGCAAAGCATTAAACGGCAACATTTTGGTCGCGATAAGTTACAGTATATTTTGGACTGTAAAGCGGTAGAGTTACACTTTTACCAGTGTCTGGACGGCGGAAAATCTGAAGCCAGGCTTGTCAAAAGACAAGTTCATTTTATTTGTCAGAAATATCAGCTGGATTTGTTTGCAAAGTATGCGTTTGGTCAAGGATCGGTATGTGTGGATGTGGATGTTAAATTCAACCTGACTGACGAATATACTGTAGTTCTTACCTGCCCCATGCCAGACCTTATTCACAAGGAACGCCGGACGGCGTTAACGTTTTTTGGTATGATTCCTATTTCCGAGAAAAAAGACACGCAGGTGTTTGAGGTTTGTCTGCCATGGTAACCATTCTAGTAAGTAACAAAAATTACGTATAATAGTATGTGTTTTAAGGTTTATGTTTACGTATTATGTATTAAAGACATTATGAGTTTAAGCTTTATGTTTATGCAGCGCAGCTTTATGTTTATGCGAAAAAGCCTTATGTTTATGTTTATGAGGTATATGCCTAACCCTGTGAAATCACTAAGGCGTTTATCAAAATATTTTTGATGACGGGTCAACATATTTTTGCAGCTACCGTATTTTTCGGATTAGAAGCCCGGGGCTTTTAAATTTTCATCGATTCCCAGGGGGAGGCTTATATGGTGGAGTATTTTGAAAAAACAAAGGGGGGAGTATTGTAAAATCAGGGGGAGGGGAGGCTTATATGGTAGAGGAGGCTACAATTCTGGAGGAGGCTTTTATTTCGAAAAATACGGTAATCAGTGACTTACAAGCACAGCACGAAAGCGTTCTGCAGCTTCTTGATAAAGTAACATGGAACCGGTAGAATCAATCTCGAATCGCGACAGACTTGTTTTGCTTTAATACATTGTTAGAAAATTTCTGTCATGGTTACAAAAGCAATGAGGTGTGAACGAGCTGAACGAAATTGTGCATCTGTATGGCTCTGCTCGGCTCAGGAGACAGCAACCGAAGAATTTTTATCATAAAAACCTACGCTTACAGCACAAACAAAAATTATTAAGTTGACTGAATTCATCTTCTTCAATAATTATTACTTTTTGAAGCTTGCGCAGTTCGGCCGATGTGCCAATTCTGACGGTAAATACGATGGTTACTTGTTAGTTATTTTTATATTTCAAAATATAGCATGCACCTTTGTAAGTGTCTGTACAGTGTACATACGAAAAAGCCTATCACAGCACACTACGATGTTGTAAAACTTCTGAAAACTTCTTTAAATAAAAATCAACTTTCCTCACCTGAAGCAATTCAATCGTATTCCAGGGTGCTTCTAAGCACAAAAATATGTCATCGTATTCCAGAATTCTGTTAAGACAAACATATAACAGTCATGGTAAATGGGGTTTGCTTTCCCAGCGGATAATAAAAAATTACCATCGGCAACTAGTATACAGTATAGTGGCCTATAGTCGGCCAGGGTCAAAAAGAGGGAGGAATTTTGAGAGGGAGGAATTTCTGCGTGGTCAAAAAGAGAGAGGAATTTTTGACGAGAGGGAGGGAGGAATTTTAATATGGTCAAAAAGAGGGAGGAATGTTTTCGAAATTCAAATCAAGTACTAAGGGACCTCGAACCCAGGTCTCCGAGGTCGCCACTAAGATATTCTCATTATACACACAGTTTGAAGGGCTGAGTCCAACTGAAGTACTCCGCGACCTCGAATCCGCGACCTCGAACCCGACCTCAATATTAGTTATATTTCTCAATATTGTTTTCACTATTTCTCATTATTTTTATGAATATCGTTTATTCTATTTCTGCATTTTTTTAAAATATAGTTTTGAATTTTGAAATATATTTCTGTATATACTACTATACTACTGAATGTACTTATTCGTATTTTGTGATAAGTTCAGATATATCTAATTATTTCTTGACACATTTGTGAATATATTTTAAATATTCTAATTACGTTTTTAATTATATAACACATTTTTCAATATTTTTATTTCTGTGTAGCTCTACATTCTGTATTGCGTAAAACGTAAACGTAAAAATTCTGATCACAGTGTTTTGAGTATATCTGAAAAATAAAATACTGTAAATATAAACTGGTTAACAAAAACAGGGTTTCTGAAATTGGCATTCACTTCAAAATACATAAACTTTTAAGTATCAAAAAACATAGCATGCCGAATTATATTTAACTAGAACTTATACGTTGTTGTCCTTGCTGATTATGTTCTAATCAGATTACTTGTGCAATGCTACTGTAGAGATAAATTCGAAAACCCATTTCAGATCAAATTTTCTTAATGGTTACCGCAAGCTTTGAATCATAAATTCAATTTTATTTTTATATATTTTGTCACTGTTTGGATTCTAAAAGTGCACTGCAAAAATTAAATCTTGCTAAAATGGCATTAAATATTTGAAACCCTGATTTTTGGAAGCAAATTAACAGCAATTTCCTTTATCTGCGGTTGACAACTTGACACATTGTAACACAATGACACATGACACAATGTTTCATAATGAGACTTTCTGATGTGCCGGTTTGTTTTAAAACTCATTGAAATCTCTAATAATATGTAGTATCTCCTAGTGTATAATCTCATAACGTCTCATACGCTTTTAGGGCAAGCGAGCAGCGGTTTTGTGATTGAAAATATATAAGGCAACGAATAAATTTAGAATTAACACGTAAGCGCTGAAGCTGCAGAGTCAGCTAGTAGATCTAATTTCTCATTATAAACCACCTTGTTAAAATCGTACATGTAAATGCGCATAAGTACGTAAACCGTTTTAATACCAAGCAACTTATCTAGCATCTTTTTGTTCTTAAAAAAACACATTTTAAAAATCTTAAAAATTATTTTTAAGCCTGGAAAAAATACCAAAATTTTGGTGCCGTCACTTCCGCGTGAAATCCCACCGACCGGTTGTTGCGCCCAAAAAACTCGTCGCGCTCGGAGTTGCGGTACGTGCGGTACGGACGGCCTGTAATTTTCCACGGTTTTTTTAAAATAATTTTAAAGCACTATGGAAAAACGATTAGCATCTCATTTTACATCTCATGCTGCATCATCAAAGTTTTGTTGTCGGAGTTTTGCATACATCGTGCTCTCTTTCCAGTATCGCGTGTTTCCAATTTAATTTGACTATAGTGGTTTACTCATGAATAACTCAGACACAGAATTATCCAAGAAATAATATACAATTAATTTTAGTTTCTGTTTTAAAAAAAACTTAATAGTGCTTTTAAAATAACTGATATTAAACAAACCAGAAAAATTTAGGAATCCGCTCGAAAGTTTAAATTTAAATTTGAACTGAACGTGAAAATAAAATTTTTTTAAACAGAATTTTTGTTAAAATGATTTTCATTTGGGCAGTAGTTAAAAGGTTAAGAAAAATAATTTAATTTCCGCTTCAAAATTCACGAAACACTTTAAAATTTCAGATTTTTAAAATAAAAATTAATTAAGCAGCCAGAAAATTTTAAGATTTTTATTTATTTCAGTTCGACTGAGTTTCATCCCATTCAGCACTTAACACTGGCAGTTAAGTTCTGTTGCGAATCGCCTCTCATCATTATACAACTCATTCTGTGCGCATGGATGTATACGAAATCTATAGGAAAATAAATTCCTTGGAACTGATATATCAGTGTTTTTGCGCAGTTTTTGAGAACCAAATTAACGCCTCAGATAATATTCGTTCTGAGTTTTGGCTACTGTTCCCGACCAGTGCTGAAGTGGATTTCTGGTAGCTACTTAGATTTAATTTAAGATATTGAGCCTACCTATGGATTTGAAGATGATAGTATGTATTGGTAAATCGAGATTTGGCCTATTATTTACTTCAAAATTAGGCTTTTTGACATTAACAACTCTACACATCTAAGGTATTTTGGCATCTATATTGAACTATTCAGATGTCTTCAATTTTAGCTGTTTTGGTTGTTGTATATGCACCGACCTTGATGTTCTGGTGTTCGAAGATTCAGTTATCAATATAACTGTTAAGTTAATAGTTATTTAGGTTTCTTAACATTTTAAACAACTTATTTTATCTAACAAAAATAAAAAAAGCGAAGTTTTAAGGAGTAAATATTTTTGCATGATTATGTATTTTGGTTTAAAGCATTTTGGTGCTTAAAAATTGAGGTTTCCAGATAATGACATGCAAAGTATTTACAAGTGGAAGTTCAGTTTTAGGATACTGTAACCCGAAATCTGGACATCCGGTGACGAAAAATTTAATGTGTTTTTAAAAAATTGAGAAATATTTAGAAATAATTGGAGATATGTACAGAAATATCAGAAGACTTAATTTTAGAATAATCAAAAATATATTCAGAAAGGTGTTAAAACATTGCAGATTCGAGGGACGCGGTCCGAGGTCTCGGAGCACTTCAGTTCGACTCCGAAAAGCAAACAGTGCATATATGTTGCATACCGTGGTGGCGACATCTGGGATCCGGTTTCGATGGTCCTCCAGTACTTTAATTCGACTCAGCATGTCGAACTGTATAGGAATCACCATGAAAATCTGAGGAGACCCAAAGGTCACGTCGCGACCTAAAGGTCACTAGTGCTTCCGTTTCATCGAGCCCTCGACATGTCTTGAATTACAAACGCGGGCTCGCTTCGCTCGGGGACCCGGGTTCGAGGTCCCGGACTACTTCAGTTGGACTCAGCCCTTTAAACTGTGTATATAATGAGAATATCTTGGTGGCGACCTCGGAGACCTGGGTTCGAGGTCCCTCAACTATTTCGTTTGAATTTCGAAAAAATTCCTCCCTCTTTTTGACCATATCAAAATTCCTCCCTCCCTCTCGTCAAAAATTCCTCCCTCTTTTTGACCACGCAGAAATTCCTCCCTCCTTTTGACCTTGGCCGTATAGTCCATGCATTTGAGTGGTACACTAAAGGCGGAATACAAGACTGCAAGAGCGATAAACCGGCATAGAGCATGGCGTCTTTGTGTTGAAGCGAAGGTTGTTCTGAGCCAAATTGAGACGTGGAAACTGGTACTATCCGCCCTTCAGCCTTCAGGTCGAAGTCCATGTGCTCAGCGACGCGCCAAGCATCAACGACGCGCCAAGCATTGTGGAATTATAGCGCGCGCCTCACCGAACTACCGGAGTCTAATTTTCGTAAATCACAACGTACCTGGGATTTACCGCTCTGCAACGCATCGCTATCTACGCTTCTCGACGTTTTCCGCGACGATGAAGTGAATAGAGCTAGACTGCTGTCCCAGTCGACTCCAGAAGCCGGCTTATGGCTAAATGCGTTGCCCTCGGCGCACATCGGCAATTTTTTAGATGACGACACCATTAAGATTTCAGTTGGACTGAGATTGGGTGTAACTATTTGCGAGCCACACAACTGTGCGAAGTGCCACATGCCTGTTGATAAATATGGCCACCACGGCCTATCGTGCCCTTTCTCCGCCGGAAGACACCCACGCCATGGTGGTCTAAATAGCATCGTTTGCAGAGCACTGGTGTCCGCCGGTATTCCTGCCAAGCTGGAGCCTCGCGGAACATCCCACACGTCAGAACGTCGCCCTGATGGATGCACCACGTTCGCTTGGAAACACGGCTTGTGTTTAGCATGGGATGTGACCTGTGTGGACACGGTAGCCAAATCCCACCTAAAATCCACGTCGGTAACCGCGGGATCTGCTGCCGAACAAGCGGAAAGTAGGAAACGCCAACTGTATTCGTATTTCGAAGGCCCGCGCTCAAGCTCTGACTCTGACTCAGACTCTGACTGCTCAAACTCTGACTCTGACTACTCAAAGTCTGACTCTGACTGACCAAACTCTGACTCTGACTGAATAACCTAAGAAACCTAAGAAACCTAAGAAACCTAAGAAACCTAAGAAAACTAAGAAAACTAAGAAACCTAAGAAACCTAAGAAACCTAAGAAACCTAAGAAACCTAAGAAACCTAAGAAACCTAAGAAACCTAAGAAACCTAAGAAACCTAAGAAACCTAAGAAACCTATTAAGAAACCTAAGAAATCTTCAGAGTCAGAGTCAGACTTTGAGCGGTCAGAGTCAGACTTTGAGTAGTCAGAGTCAGAGTTTGAGTGGTCAGAATCAGAGTCAGAGTCAGAGTTGGAGTCTAGGCCTATTTCGAAGGGCGGTACGACTTTGCGGCATTAGCCTTTGAAACGCATGGTCCATGGGGGAAATCGTCCATCAGTAAAGTAAAAGAAATTGGTAAACGGCTCGCAGATCATACCGGCGAACCCCCGATCTCACGAGTTTTTTCGTCAACGCCTATCTCTGGAGATCCAACGGGGCAACGCCGCTTCCGTACTCGGAACCATGGTAGGGCTAGCTGCGCTAAATGAATTGTTTTTGGTGTGATAACGACCGTTTTTGACTCTCGAATGTACTCATGCTTTGTGAAATAAAAACAGCATCAACGTACTTATCGTTCTGCTGGTGTGTAATAGCGATGCAAACCACTAAGAGATGCAGTTTTTCCTGTAAAAGAAAACAAGAAACATGATGTCTTTTATAATTATTCTTTGCCCCGATTCGAATCGTGCAGAATGAGTCAAATCACGGGTGAATCAGCGGCAAGACGAAGCTATTGTATATTATGATTATGGCTCAATGACAGGCTCATCTTGTTCTCACCTATATCAACAGACAATAATAAGTACAGTATTATTAGTATACTGATATAATAATATTACTAAATGGTGTGTTCTCTTTCTAAATTGTTTACAGAATTTATTTATCCAGGTTTGTTCACAAGTTTGGAAATCTTGTCCAACGGATGATATTAGTCAGTAACTTTGGCAGGATGTTGGGTGATCGGTGCTAGGTGCTGAGGTGTTCACATTCACCAGATGCATGGGTTCGGGGTTCATAAATAAAACCTTCGGAATTAGAAAAAGTTTTCATTATAGGAATGACAAAATATGATTCAAATACCTATTATAGTAAAACCTGAGAAACCTATACTGTATACATATAGTAAAACCTATAGTACGCAGCATATCGTGAAATTATTTTGAAAAGAATTACGCGATAAAATTATTAAGAGACACAAATCTTGCAATTGATAACATTTTAATTAAGGATCAGATAACCTCATATTGCGCGCGATTCGCACAAAAGTTCGATTTCAATCACTCTGAAATACTGAACCGCGCGTCTGTATAGAAAACGGCATCTAATAGCAAATGTAAGTATAATTATTATGTATTTATGCTGACGGTATCATTATTCATTTTGTGAATAATTAATTAACCGGTATTGTTTTTTCGTAAAATTGCTTAACGGAATCACGAAAAATAAAGAACTCTGTGCTATTAAAACTGCAAAATAAAATTTTTAGACACTCGCTGTACTGTAATAACTGAATTTTCTGTTCGGCATACGACAGTCATACGATCATGACTGATAAGCTGTTCACAAACTGAACATTTTCGATCGCACGAGTATGAAATTGTAAAATAAATAAAAACACGTAAAATGACGCCGCATCGTAGCGGCACTGCGAAGAAAATGGAAGGTTTAATTACGTAATAATATTGGCAAAACATTGTTATGGAATCTGTTTACTGTGAAGTTTGCTTGAGTGTGCATGGCTGAGTGTGCTGTTGAAGCAAACTGGTCCGCGGCAGCCACCTCGCGTACGCGCCTACATGCAGTACTCTGGCTAGATGATCCAAGCGACTACCACTTATCTAACACTTCGTTTTTCTATGTCTCCTTAACGAAACTTCCCGTCAATATTTTGGAACAGAGAATAAAATTTCAGAATTTTTTTATATCTTGGAAGTAGGCTTTTATGGCGAACCAAGAAAGTTATTTATAGCAGATTTTTACTACTATTGTAAGGTGAGCGTAACATAAGGTCGGGTTCCGTGCTTATCGTAAAAACAGACTCAAATCAGATTTAATAGACTTAAATCAGGCTCAAATCAGACGCAAATCAGGTTCATCTGCGGCAGTGCCTCCGGATAATAAAAGGACCTTTGGCCTCCTGATATTGATTGGGTGCTCAACTAAGCGAAGCGGCGTATGTTTACTCTCTCTATGGTCAAACTGCCGGCCGAATTTCCTGCCGGCAGAATTTTTGTGGGGTCAAAACGCCGGCAGAATTTTTTCAACATTTTCGACTTTAAATTAGTTATAATAAAAATACTAAAATATATTACCTGCCTCGAGGTAAACTTGCCACGCGGTGTGCGTCTGTACAGTATGCGTTATATCTTAAGAATGATCCCGGTGACGGTGTGCGACTGTGCGTTTACATTTCGGTGCCCTGTATGCATACAAGCCCAACCTCGGCCTCCGGCGTCGGTCGGGAAAATGTAGGACTGAATTTTGATTGTTTTATTCTATAATTGTTAATATGTAATGATTATGGAATTATTGATTAGCAAACTTTACTGTAAAGTCTGTCATATGACGAACTACTACTCTTCTGTATATCCGGCGAAAATCCTTACCCTTGTGTCTGACCGGCGAAAATCCCTACCCTCAGTCTAACCGGAGGAAATTCCTACCCCTTTGTCTAACCGGCGAAATACCCTTCCCTTTTGTCTGACCGGCGGTATTTCATACTCCTTTTGTCTATCCGGCGAAAATCCTTACCCTTTGGTCTGACCGGCGAAAAACCCTGCCCTTTTGTCTGACCGGCAAAAATCCGTACCCCTCTGTCTAACCGGACGAAATTCCTACCGTTCTGTCTAACCGGCGAAAATACCTGTCCCTTTGTCTAACCAGCGCAAATCGCTATCCCTCTGTCTAACCGCCGAAAACCCCTACTCCTCCCCCTCCGTCTATCCGGCGAAAATCCTTACCTTTTGGTCTGACCGGCGAAAAACCCTACCTCTCTGCCTAAGCGGCGAAAATCCCTGCCTCTTTGTTTGACCGTAGGAAATTCTTATCCCTCTGTGTGTCTGGCGAAAATCCTTACCCCTGTGTCTGCCGGCGAAAACCCTTACGCCTCTGTCTAACCGGCGAAAATCCATGCCCCTTTGTCTGACCGGCGAAAATCTCTACCCCTCTGTCTCACCGGGGAGAACCACTTACCCCTGTCTGACCGGCGAAAATCCCTAACTCCGTGTTTAACCGGCCTCAATTCTGTGCTCTTATGTCCGCATGCTAAAATCTGTCTTGCCGAATTGACATTATTTTAAAACCATCCGAATGCCGAAATTTCCACCTGAAACAATCAGTAAATGCGTCCGTTTACTAAAATTTTTTTAATTTGACATGGTTTATTATTTGGTGATCACGTTTGTCAACTGCGCAATCGGTTTTCCAGCCAATTATTATGATGACTGATTTTATTATTATCAGTATTATTATTCATAATTGTTATTTGTTTATTTCTGATAGTAATATTTATTATTCCTTTGTTTAGATGTTACTTTTTTCTTTTCAAAACTGAGTGCAGAACTTTATTTTTTGTTTTAGGAATAATATTTCTGTTAACAGTATTGGTTATTAAATTATCGATAAAACTATTATTTAGTTTACGGAACCGTATAAGCAACAATGGTATGGCGAAAGTCCAGCCTGATGCAGCGAGTGAATGTCCGCATAATGAAATTTATTTCTTGCGCTAAAATGAATTTATGGGGAAATGGAAGAGCACCAAAACAGTGAAAACACCGCTCTTATAATAATCAGTAGAGTAATTAATTATCTAATTAATAATCCATAATAATAGTAATGCACTCAAGAAATAATTCTTCCTCCACTAATAATCACTAGCATACCGCGAATAGTTAAAAATAAAAATGTCACGTGCGAAAACCGAAGTCACTGTGCATATAAGCAGAAAAAATACGCAATTAATTTCATGAAATTTGGTGTCTGGAACTTCAAAGTAACTTTCTACCAAAATCTAAGACGCAGCAATGATGTTTCCGATTATACGTAAGTTACCCGTTGCCTTACAGTTAATCGCGTTATACTGTTGCCCTTTCCTCTTTCCGCCAAAGAAATGATAATGTACGAGTACTATCGCTCTGCCAGTTACAAAATATCGACAAACAGGAGTATTAAGTTTTACTGATTACTGATGTACCGTAGTTTTTATGTCTCAGTTTGCCACGCTGTGTCAGCAGTTTCCGCTCGAAATATGTGCATTTCCGCCAATCCACTAATAATTACTTTATGATAAGCCAATCAGCAAAATTCGTTTTGGTCGTGTTTCGTAATTCGAAGGAAAAGAAGGTCGAAAAACTAAAGTTATAGGGACAAACTACAGGATTTTAGCCGTTTATTTTTAGGACAAACTACAGGATTTTAGCCCAACCTCGGCCTCCGGCCTCGGTTGGGAAAATGTAGAACTGAATTTGGATTGTTGGTTTATTATTATAATTGTTATTAATGATTAAAGATTTATTAATTAGCAAACTTTACTGTAATATGATGAACTACTACCTCTCTGTCTAACCGGCAAAAATCCCTGTCTCTCTGTCTAACCGGCGAAAATCCCTGTCCCTTTGTCTAACCGGAAAAAGAGGGGTATGAGTTTCCGCCGGTACCGGCGGAAACTCATACCCCTCTGTCTATCTGGCGAAAATCTTTACCCTTGTGTCTGATCGGCGAAAACCCCTACCCCTCTGTTTTACCCGGGAAAACCTCTACCCCTCTTTCTAACCGGCAAAAATCCCTGCCCCTGTGCTTGACCGGCGAAAATCCCTGCTCCCGTGCTTTACCTTCGAAAATCCCTCCCCCTTTTTCTAGCAGGCGAAAATCCTTAACTCTGCTCAACCGGCCAAAATTCTGTGCTGCTGTGTCCGCATGCTAAAATTTCTCTTGCCGAATTGATTTTATTTTAAAAAACCACTACTCGTAGAATGCAAAAATTCCCGCCTGAAACATGAGTTACTGCTGCTCAGTCCGCATGCTAAGCTTTCTCTTGCCGAATTAACTTTATTTCAGAAAGCCAACGAATGCCGAAATTTCCGTCTGTAACAATGAGTAAATGCCTCCACTTGCTAAAATGTTTTTAATTTGACATGTTTTTTGCATTTGGTGATCACGCGTGTTAGCTGAGCAATGGGCTTTCGAGGCAGTTATTACAAATACTGATTTTTATTATTATCAGCATTACTATTCATTATTATTATAGTTTGTTTATTTCTAATAGTAGATATATTATTCCTTATTTTTAAGTATTACTTTTTGTTTTCAAAACTGAGTGAAGAGCTTTGTTTTGTATTAAAGGAAAAACATTTCTGTTAAAAGAATTAGTTAATAAAATTATCGATAGAACTATTATTTAGTTTACGCCTTTACGGAACCATAAAAGCAACAATGGTATGGCGAAAGTCCAGCTTGATGCCGCGAGTGAATGTCCGCATAATGAAATTTATTTAATTTGCTGAAATGACTTCATGAAGAAATGGAAGAGCACCGAAACACCACTCTTCGATCAATCAGTAGAGTAATTAATAGTCAATAATACTAGTAACTCACTCAACAAATAATTCTTCCTCTACTAATAATCACTAGCATACGGCGAATTTTTAAAAAATAAGGATGTCACGTGCAAAAACCGAAGCTGTTGTACAAATAGGCAGGAAAATTACGCAAACTAATTTCATGAAATTTGGTGTCTGGAACTTCGAGGTAACTTTCTTCCAAAACCTGATACGCAGTAATGATGTTTGCGGTTACACGTAACCTGTTGCCGTACATTTAATTGCGCTATACTGTCGCCCTTTCGTCTTTCCGACAAAGAAATCATATTGCACTATCGCTCTGCCAGTTACAAAATTTCGACAAACAGGAGCATTAAATTTTACTGATTACTGATGTACTGCAGTTTTTATGTCCCAGTCTGCCACGCTGTGTCAGCAGTTTCCGTTCGAAAATATACGCATTTCCGCCAATCCACTAATAATTACTTTATGATAAGCCAACCAGCGAAATTCGTTTTGGTCATTTTTCGTTATTCGAAGGAAAAGAAGATCGAAAAACTAAAGTTGTAGGGACAAACTACAGGATTTTAGCCGTTTTTTAAGCTATCGCACGAAATTCTGCGCCGGACAGTGTTGGAGGAAAAGGGAGAAAAAGAAACGGCGGAGTTAGGATTGTATATATAATAATAACAATTAAATGTCAATATACCCGTGTTTACGTAGAAGTATACATACTACGAAAATGCGCCATTGCGCTAAGTAGTAAACCGGCGCGCAGCGTACTTACATGCAGGCAGCAAACAGTACATATAAAATTTTATATAAAATACTTAAGTATCCTGACTATGCTTAAGTTTTGTGTAAAGTATGGTACCACGAGATTTCCATGTTGCCCATGGCAACTCGCCATGAGATTGTCTCGCCTCATTATTAGTTCACGATAATTTAAAAAGCAGATCGCTTCTTCACGACGAGACATTTTGGTTGCTTACTTTAGCGCATATACTGCACACAATATAATATTATGCGTTGTTTACAGTAAATAAAAGTATGTTCCCATAAAGGAAACTTCTGACCTTAACTGTACAGTATTGAAAAAGAAATTAAATTTAAATTGGTAAATTTAATTAAATTTATTGACCTTTCACTGTTCGCTCACATATAAGTCAGTCTATTTACATGTACTGATTGTACTCGTATCTCTATTTATGTTTCTATATGTATATACTGTACTATCAGGTTATTAAAGTTATATTATGTAGCATATAAACCCATATAAAACCATTTTCGCACCTTTAATTATATAACTGAATATATATTTGTCTTTATATATTCGTTTTGTTACATATATACATATTTGCATATGTACATGCAGGCGCAGTATAAATGGCAACGGACACGGCAACCCGCTCGGCTAGACACTGGCTCACGCGATGGTCTTCAAGAAAGTCCGGCAGGCGCTGGGCTTGGACCCCTGCATTTTCACCCGCTCGAGTGCCGCGTACGTGATAAAGGAGACGCTGGAGCACTTCCTTCCTTAAACATCCCCATCTACGACATTTACGGCATGAGGAAAGCTCCGGTACGTCACGCTTAACTTTTACAATATAGTGCGATATATGTAAATTACCTAATAAATTACTGCCTTTTCTAGCTCCCCACACACTAAACCTGCCCGGCGCTTTAAAAATCGGCTCGGGAACTGGAACTGATGACAAAGATCGACAAGCCAGAGATTGGGCGACTAACGCGCCGCTGGAAAGGCTGACCAAGCCCGCATAAGAATGGTAACATTATTTTGATGAACTTGAAGTTTCCGTACTAGTCAATAATTCCCTTGGTTTTTTATTTATTTAAATATTTTGGCTTTTTATTGTCTTTATAGTATGGGTTTTTTAATATTTCTACGTATTCCCGCCATCGCTATATTCCGCCATCGTCACAAATTACATTTATGGCATCTATATCTTTGCAGGATTCACGAGAACATCGGCCAGGACGTGAGCACGGTGACGGAGGCCGCGTCGGACTGACCAGCCTGCAGAAGATTGTCGAGAAGCGCATGGCGCTGCATGATCAACAAGCGCGTCACCAGCCGCGCCCAGTGCGTGCAGAAATTCAAGCTGGTCCCTTAGGACTACAGCATGCCCAGCAGCGACTGGGTTCCACGCTGAAACTGAAGTGCAACGTCGTTGTCGTAAAGTACAGAGCTATCACTGAGATCACAGAGCAGTTCTACGACGAGACCGATTCGTGAGCGAAGCCACTCCCCTCTCTGACGTGAATCCTCGTTGCCGCTCGCTCCTTTCCTTTTCTCCCGGTTATTCATGCGTGCGGAGAGAATGCATGAACTTGCACATTGTTTGCTCACTCAGTCTTTTGCCCCTTTGAGGATTCTCATTTTTTCTGTCGTAGGCACCACATTCTAACATTATTACATGATGTTAAGTGTCTCTTGTTGAGATCCATTCGTAATAATCCGTCCTATATTCTGCGTAGATCAGTATTCGGTGAAGTATGGGCATTTGCAGCGTCAATGTAAGCACCGCAGAATACCTACAACGTCCGACTTAAAACAGTAACGGCTACAGTACGTTTTCCCGTATACTGCGCAAAAACTACCCGTAGCCTCTTTGCATTTTTTAAAGAACAAGAATAATAAAAAGAATAACAAGAATCATAAAAATATAAAATCATAAAAATAAAAAAAATATACGGCGCACCTACAGTATATTATCGAAGACAAAAATATTAACAGTCACTTTGCGACATTAAGTACGAGTACTGTACCTGAAAAGTAAGTATCCAAGGTAGCAAACGCGTGCGGCATTTAACCGCTAGATAAATAATGCTGTAGATTGATTCGTCTATATTTTTATTTTTTCTCGTTTTCTCGTCGGTTATCGTATTAGTACAGTGTACAACCTGCATGTAATACTTCAGCGCTCCATACTTCTTCCCATAATAAAAACCTTTTGGACCTAGTTTTCGAGCAGAGCGTTTTGAAAAACTAAAAATACCTTATTTCGAACCCCTATCAAAAATTAGATATTTTTTTACACTAAGCTTAGCAAAAACTGATGACGAGACGCGCGCGTTGACCCTTAAATTCCTTAATGAATGCCTTTTACATTATGCAGATGAAGCAGCATAGTAATTCATGCACGGTCTACGTCTACAGAGATCTTCTAATTTACGGCTGGTGGAATTCAACGATTCAAAGAAAAAAAGACAAACTATTTATTCTAGTGGGTCTTTCATTCGCCGAGCCATTGAATTTGACCGGTCGCAAAAAAGGTTATCAGTTATCACGCGTTTAATGTTAGGTAAAAGTTGAAACTAACGTAACGCGCTCACTTTTTTTCCTGATATGGCACGCTCAAATTTTCAGTGAAAAGATTGCGGGCTATTCCTGGGAAAAATAAGCAGTGTCGTCGTCTTAACTATCCACTCGTGTATGCCCTGATGCGGCCGTAACAGGCACTGCACGTATCCTCCGTCGGCCTGAGTGACATTCCGAAAGTGCAACTGGGCATGCACCAGCTGTCCGGGGTTGTTGGTAAACTCTGTGAAGCCCGATTCAAAGTTCTCTCCGGTGGGCATCGGGAGTCCGTAAGGCTCCTCCCAGGGACCAGAAACGATGCGGCCACGGTGGACCCACATCATGTGGTTGTCCAAATTCATTGCAATGCCTTCCGGGAGGGGCAGCCGGATACTGCACTGCACCGTGACTGTCTCGCCCTCAGTGGCGGTCACGTAGGGAGCATCGAGCGCGGCGAAGACGTCGCTGCGGTGTGTGATCAACGGCAGCAGCTGGTAGCGCTGCAGGACGCGGCGATGGGGCATATAGACGTGGCCCGAAGGCTCGATGATGCACTGCACAGAGCCGCCGGAGCGCATGGTGACGTTGGGAACTACGAAAATCAAGGTGAGGTTGACGTGAGTAAAGTTGTATTTCTGCCGCGTGGTGTTCTCCACCGGCACCGGTTGTCCATCCCTGAAAACGGTGCGGTCCTGGTGCAGCCAGGACACGTGGCGCCAGTCGACGCCGGCGGGAACACTGCAGTTGAACGCCGCGTCCTCCCCTAAACGCGGCCGGTACACCACGCTGTCCGTCACGATATTGCTGGGCACCATTCCAGGCAGTATGACCCGGTCGTCCTGTCGGTTAATCAGCATCGCCTCCGCAAGCCTTTTCTTCACTAACAGATGAGCCAGTTGTAATTTTCCCATAATTATTTATTTCGTTTTCCTTAAACGTGCACACCCCATAATTAAACTGGGGTTCAGAAAGTCTAGCGGCTTCAGTCGCCTTTCAACGCCCCATTACTTGTATAACGAAATCTGACGCATGGCCTCCATTTTTTCATATAGGTGAGACTGCGATCGAACAGTGCGTTAGAATGATACTTATTATTATTTTCATAATATTATGTCACACACTAAATTTATGTGGCATAATAATGCATTCGAGGTCGTTCAGCGGTTAGACGCACGGCAGGCACGGGTTTTATGTACCAGTGGCGAATCGAGGTGGCTTTTTGAGCTGGGGCCAGGGAACTCGCTTAAAAAGAGAAGGAGTATTGTGCCGAATATTTGGCTGTTTCAGCAGGAAAAAGTTTCGCAATGTGCCTCCATTTTGCAATTTTTTTTAAGCCTCCGCGCTGGGGTAGAGCATGTCACCTGTAAAGCTGCAGCCACCATCCCCACTAATTTATCATTGGTTTCGATTTCCGTCATCGGCGATTCTTGTTTCATCAGTAATTACTTTCACCGTTCCACTTATTATTGTCAACGCCGTCCGCGAGGGGCAAGAGTTTTTACTCGAACTAGATAATTACTCAAAAATCGAATTTGAAATTAGCATAACAACAGCGTATTTCTTACCACGGCGTCCGCCCTTAATTGTAAAAATATGAATCTGTGGTAAAATGAAGACCAGGAGTCAGGATTTCCTGTGCAAAAAAGTAGCCGCGCGCTTGCGGGTCAGAATGGAGAAAGGAACAAACTTTGACCTTTGTAAAAGTTTTTGTAAAACTCATGCGAATAAAGGTTGCGTTCCGTTTTGCTAATCACTACTCACAGCTCAGTGACGGCGACCTTTGACGTGATGGCAGACATCCCGTACACACTTGCAGCTGCATCATTAAACACCACACGCATGCTGACCACAGGAGTCCAGTCCTCCGCCTGCATGTAGACATCATGGCTCCCTTGCTGCAAGGTAATGTAATTCGAGATCCGTATATAGAAACTACTTATAGCAATTTATGTAATAAGAAATAAGGCGCCAGGAAGGTAAAATCTGCAGTAATATATTACCTAATTTAATTCGACCTTGACAGTTGCCCCCTTTTCTATAGGTACTGTGATAACAAGCTAACAATCTAACAGGCTCCAATCGACTTCTGGTATATCTGACTACCAACTTTACCTAATACTGTCCTCTACAACGTTGTTATTATTATTGTTGTTGTAACGTTGTTACTGTTATCAACTAATAGTACTATACTTTACTCCCCGGCGAAGTAACGTAGGTAAGTTCGTACTAGTTACAGACTTACAGTACTCAGAAAAGACTAATTAAGCTACATTATTTCATAATTATAGTTTTATTATAAGTACAGCAACCTTAGCAACAAAGTCAGTGCAGACAAGTGAGACAACCTAACAATGTACAGTAATCTGCTAACATAGGCGAATTTAACCCCTTTGGGTGGAAGGCGCAATAAGAACCCGGGAACCCAAAGCCAATGAACTAATCTGACCCGGAAACTGCGTCTGCAAATCATCATCAGTGAGCATAGATTACCCGAGTTGGGACAAAACTTTTTTTAGTGCGTTATTGTGTACAACACTTGTTATAACGCACTAAAAAAAGTTTTGCTATAACTCATGCTCACTCTCTCAGTGAGTGCAATGAAATCTTTTGAAAACAATTAAACTGGTATAATTTGCGTGTAATGCAGAGTGTCATGTCAAAAATTACAACAATTACAATCAGCAGTTAATCTATTAACAGTTAATTCTTAATAATGGACATTTCTTACAGTAAGAGACCCACACATCACTTAACATTCAGCACCAACTGACCCATGCCGTCGTCTAATCACAGGAAATATCTGATCTAAGTTTGCTCCTATCAGTACCGTTCCCACGATAGATGTCGCATTGCCTCGTTGGATTTCGATGCTGCTCGGCCCAACCCGCACGATAACAGTAGGGGGGGGGGCAGAAAATGCAACAGGAAACCGGCGAAAAGCGGGCTAAAGAGGAGTTGCTTCACCGGTAGATCAGCATCGAAGTCCAACGCGGCGATAAGAAGCATAAGAACGGTTTAGTGCAGGAATCTGCAGTGTGCCTCCCTGCTACAGGTTCCGACCGGTGTTTCCAGTTGCTTTACGTTGGCAATCATCACGACTAATTCTTTCTCCGGATTCTCACCATATCGACTCAACATCCGTCTTTGCTTGGTTGTCTAGATAGCTGGATGGCAATGGATGTTTTACGTAAATATCTTGGTTAGATGGTGCTCTAGCCAGGCCATTGTTAATAGAACTCCTCCCCGTACATGCGTAACCACGCACCTAGAACGCCCACTCCAAAACATAATACAACAAAAAGAACAACTGATCCAATGACGATCCCGACGATCGCTCCCGCTGACAAGCCGTCGGATGCTGTTATGGTGACAACCGTCGCATTCCCTGCACTCGTTGTTGTCTGGTCCAACTCCACTCCGCTGTTCGCTGTCTGGCGGTGTGGTGTTGCTCGGCCCAACACAGCACTGATAACCCACGCCAGTACAATTAGCTTCAACAACATCTTTCCCAACAATCTAAAGGAAAACGAGTTGTCTGTTATCAAAAACGCCTTGCCACGGATCCCTGTAAGACCGGGTAACGTTGTAACAATGGATATAACGCAGTAAACCAAATTTGCTTCAGAAGCAGATTTTCGTCGCGCGCTAAATATTTATTGCCTCTGTGAAATTAAGCTCTGACTGCCTGGAATGCGGTGCGCCATACACTTTAGTCAACAAATTATCTCAATGTCCGGGATAAAACACTTTTTATTGATAAAACCACAAAAACAAATAACAATACAATCAGCAGTTATGGTCGATATAAGAAATCAGTGTTTCACATTTAATCAGCGAAAATTACAAAAACAGATCCGGCATAAGTTTCAAAACCAGATAACGAAAGGCTGATAAGTTATCTTTTAATGCAGCGATCCAAACCGAAGATACCCACAATCCAGTATCAATCCAGTACACAAATTCTTCTTCTGAAATTTAGCGTGTAAATTTAGCGTGTACTGTGTGAACTGTCTGCATCGCTGAGAAGAATTTCTGTTGGCAAACAAAATCGAGCTACATTACTTAGCAAGATGTTATGGCGCGGTGTACAAGAACCACTCATATTACAATGAACCTAAGTGATCTATGACCTTAGACTAAGCAGTTCGTTAACGCGTTTTTTGCCTTTTTTGTAAAGATGGCGCTAGACTTGTTTGGCTGTTAAGAGAACGCTGTCCACTCTTTGTGGGAGTGTCAGGAAAACGTTGCAACGGTCCCGGTAATGTAACGCACACAGGGTAACCGGAGGAAAGTGGCCCGCTCTTGCTGCCCAGCATCTGTTAGGTGGTCGTGATATCCGCATACCGCTACGTGCAGGAGTATATGAGTCGCTAAACCGTTTAAAAGCTTTTTTATAAATATCATTTGTTTCTAAACTTCGCGGACGTCTTTACATCGTCCTTGAACTTTGAACGCTGCTGTTGTGGAATTACGATAACGTACTTTACGTTCTCTTGCCAACTTCTTTGTCTCAATTTTCTACGTTGTGTCAGCTGCCTCGAATTGGGTCCAAACCCAGATTGTGTGCTGACGTTAAGGTGACTGAATTAAATTAATTATCTGCAAATTAAATTAATCATCTTGGTAAGTACTAAGCAGCCAGCATTTGCGGATATAACTGTGGGATATGGTCTCTGCGAACGTATGAAGTTGAACTGTAGTAAATGCGGTTCACAAATGTATGGTTACGTTCCAGGGTTTTATGTATTACTTTTAGCACTTATACTTGTAGTATACACGGAGAACGGCGTTACGCCGTAGCGCATAACTTATTATGTATCAGATTTTTATCATTTCAAAGCGAAAAAACATTATAACATGAGACAGCCGAATGCCGTCAATGCAAAGGTCACAAACACGCAGAGCACCAAACAGCAATGCTGTAACTACAAGTACAAGCAGCCCGTTCGTTCGCATCAGCGATCGTTACTGGTGCAAGTCCTTCGTTACTGGTGCAAGTACCGTTGGGCGGCAGTTGCTTCGGACTCCACAAAAGCTGATCGGATGCCGTGCCGCAGCTGAAATTCAGACCGTAATTCCAGGTGCTGGTGGTGAAATCGCAGAGAAAGTGCAGAAACGGCTGCATTTCGGGACAGGCACACGTTCCGTCCGTCGGGCACAGCGGGTTGTTGTCCACGTTCATATGGATGCGGCCGCCGCTTTTGACGTTAAGAGAGTCCAGCATGCACTGCGGCAAAAACTCCAGTTGGTTGTTGCCCAACAGCACGTCGCTGGTAAATTGAGGGAAGCTGAAATTAGTAGAGCAGTGGATAGATTTCAGTCCCGGACGCTGCCAGTCCAGCGCTAATCTCTGTGACGAACAAATGCTGAACAGAACGATACAGTACCATAAGGAATAATTCATTGGCGTATCTTAGGTTTCTTAGGTGACCGAGATATCGTTCCCGGTTAAATCCAGTTCGCGCAGCTGCGAGAATCCCTGAGAGAACCCGTCTTCCAGCCACCCACTTTGCTGTGGGTGACAACAAGGCCATGTAATCGGTCTTTGACGTTGTCGACGAACCGTTTGATCAGGACACTGGATTTCCTCTCGTTAACGAAACCTTGCAGCGTAGCCTGCAGGAGACCCGAGAGGTCGGCCGGCAGCGGTGGTGTAGTGGATGACAGGACGGTAGGGTAGTCGTCGCGACTGATGCCGATATGCTGGACGTCTTTGCGGATGCTCGCCACGTCAAAGTTGTCTGGGATGCCGCGAGAGTTAGAGGGGCAGGAAAGGTAAAGGTCAGCCGTGTCCAATCACCAGTAGTAGCAGTCGGGGTGAGGCCACGGACCCTCATCTACAGTACAGAAAGACGCCTATCAAATTTACTTTGAAACCTCGTACCAGCGCTGGCAATTAAGTCGTTCAAGTTAAACCCATGAACTGAGTCTAAGGATCATCACGGCTGTCAACATCTTATAGCAATTACTCATCATTATTATACTAATATTTTCTTTTCGATCTGTATATGTACTCACTCTCTACAGTATATCGATGGCTACACCGCACCACGTCAAGGAGGATAAGCGCGGCTAGCCCGCAGAAGTAAACGAACGCAAGATCGTCGCATTGTCATTTAAGTGGCGAAGATAGCGCGTAATCGCCGTTGTATAGTGACCTCGGTTTGCAGATTTTATGGATTGCAAGGCCTTGCTTGAGATTTGATTGGCAGACCTACGGGATACCCAAACTGACTATCGTAGTTTCCGTAAGAGCACAAAAACTTTTACCCTTTTACACTGAGTTTATACCAAAGAGAAACGGCGTCCATTTTGCACGTGCTGTCTATTTCCGTTACCGTTTTCTTTGTTTCCTGTGATTGTAGTAATAACGCGCAAGTGTCTGTTGTCTGTCGATAAGGCCGAGACAAAAACGTCTGATTAAGTCTGATTAAATGTTTGTATACTTGTTATGGCAACAATGAGAAACTGTTTTTCTGCCATTAACCACGTAATCCTTGGTAGTTAACTGGTTACGAGCTGCTCCATTGAAAGGGCTGGTACCGGGGCAGAGCTACTGTGGTGCTACGTATCCAGCGAAAGTGAATTGTCTCCGAAAAGAACTGCGTTATCAGTAGTTTGAAGCATTGTCCCTTGTTAAAGGAATGGAAGTGAATGAAGGAATCGTTTTGTATCAAATTCTTGTGGAAACACTGTACAAGAAATCCGATAAAAGCGGTCGAATGTAAGTTAAATAAAATTGATACATTAATGACCTGCCGGCATTGCGCGAAATTCGGTGTATTCGTAGTCGCCAGTCGGTGATGATAGTTGGATAACATGATAAGTATAGTATATAGGTCGGGAGTGCCGCAAGGCACAAGGATGGGGCCTGTGTTGTTCATTGTGTACATAAACGATATGCCAAATGGAAATGACGCAGAATTGTTCGCCGATGATACGGTACTGTATGGCATCGGCCGCACGAAAGAAGAAGCTGCAGCGAAGTTAAGCGTGCAGATTGGCAGTGTGACAACCTGGCTTGCAGATAACACCCTCTGCATAAACGAAAAGAAGTGCAAACTCATGTACATCTGTTCCGAACCGAAGAACAGCCAACCTTCTCCAGTGGTGATGATCAATGGCTACCAGATGGAGGAAGAAAAGTGCGTAAAGTATCTGGGGATCTACATAGACCGCAACCTGAAGTGGGGAACGCATGTAGATCACGTGCTGCGAAAAGTTAACTACGGTATCGCAATGATTAACTGCGCGAAAGACGGCCTGGATCTGCCCCAGCGTAGGAGCCTTTACCATGCTTGTGTGCAGCCACACTTCGACTACGGGTCGGATACGTGGTCACCGGCATCTTTGGCTTTGCGCGGCAAACTGGCTAAAGCACAGCGGAAAGCACTGCGGGCGATTTCTGATTACAAGGAGCGGGTAACCCCCGAGCTGTACCAGAAACTGCGCATCCTGCCGGTGTACGACCGTTGGAAGCAGTCCGAGGCAGTATGGTTGTACAAGATCTACAACCACGAAGCGTACCATCCTCCACAGTACCTGGTCGACATGATTGACTTCACGGATGTTACAGCGCGGTATAACCTCCGGAAGCCAAAAGAATCGAAGCCAAAGCGAAGAAGAAGATCGGGGAAGGCACGTTGGCCATGCGTTTAAGGGACATTTTCGAGCGCATACAAAACGTTAATATGCAGATACTCAGCGTTGATGGTGTTGGTTTTTTCAAATTTGCTCTCCGAATGGTGGATCTGTCGTAATCTTAACGTTGTTTTTGTAGCGACCAGACGTTGAAGTCCCGTTAAACGGGTTGTCTGCTCTTGATGTAATAATAATAATAATAATAATAATAATAACATTCCATGATGTACGGCTTTAATAAACTAACGGTTAATACGAGTGCATGCGTACTTATGTTCTCTGACTCCTTATTGATTGTGTAAACGCCGTGTATTATTGTCGGCGTTGCTTTATCTTTGTAAACTGCTACACGCTAAAACAGAACTGTGATATTTGGTTTTCTTGAAAGATTAGTCTAGACTAAAATTTAGTTGTGAATTGCAGTTGCTGATACGAACTTATGCTATGAGCGCTCTTGTGTCTTGTTGCGAAAGCATAAGTTTGTGTGGGGTATACCTACCGGAAGTCACAATTTCTGGATAACAACATCATCCAAAATTATTTTATTATTTATTCGTGCACGTACATGCTGAATTGGTTTATTGGTTGTTCGTGGATTAGGCATAAGATATAGTTCATATTCTTATGTTCCCACGTTATCTTAGATAACGTGGGAACAATTAGTTGGATGGTCATCTGGTACGGTAGTCGTAGTGCACCTTCCGTATAGCATGTCTGTGCTTTCATACATGGAGGGCGGCGTTACACGTCACACACAGTTCATTGTTTCATTTCTGTCATTTCTAACGAAGCACAAGAAGAGCATTCGAACTTGAGCTGTCGAATGCCGCCATGCAGTGGTCACAAACACCAATTTGCACGTAGAACACCGAACAGCAATGCTGTAGCTACCACCAGCAAGGCGTTCGTTTGCACCAGCGACTGTCCTTCATTCTGCAAGTAACGTTGGGCGGCAGTTGTTTCGGGCTCCACCAGCGCTGACTGGATGTGAAGGGCGTGCCGCATGTGAAGTTCAGACCGTAGTCCCAGTCGCTGGTAGCGAAATCGCAGAGGAAGTGCAGAAACGGCTGCATAGCGGGACAAGCGCACGTTCCGTCCGATGGGCAGAAGGGGTTCTTGTCTACCTTCATGTGAATGCGGCCGTCAAAGATGTTAAGAGAGTCCAGCATGCACTGCGGCAAGAACTCCAGTTGGTTGTTGGTCAACAGCACACGACCGATAGATTGAGGGAAGCGGAACGTGGTGGAGCAGTGGACGGATTTCAGTCCCGGATCCTGATAGTCCAGCTCCAGATCCTATGCAAATAAATGGTCAACTGTACGATAAAAGACCAGAAGCAGTAGTGCAAAGGCGTTTCTTACACCGATGCTGCTGGTAATCGGCTGGAAAACGGTCCAGTCCAGGCTCTCCAGTCGGTTTCTCCCCAACCGGAGATTGAGCGACGGCCCGGTGGTCTCCCGTTGGAAGGCGGTCTTGCTGATGATCGAGATATGATTCTTGGTGAAATCCAACTCCCGCAGCTGCGAGAATCCTGGAGAAACCCGTCGTCCAGGGAAGTCACTTTGCTGTCGAAGACGCTTAGGGAATGTAGGCGGCCTTTGACGTTGTTGAGGAATCGCTTGATTACCATGCTAGAGTTTCTCTCGATAACGAAATATGCTAGTTCAACGTGCTGGAGAGCCAAGAGGTCGGCCGGCAGCGGTGGTGCGCTGGATGACAGGAAGGCATCGTAAGAGTTGCCCCCGATGGAAAGAGTTTGCACGTCTTTTCGAATTCTGGCCACGTCAAAGTCATCCGGGATCATGAGCCCGTTAGATCGGCAAGTAAGATGAAGGTCACCCGTATCCCTCCGCACGTAGTAACACGCAGGATTCGGCGACGGACCCTCATCTACGGACAAGTAAAGAAGAAAAGCCAAATTTAAAATTGAGCCTATCGAATTTTCTTCCAAGCCTCCTAATGTATGTATTCTGTGCTAGCAGTTTACGGCGCTCAAGTTTAAACAGAAGCATCTGGTCTAAGGATCGTTGCCCTCGGCATCTTGTAATCATTAGTGCATTACGACTATGTATTGTAATCATCATTATACTAACTGCTCTATTTACGGTATGTGTACTCACTCTCCACAGTAGATCCATTGCACCACACTACATCAGGGACAATAAGCGCGGCTAGCCCCAAAAGTACACAAAGGCAAGATCGCCGCATTGTCATAAAAGTGACGACGATAGCGCGTAATCGCTGTCGTATAATAACCTCGTTCTGCAGATTTTATGGATTGCAAGGTCTTGGGATTTGATTTGCAGTACTATGCCCAGGCTCAATGTTGTAGGTTTCCGTAAGAGCACTAAAACTTTTACCTATTAACATTGCTTTTATACTTCGCTTTGCCCATTATTTTAATCAGTACCGCTTTAGGGATCAATATATTAATCACTTTACCGAACTGATAGCCCCTGTGGCGAGCGGCCACATGAACAACCACGGCTGATTGATATGCAGTCTATGCATTACCATTCAGTCTATGCAGCCTGTGCAGCTTATCAGGGATGCAATCTATGCAGTTAGACTAGCACTGCATCTATGCAGTAAAAGTGATTAATATATTGATCCCTAAAGCGGTACTGATTAAAATAATGGGCAGAGCGAAGAATCGAAGAGAAATGACGTCCATTTTGCACACGCTGCCTGTTTCCGTTATCGTGTTCTTTGTTGCCTGTGACTGCAATACAATATACAAGTGTCTGTTGTCTGTCGATAAGACCGAGACAAACGGATTAAATAATAATCAGAAGTTGTTCTGCCATTCACCACGTGGCGCCTGATTGGAGACTGGTTTCGAGATGCTCAATGGAAATGGCCGATACTTTACACCGGCAGAGTAACTGTGGTTGTATGTATAACGATTGTCAGTTAAATACTGTTGTGAATTGCTACGACTGCGTTCTCTCCAGTTTGAAGTGGTAGTGGTGGCCATTGGTAAATATGGGGAAGTGGGGGAAGTATTCGCTTTGTATGAAATTCTTGTGGAAAAATCGTATGAGAAAGCGATAAAAGCGGTTGATCGTGTGTCGAACGAATAGACTGATGACCGGTCGACATTGCTCGAAATTCGGGGTATTCGATGGGCCTGGCCATTTCGAGTATCGGCTGTTTCCACATCCCTTGGCAGACGGCCAGTCGATGCTGTCTATTCGTTTCTGGAATGCACAAGTTCAAATTACAACACAAATTCAGATTCAAGTCTGCAATCTGAACTTATTGGTGCTTAAACTTAGCCGCATTCGCCGAGTCCCTACCGTCGTTCGTCGTTATCTTTATCTGAACAATGTTACGCACACCGGCAGCAAAGACAGTTATTGTGTAACTGTACGTTAGTGGACTCTCTTGTTTGGACTTGTATGGACACCTGAGATAAGATAAGACAATCAAAAAGTTATTGTTACAGCACACACAATACTGTACGTCCGTTTCACAATGCTCGATTGTCAGCATAATCAATATGCGCAAATTTGTTCTTGTAAAACAGCTTATTAAAGAATGCTCTAAAAGCAGTATACTGCACCTTTTCCTCTGCCATAATTATAAATGATCGCTTAACGCTTTCTTATGTTAAAACTGAAAATGCGCAGGTGCCTGCTTTTACTATCCGTAGTCGTCAGCGTGGCGCTGGCGCAGCCGCCCATGGAAACCCGTCGCGAGGCGACACTCTTCGCACTATCTAGAATGGGATACATTGTCTACGACGAAGCCTCCCAGGGTCTGGCCAATCCCGACCTCCTTCCCCTTCCAACAGGAGGCACGGAAGAGGACACCCCTCTGAATTTTGGCCGCCGCGTCCCCGCGGCGGATTTACACGCGCTGCAGCACATCATGGACGCCAGCGTCTTCATCGACGGCGTGGCTAGCGGCCGCCGCAACAGCGCCGTCTGGCACGCCGGCACCCAGACGCCGAATCCTGTCGCCGACCGAATTCTCGATGAATGGACCCGTGCCGCCATTCAGACCATCAACGCCCGACAGTTCCACGAAGCCCGCACGCTGATTGGTCAGGCGCTGCACATGGTCCAGGACCGCTCCAACCACTCCGAGGGCGCCGTGTTGACCTTTCTAACCGGCATCCGTAACGCGACGATCGACCTGTTCCCGCAGGTGCTGGGCATCCGTCGGCAGTCCCAGGGCAAGGATCTAGTCGTCGTTGTGGATACTACGTACCAGGCGGCAGCGGGCGAACGCTTACGGATGTTGCTCAGCCGCGTCGGGATCCTGAACCAAACGCTATCCAACAACCTGGCGGGATTCACACTGTATACCTTCGACCGCGTGAACGCCGTCCCTAAATCCCATCCGTACCAGACGACCGCGGACGGCTTTACGGTCATGTTAGGAAATCTAATTGCAGCGTGCAGCGCCCAACGGGAAATCTGCACCGACACCGACACCAACCAGACCGACAGTCGGCGCCACGCGCTCGAGGCGGTCAGCCTGGCGGCACGTAACGCCGACAGCCGCAGCACCATAATTCTCCTGACCGACGCCGCGCCGGTGGTTACTAGCACCTACGCACCGCGTGTCGTGTCGGCGATCCTGGAGAGCAAACAGCAGCGTTTGGTCATCATCGGGGTCAACAACGTCACTAAGCAGGCGGATTACGCACGCATCGTGGAACGAACCGGAGGGAGCTTCACCGACCAGTCAGCTAACCCGCTAACAGGGAGCACTGAGGCGGCTGAGCAGGTGTTCCATTTCGCCGTCCGCGATGACCTCGCCTTGGCCGCAGTGGTCGACGCTTCGCGCGACGTGGAGAAAGAAATCGTTGTGCCCTTGTACGGCACCGAGCAACCCGCGGGGATCTGGATCGGCAGTGTCGGTGTCATGATTTGCGAGAAGACAGAGGACGGTGAGCCCTGTGTGAGGTACGAAGCCGGGACCTGGGTGACCGTCGGTCCAACGAACCAAACAGAGTGGCGCATTAAAGTCAAGCACATGCTGATCCATCCGGACCCAACGGAAACGTGGTCGGTACGCGCGTATATTTCGACAGAGAGCTTTGCGCAGTTGGGTTTGTACCGGCTGGACCCGTTTTCCCGCCACGGTGCCGAAGGTCAGCGCGTGGAGAACGACCCCCTTGTCGGCGTCGATTACACGGTCATGACGTTGGGATCGACCAACGCCACCATTTCGCTGGTGACCGCCACAACAGAGGTGGTTCTTACCGGGTCTTCCGGGTTTAACGAAATCCAGGCGCAGGCGAACCTCACGGTGCCGGCGGAGCCCTTCAGGATAAGGGTCACCGAGACAGTCAACGGCACCGCGTACCACCGCTTCACGGACATCATCCGGCCGACGCGCTCCAACGCCACGATAACCTTCTCGCGCCCGGTGGAAGTCCAGGTTCCCGGTGGAAATACAGTGGTCCGAATGCAGTTCGCGGGTAACACCACCGGGAGGGTGTCGGCTGTGGATCACATCGGGTTTGTCAGCCGACCAGACACTGATATTCTTACCCTAGCACTGCCGTACGATGGCGGCATAACTCTGCTCAGCAACATTACCGTTCCGTTGGGCGCTAACCATAGCGTAAACTATATGGTGTTCGGCATGGGCTCCGACCGGCTGTATCAAGACGCCCTCCCCGGGAACTATCTGGTCCGCCCCATGGTCCTCATCCCGGGCGTTGCGCCCACTCCGCCGCAATGCACCGCGAACGCCACATCGTATAACAACTGTCCGAAGGGTCCCCAGTGTGCCAATGCCACCTGGGACACGGTCCTGGAGTTTACCGATGCCTACGGCGGGTTTCTGGACACCTCCACCGATTTGAGGACGGAGCAGCAATCCAGCCCTTTTAATCCAGCCACCGGGACCAGCACGAACACCTATTCGATGGAGAACGTCAACGGCACGGCGGTGTTCCGAGTGCAGCTAGACAACTACTCCTGTTGCCGCGCCTTCCGCTTCTACTTGGCCGAGGACAGTGAGGCGCGAGGGGCATGCGAGTTCGGCTGGGTTCATGCCACCACGACGCCGCCGGAAGGGATGAACACCACGGCGATCGGGGCGACCGTGGCGCCGGCTGATGATGGACTGTCGGGTGGGGAAATCGCGGGGATCGTCATCGGGGTTCTGGCGGGTGTGGCTCTCCTCGCAGGAATTGCCTTCTTTGTAATGAAGCGACGACGTTCTTAGAAAAGCTCTAGTGGATGCGTGGTATTTAATGATTATACTCTAGTCCAACAGTTTGGTCACTGCGTGAGATCAATACTAAATAAATTATAGAGCCTTCAGTTCCAGTTGGTTGCACTAGGATTAGCTATATAAAATTAGTCTTAGAAACTTACAAGAAACGGCGGCGGCTTCGGTTTGGTCACCGCGGTCCGCGGTCACAGTGCTCCATTGTCGATAAACAAAATTTTAGCAAGCTACAGAGTGCAGATAGGTTACCTAAACGCGTGAAGAAAACAGCACCGAGATTATCGAAATAACTATTACCAGTTGTTCCAAACTTTCTACTGACTTCTGCGATCATATTTTGAATTTTTAAACGTAACAAAACAACAGCTAGGGGCAAAATTCCTTACCGATGCATTGTCCAAATGAACATAGCGCATTTTCTGGCAGCATTGCAGTGCTCCTTATGTACACAGTATACTCTACGGTTGGCCAAGCATCAGAGACATACGGTCAAATCAGCAAAAGAGAAATGAAAATTTTAATATTAACTTGATCGTTATTAAAAAGTAGGGTGACGCTGAAAATATGTACCTAGAGTAATTCTATTTTATTGATTTCACAAGAAGCGGTTACATCACTGTTTCAAAACAATAAATCAAATAAAAAGTAATTCAATTAATGCTGCCGCTCCCTCCATTATCCCGAGCGCGGAAGCAGCGTTGTCTCGCTGAATTTCCAGGGACAGTCGTTGACGGAGGTACTCATAGGAGCGAGGCTCACCCGTATGCTGTTGAATTCGCTTGCCAATTTCTTTCACTAAGCGGCTAGCTGACTTTCCCCATGGTCCAAGAGTTTCAAAAGCCAGCGGTACGAAGATGTTTCTGCCCTGTAAGTACAAGTACAATCCCGCTATCCTATCCTCCGCCTGTGCGGCGGCGGATCCCGCAGTGACTGATGTGGCTTTCCGGTGAGACATAGTGACAGTATCCACGCAGGTCACGTCCCACGCCAAACACATACCGCGTTGCCACGCAAACGTGGTGCAGCCATCTGGGCGGCGGTCCGATGTGTGGGATGTACCTCGCGGCTCCAATTTTGCAGGGATGCCGGCTGATACTAACGATCTGCACAAAATACTGTTCGGGCCGCCATGGCGTAGATGCTTTCCAGCTGAGAATGCGCAGGATAAGCCGTGGTCACTGGTGACCATACACAACAACGGGCTTGTGGCACTTCGAACAGGAGTGTGCTTCGCAGATACTTACATCCAGCCTCAGGTCGACTGATATCTTCACGGTGTCATCGTCCAAGAGGTTACCGGTATATGCCAAGGGCAAAGCATTTAACCATATGCCAGCTTCCGGTATCGACTGTGCGAGGAGACGGGCCCGGTTAATTTCATCGTCGCAAAAGATGTCCAGCAGTATATATGCGTTACACAGTGGAAGGTCCCATTTTCGTTGTGCCTTTCTGGCATTAGGCTCCGGGAGTCCTACCAGACGTGCGTTAGTTTTCCATAACTCAGAAGCGGCCGAGATATTAACAGTGGGTGATCAGAGAGCAGGAATGATATTAAGTCGGATACGGAGTGAATCGAAGCCAAGAAGGCTGGAAGCGCTAATTTTTCCGCCCGACTTATTCCAATACCGCCTCTGCTCACTAGAAGTGTCGCCTGCCGCCAACATGGATAGTCATCGTGGCTGGTCCGTACGTTACACAAGGACGGGAAACATTACAATATGGTCCGTACATTACACGGGGCTTGTCGCTTCTGTCGTTGGAACGTGTGGAACCAGATTGATGATCAAGAATGCGCGTAACCAGATCGGCTTTGAGGCCGTTAGTGATCAAGTTAAAGTTTTTCAGAATGACCTTTAACTCTTCGCACGTCTTGTCTTCGAGTTCTTCTCGTGCATGAACCATCTTTACCAGATTGTTGATACGGTACCGATGACAACAATGAAAAGGCTTCTTAATGTAGAAAAATTTAGAAACCAAAAGGCAAAAACTTTTGCAGCTAACTGTGAACAGTTGAACACGTGGCAATCGCTTATATAAGCTTGAGTAAAAGTGACTCAGGCGCCGGTGCAAACCCGGAATCTGTCTGCAATCCATTCACACACGCAAAACATCCATTCATACCGGCGCGGCAGCCAACCATTGTGACATCATTATATACAGATTCTGCTTTGAAGAATCTTTCTCATGAAACGCCCTTGCTTGATCGAACCTTCCGCGCCGCTGTAGAGCGTATATCAAACGTGAGGATGGATCATCCAACCTGATTGCAGGTATCCTTACCTGTTCGATCGGTTGGTTTAGGGATACGACGCACTGAGGAGCTAGCTCCCTCCGCCTACTTGGCATCGGCTTCCTCATTTCGTCGGCTTAATTCTAAACTGTGCCCGGCACTATCACCGATATAACAGTCTCAACACTGGCTTGGAAATTGCGTACCGGCATGAACGATGTGCCGGCAGAACACCTTCACGGCATCCAACAGGCCTGGGATACTCCCGCGACCTTGCGTGCCCTTTCCGACCTTTCAGCTTTCCGTGTCTCTGCCACAAAAGTTACTCACTTGAAGGCAGTGTCGACTCCAGAATCCGGGTACTGGATCCACGCATTACCTGCTGCATGCCCAGGTAGTCTGTTGGAGAATATCGATTTCCAGGCCAGCGTTGCTCTACGATTAGGCGCTCCAGTCGTCACTCCTTACGAAATGTAAATGCGGCGAGTGGGTGGACGAATTCGAAAGACATGGAATCCGGTGCAAACGATCAGCCGGACGCCTGTCTAGAAGACAACGTTGACAGTTTTCCAAAAGATGAGGATTTTGCATGTTGACGAATGGTAGAAGGGAAGTGAACGAGTCGCTGTATACCAAACATTTGTAGGAATCTCGTACGAAAAGGCGATAAAAGCGGCTTTAACGCATGCAAAAATAGTAGACTGATGATCTGCCGGCATGGCGCGAAATTTGCGGTATGGCCGTTGCGGGTATCCGCTGCTCCCATGCATATCCTGCCGTTCGCCCGCAGACGGCCAGTCAACGCTGTCCTTCCGTCTCTGGAATTCTCAAGTTCACACTACAATTTAACTTCAAATTCAAGTCTAAGACCAGGACTTGGGTTTGTGCTTAAACTTCAAAAAATTTCGCCAATTTCCTTAATCGTTATCTTATCTGAACCGTGTTACGCACACCGGCAACAAAAGACAGTTATTACAGTATGTTTGGGCTTATATGGACGCATGAGATAAGATAAGACAAACAGCAATATATTGTTACAGCACATACAAAACTGTACGTCCGTTTCACAATGCTCGATTGTCAGCGTATTATCAGCATGCGCAAATTTTGTTTCTAATAACAGCTTATTGCATTGCTTTAAAGCAGAATATTGCTTTTTTCCTCTGCCATACAAATAATCCCTTAGCGCTGTCTTAATTCAAATCAGAAAATGCGCAAGAGCCTTCTCTTACTATCCGCCGTCGTCAGCGTGGCGTTGGCCCCGCCACCAGCGTCAACCCGTCGCGAGGCGACATTCATAGCACTGTCCACCATCCGAAACATTATCTACGACGAAGCCTCAAGTGGTCTGGCCAATCCCGACCTCCTTCCACTGCCAGTAGATGACACAGACGAGGACGCTCCTCAGCTCTTCGGCCGCCGCGTCCCCGCCGCGCATTTACACGCGCTGCAGCACATCATGGACGCCAGCGTCTTCATCGACGGTGTGGCCAGCGGCCGCCGCAACAGCGTCGTCTGGCACGCCGACACCGAGACGCCGTCGCCCGTCGCCGAGCGGGTTCTCGATGAGTGGACCCGCGCCGTCATCCAGACCATCAACGCGCAGCAATTCCACGAGGCCCGTACGCTGATTGGTCAGGCGCTGCACATGATCCAGGACCGTTCCAACCAATCCGTAAATGCCGCCGTGACCTTTTTGAACAGCATCCGCAACGCGACCATCGACCTGTTTCCGCATGTGTTGGGCATTCGAGGGAATACACCCGGCCACGAATTGATTGTCGTTGTGGACACAACGTACTCGGAGGCCGGGAGGCAGCGCCTTTCAATGCTACTCGACCTCGTGACAAACTCAAACAAGACGCTATCCAAAAGCGCAAAGGGTTTTGTTGTGTACACCTTTGACCGCCTTAATGCCGTCCCCAAGGCTCATCCCTACCAGACTACGGTGGACGGTTTTAAGGACCTGCTAGTAAAGCTGCACACAGCGTGCTTTGACCATCGGGACATCTGCACCGACATCGACACCGATCAGGAGGACAATGGACGCCACGCCCTGGAGGCGGTTAGTCTGGCGGCACGCAATGCCGACAGCCGCAGCACCATTATCCTCCTGACCGATGCCTCGCCGGTAGTTACTAATCGCGCCGCCGCACCCCGCGTGGTGTCCGCGATCCTGGAAAGTAAACAGCAGCGACTGGTAGTCATCGGGGTCACTATTGCTCGCAGGCAAGCGGACTACGCGCGCACTGTCGAACGAACTGGAGGGAGCTTTATCAGTCAACCATTATACCGGCTAACAGGGAGCGCGGAGCAGGTGTTCGATTTCGCTGTCCGGGATGACCTCGCCTTGGCCGCAGTGGTCGACGCTTCGCGCGATGCGGAAAAGGAGATTGTGGTGCCGTTGTACGACAACGAGCAACCCGCGGGGATCTGGATTGGCAATGCGGTTGTCAGCATTTGCGAGAAGGGCGAGGAGGGCGAGTACTGTTCGGTGCACGACGCCGGGACCTGGGTGACCGTCGGTCCAGCGAACCAGACAGAGTGGCGCTTCACCGTTAAAAAAATTCCTCGGGACACGTGGTCGGTACGCGCGTATATTTCGACAGAGAACTTTGCGCAACTAGGCTTATACCGTCTGGACCCATTTTCCCGCGACCGTGCAGAAGATCAACGCGTCGAGAACGATCCCCTTGTCGGCGTCAGTTACAAAGTCATGACTTTGGGATCGACCAACGCCACCCTTTCGCTGGTAACCGCCACCACAGAGATGGTTCTTACCGGATCTTCCGAGTTCAACGCTATCCAGGCGCAGGCGAACCTCACGATGGCGGCGGAGCCCTTCCGAATAAAGGTCACCGAGACAGTGAACGGTACCGCGTACCACCGCTTCACCGATATTTTCCGGCCGTCGCGCTGCAACGCCAGCATCAGCTTCTCGCGCCCGGTGGAAGTTCAAGTTCCCGGGGGAAACACGCTGGTCCGACTGCAGCTCGCGGGTGACGCCACCGGGAGGGCATCGGCTGTGGACAACCTCGGGTTTACCAGCCGGCCAGAGCATGATGATCTGAGCCTAGCGGTGTCCTACGACCACGGTACAAATCTTTTCAGCAGCATCACGGTCCCGCTAGGCGTCAACTCTAGCGTCAACTACATGGTCTTCGGAATGGGCAACGACCGGCTGTATCAGGACGCCCTCCCCGGGAACTATTTGGTGCGCCCGATGGTTCTCATCCCGGGCATCCCGCCCACTCCGCCGCAGTGCACCGCGAACGCCACATCGTATAACAACTGCCCGAAGGGTCCCCAGTGTGTCAATACCACCTGGGACGCTGTTCTGGAATTTACCGATGATTACGGCGGCTTCTTGGATACCTCCACTGATCTGGAGACAGAGCAACAATGCAGCCCTTATAACCCATCCACCGGGACCAGCACGACCACCTATCTGATGGACGTCAACGGGACGGCGGTGTTCCGCGTGCTGCTAAACAACTACACCTGTTGCCACGCCTTCCGCTTCTACTTGGCCGAAGACATTGAGGTGCAAGGGGCCTGCGAGTTCGGCTGGGTCCATCCCACCACGACGACGCCGGAAGGGACGAACACCACGGCGATCGGGGCAACTGCGACGCCAGTGCCGGTTGAAGAAGGACTTTTTTCCGGCGCGGAGATCGCCGGGATCGTCATCGGGTGGGCGTGTGTGGCTCCCGTTGTAGGGATCGTCATATTTCTTATGAAGCGTCGGCGTTCTTAGAAAATTCTAGTAGATGCACAATATTTAATGATAACAATCTAGCCCTACACTGTGTCACTGCGGGAGGTCATCAGTGATAAATCATAACAGCCTTCAGTTCCAGTTGGCTGTCTAATCACAGGATTAAGTATCTGTAAAATCTTAGAAACTTACTAGAAACTCGATTTGGTCAACGCGGTATGGTCGAACATAGCGCATTTCTGCCAGCATCGCACTGTTTCATATAACATCTACGGTTTATTAAGCATCAGGGACATACGGTCGAATCAGCATATGTACAATGAAAAACTAACTAGAGCGTTATTAAACAGTAGAATGTGTGACGTTGAAAATACCTCGTATGTTTGTAGAGTTAAGCACGTAAGTTATTGTATGCTGATGACAAATGTAGGGCGTTGTGAACGCGTGTGGAATGTTTCGCATTCTTATTACGGAAACGAGATAACACGATTTCCAGAATTCTGTTGCCGCTGCATACCTTTAACACTAAAACATCTTTCTTAAAGCTTTCTTAACTCGGATGGCTTATTCAGGGCTTTTTAGCAGACGACTGTTAGGTTGGAAAAGGATGAAAGGTCACGAATCGCTGTGATTACGATTCCCAGAAGAGAATCGGATCACCACAGGTGTAACCAGCCACACAACCTCATGCGAGCTATTTTAAGATACTGCCTGGCGTAAAGATCATTAGCCACAAAAAAAGAATTGCGAAGTTAGTTCTATATTTGGTCATAAGTCGATAAGATCTGAATTGTCAGATTTCTCTGTATGTCTTGTTACGTCGTTTTAATGTTGTTATTGAGTGATCTAAGGCTTTGAAAATTTCTAGAAGTTCCTTAATGTGGATGGTTATCCGAATGTGGCTATAAGCGCCAAGACTGCAAACGCTAGAGGGTCCACTCTGGTTTAGTCAAATTGGAAGTCATCTAGCAGTCACTTGAATTGTGTTTCGTAAAAAAAGTCACAAAATTCCACGTCGGGATTTCTACGTTAGACTTTGCTATGTATAGTGCCTGGGGCAGCACGTAACGTTAGTGAAGTTTATAACGTAACACTATTTTAATTAGAACGTCCCGCACGAACGAAAGAAGAACCAAAAACGAAAAATCAGGTTTATAAAACAGAATGGACAGCCACGATAAATGTGTGCAGTCACGCTGCGCTCATCCAGGTAAGCTGATCTGAGCAGATAGCCACAACATGGTAGACCGCTTGGACAACATTCATCCGCTGTAATAAAGAACATATGCAGGAGCATTGACAATGTATTTATAAGAAAGCTAATTGTTTCGTGTTGTTTTCTATGCATTGCAGCATTATCAACTATTTAAAGGGCATTTTCCGAGTTAGGAAACAAGCGGAGCTCATAAGTACAACTGGATATCTTCACAAACGCGACAGCAACGTCAGAGCGGTAGCTACCACGATTCCCCAACTGGTGTGCAACAGTCGTTGCACTCCGCTGCTGTGGCCGCAGGGCGCGCTGGGCGGCATTTGGCTGGTCGTCCAGGATCGCTGATTGTTGGCCGGGCCGCACTTGAAGCCGGTCACCAGGTTGACAGGGACGTCCTTGCACGCGAAGCGGAGAAAGGGTTCCATCGTGGGACAGCCGCACATTCCGTCCGTCGGGCAAAAGGGGTTGTAGTCCACGTACAGAGTGCTGGAAGCGTCGTAGTTTAGCGAGTCGATGACACACGGCAGTAAGGATTCCAAGCGGTTGAAATAGAGCCCCACCGAACCGATCGGTCTAGAGAAGGTGTAGTTTTGGGAGCAGCTGATGGACTGCAGACCCGGCTTTTGAGATCCAAGTTGCAGTGACTACGAAAGCGCATTTAATGAGAACATATGACATTGCATGAGTTGGCCGCAGCTATTCGTTGTGCATACCAATGATTTCGAAGAGAACGGCTGGAAAACGGCCCAGTCGATGCTTTCGATGCTGTTCCCGGACAAATCGACGCTCATTATCGGATCAGAACTTTGACTGCCTCTAAATGCATCTGTGTCGATGGCGAAAATATCGCAGCCAGACAAGTCCAGTTTCGTCAACTGATCGAATCCGCCGAGGAAGGTGTCTTCCAGGAAGCCCAGTTTGCTGTTGTAGATTCGCAGTTCGGTAATATGGCCTTTGACGTTGTCTAGGAAGCGCTTAATGGCGATGCGTGTGTCGTACTCATTGGTGAATCCATACAGCGTGATCTTCCGCAGTGCGGTAAGGTCGGCCGGCAGCGGCGGCGCATCGGAGCGGAGAATGTTGCCGTTGCCCGCCGCGATTTTGATCTCCAGGACATTTTTGCGGATCTTCGTGACGTCAAAGTTGACGGGGATGTCCATGCCGGCGGGACAGGAGAGAGTGATGTTGCCCGGCGATATTAAATACTTGCAGCCGGGGCTCGGCACGTCTACATTAGACCGTCGCCTTTTAGCACTTACAATTAAGTGCATTGGTGATAAAATTAATAAGTACACAGATTAATATAGTGCGCTGTTATTCAGGTGCGCACCTAGCCTTTTTTCCTTACAACAGTTTTGAAGGGGTTGTTACTCAGAAGTTGTCACTCAGAAGTTTAGTCAAACTGACTGTTTTTTACTGAGTATTCAAGCAACTGTTATTGCAGTGTTACGGCAGCAAATTTACTCTGCATTAAAGAAAACTACCAAAACTATCTAATTCGATTAATTCATTCTTATTTTCTTCGCGTGGCTCGAATGACCTTTGCTAAGCAATTACGGAAAGCCAGGCCGCATACTTGTAAAGCGATACATGGGTAGTTTTGCTTACCGTTTTCTTGAGACCGCACCATCCCGAGGATTATAAGCCATGCCAATCCGAAAAATAGGAAAACATGCAGGTGTTGCATTCTTAGCAAGTACTGTATTCTAAGGACCGTCGGCAATATCCTTTTAAGTTCTGTATATAAAAAATGTTTTTACGTCTTACGCGCTTTGACAACCACAGATCCAAGTACGGAACGGCGGGAATTATTTTCCGGGGTTAGCCTGATGGAAACTATTCCTTTTACAGCCGGTTTTATAGGAGAGACATGCCAGTGATATGAAATATTTTAGCCGCTACAACAGTCGCCGATTATCTGTGTAATGTTTAGGTAGTTGCGTTATCGTTAACAAGTCTATAAAATGGTGAGCAAAACACCGGATAAAATTTTGTCTGGTCATAATCGGAGGCAAAATGTGCTCGGTCAGTATTACATCAGCTAAACTAGTTTGAAATATGTCCACGGAAGTTCGAAGAAGGCAGAAAGTGTGGCTCACCTGGCAGAAAATGAGAAGCAACGGAAATACTCTCCACTGGAAAGTAGACACCTTTTCTATCCCTTAGTTGTTGCAACGTTCGGTGTCTTCGGCTCAGCTTTAAGTGAATTTGTACATTTTATGGGCCGTAAAACTCGTAAATTAACTGGAGAAGCGCGTTCTACTGCTTTTATGAAGCAACGTTTTAGTTTGGCTGTCATTAAGGAAATTCTACTGCTGTGTTAAGTAGGTTGCCTTTTAACCCGCGGGCGAATAGAAATTTTGGTTGTTTTTTTAATGTTTAAATTTTAACTGTAAAGTAGTGTGCCCGCGCTTGCACTTTTTGTTGTTATGGCGGCTATTGCCCAATAAACAACCGTTTGAAATATCTGTTTTGATGGCACAGTTTGTGTCCTTTCTAGTTTTGAGATGTGCGAGCTCAATAATGTTAAAAACGAATTTCCACAAAAAACCGGTGTACATGCTTTAGTTGGTTTATTTTATGAGTTTCATGTGTCCTACAATCAGGAATATCCTGCACGAGGTATGAACTGACATGAAAGAAAGGCCTTCACGTACGCAAAAGCCTTGCGAAAAAGACTACCAAAAGTTCAGCAGAGACTTAATAACGACATCTTAAATATGATGATCAATACGCATTGCACAAAGTAATGAACGAGTATCAGTTAACAAAAATTCTTAACTTCATTTCTGCTCGGCTAACTAAAAGGCGAAATAAGTATTTGGTGAAGGCTCCCGGTACCACTATATTACCACCGATGGCTCCTAAACGAGATGTACCACTTTTTTACCACCTTTGGCTCCTAACACCACCTTTCAATACCAGTTCTGACGCCACACTGTACCGGCATAAAATATTTCTAGATTTGATTAAAATATATAAGTACAACAATTTGCTATTAAATCATATAAATTCGAAGGCTAAAAAAAGGAAAGGCAAACCTGTGTCAAAAAAAAGCGCATTAACACCAGAAGATTTCTGAGGTATGCCGGCGAGCATCGTTCGCTGCGTCTGCCATGTTTGATAAGCTGTTAACACGCTACCAAAAACTTTTTTGATTTGGATCTACAGCTGCAGCTTCGAATCAGCGCAGCGCAGACGTAGCGTAGACGCAAGTGTGGTAAAATGTAGCAGCCTTCAACAACATAACAGAACTGGTATACTGCTACCGGCATGCAGGTCACAGCACAGCAAAGCCCATGACAACAGCTGCAACGCTGCCGGCGCCATGTCTGAGACTTTCTTGTGAGCCGAAGAAGTATGACTTGGAGTGGCCTTGCGTTTAACTTGGACTGCCAGCATTAACTGCACATAACTGCGTCGCATGTGGAAAAGCTGTAGAAATAAACGGCCATCATGCACTCTCCTGCAATAAATCAACAAAAAGACATCGGGCGCGAAACAGAGAAATGAACAGTGTATCATAAAAAGCAGCTGCGAAAGTGAAGGCTTTCCGTGTCAGTTGGAACATGTGGATTTTATCAAGCGACGGGACAAGATCCAATGGTATGCCACTGATCCCTGTCCGGTAAGAAATGCCGGTAGTGTGGGATGCGACAAGTTGGTGCACTGTAGCCGATTCTCATGTTCACGGGAGTCAGATTTTTTGGTTTTGCTGGTTTCGTTTTCCTTTTTCGGCCGAAAAATGAACTGTCTGCAGAAGCGCGTTTTACGTACTGCTTTTCTTAAACAACGCCTTAGTGTGGCTGCTACTAAGGTAAACGTTGCGGTTGTACTAAGTACGTTACCTTTTAACTCACGGGTATATGGAGATTTCGGTTGTTTTTTAACCGTTTTGAACTTTAACAGTGACGCAGTGTGCCTGTGCTCGCACTTCTTGTTACCTTGATGGCTACTGTTTGTTAACTTTGATTCTGACATTTAAGTTGCGTGAAATTCCATCACAGCTTCACAAACAATCACTTAATAAGCATCAGCATATTAAGCATAACGGAGGCGGTATAATCGCAGAAAAATGATGTAAATTTATTCCCCTCCTCTCATTTGGAACTCCTTAAAAATCTGTTTATCTGTACGGTTGTCCCAAAAGTGGAATATTTGTCAGCTAATTCAGGAGTTGTGGGGTTTGCAGACGGGAGTTGGCTTTGCATTACACTGGTTGGCCTTAATAATACATCAATTAACTTCAAACATTATTTTCCAGCAGCCAAATAGTGGTACGAACCCAAAGGTTACTGTTCGAATGACAACAAAGAAAATGGTGGAGTCTGACGAAAGGAACGATCACTGTATAAATTGATGGTGTGTCCTTCTTTGCCTACAGCGTTTCATCTGACAACAATTTGAAAACTTTTCGTGCCGAAAACAGCAAAATCACAAGTACGACGATCTGGCCAACTTGTTCGCAGCAATCCGGGAGCTGCTCTGCGGCAAGGTGCGCTGGGCGGCAGTTTGGGAGGGGCCCATGAGACCTGATAGGGTGGAGTGCCGCACTTGAAGCTGGATACCGGGTTGACGGCGAAGTCCTGGCAGGCGAAGTGGAGAAACGGTTGCATCGCGGGGCAGCCGCACATGGCGTCCGTCGGGCAGAAGGGGTTGTTGTCCACGTTTAGAGAGCTAGAAGCGTCAAAGTGCCGTAGCGAAAACGTGACACACGGCGGAATGGATTCCAAAAGGTTGGACCCCAGCGACACCGCACCGATCGGTCTAGTTAAGTTGTACTCTTGGGAGCAGTTGATGAATTTCAGACCCGGCGTTTGCGCCGAAAGGTCCAGCGACTACCAGAGAAGCCTTTATGAGAACATGTACCCGCTTAGCGAAACTCTACGGTGCTCATACCAATGATTTTTGGGTGAACGGCAGGAAATCCACCCAGTTGATGAATTCAATGCGGTTTCCAGACAAGTCGACACTCATTGTCAGCTCAGAGCTCCAACTGCCGGCGAACGGCCCCGCCTCGAAGGTGGAAATATCGCAGCCAGATAAGTCCAGTTTCGTCAGCCGAACGAATCCCCAGAGGAAGCCGTATTCCAGGAAGCCCACTTTGCTGTGGACGACGCGCAATCAATTCAGTGAGGTGTCGCATGACGTTGTCGATCGAGGAAGCGCCTAAAGGCGATGCGCGAGTCGTATTCATTGGTGAATCGGGACAACGAGATCTTCCGCAGTGCGGTGAGGTCGGTTGGCAGCGGTGGCGCATCGGAGCGGAGAATGTTGTCGCTTCCCGCCGCGATGACGATCTCCTGAACGTCTTTGCGGATTTTCATGACGTCAAAGTTGTCGGGGATGTCCATGCCGGCGGGACAGGAGAGAGTGATGTTGCCCGGCGAGATTAAGTATGCGCAGCCGGGATTCGGCGCATCTACATTAGACCATCGCCTGTTATCATTTAGTTGCCGTTGTCCTTATTGTTGTAACTGTGCTCATATGACCTTTGCTAAGATCTTTGCCGCGTCACGAAATTCGGCTATTTTGCCTTACCGCTGTCGCTACATTCCCCTGAACGTGGCTTCGTGCAGCAATTTTTGCACCGTAGCAGCCATTGCTTTTTGCTGAACTAGACTTACTTCTTGGAAGCTGCCGCATACACGTATGTGCTTGACTGTAATTCATCATCAACATAGATTCGAATTACTTCCGCATCAGAATTAGCGACATCCGGTAGTCAGCGAGAATAATATGAGTAGATGCGCATATTATGCGGATCTACTCATGTTAATCTCGGATCGACGCCGCGTGTAGTGATGGTGCACGGAAACGGTTTATCGTGGCTTCGTGTCAGCAGCTTTTGCACGGTAGCAGCCAGTTCTGTTTAATAAACTGGTCTTACTTCTTTAGAGCTGCCGCATACGCGAATGTGCTAAGGTATCGTGATTCATCATCAACATGATTTCGTCTACTTCCGCATTGGAAAGAGCGATATCTGCGCGGCGCTTCCTAACGCTTCCTAATTCAGTAAACATATTTAGCCAACTCTAAGTATAACTTGACGTTTCTCTCAGTATAATTTGCGTTTGAGTTTGCTGCTTTTACATACCAGATTTTGCACATGCAATGTACCAGTTAAAAATGAGTTTTACGAACGATGGTTGTGCAAGCTTTAAAGCTCAGAAGAAAAGCTTTGCCAGTATTTTTTTGCTTTTGTTTGCAATGGGAACTCTGTCAAAATATGCTGCCCAAGCAGTACCGACAGTTATATCGTTTCCATCCGACGCAAATACCACGGCTACTAACACTTCCGCTCCGGGGTGCAGAAGTTACGTTTTGCCGAGCTGCAGTTCGCAGTGGAAGCAGTGCGCCTGCGGCAAACCAGTCTTCAATGTCGGCGCCATTCCGGACAACTGGGATTTCCTGATGGTTGGAGAACTTGACCCCGTTGGCGCTTGTGGTCCCAGCTGTCTGCTGAGCTCTTTTATCCCGGTACCGTATCGTCCCAACATTACCACCGTCTGGCTCTTTAATATCTGGGTGGCACCCGACGATCAGCCTTTTCCTCTTGACCGCTTCCTGCACAACGTAAAAGCCACCGTCACCGTTATGCGGCTTCTGGAGATCTATCTGCCCGTGTTGACCCGGGAAACCTTTGCGGGATTCCGGGTGCTGACTAACTTAGAACTGTTTCGCAACAGATTATCGGCCATTGCTCTGGACGCTTTCGCGCCCTTCAGTCCGTTACACGGCCACGCGTTCTGGCCCAGCTTGCAAAGCATACTGATTGAAGGGAATTCCAGCTTGCAAAGCATACTGATTGAAGGGTCAACTTCGACTGGTCGGTTTTCCAACCGGTGGCGGCTAGCCTGATTGTGAGTATTTTGAGCGCAATCGCATTACTGTACAGCAGTGGTGATGGTGAACGCTTGAGTATCACGGCGTTCATTTCCCATCCGGGGTTGTGGCCAGTCGCGCAAATGCGTTCCAGATTTCCTCGAAAATTCTCTCCTCTGTGGAGATGGTAGATTTTTTAAAAAAACCCAATGGTAGCAAGGTGAATGCTCGACTGCATCCACTCTGTACCTGACCAAAAGCGGCAAACGGTGACCCGACAATGGCTCATAACACTTTGTGTTACAGTAATTGCGTCAGCTGGGACTTAGGTGCCACTGTAAGCCGCATCATCGGTACGACGCACGTGCAATAATTTCACGTGTGCCACAGCGTCCGTAATTTTGAAAGCAGAATTCGGTCTTTTGGTACGGTAGCACATCAGTTCGTCGACCTACAATTCGCTGACCGACAGTTGCTGACCAACATATTGCTGACTTGCCCAAGTCGCTGACCGACGATTCGCTTTTCTGCTAAATTGTTGACCAACGTTTTATCGAACATTCTTGTTGACCGACAACATGCTTTTCGGGTTTTGCTGGGCTGGTTTTTGAGTTTGCTTAACTTTTGTCGTCGTTCCTTAGGTTTTTTAGGCTTCTTATGGTTCTTGAGTTTTTTGGTTTTCTCATGTCAGGACGATGTCAGCAAGCTATCGGTGTTCACGTAAAGTTGTTCAGCGATTTGTCGTTTCAATAAACCGTCGGGGCATCGTTTCGTCGTTCAGCAAAAAGCTGCTAGCAAGTTGTCGGTCAGCAGGATAGTGGTTAGCGAATTGTCGGTGTGCCTTTTTGGTACAAACCAAACGACCCAAACGTGTCTCAATTATTACTCTTCTATTTTACTTCGCCGTCTCTCAAAAAACCCGTGCAGCGACCATCGGGATATTTTTTAGTAGACTGATGCTAGTAGACTGCTGAAAATGTACAAAATGCAAATGTAACCAGTTTTTGTCGTGCAGGAGATTGATCTGCGGATGAACGGCATCGAGGACATCTACTTGAGTCAGCCTTACACTCTGCCGTTTGTCATACGGGTCGACCTATCCGGGAACAGCCTGTCGCACTTCGACAACACCTTCCTGGACAGTCTGTCCACCGCCGAAGTGAGACCGTACCTGCAGATCAAGTTGAATCCGCTGTGTTTAAGCGATGCACTGTGCAGCAACTGTCCGCTGCTGAGCAATCTCTGGCGCTGGCTGCAAAAGGCACCGCGTCGCTACATGCAGGATAGCCACTGCTGCCGGCGGACCGACATGCTGACCTGTGGCAATTACACCATCGACCGGCAGCAAGTAAATTATGTATCAAGATTTTCGCTGCCGCGCGACAAGAGACACGGACAAAGCTGGGGTGGAGACTCCGTACTGGCCATAGCGGCGCGTGCACGCCACCTGAACGCAACGGCCAACGGCGGCACCATGCTGCCATCGTCACAAGAAGCCTATCTTCTCAAGATGGCCGAAGGCTTTTATAGACATCTGCATTTGACAAACTGACACGTGGAAGCGTAATAGCAGAAAACATTAGAATAGAAGGAACAGTAACTGATTTGTTCAAGTGTTTGTTGGAAGTGCGTGCTGAAATTGGCAATGTGACTGCGAAAACATATCATGAACTGAACGGTACCATTACGCAGTCAAAACTGTATTTGTCTTTTAAAGTTGTGCTCGTTTTTTTTGCCATAGACGCCAGGAGCATATCCTATACACAACAGCGCACCTCACTTGAAAAAGCATTCATTTAAATAAATAATTTAATGCACCTCATTTAAATACATATTGGAAAAGCCAAGGCAGAGGTGTACGACTCACAACATGCATTTCCTGATAAAGCTCTGAAGCTCTTTGCTACTGATGGACTCTAGAACTAGAAGCAACGGCAAAGATCTGCATGTTACGTTTAATTGCCATAATAAATGCTCCAGTTATCAAACCACACGCCACGGAAACTACTCGTACCCTGAGTGTTCTCGCCATCGGCGCGAACACTGACCAATCCAAGTCATTGAAATTGCTACCAGAAAAACCGATTTCAACCAGTTCTTCTGGGGGCGTGTGATGCTCGTATTACGGAATACCCGCTCAACACGGCCACCATGTTTACTTTGTTCTTTTAGTTTCGCTTGTACGGCGTTTGGACGGTGTAAGTGACAAATAACCAAACGCATATGTTCCTGTGACATGTCGAATGGTTTCTCGATGAAAATCTTGTGGTGCAAAGGCTCTGCAGTGCACTCTGGTGGTGCAATCTGGCGCGCAGGCTTATGCGGCAATAGCTAGTGCCTATACAAACGCCCGCGCGATTTGAAATGCCTAATTAATATGGACAAATTTATTTTGAACCCACGCAACTAGGCATGTTGCTGAGCGTTTACATGTAAAGAACTGTACCGAAATGCCGGGCACAGTTATTAGTGCAAATAAAAAGTTCTGCAGCTAAATCGTTGACATTATAATATATTTATGCAAGTATGCAGGTATGTTGTACGAAAGGGCGTGCACATTTACATTCTTTCTGGGTTCGAACTTATCAAAAAACTGCGAAAATGCCAAGCCGAAAACGGCAGTAGAAAAGAAAGTCAATCATACTGCCGGTGTGACAGACACCGTGTGGATTGCAAATTGTTGTGGGCAGAGGAGAGATGATGGCGTAAACAATGTCAATATGATTTATCTTCATGCCACAGCGAGTTTTCATTATTTAAGCGATGATGCTACCGTAATATTAAAGCTGTTATCTGATATCATATGCATTCGCAAACTAGCGTAATTTTTAGCACAACGACCAACTATTCGGCCCTCTCATTGCCGCCTTATTAAGAAAAAAACACATAAGCAGAGCATAACGGCTATGAAGAAACTGCGAGATGAGTGTTCAGTAGTCCACCCACTGAAATGGCACCATATGGTGGCGGGAATGCAAAGCGGGTGACCTTTACCAGGTGGTCGGCGCGTTACGATGGCTATGGTTGTCTGCGTTAACACTGGTAGCGAGAGCGCATCTTTTGGACATCCCCTTTGGACAGTTTGGGGTTTCTTTTAGACGGCCCAATATTTTCAGACTCCGCCCCGTTGGGGAGGACAATTGTATGCAGAATCTGATGTGGGTAAACAGGGGATTCTTTGCCGTAGTCGTCATATCCTGGATGCATTACGCTTTCGATATCGTAGTCGAAGTGCATATCCTGATCGAAGTACTGTTCCGGGTATTGTTGATTTTTCTCCAGGTAGCCCACCAAGTTAGCTATCGAGAAACCAATGCTGTACAGTATTTCGGCATAATATATCGTATTGATAAACGAGCTGACACTTACGGCAAAAGATGTTATCGGGTCGCGTCTGGATGTGTTTGTCTCGGTCTTCACGGGTGTGCTCATGTCGAGCATCGAAAACGGCATGAAGAAGTTCATGTAAAAAGACCGTAACCACCATCGAGTCTGGCAGTTCGTAACCGGGTTTGTCGAAGGCAGCCGTGTTAATTTGAATTGCATTTTCAGTATCATTGGAATAGCCTAGAGCCTCACTGCATGAGGCGCTGAAAGCGTGTAGCCAGTGTGTCAGAGTCAATGCTTTTAGAAAATATAACCAACGCCGGAGCAACTTACCCTACAGTATGCCAGCGTAGCACGAGAAGACCTGGCACTGGTCCGTAAAAATGTGGATGGCGAGTGCACGGGCAGGACCGCTGTTGCTGGACACTTCATTCATTGTCCATCCCCTACAGTCATGCATGGCCTGATTGATCATACCAATTGCTTTCCGGGCGCTGCGGAGGAAACGGTCGTTTTGTGGTCCGGGATTCCACACACTCAAGTGATAGTTAATGGTTCTCGTTGGCCAGACCTTGGGCTCCCAATGGTCATTCGTCCAAGGTCTATCGGCACAACGCGGACGCCGCGCGTTCCAGACGCACTGCTGTGGAGCAGCGGAGCCGCCGTTGAATGAAATCATCGCCATGGGGTTTATCCAGTTTGATGGAGGCATTCCAAACCGCCTACCAAAGGCCCTAACTAAGCCCCAGTACGCATCACCCATGGTTTGCCCTGATAAAAGAAATACAGTCACGTGAGTTTGCAATAACCAAACCCATGACCTGATAGCAGCCTAACAGCATACATGTTGTCGACTACCGGTAATCAGCAAAAAGCCACACTTTTTCCCTGTTAATGTTTTCTGCGTAACCGTCGAGAAATATTAGTAAAGTTAAATGACGAAATATTTCCACACTTCATATCTCTATATTATACTTGTTCCTTATTTCATAACCAGCTCCTGCAACGGCAGACAAAACGAATTTCTGCTTAGAATATTTTAAAATATCAGATTTAAGACTTTTATAATCGCAAGCAAACAGCATATTTTTTTAGCGAAACATACCGTAATCAACCGAGCGGTTTTCCCTAGAATTCGAAGAACATCCAACGCCCGACTCGGGATTGCATAGAACGCTGTTGCTGGCAGTGCCCGGATGCTTGCTTGTGGTTTTTAAACCTCTTGGTGGTTTCGTGGTGATGTGAGTCGTCCGCTTGGTTGTGGTATGGCCGTACGCAGGTGACGTACGGATACAAAATCCGTGCACGGTATCGGTATTACTGCAGTAGGATCCGCCGCAGCAGGGGATATCATCGGCTCAACCCTCCATCGGGTACCGACATAACGCCAGTATAGCCTGCAACATTACGACAATGAGCAACATGACCTTTGGTGTTATGCAGGCTAACCGAAAACGGCCATAGTACATATTCGAATTCTTACCGGTAACATACTGGCAGCCCAGGCTGCCCCGATTATGACGAGACGCATAACTGATGAAGCGCGGTGATCGCTTGTTAAAACGTTGGAAAGTCTAAACCAATCTTGCTAACCTAAACGTTACAGGAGTGATATGGTGAAACAATAAAACCGAATCTTCTTTTATACACAGTTGTATGGAGTGAGGAGTGGTGTAAGGTGCTTACCCATGCAAAAATATACAGAAAGGTGATTTTCATGCGGGGAAACGGTTGCCTGGATCACTTGAAAGTCCCTGTGTGAAGAGGATACGGGTGCCGACATTAGCTGCGAACGACAAGGCTGCACTTATGAGACATCGAATATTCCGACTTTGTTGCTGACTGCTGCAGAATGGCCACTGTCTCCGCCACCGACTGTACAGAGAAACACTTCTCGGCAAGCGCTTCCGATCGCTCAGACAGGATGCAATTTTGCAGGCTGAAGCAAGTTTTCCAGAAGCTGCATACCTCGACGCGGGTTGTTGCTGGAATCCAAGCCGTTGCTGCGCAAATCACGATCATAGATGGCAAAAACACTTCAAACTCGTGAATCGGAAATCGCTGAACACGCTTCGGTGATTGGGCATCTAGGAAAGGCGCATGCATGATTTCCGGCACGGCGAAATGCAGCCCCGGCGAAATGCAGCTTGCCAGTTGCCACGCGTTGGCTGCATGATGCGGGACGGAGAACTTTACTTCTTTGGTTATCATTTATTTCACAGACAGCGTTTCACAGACAGCGGTTGTCATATATGGTGAGGTTGCGACCACTGTCGCGTTCCCGCACTGCAAACAGAATGACCCATGTGTCGGCCATATCCTATCTAAAACGCTCTGTTTTTGTGCGACTTCCATTACCTTTCGTGCTTCTATTGTAAGAGCTTTCGAGCGGCACATGGGATATTTAACTGGTAGTAATATTTAACTCGCCCGCAACCTTTCATTTCATATTTTAATTCGCAGCACAGTATTTAAGGATCATAGCCAGCCTTTCTGTAAGTATCTGGGTGACATAAATAAGTGTCCTGGAATGCCTCTTTCAATCTTTTTGTTGATACTTGTGTTATGTGCTGTAGTTTCTCAGCTGGGAACACTGTTTGCATTTTTTTATTCTGCATCTTTGTGTTTTCGCTCCTTTGTCCTTACTTTTCGAAATTCTTCGCAGTGATATGTGCCATAAGGTGGTCAACTGCATAAAGTACACCGTTATGTTGCACCAAGACAGTATTCATTACAGTACACAGGACAGGACAGTATTTATTACAGTTCTTACACCAAGGCAGTATTTATTTATGAGCTTTCGAGATTTGTTGTAAGTTATCGCAGTTGCCAAAAAGTTGTCCCAGTCCGCAAGATAGAAATGCATTCTTATCTGATGTCCCACCAAATGTATCGGTTGGAGCGGGATGACCTTTTATTGTTGTGGCTCTCCTGTTAATTAGCCTATCCTACGCGCAGCTTGCTTGGGCAGGTTATTGGAGATACTGTTGTCCAGTCGTCAACTACAGTAATTTTAGTATAGTCCTTCTTTCTGCGCCTGCAACAGTTGCTTACGAAACATTCTGCCCATTTTTTGGTATACTTAAAATTAAATTGTTTTTGCGTTCGTGCCGTAATAATAATAACATGAAATAGTAACGCCTTTGGCTGCTTCCTACCAGAATATTGTTGTTCTGTGCTTTTCCGGACCACGGGATTATTGTATTAGTCAAATTGTTTCAGAGCCAGATGAAAATATACCATAAATATTACGAGCGAACTGCGGAATGTAATGCAGAATGCTTGCAAATCGGCGAGCGTGCTGTTAAAACATGTCACATCAGTAAATCTTCGTATTCTCTCTGGGCATCATCCGAAATTTTTCCAGTCCGATAAAACCTTTTTGTATAAAGCGTTTGGCAACTGGGCGATCAATTCGATCAGATCAGCTTGCACTATCAATACTTGTACAGCTGTGTCTCACAATCATCGGATCTCGTGAACCGCATGCAATGTTGCACATAATCGGCGACGAAGTAACCGACGACAAATTTACCACTGTTTTCTTCTTTAACTTTCGAAAAACGAAACGAGATGTATGGTGCACATGTTACGGAATTCGTCTCTGATTTACAGCTTCTTGAAATAAAACAGCCAACCCTATAATATTTTGCTTAACGCACAACGATACTTTGTGGAGCTTTGTTCTTTTACATCCAGGATGTAGAACACCCAGCACATGTTTTCGAAAATGCCACAGTTTACAGGATTAATTTTATGATGAAATCATGGGCGCATTACCACATTAACGACTGGACAATACCACAGTATATATGTATGTCGCCCAGTCAATTTCCCATAAACTGGGCGGTCATAGGAATCGACTTTCATTTCCTAGCGATCACAATTACCGTAATTATCAAATTTGTGGCACCCCCCGCAATAAGCGCATCTCACCAAAAATGTTCGAAAAATAACGGCACCCCCCGAAATTACGGCACCGGGTGCCGTTATTAAATGCTAAGCCAAATAAACCGATAATTATACTTCTACCGCAAACCGCGTTTTAAAACATACGATTTAATCATACAGCTGAACAGGGATCGCGAAGCCTAAGTCAATAAACAGAAATAAAAATGTGGCAAATGGCAAGCAATTGCGTACAGTACAGTCTGTACCGATTTGTACCGAGATGCTGCATGGAAGCTGTGCTAACTGGCAACTGCATACTGTACTTTTATAGCAAGCTTCCTCCATACACCCGGTAACTGCTGCGCTCAGTTTCAGCATAACAGGATGGGTTTTTGTTTCGAAAATGATGGTCCCCTCAAAGCTTTGTTGTTCGAAAAATAAGAGCCCCCTCTGAAATTTATTGTTTGAAAAATAAGAGAACCCCCCGAAATAACCGCACCTCCCCGAAATAAGCGCACCTGCTCCATGGTATTCGAACTGTTTGCGCCCAGTACGGCAAATTCGATAATTACAGTATTTCTACACGGATCGTATTCTTTTTTAACCTCATGCCGACAACGTAATAGTCACCGGTGCAACTGTATGGTTGTTAATATTTTTATCGATAAACAGTCTGCAGGGTTTCGTAGTGTGTCTGGCTTAAACCGGTTTCCAGTTGAGCCCGCCAAGTGGATAGTGGCGGACTGGCGGTGCAGCGCTCCGCTAATACATCTAACCCGAAATCGTCTCTCGAATACTGCTGATGCAGATAATTTCCCCCATAAAGCAAAGCCCAGTTCCCCGGAAACCCTTCTGATCAGGCTGACGAGTGTTTTTCCGGCTCATCTTAATGCTTGCTGCAATTTTCCAATGGAATATAACGGAGCGGTGCAATTTCGTGTCCTGTACTGTAGCGGCTCGATCACGTGGCACCACAGAGTTTGTCTACGAAAACAACAGGAGGACAACACACATGCAGCGAGTCCATGCTCATGCGCACGCAAGCACGAGCAGTGCACGCTTTGCAAGTGCTGATTTCCCGTACAGAATCTCCGTGGTGCCCTTGATCGAGCCACTACCGTACGTACGTTCCTACGCTCAGATCCCTAAGAAGTCAGAAATCGCATCGAAAAATTGACGTGGTGGTATTAAACTTTGTTCCCAGTTTTCACTACTTAAAGTTTACCAAGAGCAATGTGTACGAAGTGGTATTTATTGCCGCCGGCTGTTTGGTGAGTTTACCGGTCAGCAAAGGTCATGCATACTTCTAGCACTACTCACTCGCGTACGATTCACGAAGTACAGTCCGTCAATCCGCTTCTGTGCGAAATCGCAGCCCGAAGTTATGCCGAAGCCATTTCCTCGACCAACAGTTTACTTGACGTTCCAGTTTAAGGTTTATTACAGTGCGAGTATTTGTTTTTTATTGTGGTGTGGGTAGCTCTTCCTGGTTAACAGAATGCCGCCAGCAAATCGTTGGTGTTCAGTAGATAGTCAACTGACAGAATTTGCACTTTATTCTCGTAAACACATTTCGACGCGATGTAACTGGCGCAAGACCGCTTGTCACAAAGGTCTTTAACGGTGGGGAATACGAGTACTGATAGCTGAAGCTTGAACGCTTTTTTGCAAAGAGAAAGCTGTTCCTTTACAAGTGTGTATAACGCTAATGATTTATACTTTTATTATATGTATAATGTAGCTACGTAAGTAACTGATTATCAGATCAGCCCCGATTTTTAAGAGCGAAGCAACCCGTCTTCCTATGGCTAAATAGCGGCCATACAAGGTCCAGTATCCCCCCGAAAAGCACAAAACATCAGCGCTGTAATTATCAGGAGCCACCAGTTCGTTCGTAAACGCCACCGTCCAGAATTCGTGCACGTGACGGTGGGCGGCAGTTGTTGGGCATGCCACAAAGTCTGATTGGGTGCCGTGCCGCACCACCACGTCACACCGTACACCTGGTCGCGGGTGGTGTAATCGCAGATAAAGCGGAAAAACGGTTCCATGGCGGAACAGGCACACTTGTCGTCCGTTGGGCAGAAGGGGTTGTTGTCCACGTCCAGCTGCATATGGCCGTCTTGGTAGTTCAGGGAGTCAATCACGCAATGCGGCAAGAACTCCAAATTGTTGTTGCGCAGCAGCAAGTGACCGGTTTCCGCAGGTAGGCGAAAGTTGGTGGAACAGCTGATGGAGTGCAGGCCAGGACGCTGGGAGCTTAAATCCAGAGACTACGACAGCGACAAAACATGAACATCGATAATTTCAGGATGTCTGCCATGACGATTCGCTGACCAACAACTTGATAACGAACGGTAGGTACCTTTGCTTACTGATAGAGCGTTTACCTGAAAGCTTTGCTAGAAACGACAAATCGATGACCGACAAGATTTGAACAACAATCTGTTGAACGCCGAAGTTTATCTCTTCTCTTTCTTCCATACAACTAAACTTTATTCATGATAAATAAAAGGAAAAACTTATTTGTTAGAAAGATAAGAAAAAACTAATAAACAGTAAAAAAAGTCAAGAAACGGTTTCAACAAAATTGCCGCTAAGTGAACGGTCGGTTACTGATTTGTAGATCGGCCAGTAATTGTGAATCGGCATTAATTTAGTCAGTATATTCCCAGGAAGCGAAAAGGGAAATTAGAAAGCTCATATGCCCTCGTCACTTACCCCGATCTCGGTAATCGGCTGGAAAACGGCCCAGTCAAGGCTCTCCAACCGATTCCACGTCAAACTGATATTTAACCGCGGTGCGGTGCCATTGCGTTGGAAAGCGGTCTTGCTGATGACGGAAATATCACTCGACATGAAATCCAGCTGCCGCAGCTGTGAAAATCCCTGGAGAAACCCGTCTTCCAGGGAGCCCACTTTGCTGCTTTGCACAACGAGGAATTGGAGACGGTCTTTGACATTCTCGACGAACCGCTTAATGCGGATGCTGGAGTTGTTCTCGTCGGTGAAACTGTTGAGCCGGAGGTGCTGGAGTGCGGTCAGATCGGCCGGTAAAGGCGGAGCATTGGATGCCAGAATATTGGGAGAGCCTCCTCCATTGATCACAATTATCTGGACGTCTTTGCGGATTTGTGCCGCGTCAAAGTTGCCGGGTATGACCATGCCGGATGGGCATGAGAGAAGGAGAGGATCGTTTTCGTTCTGCCGAGAGTACGAACATGCGGGATGCGGGTACGGACCTTGATCTACACACACTTCCCTGATTATGTTCCCTTATATTCGGAACGCGTTATGTCACCTTAGTGCTCATTTTTATTAAAAGGAATGCCCGGTACATGATCTCAGAAATGGGATACATACACTAAAACTTTCGCTTTCGCGCACAGTTTCAGCAAAGTTTCAAGAAAATTGGGTAATAACCAAACTTTTGGTACACTACAATGCATTTAAACTTTTCACCCATTTTAGTACGCCATATCTCGGCAACCGGGTGTTGCGCGCGCAAACGGTTTTCAGAACCTGTATACAAATCATTTAGCTTTAGAATAATATAAAGCATTACAAAAAGGTTGATTCGGAGTGCGCGAAAGCGAAAGTTTTAGTGAATGTGTTCCATTTTTGACGCTATGTACTGGGCCATTTTCCTTAAGGCTCTTAGTACGAAATAGGTCTAAAAAGTGCCAGTCTTAGCTAACTTAATGGAATATTTAAAAGAGAAACTACTCTGTAGTAGAGCAACGTGAAACTAGTAACGGTTGAGCCCTAATCGTTATTGTACACTCACCATCTTTAGCATAGTTATTGTTGCACCGTACTTCGTCGGGGACGATTAGAATGGTTAATCCTAGCAAAAGTATAAGAACGCTTGAATTTCGCATTGTCAGCAGTTTAGCCAAGTGTTGCGCGCAGTTCTTGCCGTCGTATTGCTAATTTTGGACAGTGAGACTGGGTTTACAGCACTGGCTGCAGCAATTTTAAATGTGAATACTTTTTCCCGATAACCCTTATCACTGTTTTTACACACGAAGAACTCGGAAACCTTTTGCACGAGCAATTCGTTCTGTTATCAGCTGATTTGTTTACTCCCCGTTAAATGTAATAATGGTTGATAAGGCACAGATAAGTACTCATGAAAACACACTACGCTGCACTTGCTGCAGTGCCGAAACAATCTTGGAACGTGTTGCGCATTCAGAACAACATTTTTATAGCTCGACGTTTTGGATTTTTTATTCAAATCCAGCTTAAAGTTTTTTGAATTCCCAGACAATTTAAACAGCCGACAGAGCAAAAGACAAGACATTCCCACGGAAATTCATTATGCGACTATATGCGTAGCTGTTCAATTCAAAAGCTGCTGGAATTTTTACAGAGTGTACAGAAACTCAGTATAGCAGCTATCAAAAGAAACCAGCTCGCTTGAAGAAGCCTTTGCGCTCCGCCCGTGCAAGGCGCGTTGGGCGGCATCTGGTGCAGACTCCACGAGCGCTTATTGGTTCCCGTGCCGCACTTAAAGCTCAAACCGAAGTGCGGGTCGGCAGCGAAGAAATCGCATGCAAAATACAAGAACGGCGCCAATGCGGGACAGGTGCACATTCCGTCCGTCGGGCAGAACGGATTATCGTCCACGCCGATGTCGGAATGGGTGTTATTGCTCAGCGAGTCCAGTAAGCACTGCGGCAACTGGTTCCCGCCCAACTGCAGGGACAACAGGGGCTCCGCAAAGCGGAAGTTGGTCGAGCAGCTAATGGATTTTAATCCCGGACTTTGCGAGTTAATTTGCACCGCCTACAAAATATTAAGCTATCATAAAGAAAAAAGCCTAAGAAGCCTAAGAAACCTAAGAAAAAAGCCTAGGAGAACCTAAGAAACCCAGGAAAATCTAAGAAAACCTAAGGAAACTAAGAGGACCTGCGAAAAACTAAGAACGCTTAAGTAAAACAAATTAATATGAAAAGTCGGCGTACCAGTAAAGTGTGGGAAAGCGATTGGAAAACGGCCCAATCAATGGTCTCCAGCTGGTTCTCCATCAGACTAACGCTTATCGTCATTGAACCATCTCGTAGAAACGCTGTCCTGCTGATGGACGAAATGTCGCTCTTGGCGAAATTCAGATTCTGCAACTGGGAGAATCCCTGAAGAAATCCATCCTCCAGGGATCCCAGTTTGCTGTTGGCTATACTGAGAACGACCAGGTGATCTTTGACGTTGTCCACGAAGCGTTTAATCGAAATGCTAGAGTTGTTCTCATCCGTGAAACCGTTAAAAATAATCTGCGTGAGGGCGGTGAGGTCAGCTGGGATGGGCGGAGCGTCCGAACGGAGGATGTTCCGCCCGGGGCCGTTGATGGTGATCTGCTGGACATCTTTGCCGATCTTCGTGACGTCAAAGTTGCCAGGGATGTCCATGCCGAGTGGGCAATAAAGGGTGGTGTTTAACGGGAAGTACATGCAGTTGGGATTCGGTAAGGGCCTGTCGTCCTGTCGCGTATCCAACCGGCGCATGACCGTTTTTTCGGTGGGAATGGTGGACCCGGTGCACTAGGTGTTAAAATTGAAAAACGCTGATTCCAACTGGCTAATCAGAGTGCATTTGTACTTACCCTTTCGGACGCTTGTCGTGAACGCAAGAAGAAAGATACATCCCAGAAAGACGATAGCGCCCGTGTGCTGCATGGTTAAAAGCTGTTCCAAATTTCTTTCGTTGTTATATTGCGGCTTCTTAGGACTTGATCTGACTAATTAACTGTGGAGATTGATCCAATGCAGAAACGTTCTTCATGAAAACCTTCTGCGATTCACGCCGCTTTTTCTTTAAAGGAGACACCATCTGCTGATATTAAAATGTCAAAACTGCAATCGCTTTTTGATTCTTCTAATCGTATTTTGTCATTTTGCGTTGCGACTTGTCTATCAGCAGTGTTACGTGCTTATTTCGTAAAGGCGCGGATGTTACTGTGAGCTTTAATGATAGAATAAGCTGAAGGATACAAATGTCAGCCGGCGCTTTATAAGCCGAGCTGAGTTCCAAAACACATATAAATAGATTAGGGCAGGCGCAAGAAAGATACTTCTATGATACACATATAAGGAGATATTATTAATAGTTAAGCTAATGTATACTCGTAACACTTCCCTTCTTAAAATTAAGCTGTCCGCAGCTTAAGAAATTAACGAAAATAAAATGAAAATAAAATTCAAAGAAAATTGAAAATAAAATTATTTCGGCTTCCCTCCCTCCTTTGGCTTTCGCTTCCGCATGTTATATCGTGGTTGCGGGTTATTCGTATCGTCCGGTTGCCTTTCATGGTCAAGGGCGTTATGTCCAAGCGGATTATTATCTTCCGGTAAATTTGGGTCATCGTTACTGAAAATAAAATCCTGACTATCGTCATTAGAAGAAAAATTTAAAGGAAAATTGTCGTCTGCTGATTCTTTAGGCTTATTAGCCAAATAAATTATTTCATCAAACTCTTCCGTATCCGGGTTGATTCTTTCGTTGAACTTTCGCAGGCGGTCAACATGTACAGTATCAATCTTTTTCGTCCATTGCGGTTTCTTATTTTATAGTTGACAGGAGAAGTTTGTTCGATGATTTCCCACGGTCCATGCCAATTCTTTAAAAGTTTCGTAGTTAATTTATTCTTACTGGTGATTGGCTGATCCATGTCGTTAAGAAGTTTAGGCGGTGTCCATAGTAAAACTAAATCTCCAGGTGAAAATTCTGTCTGAACATGTTGTTCGTTGTAACGCGGCGCATTCTTGTCGTGTGCTGAGTTGATACGAAGTTTGGCTAATTCTTGTGCTGATTTCAACCATTTATGTACTGTATCCACGTATTGCGGGATATTTTGAATTTCGTGTAATCCATCGTATTGCATTTGAAGGTCGAAGGGAAAAACAGGTTGACGTCCGTATAGGAGTTCAAAAGGTGAAAATTTTGTAGTTTCGTTCTTTGATGTATTGATGCACCAAACTAATGAAGGTATAAAAGCATCCCAATCGCGGTGATTAGAGCTGACGTAATGAGAAATTGCAACGCTGATGGTACGGTTCATTCTTTCGGTTAATCCATTCGTCTGGGGATGATATGCTGTCGTAGTTGCGTGTTCTATGCCCAGGTAATTTAATAAATTATCCATTAGGGAGTTGACGAAGTGTTTCCCACGGTCGGAAAGGAGTCTTTTAGGTATTCCATGGCGGTAAACTATAAAATCAATTAAAAAATGTGCGGCGTTCGAGGCGGTTGCGGAGCGGACAGCTTTCGCTTCAACCCATTTCGTTAGGTGGTCTATTGCCACGATGAGGTAGGCGTTTCCTTTAGAACTTGTTGTAAACGGTCCAAGATAGTCGATTCCAACGGTATTGAATGGTCCTGAAACTGGTAGAGGTTGTAAGTATCCAGAAGGTTTACTATTCGGCGACTTCGAAATCTGGCAGGACTTGCACGAAGTTACATATTGAAAAACATCTTTAATGCAGTTTGTCCAATAATACTTTTGATGAATTCTTTCGTAAGTACGGGAAACTCCAAAGTGTCCGGAGGTGTCGTGAGCGTTCTTGAGTACTGTCTGTTGTAGTGCGGCAGGTACAACCAGGAGAAAATTCATTCTGTTGTCACGGAAAACAATACGATAAAGGATGTCGTTCTTGATTACAAAGTGCACTCTTTTCTGGCGGTAATTTAGTGTTGTCGTATCTCCACGGAGAGTGTCGATAATCTTTGAACAATACGAGTCTTGCTGTTGCATTAAGGCGATGTTAAAAGATTCTAGGAAAAATAAAGGTGTAGATAGCTGGTGTTCAGGTGGGACGTCTATTGCGTCATAAGGAAATCTTGACAAACAGTCGGCCATATTATTAACTTTTCCAGGTCTGTATCCAATTCGCATGTTGTAGGGGCGTAATCTTAGGATCCATCGGGCTAGTCGTCCAGTTGGGTTTTTCGCTTTCAGTAGTCCAGTTAAGGCGTTGTGATCCGTTATTATGTCGAAGGTCTTTCCAGGGTTTCCGACGTAAGGGTGAAAAATTTCTACGGCAAAAACTACGGCGGCAAGCTCTTGTTCGGTCGTGGAATAGTTCTTTTCTGATGCGGTGAGGCTTCTTGAGGCATAGGCTATTGGCTGAACATTTCCGTTGTTGTCCACTTGGTTGAGTACTGCGCCAAGTCCTAGCATTGAGGCGTCTGTTTCCAAAATGAGATTCTTATTCGGGTCGAAGTGTGCCAGGAGAGGCTTGCTGACCAATTTCTTTTTAAGAGATTCAAAGGCAACTTGTTGTTCATCGGTCCACCGGAATGGTTGGTCTTTCTGAGTAAGGCGGTTCAAAGGATTGGCAATAAGGGAAAAATCTTTAATAAATTTCCGATAATGATTGGCAGCGCCCAGAAACGATCGCAGTGTCTTTAAGTCTGTCGGCACGGGAAACTTCTGTATAGTTGCTACTTTATTGGCATCAGGAGAAATTCCATCAGGTGTTACAGTATGTCCAAGGAAGTTGAGTTTATTGCATCCAAAGTGGCATTTTGAGGGCTTGAGCATCAGGTTTGCGTCGAGAAATTTCATTAGAACTTTTTCCAGGTGTTCCAGATGAGCTTCGAACGAAGGGCTGTATACTTGAACATCGTCAAGGTAAACAATGACGAACTTGAACTTGAAATCTTTAAGTATGCTGTCCATTAGACGTGAGAATGTAGCCGGGGCATTACAGAGTCCAAACGGCATAACCTCGAATCTGTAAAGTCCTTCTGGTGTTAAAAAGGCTGTCTTGTCTTTCGAGTCTTCATGCATTTCAACTTGCAGGTATCCTGAAAGGAGATCCAGGCCGGTAAACCACTTTGATCCTTGTAGTACGTCTAAACAATCGTCAATTCTTGGAAGGGGATACAAATCTTTCTTCGTGATTGAATTAATGGCACGGAAGTCGATACAGAGACGGAGCTCTTTATCCTTCTTCGGGACTAAAACAATGTTACACGCCCATTCGGAGTTGCATGGAGTTATTATCTTTTCTTCTATCCATTGTTTCACTTGCTTGTTGATGAATTCGCGTTGCCAAGGGGCATGGCGTCGTAAGGCTTGATGCACAGGGGGGTTTGATCCGGTGTCAATAACGTGCTTGATTTTGTTGGTTCTTCCAACTTTCTTTTCTTTCGAGGGGAATAGTGTACGGTACTTATAGAGTAATTGAAGCATCTGATGACGTTGGGACTGGGACATATCTTTGCCGAAATTAAATTGATTAGAAAATTCTTCTATGGAAACGTCTTGTGATTCCGGAGAGCCATTTTGTAGCAAGTCTGTTGGGCTAATAAACTTTTCATCTTTAAATTCTGTATGTGGATCCACTTGTATATCTGTACGTGCACGTGCTGCCATGTTGGCAAGGCCGGGAACGGGAGCTGCAGACTTATTCCGGCTTGTATCCAGTGTACGATGAACGTTCACGGCTGAACCGGCATTGTTGATGGAAGGTTGCGCGCTTAATGTCGATTCAGGGCCACGAAAGTTCAAGGTTGGACTAGGCAATATACTGTATGAAGTGGGTATGCGTACGCAGGCGACAGGAATTGATTCTTGATTCTCCGGGTTGACCAGCTGGCTATCTGCAAAACTTAATAGAAACGGTGTAGTAATTAAATAATCATTGCCCAATAATAAATCAAAAGGAAAATTATGTAGGATTGCTACAGTTAATTCGGCATTAAATCCTAAAAGTTGAATGTCCATGCGGCATGCTTCTATTGGTTGCACTACTGTATTAGAGACAGTCCCAAGTGAAGGTCCATTATAAGTCATACGAGTAAATAAATACTTTGATGCAACACGATCACTAATTAAAGAAATACCAGACCCAGTGTCTATTATAGCGATGAGTGGCTCATTGTTAATGAAAAAGTTAAATGATAATGCGCCTGTATAGAAATGACAGATAGGTATTAGTGACTTACGATCCACAGCTTCGTGAGCCAGGGAAGCTGTGGTATTCAGTTTAAATATTGCGGAGCCGGCAGTGCATGAACAGTTGGCGGATGCAGCATACTGGCATACGACGGCTGGATATTTCTTTGGCCTTGATTATTTTTATTTCGTTGCCGGCATTCTTCAATGGTGTGATTGGTACGCTTGCAGTAGTTGCAGAACTTTCGTGTGTATCCTCTCTGTCCTCTAAAGTTTCCTCTTCCTCCTCTGCCGAAACGACGGTTCATATATGGTCTGGATCCGCTCAGTGTCATCCTCTCAATCGCTCTTTCAATGGCAGTTAAACGATCGTCCATATTAGGATTGCTGTGACGTGAATCAGCGCTGTTATTGAATAAGGCGGCAATGACAGGATTCTTCACACAGTCGGCAACTTCTCTCTCCCACTGCTTATTCTGGTATGCTTTCTCTCTCACTACCTCTTTCAGCTTAATGAGGAATTCATTCGGCGTAGATGGCATATTGCTCACGAATCCTGACTTCAGCTGCGGTGGCAGCCCATCGAACAGCTTATTCACGACTTCGCGTTCGGTCGGCGAGTCAGAAATAGAATTGAGGTATCGCATGACATTGGCGTAGTAGTCGTTTGGATTACCAGCGTACGTCAGCGAGCGCTTGGTGTCTTTAGCCAAGTCGTAGTCAAACAGCTGTTTGGCGAAGGCATCGCGTAGCAGTTTCTTCATTTCTGTCCATGTCCCTTCAGCAGGCAGCGTGTTGTATATGCGCAGGGCAGTTCCATTGAATGCACGGTACAGATTACCGATTGCGTCTTCATTAGTCCAGTCGTGCTGTTTAATGCAAATCTCGTACTTTAACAACCAGTCTTCAAAATCTTCATCTTCTTTGTTTGCAAACTGCGGTAATTCTTTAGTTGGCACTTTCTTCTTATGCGTCTCAGAAATACCTTTAATGATGTCAGTTGCACCGTCCCCGTTCTCTGCTAAACCGCGAATTTCATTCAGTTGTCGTTGTAAGTAGTCGGTTGCAGCCATTTGCGCACGGATGGCGTTTGCGTGGTTAACGAGCGTGTCCTCTTCTTTCGCCATTTTGTTGTTAAAATCCCGGTATCGCTTCGATAGTAATTCGAAAAACGATGTTTCTTGTGGTTGAATATAAGGTGGACTTTCTGGACGAGGCGGTGGGTCAGGTATTGGGTCGAAGAAGAGACGTGGATTATCTACTTCCTCTTTTTCGTTCTCTTCGTTCGCTTCGCGTGGCTGGAGGGCTTTGGCTGGGCGGTTTGCTCGTTCAAGGGCGGCGTACTGATCGTGAATTGGTATAGCTGGTAAATGGAGTCGAGAACGAGTGGATACCCCTGGGGGTTGTTGCGAGAAATCTGCTCGAAGAATCGTTCGATCTGGTGAGTCGTCACATTCGCTAGCGGATGATTCGTCGTTGGAGAAGTATTCTTCTTCCCGGAACTGGACTTCTTCTTCTGCGGCATTAGCGTGAGACATTAGCTGCGTAGCGTACGTACCGGTTTACGACATAACAATCACTGGTGGAGAGGGTTGTAAGGTGTCCAAGTAATCCGAAAATACGTAAATAAATGATGGAAAGGTCACAAAAGTATCGCGGTATATAAAGATACTTTTTCAAAAAGAAAACAAAATTTGTCATGGGCACTCGTGTTAACTGAGTAAAACAGTCAACGGCCCTGGAGCCACCAAGTTGTTACGTGCTTATTTCGTAAAGGCGCGGATGTTACTGTGAGCTTTAATGATAGAATAAGCTGAAGGATACAAATGTCAGCCGGCGCTTTATAAGCCGAGCTGAGTTCCAAAACACATATAAATAGATTAGGGCAGGCGCAAGAAAGATACTTCTATGATACACATATAAGGAGATATTATTAATAGTTAAGCTAATGTATACTCGTAACAGCAGTTCGATAAGGTGGAAATAAATGTCAGGCTTCAGCATGCATATGTTTACAGCTGATGTCTCTGTACAGTAGTGTCAGGTAGGAGATCTTGCATCAACTATTTTCCTTATCTTGCTTTTTGTTTATAGTTAATCAGTTACTGTTACACTAGCAATTAACAAAGAGCTGTTGATAAGGCCGCGACAAACGTCTGGTTAAACGTTACAAGATTAAAGGCTAGTAGTCACTCAAGCAGCTGCAAGCGCTGGCACACTACCTAATAGTTAAAATTTGAACATTGAAATATAAATTAGAGTCCCTACAATTAAACTAAACCGTTGCTAAAGCAAAGCAGTAGAACGCGCTTCTCCACTCAATTCACGACCTGTGTACTGGCCGCTGCCGATTACAGTAAAAAACAGAGGATTATTCCAAGCTGGTTCCCGCGAACGACACAGAACCGACCGGTCTGTTGAAAATGTAGTTGGCGGAGCAGTTGATTAATTTCAGACCCGGCGTTTGGGATCCAAGTTGCAGCGACTACAACAACACACTTGAATCACAGGTCTTCTTCTTAATAAAAACCGTACCATATATTTTTATACCAATGATGTCAGAGCGATCGGCTCCAAAACGGCCCAGTCGATGCTTTCGATCCGGTTTCCGGCCAAGTCGACAATCATTGACGGTGTTGCAACGTCAATTGCGGTGCGAGCAAACGCTTCTAATCCGATGGAAGAAATATCGCAACCAGATAAGTCTAATGTCGTCAACTGCGTGAATCCATGGAGGAAGCCGTCTTCCAGGAAGCCCACTTTGCTGTTGTCGATGCGCAGCTCAGTAATGTGGTCCTTGACGTTGTCGAGGAAGCGCTTAATGGCGATACGGGAATCGTGCTCATTGGTGAATCCGGAAAAGGAGATCTTACGCAGTGCAGTGAGGTTGGCCGGCAGCGGCGGCGCATCGGAGCGGAGAACGTTGCCGTTGCCCGCCGCGATGACGATCTCATGGACGCCTTTGCGGATCTTCGTGACGTCAAAGTTGACGGGAATGTCCATGCCGCCGGGACAGGAGAGGGTGGTGTTGCCCGGGGATATTAAGTATTCGCAGCCGGGATTTGGCGCATCTACATTAAAGCGCCGTCTTTAGCATTTAATTGCAGTCGTCCTTATTGTCTTAACTGTGCTCGTGTGACCTTTACTGAGCACCTTGTAACGTCGAATATTAACGAATATTAAGATTTGTAACGAATATTAACGAATATTTGTAAAGAATATTAAGTATTTTTTCTTACCGTCGCCGTTACACCGCACCATCCCGTGGATCGCAAGCCATGTCAGTCCGAGAAACAAGGAAGCGCTCACATGGATCATTTTGAAATAATTGTCGGCAAAACCTTTTTCCGTTCTGTATATCGCCGGTATTTTTACGTCTCCAAATGCCGAGTGCGCTCGAGCAGTCACAGATTTAAGTATGAAAACACGCAAGCTGATTGCCGCTGTCAGCCCAAGGAAAAATCCTCCTTGTCAAAGACACTTTACTTTTGCATAAGAATTGTACAAAAGAAGTGGCAATAAAAGTTTGTAGCCGTAATCGGCCATGCTTATCTGCGGTTATTTAACTATGTTATCATTAGCAAGTTAACAATGTCGAGTGGCACCGGATTAAATGTTGTCATCGCCATAATAATATACAGTACATAGCCGAGACAAAAACTGTCCGGTCAAAGTCAATATGACATACCTAAGCTGAAGTATTGTATCATAGCAGTAATATGTACTGCCAGTCTGCCACAGCTTGTACCATTTTCACCTTCCAACGGTGCGAATTTATTACAGTCAAAAACGAAGTTCCGTAAAAACCCGATACTGGTCTCCATACATATTGGTAATAAACTGCACATCGTTGACGATAATTATCCGTAGAGGGAACTGCAGCCCAGCGCGAACAATATCATCCATGGCTTCCGCTAACGTCCGCGCTCGCAGAATATAGTTGTGCGTGAAGGTAACCTTGCAACGTGTCTTGCTATGCGGAGCCTTATATTCGGCGTTATAATACGTAGTTAGCGTTGTAATCGGCGGCGGAGGCGGAGGTTCGGCGAGAACAGCGACGCGCATTAAATTTCTGCGGACGATCTCACGAGTATCAGAAATGATATCATCCGCACCGCTCGTCAGTCTACAAAGCAGTTAATCAGACATGGGTCGAAAAAGGATGCGCTTTAGGGCATGCAAGTTGCTGATTTTTCGACGTTCCATACTAAAGCACCGGCAGTGCGTTTCAACCGGTATAGACAACGAGGTCGCAGTGCGTTTTTTGCCAAGCTGATCACTGAAAAAACATAACACATAAGGCGGTTGTACACGTGCACGAAGCTGGCTAGCGCTCATACCTCATCGGCAGACTATCATGTACGCATTGATGAAATAATAATAATATGTCTCACTCGCTGCTGGCCGCAATGGCACATGAGGAACTCTTTTGCTATCGTTGAGTTTGCACTCAAATAGCTTTGCTTGTTGATGTTTGGTAACCAGTAATTGCATTATTGCACTGCCGTATTTTAATTCTGCACTATTTTAAGACCATTTCTTATTCATTTTTGACCACATTTATTATACATGCACGCGAGCACCACTTTCCGCCGTTGTGATATACTGAACTTGCAGAAGTTTTGCTATAAATTAACGTTAACCGAAACATGGCGATACCGGTCGTACAGCGGTTCCTCCGGCTGTGTAGTGTGGTTGCACTGATCAACTCCGGCAGTGCTCTCATCCAGGTGTACATGGGACACAACGCCACAGGTTCCTGGGATGCGGTCTACAGGATTTCCAGTCACTATCAGTCCATTGTCGGCCAGCGTATCGACAGCACCCCGGTAAGTTGCCAATGCACACGGCGCAGTCTTTCCCCCAAAAACTAAAAAGCGACGCTTCTTCACATATCACTTGTACCGTACATTGTATGTTGCATGGACATCGAACAGCGCCAGCAACATCCACGTTGGCGTGCATCGCTACACCGAAACGCATCAGTAATAAGAAAAGGAAATTGCAAACTGCCTCAGCAGTGTCGCCGATACAAGAATCGTATTTCTGTAACTGAGTTTAGCGATTAACTGAGTTTTTTTAAAGTTTTCATTTAAACTGGACATTTACTTTTTGTGTCAGTAAAATTCTGTCTTCTGTACCACGATTCACTGACCCCACATACCGCTGTAGAATTACCTCCAAGTTGCCGATCCGGAGAACGCATGCAACTTCGAGCATCTTAGTCCCGCGCACGATGTCCGGGAGGAGAACGTTAACCGGCTTTCGTTCTTCTTGCTGGCAGATGACACACCCTGTCCTCGGCAAACGGGTTATTAATTTTATCAGTTAAGCGCCGAATTAACCTGTCATTCCTTGTTGTATCATTATTAGGGCGCTGGGATTATGCCGACAGTGGCGTCACAACGAAGATCTTTAACGCCCAAAGAAGAGGCTACAGCGGCATTATCGTCTACGCCGATATGGCGATGGAAGGACCGTCTCCGTCCAATCGGGATGGTTGGCAGTACAAGTTGTGGCTGGCCAAGAGCCGGACCAAACCTTTCCCGATGAAGATACCTGAAAAGTTTATCGACCAAATAGGGATCGCGGTGCATTTTGTCGGATACGACTACGGAATGCAGCTCAAAACATTCGCATACAATGCGTCATCACCAACGCGGTACGGCGAGCGCATACGTATGCTGCATTTCACGGCCTTATACTCGTACGTAAAACATTTATGGCGCAGTTCCAAACCGATTTTGTTTCTTTACTACTACTGTAGATACCGGCTCAGCTTTACTTCGGTGCTGAACTACGAGTACCAACCAGTCTCTACCGTCGATCCTGTTAACCGGTCCGTGACAGTTCCTTTTCGATTATATCATTGTTTCTTGCGAAAGAAAGCATGTTGCAACCGTTAACCAGGTTCATGTTTTCTGTCGCTACAGAAATTTCTTGGCGCCGGTAAACGGGCCGCAAACTCACATCTCTTTTGTGAGCGATCCATCCTCGCAAATTTCTGAGCGGTCAGAATCCAACCAGAAGATGATATCCTTGGTTACTTCCCTCCTTTCTGTCGTCAGCTTTATTGCCGGCACGCTTTTCTGCTTCGTCCGCTGTCGAGGTCGCCAGCGCACCGCTCGGGAAGCACGCAAAAAGGCAGTTGAACAGGCTGTGGTGAGTGATGACTGATCATAAGTAGCAGAAACGGGAAAGGTGCCCTTTTTTATCGCGGAGTAACCACTAGTAACCTGGGTTGATTGCAGGCGGCTCAAACTTTAGCGCAGGCCGCAGCCGATGAGGAGGTCGCTGGTATATTAGCGCTTCGCCAACAACAAGTGCGACAGTTTATTGAAGCTTTCATGGCTCGCAACCCCACAGCTCGGGAAAGCGCTAGTATTCCGCTAAAACCGCAGGAATTACGCCAGCTCAAACAGGTCACGGTATCCGCTGAATCGGCCGATATCTGCCTACCTTGTCAGCAGAATTTTATAATCGGCGAAATGAAGACCGTTCTGCCCTGTTCGCACGGTAAGTATGTCTGCCGGTTTATGACATCGTCAATCATAAAATAATCGATGTTCCACTCGTTATATGTAAGTTTTCACTGTTGGACTATCCGCTATAGCTTTTGTCGCTGCGGTCTGTATCCGGAAAACCATAATTGCATTATGCGAAGTTCCGCTTTTAGTTAAGAGATTTTTTTGCAGTCGGCCATCCGGCGTGCTTGACGACTTGGCTGATAACCTGCTCGCGAAACTGTCCGGTGTGCAAAAGAGCCGTTCTAACAGAACCTGGAGTTAAAATGAAGAAGGATCGCCGCATTGGCACTCGTAGTCCCGATATTTCGGCTTCTGTGCTCCAAAAGTGAAAACAATTTCTCTTTTAATGTGTATAAAAAATAACTTTCCTTGTTAGTGCTCATTCGTAAACGACTTGGCCGACAAGGCTATACAAACTCCTTCAAATACGAAATGGATTTTTTCTCGGGCTTCTGGCTTTAGTTTAGGCATAGTTTTACGAAATCTTTTACCCAGGATGATGTTACATGTAGACACGCTTATATTTTACGTACCCTGTTCTAGCTTTTCAACTTTAGAAGTCATCTTGTATGTACCAAGTACTTCCTCTGTTTTGCCTTCATACTTTTGAGCATTTGAGCCACCATTGAGTTTTTCTATCTTTCTGTATGCTTGTGTGCTCAGCGGCATGCAGTGCTTGATCATTAAGCGACCAGAAAAGTTCAACCGTCGCTCCGGTATTTTGTTGAACGGAAAAGTACGAGTGCCGGAAAATCTTTGCTTATACGGACGCCGCGGCGCTGCACATCATAGCAAAAACGGTTTAATCGCAATAGAGTGGACTTCACGCACACGACCGCCTTTACTGGGTTATGCCGGTTCTTACAAGCACAACAATCATTTCTGGAGCGATGCGCATCCTGTTGTCTACGGACTCTGTTGCGGATACAACGTCCGACACTTTAAAAGAGCTTAGGGCTAAGCATCCCGAATGCGCGCCTCCGCCCGTGACACTCCCAAATGTTGACACACCGCCGCCGCCACCTGTAACTGCCGCAGATGTTTTTGCAGCTATCCGAAGCTTTCCACGAGATTCTGCTGTTGGACCAGACGGGCTGCGCCCTCAACATTTGATCGACATAGTTGGTGGGAAAATGGAAGATCATAGGGGACAATTTTGTGAAAGCCTGGCAGCCGTCCTCAACCTTGTACTAAACGGAAAAGTGCCAGCCGACATCCGTCCTGCATTTTTCGGCGGAAAACTGTTGGCTTTGCGGAAAAAAGACGGCGGTTTGCGCCCCATCGCGGTCGGAATGACTTTGCGCCGTGTCATTGCCAAGATCGTATGCAATAAAGTAGCGGAGCAAGCGGTCACCGTTCTTTCTCCCACACAACTCGGCTTCAACGTACGCGGTGGAGCTGAGGCCATAGTACACGGCACCAGACACTTTATCAACGGAAATCCCGAAACCACGAAGGCCGTCGTGAAAGTGGATTTCCGAAACGCGTTCAATACGGTATCGCGAGACGTGGTGCTTAACGCTGTGCAGAAGTACTTCCCGGAATACTTTGCATTTTTCCATTCCACGTAAGGTCATCATTCTTCATTGTTCATTGATGATTTCGTCTTGTCATCCGAATCTGGAGTGCAGCAGGGGGATCCGCTGGGGCCATTGCTGTTTTGCCTCGCGTTACATGCTGTTATCGCCTCTTTAAATACCGAGCTAAACGCATGGTATCTCGACGATGGAACGCTTGGCGGGCTTCCATTAAGCGTACAGGAGAATTTTAATCGAGTCATCGAAGGTGCACGGGCAATTGGTCTGGAAATAAACGTGGAAAAATGTGAACTATACGTAACAGGCGGGACCGAGATTGCATAGCAGGAAGCAGTGGATGACTTTCTCGTACAACACCCCGGTATCCGTGTCATGTCCAGCTCCAGTCTAACATTGCTCGGAGCTCCTGTACTGGACGACGCAATTGCTTCCGTGTTTGGTGAAAAAGAACGATCGCTGATCGCTGTATGCGAGAGGATGCAGTTGCTCCCGAGTAACCACGCATTATTCCTTTTAAGGCATTGTCTTGGTGCACCAAAGATCGTGTATATGTTGAGATGCAGCAACGCCTGGAAATATTCAGAGCAACTGTATAAACTTGACGAAGTCCTGCGGTCCTGTTTTCAACAGTTGTGCAATGTCCGAACTAACCATGATGATTCTCGACAAGCAGAACTGCCAGCACCAGATCTCCGCAAGTCTCAGAAAGCATGGGACCTTCCGTTGTGCAACGTGTCTCTCGCTTCCCTGCTAGAAGTATATCGGAACGATGAAGTGAACAGGGCGCGTCTCCTTGCTCAGTCGAGAACTGAAGCCGGCATATGGCTCGACGCGTTGCCTTCTGTACATATCGGCAATCTACTGGATGACGACACCCTGAAAATCTCCGTTGGGCCTAGACTTGGCGCCAAGATTTGTGAGCCGCACAACTGCACGAAGTGTTCTAAACTAGTTGATTGCTACGCCCATCACGGTCTTTCATGTCCTTTTTCCGCCGGCAGGCATCCACGGCATGGTGGGCTTAACAGCATCGTATGCCGCGCTCTCGTCTCAGCCGGAATTCCCGCAAAACTCGAGCCCCGCGGCACATCTCACACAAGTGATCAACGTCCAGTCGGATGTACAACGTTCGCGTGGCAGAGGGGAATGTGTTTGGCTTGGGATGTCACATGCGTCGACACAGTCGCTGCTTCCATATCAAAACCACTTCGTTACACGCGGGATCGGCCGCCATTCAGGCAGAAGAAAAGAAGACGAGGTTATATTTTTTACTTAAACGGTCGGTACATTTTCGCACCTATTGCTTTTGAAACTATGGGCCCGTGGGGACCTTCGGCCATCGCCATCATAAAAGAACTGGGAAAGCGCCTACGGACTCATTCAGGTGAAGCCCGCTCACACGAATTTCTTCGCCAGCGGCTGTCTTTAGAGATACAGCGGGATAATGCCGCTTCTGTTATGGGTACCGTTGAGAGAGCGGAAATGTTTAATGAACTTTTGTTTCTTTAAATGTTCTTAACACGTGTACAAGTGAAGTTTGAAATAAAAAGCGAGGTTTTTTACAATCATTTACTGGCTGTGACGATGGGAATCAGTTGAAGCAGCATATATTCAGCACACGTCATATATTCAGCCCATTTCTACGAAAAACAACAGTAAAGGTCATAGCAGCATTACTACTAGATGCGGCTAACTGGTTGGAAAACGCATCCATATGTAATCTGTACAGCGACTTATCATCATTGTCTTATCGCAGAACACAAACCGACAACAAAGACATTTTCTCGCGAATGCTTACTTGTGCTTATACAGACGTATGAGATAAGAGAGAACCCAACACACAAATTACTGCATAATCGGCATTGATAAGAATGCTCAGTAACTGTCAACGCAGTGGACATGCGAAAATTGTGTTTGCAATAGCATCTGCCCGCATCGCTCTGCTGCCAGGCACTGCAGCTTTTTCCTCGCCAAACAAAATTGTATAATCGCATGTAGCTTCCTTGTCAAAGTACCGACATGCAGAAATCCATGTTTTTACTATCCGTCATCAGCGCGGCGTTGGCGCAGACAAGCCGTCGCGAGGCGACATTCCAAGCTCTGTCTAGAATGAGGGAGCTCATCTTCGTCGAAGCCTCTTTGGGACTGGCCAATCCCCACCTCCTTCCACTGTCATCCCTCAGCACTGACAATCACCCCCAGCTCTTTGGCTTCCCCTTCCCCGCGCCGCATTTGCACGCCATGCAGCACATTATGGACGCCAGCGTCTTCATCGACGGTGTGGCCAGCGGCCGCCGCGACAGCGTCGTCTGGCACGCCGACACCGAGGCGCCGAATCCCGTCGCCGAGCGGATTCTCGATGAGTGGACCCGCGCCGCCATCCAGACCATCAACGCCCGGCAGTTCCCTGAAGCCCGCACGCTGATTGGCCAGGCGCTGCACATGGTCCAGGACCGCTCCGAGCAATCCGTGGACGCCGCAGTGACCTTCCTGACCAGCATCCGCAACGCGACGATCGACCTGTTCCCACATGTGCTGGGCATGCGTGGGAATACCCTAGGTAACGATTTAATCATCGTGCTGGACACCACGTATCAGGACGCCACGGAAGCCCGGTTAGTCATGCTGCTGAACCGCCTCCCGATCCTTAATAACACGCTACCCAAACGCCCGGCAGGCTTCGCGCTATACACCTTCGACCGCGTGAATCCCGTCCCAAAATCTTATCCTTACCAGACAACCGTGCGCGGCTTCACCGACCTCCTGACGAATCTAATGACGGCCTGTACCGCGAAACGGGATATTTGCGTCGACACCGATATAAGCCAGACGAACAGCCCCCGCCGAGCTCTGGAAGCGGTTAGTCTGGCGGCTCGCAACGCCGACAGTAGTACCACCATCATTCTCCTGACCGACGCCCCGCCGGTGGTTACAGACAGCGCCGCTGCGCCCCGCGTTGTCTCCGCGATCCTGGAGAGCAAACAGCAGCGCCTGGTGGTCATCGGTGTCAACGACCTCACTAAACAGGCGGATTATGCACGCATTGTAGAGCGAACCGGAGGGAGTTTCATCAGTCTGTCGAATCTCCCGGGACAATGGGACGCCGGGGAGGTGTTCCAGTACGCCGTTCGGGATGACTTGGCTCTCGTCGCGGTGGTCGACAGCTCACGGGATGCTTCCGAGGAAATCCTGATACCCTTATACGACACCGATAAACCCGCGGGGATTTGGATAGGCAATGCGGCTGTCCGCATTTGCGATGGGAATGATGACCAATCGTGCCGGGAACACGAACCAGGGACATGGGTGACCGCCAACGCAGCAATCACAACCGAATGGCGCTTCACCGTTAAACAACGCAATCCGGCCGCTCCGGAAACTTGGTCGGTGCGAGCGTACATTTCTACGCCCAGCTGTGCCCAGTTAGGTTTATACCATCTGGACCCGTTCGCCCGCGATCGTCCCGAATACCAGCGCGTGGAAAACGACCCTCTCGTCGGGGTCAATTACACCATCATGACGCTGGGCTCAATCAATGCCACCTTGTCGCTGGTGACCATCACCGGCGAGGTAATCCCTACCAGTTCTTCCCAGTCCAACAACCTACAAGCGCAGGCTGATATCACCGTGCCCCCGGGACTCTTCCGGATAAAGGTCACCCAGACGGTCAACGGTACAGCGTACCACCGCTTCACGGACATCATCCGGCCGAGCCGGGCCAACATCACTTTCCAATTCTCGCGCCCGGTGGAAGTCCAGGTTCCAGGTGGAAAAACGCGGGTCCGCTCAACATTTTTGGGAGACAAGGCGGGACGGTTTACGGCCGTGGACAATCTGGGATACGTTAGCGAATCCGATATTGGCTGTTTCAACTCGTCGATAACGTATCCTAACGGCGAGACCAACAACATCACGGTCCCGTTGAGCGCCAATTCCAGCGTCAACTACATGGTCTTCGGCGTGGGCAACGACCGCCTGGATGAGGACGCCGGCCTCGGGAACCACGTCGTCCGCCCGATGGTCCTTATCCCGGGCGTCCCGCCGACACCGCCACAGTGCACTATCAACTCTTCCACGTACGATAACTGCCCGAAGGGTCCCCTGTGTGTCCAAGGGACCTGGGACGCCCGCCTGGTGTTCACCGATGACTACGCCGGCTTCCTGGACGTCACCGTCCGTCTGAAGGAAAACCTACAAGCCGGAGCGTACGCTCCCCAGAGCATCGCGAGCAGTGCGACGAGTTATTTGATGACTGTTAACGAGACCAATGTGTTCATCGCGAATCTGCGCAACTATCCCTGCTGCTTGGGCTTCCGTTTCACCTTGTACGTGGAGTGGGAGGAGACGGGAGGGGCGTGCGAGTTCGGCTGGATTCATCCCACGACGACGACGGACACCCCGCAAACGGAAGAAGGACTCTCCAGCGAGACAATCGCCGGGATCGTCGTCGGGGTGCTGGCTGGTGTGGCGCTCCTCGCGGCGATTGCCATCTGCTTGAAACGACGTTCTTGACGATCCTCCATTACGGAGTAATGGACAGTTGCTGGTTACTCCGAATTCAATACGGTGGTCACTAACTAACATCAACAGCACCATCTACAGTAACGGATGCGGTTGAAGGAATTTTTTTCGTGGTTTAAAAGATATTAAGGGGAATGACCCGGTACATGATACCAGTTTCATACATATGCATCCACGAAAATTAAGGCATTAAAAACGTACAACATGCTTACACCAAGACGTGGAGGGTAAATTAAGAAGACCTCTGTAAAAGCGTAAAAGGTAGTACAAAAAGATATAGCGATATCCAACAGTAAGTACGAGTACTTCTCACGTCGCTTGTCAGGTTATCAAGCATTCTATCTGCACAAACATGAACCGTTTAAACGTGGATGTGCCGAGTTGTACACGTACACGAGTCATAAACTTTTTACGAAGTGGCATAAAACAACAGAGCGGCCCCAACCACGATCGACCACGTGGTATGTACCAGTCCTGATACCCCGTTACTGTAGGGTGAATTGGGCGGCAAATGTCTCCTGGTTCACGAGCGCCGACTGCGTGAGGTGCCGCACGTGAAGGCGGACACGACGTTCACTGTGGAGTTGTTGCGCGCAAAGCGCAGAAAGGGCACCATCTCAGGACAGCCGCAACTTCCGTCCGTCGGGCAGAAGGGGCTCTTGTGCACGTCAATATATGCCACGTCCTTCAGCGAATCGACGACACACTGCGGTAGGGATGGTAAGCTGTTCCTGCCCAACCACACTGAATTGACCGTTCTCGTGAAGGTGAAGTTGGTGGAGCACTGGATGGAACCCAGTCCCGGTTCTTGCCTTTGGAGGTACAGCGACTACGATACAAACACTTTAGGAACGTTTACAATACTGTATTTTATTGAGTATAAAATTTTGGTACCAAAATTGTCAACGCGAGCGGCTGGAAATTAAAACGGTCCCGTCGATGCTTTCGATGCGGTTGCGGGTCAAAACCAGACTTAGTGTGTGTGACGCAGAGCTCTTTGCATTGCGCTGGAGCGCCGCTGGTCCTATGGAGGAAATATCGCAGCCTTCCAAATCCAGTGTCATCAGCTTTGCAAATCCAAGGAGAAAGCCGTCTTCGAGGTAGCCCACTTTGCTGTTGCCGATTTGTAGCTCCACGAGCTGGCCCTTGACATTGTCGAGGAAACGCTTAATGGCGATGCGCGAGTTGTACTCATTGGTGAATGCGGACAAAGTGATCTCGCGTAGTGCGGTGAGGTCGGCCGGCAGCGGCAGCGCATCGCAGCGGAGAATGTTGGTTGTTCTACCGGAGAAGATGATCTCCTGGACATCCTTGCGAATCTTCATGGCGTCAAAGTTTCCGGGGATGTCGATGTTGGTGTAGCACTGGAGACTGGGGTTCCCTGGCGGCCCATACCGACAGTTGAGACTTGGCACGTCTACGGTATAACACGGAATTTCATTCGTCCATCTCTTATACGTCAAGATTTGCTACGATTTTGCTCCTACGCAGAAAACTCTGATTGCGGAGAACGGCAACTTTACGGGCAACAGCAACAGCCAACAGGTCACTATGGCACATGACCTTAGGACAATAATAAATACGACGCTCGAGAAATGAGCTATTAGCTACAACGTATTGTGGCGACATCCGTGCGACATTTAAAGCAATCATCAAAAACCCGAGCGTCAAAGCGTAATGGCGCGCTTCGTTTGAAGCAGTGCCAGGGTATTTCTCCTTACCGTTGCCGCTACAGCGCACCATCCCGTTGGATACAAACTATGCCACGCCGAAAAGCAAGGAAGCCTGCAGATGCTGCATCCTGAATGATTTATTCGTCCAGGGCTTATCGGTGATATAATATTATTTAGTTTGTGTATTTCCAGTTTTCTACGTCTGCGCCCTTTAACACTAACATGGAGCGGCGGAATTATTAAGAGAAAGTCCCTTAACCAAAAGTCATATCCCCGCTAATAAGTGATATCAAGTTTTGTGTCTGTAGAATATCACGATTATCGAGCTCCTTTTATTTACGTTATCATAACATTATTACCAATGTCGATAATGTATGGAGAGACACCGGATTAAATGTTGTCTCGTCACAGCAGGAGCCAAAAACTGCTCGGTCAGTATTACTTTGTACATATGCTAAACATTATTAGTGAAGAAGCTTTGTTTCTGTGCAGGTACATTTATGCAATAAAATACTCTTTTATTTTTCATTCGCTTAAAATCCAGCTAGAATTTTACTATCGCAAGTCACAATCGCCATTTCGTCCAGCGGAGCTGCTCAGCTGAATAAACTTCCAAATTGTTTACTCCAGTGTAAAGAAACTCAGTGTGACCGCTATTAAAATTAACCAGCTGGTCTGCAAGAACGATGGCACTCCGCTAGTGCAGGGCGCATCAGGCGGCATCTGCTGCAGATTCCACGAGCGCTGATTGGGCCCCGTGCCGCACTTGAAGCTCAGACCGGAACCGGGGTTGACGGCGGAGAAAGCGCAGGCAAAGCCCAGGAACGGCTGCACGGCGGGACACGTGCATGCTCCGTCCGTTGGGCAGAAGGCATTATTGTCCACGCCGATATGGGAGTTAGTGTTGTAGTTCAACGAGTCCAGGACGCACTGCGGCAAGGATTCCAGCTGGTTGCTGCCCAGCTGCAGAGAACTAAGGGCGTTGGCAAAGCGGAAGCTGGAGGAACAGCTGATGGATTTCAGTCCCGGACGTTGTGAGTCGATTTGCAGTGCCTATGAAAAACCATTAAGCTGGCGTCGAGAAACGGAATGTTAGAAAATCGACTCACCGTTAACGTTTGGGAAAGCGGTTGAAAAACGGCCCAGTCAATGGTTTCCAGCTGGTTCTCCAACAGACTGACGCTTAAAAACGTCGAACCGTCTCGTTGCAGCGCCGTCCGGCTGATGGACGATATGTCGCTCTTGGCGAAATTCAGTTCCTCTAGTTGCGAGAATCCCTGGAGAAAACCGTCCTCCAGGAACCCCACTTTGCTGTTGGCGATACCGAGGCTCGTCAGGTGACCTTTAACGTTGTCGACAAAACGCTTGATCAGAATGCGGGAGTTGTTCTCATCCGTGAAACCGTTGAAGATGATCTGCGTCAGATTGGTCAAGTCGGCCGGCAAAGGCAGGGCATCGGAGCGTAGGACATTGCGCGCCGGGCCGTTGATGGTGATCTGCTGGACGTCTTTGCGGATCTTCGAGACGTCAAAGTTTCCCGGGATGGTCATCCCGCTCGGGCAGAGGAGGGTCGTGTCGAACGGGAAGTACATGCAGTCGGGATTGGGTAACGGCGCGTCATCTGTAAATTTATTCGCCACGACAGTTTACGAATAATTTAATCTTCGGTAGCCAACTTTCCCAACCCAAACGCTTTTCCTTAAAGCTATGTGATAGTGATACTGAAAGCTATGCAAATGTTATGGACCGACGTTCAGCTCGATGAAACGAGCCAGTTTAAGCTTACCACGCAAAATGCGGCCGTTGCACTGTACTAATCCGTGAATTACAAGGGAAGCTAGTCCCAAAATAAAAGATGCATTTTGACGGCGCATTTTAGTGAGACTTTAAGGGGAAGTCCGCGTATTGTCTGCTTCTTGCAATATTCTTTTCAGCCGTTTCTAATCTGACATTCAAACCCGACCAGACGGAGTTAGCATGCCGAAACCTTCCTTTGACATGAAACCTTCGATAACACCGGCAGTTTTGCACAGAAGACAGATGATATTTCTTATCGGTAATTAACTGTCGCGGTTATCGTTGTTATACACACGCTAATGGTTTTTGTCAACTGGTTGATAAGATGTCTGATTAATTATCGATAGTGCACGGCTACATGCTAATATACAGTTTTATGGGTTCGTCCGGAAGATTTTTTCCCGATAAATCAGCTAAATTTGCATTGCAATTAACATGACAAGGAGTCATCCCCACGTAAATCTTAAGACTCAACGGTCAAAACAGAAAATAACTGGAGTTGTTTTTAAATAAAATAACGGGTTATTTTCCGTTCCAATATACAACGTTTTGCTGAAGTCTAAACTAACCAACGCGATGCATGAAGTACTGTACAATCATGAAGTACTGTCTTACTACAAGTTACCGTTTTTGATTTGACAGTAGATTATTATCGCTCCTTAAAAAAGGCCTACGATATACGGTGCGATATACGGTAGGCTCCTAAACGTCACAACGGAGTACCCTTACCGGACCGTCATACGATAAGTGTGACGGTAAGTGATGATCCTATCGTTATTCTGGTGTGGGCGTACCGTTGCTTTCTGCGAAGTAGCAACCGCCACCTTTGGCATGTACTTGGATATCAGTTCCGCTCGAATTCTTGAATTCTGATTGGTTGTTCGTATCTCTTTATGCTTTTTGCTGATTAAAAAACTGCATGCAGCAAGAAAAAAGGGAAAGTTTTTTATCTCTTTTGGATATTTTTGAGGTTTTTTGCAGTTTACTGTAAGTGTAGTCACGTTCTTTTGTTACTGGAAATGGAGGCTCCGACACCACCAACGTCTGAAGCAGGCCTTGATATTCCTAATGTTCGAGTGCTAAAATGTCGATTTAACGCCACTTCTGATCTCGTTCTCCTGGACCTCGTCAAGCATTACAATCCCTATGTCGCGGACAATAAAAGTGCTGCTTGGAAAGATATCGTGAGAGCTTTGAATGACACTAAGGTAAAAATCAACCGTTGTTACCAACAATGATGTGTTTATAAAAAGTGTAAATAATTTCCGTGCTTCTGTGATTACTCAACCAGAACTGTATTTCTTAGATTTTTGTGAAACCTGTGACGGAAAGAGCTGCTAAGGATCGGCTTGCAAATTTGGTCACCTGGTTCAAAGCAGAAGATTTGCGAAATAAAAGCCGCAGTGGTACCGAGGAGCAATATGGACGCATGGAAATCTTCCTCACCGAGATATGTGAACTTATAAAGGGATCCGAGGATGCGGAGGCGGAGAAGAAACGCGCAGCTACTCAAGCACAGAAAGAGCGCCAAGAAATCTACAACATTATGAAAACTGCTGGCGAACACGGCCGCAAAATTCCAAACGATGAGGAAGACCACCTGAATTTGGCAACATGTACGTGTGAAAGACCATAAAAGCGTTAATTTTAAAATTAAAACGGAAAATTAACTTCTCTTAATAATTTTATTATTTACTTCCATTTTATTAGTTAAGGCGAAGCACAACAATTATAATTTATTTATGCATAACACATGCGCTGCAGCAGTTAAATTAATGCATTTCAAAAGTTTAAAATTCTAGTAATTTAAGTGAGACTTGTTTACATTTTCTGTCAATAATAAATTAGTTTTTTTTTGTAAATTTATTAGCAGCGGCTTCTTCGCGGGATTTAAACAAGGAGGAATGGATGCAGGAGACGGGCTGTGACGAGCAAGATTGGGTCGAAGAACTGAAGACTCGAGAGGTCCTAAAACATTCGGCAAAGCGTATGAAAATTTCCCCGCGAAAATTTAAGTTTGTTGGATCTCCCAAAAAACCGCTGGAGAAAAAGCTCCGCACGTCGCGCTCAAATGCGGCAAAAGCCCAGAATGTTGATGTTGAAGAGAAGTGGCTCGACTACTTTAAGGAGTCAGACAATAAGCGCCTGGAGTTCGAAAAATCAAAAGCCGCTGAAGAAACGGCCGCTAAAATGAAACTGGCCGAAGATGCTAAAGAAGTGCGCTTAAAGGAACTAGAAGTGGAGAAATTACGTCTTCAGGTCGAACTGAAAAAATTTGAAAACGAAAAAAATCAGGAAAAATATTATGGCTTGTAGATTTTTTTAATCTCGCAAATACTCTTTGAGAAATGGTGGTTCTAAATTAAAATACTGGCTAGCCTGATTTGGATACAGACAGTTTCTGCAGTTCGTCAGTAACACAGCAATTCTGAAAATCTTATTAACAGGATTCTCAAATATCTTCATCTGCTTTTTAAAATCAACAAAGGCAAATTCTTTGACGACTTCTTTGAAGCCCCACTCAACAGATTCCCTTACTGTCGACATAGCCTCGTTGAGAGCTTCTTTCAGGGGATTACTGGCTGCCTCTACTTGGGAAAATGGCTTAATTAACAGATCTTTGCGGCCGTGACCAGAATCTCCGTAGATGTAATACTTCTGCTGAAAATTAGCCTGCTTGTCTCTGAACTGCTGTAGGAAATTACTTTCTGCAAAGAGTCGGCTGTCGTGCATCGATCCTTCTTTACCACCATAAAGGTTACCAATCATTCCTACAAAAAGCACAAGATATTATAATATCAGTGAATTAATTCCGAATTTAGCCAAAAATTTTATAGCTCAGATATTCACTAAACAATGCATACGTGCATAAAAAAATATAGCATAAATGTTAATTTTTATTTACCGTTTGGAAAGAGAACAGACTGCCACTTGGTGCAGTGAAATCTTTTGTGACCGCTGTACATAATCCGCTGATATCTTTTAGGCCGACATATTTCTCGTGCAGTTCCATCTATAAATCCAATCACACCAGGATAAACACCGCCTTTCGCTGCGATGGCGCGCGAAAATTCGTCGAAGTCTCCTTCCATTAACCAGCGCTGCTCAAGGTCACGAAGTAAATGAGACCAGTGTGCGTCTATTGTTTCCAGAGTGTGATAAAAAATTCTCATCAAAGATCCATGAGAGCGACCAAAGATGGCTCGCAGATCACACCATCGATTTGGGTACGACATCCGTCGTAATACGATACACAGCGCTTCCGTTCCTGTACACCTATCCCGTTCCGAAGTTCGAACTGATTCCGGAATACGCAGGGCAACTCGCAGCCTATCAATATCATCTTTTCTAACTCGAAACATTCTCCAGCAGTCAACATCAGAAAAGCGATCAAGATCAAATGCCTGCTCAGCCCACACTTCCTGAGTTTCACGATATCGAGCCGCATCCTGTCTTTTTTTCAGGAGTCTCAAGGCCGTAAACCGTTTTTATCTATTCTACCAGTTCTCTGTAGATTCGCAATTATAAACCACCGCATTCTAGCTATCGAAAAATTCCGTAAAATAAAACGCTAGTATTGAAAACTGACTTCGTTTTTTGCAAACATAAAATGGATTAATCGAGTGTGTAATAATTCACCGTATCACCGTGTTATCCCGGCTGCGATTAACTCTATGATCCAGCTACTGCGCCTTTTTGCTAAAGTACGTGAAATCGATTTTTCTTGACCGACCACGATAACCGTATTCCAGGCCACACGCTCTCTATAATCAGGAAGTGAAGAAATCACCAGAAAATTTCCTTTTTTTGGTACTTTTCGTTGATTGCCGGTTTCTGTCAGAGCTAAGACATGGCACTTATGACCAGCACAAAGACCTAACCCTTGCGTGATTGTGTTGCGCAAAGCGTCTTTACCGGTTGTGAACAGAATGTCGGTTACCGCAGATTTTCTTATTCAACAGGCTTGATCATCCAACATAAAACGCCATTTTCAGATCGACTGGCATTTAAAAAATTCAAAAACAGGTTTTTTTTACAACAGAAATCGAGACTGGCTGAACAGCACAACCCATTTCCAGCTGATGTTCACTGGATAGTGCGTATAGATTTTCCTTACACTTTACAGGCAGCGTGTTAGCGCCGGAAATGACAAACACATTAGCGTCGTTGAGTGGCAGTTGGTCCGTGCATCCGCTCAGCGGCTGGTGCCGGTGCCGGCGCTCTTGAAGCCCTTGCCGAGACCCTGGAACATGGCGGCGCCCAGGTCCTCGTCGCTGTGCAGGTTGACGGGGCCGGGGGCGCCGTAGGGGCCGGAGGTGGCCGAGGGCGAGTTGACGAGGATGACGGCCTGGATGTTGTCCATGATGTCGGCCACGCGCGCGTGCACCGCGTTCAGGTCACCGGCCTGCGACTGCAGCTGCGTCGCCGCGTTCTCGATGGCCTTGGCGGCGATCAGGCCGCCGGCCGGACCCGGCGGCACCGTGATCTGGCTCTGCACTGCAATGGCAACTTCCTGGTCCACAAATATTATTATTTTATTCTATAGTTTATTTTACTAAAAATATCGAACTTGTGCATTCACTAATGATAACTTTCCATCGATATAAAGCTTCATATTTCTTACACAGCTTTTAATTAAGCATGCATATGTTGGTGAATAGATTTTACGTTAAGACCAGATCGGTAAATTAATATGGAACGAAAAGCTAATATTAAGACAGGCCAGTACATATAAAAAGCTAATGTCGCACTAAACAGATAAAATTACTTATTAAAAATAGTTTCATTCAATTTATATAAAAATTAAAATTGTTTAACTGTAATGTTGAAAAAATACCGCCGTAGCAAGTAGGCACTTACCGGACACAGCGCACAAGGCAATGCAGAGGAGACTGAATTTTCCCATGATTCCGCAGTCGAAATTGCACGGCGTTGAGAAGAGATATTGGGCGGCAAGGAAAAGAGCAACGAAAAGTGATTGTGGCGCTGCCGGTTGCAAGCCAGTGTGGCCGGGGTGTGCAGCACGGTGGCAGTCGTGAGGGCCCTGCAGGTGGGTCGTTCATCCGGCATTCAGCACGCTGTACAGTACAGCCGACTTATTGACATGCCAGCCGTGATTGGCGCCCACTGACCTCTGCGGTTGACCAACAACAAACCACTACGCATCGACGCCGCAGCGGCATCATCAATCAATAACATAATTATGAGCGTTTCGCTCGATATTGCAGTGCCCTGGTGATGTTCTAGGCGTGCCGGTTAATTGCCCAGCGTGCCGTTAAAACAACATCGCAATCACTGCAGAGGCACTCGTACAGGGAATTAATTACTGCGTCGTGTTCGGTCGTTACACCCGTGAATACATGTAATCTTTGGACAGACAAATTAAAATGCCCAAAAGGTCACCCAGACCATAATGGATTTTGCTGGATGTGTAAAGTATTAATAACCAATACAATTTACGTGGATTTGGCCTATTTAATATTTCTTGTAAAAGTTTTCCCTTATAATATGCATAATTTTGTTTCTACAAAGTATCAAGATGTCCGGTTAGTTTAAGTGCGTTGTGAGAGTTCTCGCTCTAGCGCAGAAAGGTTCTTTTTTATTTTACGATCTTTATTTGATGGTTAAATTCTTCTGTTATGTACACACACTGTCTTGTACATATTACAGCATAGTCGTTCTTAATAATAAGCAAAAGGTCACAAATAAAACACAATCGAACAACATGCCAGTTGGTTGAGCATAGATTTCACTGAGTTATTCTTTAATGATTTAGGCAAGGGAATCCAAATGTTTTCCGTGGGCTTCTTGTGGGAAATCGTATGGGTCGCATGGCTTATTTGCCGCCACCGCCGCCGCCAGCCGCGGTGAGGGCGCCGCCGATGCCGTTGAGGATGCCGCCGGCCAGGGAGAGGCCGTTGAAGGCGCGGCCGCTGAGCTTGGTGTTGGACTGGACGAGGGCGTCGCCGATGTTGGCCACGGCCGTCATGATGTCGCCCATGTCCTTGAACACCGCGTTGCTGTCGCCCGTCTCGCCCTGGATCTTCGTCGCCGACGCCACGATGGCCTGCGCCTGCGCCACGATCACACTGTTCGCCGCCTGCCCGTACACTAAGAAAAACACGCAAATGCATTTACTTTCACCACCTCTGCTGCGAGCCTGCGATTAAATGCAGTTAAAACTATATATAATAAATTCGATTAAAATCAAATAAAATAAATGAAACTAAATTAAATAGAAAACTAAATAAAATGTATTAAAGTAAATAAAAAAACCGCTTGATCCACATATAGCTAACTCATCAGCAGCATGCGATATACCACTCTTAATTTAATAATACAGGTAATTACTGCCACTTATACTGTGCATTCGAAACAATTAAATGGGCATATTATAGTGCGTATGTAATTTAAAATTTTATATTCACCGGCTTGCTTATAGAAATCAGCCAACTTTTCAAAAAAGATCCGGGTAGTATACAGATGCCAAAAGTTGTTAACAGGTACTAGTACTACTTACCGCAGGCCAGGAGCGTGGCAAAGGTCAGGGCTAGAAGCAGCCGCATGGTTGAATTCTTTACGGGATTAGTAGCTGAACTTTGCAAATAAAAAATCAAAACACCTTCTATCGATGGCAAACGACAACTGATTCTGCGCGGAGCATCAGTACCCAGCCTGCCGTTGCCGCTGACCAGCGGAAAAATAGCCGCGGAGCACACACCAGCACGTAAAATGTTTTCTTCAGATCTGGGGGCGCATCAATCACTGGTCAGCGACCCGACCGCGACGTATGCTTCGTATTGACGACCGCCGGCCTGTCGCGGCTGCCGCGTGTATCGCGGCCACGGCGACCGAGAAAAACTGATTCTGCTGAGATCATGCTGACTGCTGCGTTGACTGCCGCAGCGGAGGTGTGAAGTGCCGGCAGCGCTACAGCTGTTCACTGCCATTCCGGGTGTGCCGCAGCATTAGTGCCACTGCTCGCCGTCAACATGTCACGCGTGCCACGCCGACCCAGGTGGATGTTTTACAGGTTAGTATAACACACCACACCGTAATTGCCGGCGCTCGTTATATTTATTATTTATTTCATATTTATTATATTTACTATTTATTAATTATTATATACTTTTGTGTTATGCAGTTGAAAATTAGGTCATTTTTGTTAGCTGCTCTTGTGGTAATATCGACGAAGGTACAATTAATGCTGTTTTTTAGTGCTTTAGTTGCCAGCGTACTTTGGTGCGGAAATTTGATGTATTTATAAATTTTATTTTAGCTGATTGTATATTATTTTACTGTACTACTTTAGTGGCGCATGCTAATTAATCGCCGCAACGTGTTTTCGATGGGGATATCATTAGCGAAGATAGCTTGACTGATAATCTGTATAAGCGATGGAAAATGAAACTGCACAGAGATTTTATTCCAAGTCACACGACGATGCCGGTTATAACCGTCGACATAGACCCGTAAAAATTCAGCTGACAAAATTTCGATTGGTCCAGCAGACCCACATACATTACACGTATTATTTCAAAATTCAGTTAAACAAAGGTCACTCAGATTACAGCGCAGTGGTTGGCGGTCGCTGTTCCGCGTTTCCGTTATCTCAAGTCATTCATGTCGCTGCCGATCCCGGTGACGGCTGGATGGGTCTAGCTGCCGCCGAAAGCCTTGCCGAAGCTGGAGAGGGCGCCACCGATGCCGGAGACGATGCCGCCGGCGATGGTCAGGCCGTTGCTGGCGCGGTTGGAGGCCTTGTTGCCGGCTGGTTGGCCGTCGGTGTCGGTGTTGTTGACGATGAGCGCCACCTGCGCCACGATGTCGGCCATATGCTGGTACGATTTGCCTTTGCTCTGGATGTCCGTCTGCATCTGTTGCGCGATGGCCACGATCTGCTTGGCTTTGTCGATCGTCACCTGTGTGTCCGTCTGCACGTAACCTGTGTCCAAAAGGAAATACAGAAATATTCTTACAAAATAGTCCAGAAACAATTATAGAAATATTCCTATGCACCGCTTGTAATTATCAGTAGTATTATTAATTTTATTAAAATGAATACTATTAATTTATTATGCAGTCATGTACAAAAAAATATATACATGAAGTTTAACAAAACTGCTCGAAATAATTTTATTAATAATTTTATGAATTTTTAGATGAGCGCACAACTGTTGAAAAATTTTATTACAGTACTTTTTAATTTTTATTTTAATTTCACGACAATAAATTTTATTTTTGGTACGTCTTGCACTAAAAGTGTCAATCGAAGAGGCTTAATTCGATTAACTGTAATGAGAATGCACTTACCGAGCAGAACAATCCCGAGGAAGAAGAGAAAGGTCACAATCCTGTCCATGACGGTGCTGTGTGATAGACGGTGATATCGACGCAAAAAACGTGGGATGTTTGAGAAAAGAAATTAATGCCGGTCGGCCGAGAACAACAAGAAGTCGAACATTGAGATACAGATGGCCGAGAGTTAACGGCGCTAACCGGAAGGTAGGTCTTTGCTCTGACGGGGCTGCAGCTGATTAATGGCTGTCACGTAGCGATACTTACGCTAGCCGCACATCGCTGATGTGCCGTGATTTATCGGCACGCTTGCGGTCACTCTTCGTACAACAACAACTTGTGGTCTTCCGCAATTACCAACATCACTAAATTATTTCTTCTTACCTTACGCGCAACGTCTTCCAATTCGCGAGGATGTGATGCCGACACGCGGACGGCAACCAGTTTCAAGTATATTAAATCTAATCCGTCATTTTTCTTATTAATACCATAGTGCACTTTTATCCAGTAAACTGTGGGTAATTTATTTTCTGAGGGGTTCATTAGAATCTTGCGCAAAGAAAACTATTTATGCTAATAATTTTTTAATGAGCAATAGCTACCAAAATACAGTAAAAAAACAGCAAATTATTAAAAAATAAAAATAAAATAATAAATTGAAAATAATTACTACTACTTCTGGGATTAATGAAAAACCTACTAACGCACTTCGGATTAAGAAAATATTTAATCACCTCTCATGAGTCATAAGACAGCCGTCTAGCGTCTCCCTTAATCACACCGGCTGATGCTAATGCTGATTTTTCTAAACCAACTAACACGTTGTTTTAGGCAAATCAGCAGAAGGCGCTTCTCTAGTCAATTCACGAATGTTTCTTCTTCATCTGAATAATAATTTGTAGATTAACGGGAAATCAGTACAAACTGCGAGCTTGACCTTAAATTACGGGCGCAAGAGAACCCTCATCCAGCCCCTCTCCTTGGCTCGCAACAAACCGTTAACATTGCAATGTGGATTCATGGAAAATGTCGTGTATAATATATGTAGAGCGAGAAAACAGCGTATTTCATGGACGCCATTATTATGTTACATATATGATGCAAAATTAATGTCGAGGTTAAATTAACCAACTGTAATGGATACTTCCCGGCATGACTACCGGCTGCATTGACAAAAGCCCATCGCCGGCACACTGACATCCTTACGCCGCACTGCTGTTTTCTTAGTATTTTTTTTTCATGTATTGGCCGCTATTCACTCGTCCAGTATAAAGACAACATAATAATATTATCCTGATGCCGAAGATGTGTTTATTTGCAGTAAACGTGCCATTTCCGGTTGTGACCGGCATTAGCCGTATAAAATGCGCCAGTGGACAACTGGACCAAGTATCATTTGCCAACAGGAAAAATCGTGTTCCGCTTGCATCTACTATCAGCTTAATAAATTGAACTATATTTCATTTACTATATTTTATTTAATTTAAGCGTTATTTAGTAAAATGGCGATTAAATTGGTACTGACTATTTTCTGCGTGATGGGCGCGGTAGCGGGCCAATTCGGTTTCGGTACGTTGCTAATTGTTGTGGTAGCTAATTTCAGCACTGATTATTTCGAGAATGATAATGATCGTTGATTTACAGGAGGATACGGCGGTATGGGAGGATTCGGGAACAATAATTATGGATACGGAAGTACGTAGCTATTTACATATTTGCCTGAACCTTTCGCGAATATTTTGATTATATAGAGTTTTGATTAATGACCAGTGATAGAGGTGCGCTGAAGCGTATGTTATTATAAATAACAATTATTTTTTTATTTTTATATAGGGCAATAATGTAATAATGTTATATAATTCATATCGAATGACTATAAATATATCATGAAATAATGTTGAACAATTTAAATATATTATTCAATACCATTATACAGTTTTTTATAATTATTATTGTACGATTATTATATTATCATAGAATGCATAATATTATATAGGTATACTAAATCTGCTGACATAATAACGGTCAATAAAATAATAAGACGAGTTTTCGCAGGTCCGTATAACACAGGATACGGCGGCGGCTACGGCGGTCTGGGCAATTTCGGCGGTTTTGGTTCCGGCTTCGGGCAGGGCAACGCCCTGGGCGGGGGGAGCGCGCAGCTGGGCAGCGTCATGACCAACAACGGGGCGCTGTCGCGGTCGTCGCCCTGGGGCGGGATGAGCACGGCGCAGAACAGCGCCGCCGGCCAGGGATACGGCGTCAACATCTGGGGCGCCGCCACCGGCAACTCCGGCTACAACCGGGGCTTCTAACCTCCCTATCTGTGTTCCGCTTAGAATTCATTACACGCTGAATATGTATCGAATTGTGGCATGTTATTGACGAGGCGTTTATGTTGCGAATGTGGGACAATGCGGTAATTGTGGTGATGTAACGACTAACGATTTCAAAACGGCTGGGATTTTCTGCATTAAACAGCTCTTATCCATTCGGCATTAAATGCCGTATTCTCCAATGTATCGATGCTTATGACTTATGTGGATGCGTGTACATATTATACGCGTATAATATTATTTTATTTGTACAATCGCCCATAAATTTCACGCACACCGCCTTAGCCAGGCGATAAAGCCGGCATTAAACCCGGCTCCGCGCTCATTTTGCCCACCGCGTGGTTTGCAAGTAACCTGTGTAAATTGTATAAGCGGCGGGAGGGATGTTTGGAAAACCCAAACATCGTATGTTGATATAGTGTAATCCAGCAGCATGTCGCCAGGCGGCGGAGCGGCGCAGTCATGATTTTATCCCGTATTCCCTTCACAACACCGTTCTCTCACAGCGGATTTTTCCGCGCCGGTATCCTGCACGCCGTGGCCGGCGCGCTGGCCTCTTCCCTGCAAATTGCCGGTAAGCTGCTTGTTTTCTCGATATTTCTGAAGTTTTCTGATGGGTTTTCTTTGTATAAGTAATATTTCTGCACACTCGTACATATATGCTAAAGATTTATTCATGTTGAAATAAATTAAATACCCACGTTAGTATAGTGTAAATCAGCAAATTAATTTTATAAATTTGGAGTAAATATAATTTTTTGTGTTTTGTAAATTTATACATGTAATCATAATAGATAATTAATTTAAGGATCTTGTCAGCCAGCATTTCATGTTTTTGATCTTCATATCTGTACATAAAATTCTTATGAATAGCTTAATAATATGTGCGCTTAACAGGGTAAATACTAAATATGGCGTAATTGTTATGCGAATAATATATGTGCATACGAGTAGCTATGGCTTCGATTTGACCAGAACCTCTACCCGTAGTTACTTGAATATACGAGTTACTCTAGTTACTCGTATATCCGCTGCGCGGTAAATAAATAAAATTCGGGATGCTTGCTAGTGTACGTGTGCGCGATCCTCTACCGCGACGTATACGGCGACGGCCACCTCTTCCTGCCGCTGCTCTCCCTGGGCCTGATCGCCGGGCTATCCTACACCAGCAGCGCCTTCCTCCTGCTGAAGACTAGCCGCCACCTCTCCCACTCGCCCTACACCGCCCTCCCGCGCGTCCACGTCCGCTGGCTGCAGTCCCTCCTTCTCGCCAACCTGCTGACCTCGGTGCTCCTCCTGGCCACTTCCGCCTACCTCCTCATCCCGCTTTCCACCTACACCAAGGACTCCCCACCGACCACCACCGGCACTCCGGTGTCCAGCCCCCCCGAAGCCCCCCCGGAGACCGCCGCCCTCGGGGCGCTGCTGGTGCATGCCGCGCTGGGAGGGCTGGCGCTGGGGGTCCTGGTGCTGAGTGGGATCACGGTGCGGCGCTGTCCGCTGCCGCCCTTGCGGGTCGTCTTGACGTACGCGCCGACGGTGACGCCGGCGGGATGGGATAATAAGGGGTTCGCGCGGGAGGACCCGCGGGAGCGGACCGTGTCCTGGGGCTCCGAGTTCTCCCGGGGCTCGTCGCGCGGCGGATCCATGCCGGGGGCCTACCAGCCGCGACCGGGCGTCACGACTTTCTAATCCAATGCACAGTTTGAAAGTGCTATATAAATATGTCAACGTCGATTTCTGATGCCTGATAACTGCGAATTTATACGTCTTCCTGGAGTGCAAATATATGTACCTATACGCAATGCACATATAATGATGTAGTATCATATTGGAAGATGTGGTGTGAAGACAGGAGATGATTAAAAGGGAGATATCGAACACCGGAATATGTACCAGAAAAGTAGAAATTTTTATTCCCAATACTCAGTTCATTTCTTTTACCGTTATTCCAGAATATAATCATACAATCCGCTTCCATACCATCGTCAACATGTTAGACGAAACGAACGCTCTCCGGAAGAGACAAAAATTACGTTTGCACGGAACTCAAAAATCACGCTGAACATGGCATAATACCGTGTAATTGATGCAGCTTATCTCAAGGATTATTCAAAAACTGAACATGTCAACGCTGTCGTTGTTAGCGCCATGAAAAAGCATATGTCCGTCACGCTAAAAACGTGTCAGTGCGTAATTCCACATGCAAATGCCGGCATATCGGTGAAGGGTGATCCATTAAAAAGTTACGGACTGGCCCCGTCGGGCTCGTCGTCCGAGAAGGTGAGGACCATACTGGGCACCACCACTCCGCCACTTCCTGCAACCACCACACTTAGTGTTATAAAGATCTCGTAAAACTCGCATTGGGCTAAGCATACCGATCAGTTTGGCTGTTATTAAGGGAAACGCTACGGCTGTGTTAAGTACGCTACCATTTAACCCACGGGTGGATAGAGATTTTGGTTGTTTTTTCAATGTTTAAAATTTTAACAGTAACGTAGTGTGCCTGCGCTTGCACTTCTTGTTACTTTGACGGCTATTGCCTATTAAAGTACCGATCAGCTATATACTGTACTTAACAATCTCAATTGCTATAGTAGTACACGTCAAGCCATACCAGTTTTGTCCCGGCGTTCCTTCGATGAGCGACGACTTTTCTCCTGCGAATGACGACCGCGGTAAACCTAAATGTAAATACAAGACAATAACGTTATGTGCGTTTAGGATCTGTGCGTTTAGCAGATGCTCGTCTGCTTTAACTGCACAAAAATGTGTAATTACACAATAATTATAGGAAGCGAATTAGACGTACCTGGCGTTTAGGCCCCTGCCGGTCACCGTCCCGCCCATGACCTTTCTCAGCGCGCTCAGGTCGCTTCTGATCGCGCCGGTCGCTGTCGCGTTCCTCCGAGCGTTCATGGCGTTTCGGTCGCTGCCGGTCCACGTCACGTCCGTGACCTTTCTCAGGATGCTCGGCCTTCTGTTGTTCCCGGCGATCTCCATCCCGTCCGTGACCTTTTTTTTCAGGATGCTCGGCTTTGTGCTTTTCCCGTCGAGCATCGCCATGTCCGTGATCTTTCTCGCAGCGCTGCACTTTCTGCCGGTCATCGTCGCGTTCCTCCGAGCGCCGCTTGGGTCGTCGGCGGTCCCTCTCCCGTTCCTCCGAGGAGTCCGAGGGATCGCGGCGTTTGGAGCGCTTCCCTCCGTCGCCATCGCGTCGCTCCCGGCCTTCGTCGGCGTCCCGTGGGCGGTCCGCATTGGTGCCCGGTTCGCGTTGTCGCTGGCCCTGGCGCTGCTGAATACGCTCCTGGATGTCGTCGCGGAACATAATGTAGGTGGCGGGGAAGTGGTCCTGGATGGTGGACAGCGGCAGCGCCAGAAACAAGTCCTCCACCGGGCGCTGGCGCACCAGGACGAAGACCTCCTCCGGCTGGTGCAGCACGCCCAGCACCGACACGCCCTCCTCGCTGAAGGGGTTCTGGACGATGGTGGCCTTGTCCTCGGGCGTGATGTGGTAGGCCGTCTTCCAGACGTAGTTGTTGCGGATGTACAGCACGCGCGTCAACCCGTCCCTCACATCCGCACCTGTAATCAGCGTATTTTTATGTATTCCTATCAAAATTTATTGTACCGCCTTATAACGACAACAACAAAATTTTAACAATTCGTAAAATTACGGTTTGCCATTGGGAATCTTATTAAGACATACGAAATGGCGATAATATTTTTAATTGGTTCAGGCCAGTGCCAAACTCCGAACGCCGGTATTAGTCGTCGTACTTAAATAAAATATAGCAAGATTTTAAAAAATAAAACAATTGCAGAAACATACATCAAGTAAAAATAACTATAGTAAAAAATTAAACTCAACTTTTTATTATCGTTGGTTGCAATGAAAAGCAGCAGACAGCATACTGAGAAACATAGGAGATATTGTAGTGAGGTGGCTGCGAGTCTGAAGAAACCCGACGGTTCTTACCAGTGACTGCTAAGTTATAGTTTGAGCGGTTCTGTTTTATATTACCCACAGTGTAACGAGCAACAATAAATTAATTCATTAGTTACCACTTTCTCGATGATATAAAATGCGGTAATGGGTTTATATTTATAGGTTATAATTATTTTTACTGGTTTATTTATATTTATGGGTTCATGGGTTATAATTATATTTATGGGTTATAACCTTTATATTTATAGTTTATAATTATTTTAATTTTATTTTCAAAACACGAGTTCGAAAAAATTCCTTTTTCTCCGCGTTGCGCTTCCGGTCCGCGCCATCGCCGGGAGAATTGAGGGATTCAGCGGCATAATAATATTTAATTCAAACTTTGGTAAACGTTAATTTGCCGCAGTTATTCTCTCTGGGTTGAAAATTAATAGGCCGAGACTATTTTGCCGAAGCGTTATATATACGCGTTGGCTCTACCTTGACCGCGGTTGTCCGCCGCCGCCGCCGCCGCCCTCTCCCGTTCCCGGCGCTGTTCCCCTTCCTCCGCGCGCATCTTCTTCTCGATCTCCTTGCGCTCCGCCATCGTCAACAACCGCGACTCCCGCGTGACGATCCTCCGGCGTTCCTCCTCCCGCTTTCGGCGCGCCCGCTCTTCTTCCCGGCTGACCCGCGCGTCCTGCCACGCCCGCATCCCCTTCTCCACCGGCGTCAGCGGCTCCTCCTTGACCTTCTTCGGGGGATACTGCGACGCCGCCCGTCGCGCCGGCACTCCCGAGGCCTCCCGCTTGGTGACCTTTCCCGTCGACAACGATTTCGGGGGCGGCGGCGGCGGCATCACGCTGCTGCGCGGCACCCTGCCGGTGTAATCCGGACGCGCCGTGTTGCGCAGGGCGTACGCGCCGGCCGCCCGCGCCCCGGGGGCGGTGCTGTCCGTCGGGGAGGGCTTCGCCGGGCGCGGGGTCCGCACGGACATGCGCGCCGTCGCGGCGGGTTTCTTGGCGGTGCTGGCCGGCGGACTGGGGTGTTTCCGGTGGTACTCCTCCAGCAAATCGAAGCAGAAGAGGTCAGCCTCGTTGACCCACTCGTTGTAGTCCTCCGACCAGTTCTTCCACTTGACGTAGTACTGATTGTACTTGCCGGCGCGGCTCTTCCCGCGCGCCCCCACCGTCCGCTTATTGAGGACCGCCTCCACCTCCCACTGCCCGTCGGGGATGGGGCTGGAGCCACGGGTGTCCGCTGAGGAGGCCGCGCGGCCTGGAGGACGCGCCTGGAAGTCGCGCATGAGGTCCGGGCAGTTGAGGAAGTCCTCCGGCTCCCAGCTGTTGAACTTGGCGTCCCAGCCCTTCCATTTGACCAGGTAGCAGACGCGCTGGCCCACCTGCCGCCGGTCCAGGAGGGCCTCCACTTCGTACACCTCGCAGTCGGAGTCGGAGGCGTCGCTGGGGGCGGGGGGCTCCTGTTTGATGGGCGGCGAGGTGACGCCGACGCGTTTGAGGGCCACGGTGCCCTTGCCGGTGGGTTTGGCCTTGGTGGGGGGCGGGGCGGCGGAAGGGGAGGGGTTGGTGGAGTGGGAGGAGGTCGGCGAGGGCTTCTCCGAGGCGTCGGAGGACTTTTTGCCACTCCCGAGTCCGACTGCATCACAAAAATGGTGTCAAAATTGGTGCCCAGTGCCCACAAATACAAATGATATAAATTTTATTGGAATATTTTAATAAATGAGTAATTTTCTATTAATTGTGTAAGTTATTTTATAACATCGTATATGAAATGTTAGTATAGTTACAAGATGTTAGTTACTGATGTTGCAAAATAAAGTGACTGGGAAGCACAAGTAGCGTAGAAATATTTAACTGCTTCCATTCGTAGTTCAATTAAATTCTTGCACAAAATTTCTGTGAAGTTCAGCACATACTTCGATTAAGGAAGTCGTCGTCGCTGTCCGTCATCCTTGCAACGACGCCGTTGACTGGTACGAGAAGCGCACACCTGCAAAGCAAACAACATCCGTCAGAGCCGGTGCATGAACGATTTCGCCCTTCTCTCTCTTTGCGTAGATGGAATATACAGTTAATACAAGACATGCAAGACATTCAGCCAGGTTTAAAATCCCATGCTAGACTGTCAACCTAGCCGGAAATGGGCTACCTGCTCTGATTGCAATTAAATTAAATTAAATTAAAATTAAATGCCGTTTTTTGTAACTCTATAACTGCTAACTGGAATTCTCCTTGTAAAAACTTTAATGCATTAATGGTATTTACCCGTGAGTGTAAACCCAATAGTCAAGGTAAGATAGAATAAAGAAATGTTAATTAAGTGATCACTGAGCCAAGCACTGATACGTAATTATGGGGCCGGTGAAAGTACAGCGACGACCCAGCATACTGCTGTTTATTATTGGTACAATATGATGAGCCATACATGCATGGTATTCGGTAATATGTCGTTACAACATAATCAGATTTTCTTACAGGTCATCGTACAATATAGGCAGAGCGGTTCAATACTAATCACTGCAGAGAAGAATTATTATTTTTAAATCCTTGCAAATAGTTTGGGTGGCCATAGACGAAGAGCGATGTGATGCGAACTGCTGCGCTACTTACCCAAAATTAGCTTGCAATTTGAAAACGATGGCCAAATAACTGTGACAATATAAGAGGCGGCGGCGAGTCTGTATACGGCAAACGTGACAATGAAGTATATTACCAAAACTCGGATGCCAACAAGGCAACAACAGTATCAGGCGCCGTTAACGGCTGCCACATCCAGCGCTAGCAGGGGAATCAGATCAACAATAACAAGAATTCCTGGATGACTGTCAGTCGTTGAGCAAAGACGGCGTAGAACGGGCACCGATAAGTAAATCGGCAATCGCTAATGACGAATCCAGAAGTGCACACTGGCATATCACACTGCGGTGTGAGTGCCGGACGGAGTGCCGGGCCAGACGAAGAAGGTAGACACAATGCCCAATATGATGGTCATGTACTGTGCAGACTACACACTGCGCAGTAGAGAACGGTCAAGAATGGATGTCGGATCGGATCCGGGTCAGGCTGACACTGTCAAAGGGTCAACAGGAAGCAGAGAATCGCTGCCGTCTCCTCTCTCTAGTCGCTGACCCTTCAGTATACGAATTACCCAGGTACAATGCCTGTTGACACTGGATTCCTATACAAATTAATGTGCTGCTAAATCTCACTGAACAGCGGTTTGTATGGGGTGCTGTCAATTGCAACGAAATCAGGGAAATGCCCGTACGGTGACGGCACAGCGTACAGTGTACACGTAATCGCAGAAAGTTGGGAGAAATTAACTTTTAAAAGGAAAGAGAAGATGCTATCACCGTACGTGATAGCAGCATGGCTAGTCTGCTGCTCAGGATCGTAAGTCGCGGAAATATTGTGACAAGTTTTTCTAAGCACACCCGACCGGCATCATAATCGCTGCTTAATGCTCCGGTTCCCATGACGGGTTTGATAACAACATAACATCGTACGCCATACGTGCTGACTTTTGATAACATCATACGCTATGCGAAGCGTCTGTGTACTTGTACAAAATACTCGTATCGGCGTCTGTATGCCGGCAACTCTTAACCGGCACAGGTATATTATTCTTGCACAAAATGTATAAAGTATTAACGTAATTTGCGAATTATTACCATTTCATCTGTCAGCGTAAAGAGTTGCTACTGTACAGTGTACACAGAGTAGTGCGTGTTCTGAGCTGAACGAGAATGCAGCTATCCTATAGTAGCTGGATTATTCGTCATCCTGTGAATCCGCTGCGGTTGTGGAGGCACTGCCTTGCGTGGTGTTAATACTGGGAGGTAGTGTCACCGGCGCGACCGGTAGCGGCGCCTGGTTGCGGTCGGCGGCGGGGCGGCGCTGGCGGGGCGGATTGCACATCTGCATCTCGGGGCTGTCGCGCATGGCGTTCATGATGTTCTTGCAGGCCGGCGACACCGAGCGGAAGCAGTGGCGTAGGTGGTTCTTACGCCGCATGCGCTGCTCCTCCGACACCGCGTTCATGTTGCACTGCACTGCAGTTATAAAGGATTATACGAGTAACGGACCTGACGTTATTCACTTTACGAGCTAAGTCATCACGCTGTACTTACGGAAGCGGGCGCAGGGCGGGAAGAGATTCTTGACCTTTTCACAGGCCATCAACTGCTGCTCTGCAACACACAGTGTTTAGTGAATGGCACTTATCAATGAGGCGATACAAATTTTCATAATACGCTACGAAGAAAACCACAGCAAATTTTGACGATTATTATTAGTATTGTAACTGAGGGGTCTGCAGGTACCTGTCACACCGGGCGGCAGCCGGCCAGCGTCGCTCAGGGAAACCCACAGGCAAAAGGACACGACAACAAGAAGTGCATGGCACTGCATTTTCCTGCGAGGACGACAGTTGACTGATCAGTTAAAGAAGGCGCGCGAATAAAGCCGCTCGGCGCTGTCGGTATTCCACGCCGATCGTTTTATATACTGTTGACACTATGTTGGTAACACTAACAGTGTCGGATTTTCGGTTAATCAAGCGAGGAAGATGCTGCTCAGTGGCTGCTATACTCTTGGTCACTTAGGGAAGGATAATTATTATGAGACTAGTGTGCTGTAACTGTAATGTGTGCCTAGGAAAAAATAATGGCGTCGTGGTAGATTAAGCGAAAACGGTATATTGTTACCGCGGTGGCAAATTGCAAGTGCATGTTCGCCAGATTTCGGTATGGTATTATTTTGTTCAGGGCAAAAACGCTGCATTCGAACAGATCGACGAACGGAGCCAGTGATTTTCGTGCAAGGATAAAATGCACGTGAAATTCACTAAAGATCTCTGGTACTTTGTATACTTAGTGGAAACTGGTACAATATCTCAGCGCGTCAGAATTAAAACTGATTTCTTATAAGCTTCCGCTCGATGACATGCTTTGTACCTGTGCAGCCATTGAGAAACGAACGAGTGCACAGTGCTTGTGGGACATAAAAACAGAATATACCGGCACGGCTTCCTATTATTTCGTCCACCATTCATTTTGTCCACCATTCATTTTGTCCACCATTCATTTTGTCCACCACTCATTTTGTCCACCACTCATTTTGTCCACCACTCGTGTGGTGGACAAATTTTGTAGTTCAGCACTCTTCCCTTCCGATTAGTCAAAGAAAACGTCACCTCAGCCATTATTATCATATATAAATAATCACAATCTAATTGCGCAGGATATCGTGCTCAATGTATTTTTTATTCTTCGACTTTCAGATAATAATATCATTCTTAACACTCAACTGACAAGGGAGTTCGATTTACATAGAAGTATACGTACTTGCAGATGCAAGGAATTAGATGCGCGCTACATCATGTGCATAAATCGAACTCATCTGTATTGCTTGCCTCAATGTCTACTGTCTGCTTATTACTTAACCCGCTCAGTTTCGAGACGCATAAACAGCTGCGCAGTACTGGGTACGTTATCAGTATTACGTGCAAATATGCCAAAATTTTAATAACCGCAACGTATATTATTGTTGTAGCAATGGCATGCGAACTGAAATCACAGTAACGAATACTAATGATATACGAATTGCGTGTGTATACAATCTCATACAAAGTATTATGTTTTAGATTGCTGCGCGCATCTCAGTTTATTAAATTCATTTCACACTAGCTTTGTCTTATAGAAAATAAAAATACCGTACTCTATGAATTGTATAGTGGACAAAATAAATGGTGGACAAAATGAATGGTGGACAAAACGATGGGTGGACAAAACGATGGGTGGACAAAATGAATGGTGGACAAAATGAATAGACACGACCGGCACACGCACTACAACTTCAAGAACAACGCTTCCGTTAACGAATACTTAACCTTAACGGCGCTTACGTTTTGCTCTTTAGTTCGCAGTATCTTGTGCTGTAAAATACATATTATCACACGGTAAAATAAGGAAGCGCAACCAAGAAAAACAACCAACACGGTTAAACATTGCTAACAACTTAATACAACGACCGGCCGCGCTTCCCGCACATACACGCCGGAAAACGTAATGGATGCTAAATTGCACTATAATTACTATACAGTAGATTGTCCAGCTGCGTCTGTATCACACCGTAGCAGTCACAAAATCCAGTTCCGCCCGTGGTAGCGCGGCTACGTGGGGCTGGCCTTGTTCCAGGTGGGGAGGCCCGGTTTGCGGTCGAACCAGTGGTACCACTCGTCGATGCGCTTGGCCGTGATGTCCTTCTGGTACCTGAGTTTGCGCGGCGGATTGGGGATGTCGTAGATGTTGGTGCCGGTGACGGCCTTCACCGGCGCGCACTGGAACGTCGTGACGAACTCCTCCGAGTTGCGCACCATCGCCATCAGCCGGGTGCGCGGCTCACTGAAGCCCGCCTTCGCGGGGTTCTTCACGCGCAGCGGCGTGTGGTTCTCGCAGAAAACCTAAGCAGAATAATCAGTAATTATTTTGTCATGCTTATGTATTGCGGCACGCGTGTACGTAATTCACCAATAATTTTAAATATTATTTTACGGATATTTTAATATAGCCGGTTTAGTTAACAGCCATCGTTCATTCTCAGAAGAAAACTAGGTGGCCACTCTGTGCACAACCTTTCGCTACCTTTGACTCCGTACACAATCATTCGGCACTAGCTTTATCTGCGTGCACTACCCTTTATTTTCTAAATTATTTCTGGAACTGCCGTTTTTTCGTTAACAGCTAGTACTGCTGTACAAATATAATTCAAAGCAACATCGGCAGCTATAAAATCGATTTCCGTTAGTAAACAATTCTAGGCGTCCGTGTGCCGATTTTTCTTCGCAGGGCAAAGAAGGTCACGGTCGTTTTCTGGTATGCATCAAAACTTCTTTAAACTGACTGAACGTCTTAAACTGCGCGCCTTGAAATATTGCAAACTGAGGATTAGAACCCACTCTGTATTATATCTAATTACAATCACAGTCCTCGCTTTCCGAGCTTGATACAGTGCAAAAGCTTTAGAGAAATTACTCCAGATAAGTATATCTGTACATTTCTGCTTTTCTGAAGTAATGTAATTTAGATATTGTAAGTATATGTGAAAGTATAGTAGTAGTACACCGAGTGAAACGTGGCGTGGATTGGTAGTGTCAAAGGTGGTTTACCGAAAGAAAGGTAGTGCCCGAACACGTTGTGCACGGACTGAAAGGCCGTACTGCAAAAGCAAAAAACTTGTGTACTGAGTAAAAGATGGCGAAAGAATAATGGAAAGATTGTGTACGGAATGGTCGCCATAAAATTAATATTAACAATTATACTAAATTTAACAATTCATTATAAAAATTGCAGTATGTAAGTTATAAACGAAAATGCATTATTATTTGCAGTAATATGACTGCAGTTTGTATATTCAATACGAGCGTTGAGTTGTAGGCAAACATTTTTTTTATTTAACTGTATTTCGAAAAAGACTGTGTGTTCCATGGCCGTACCTGAGCGAAGTATAAGAAGAACATCTGGTTGAAACTGCGGCCCTGTTCGCCGTAGAGTATCCCGGGAAATAACTGGTCATGGGTATCTTTGATGGTTTTCTGATACGCCTGTTAAATAAAAATAATAATAATATTGTGGTAAATCGAATGCTAATCGGTGGTACAATACGAATACTGTATGTACAAGTACAATTAATGCACAGTGTAATTATACGCTGGGTGCTCATACGGACCCGGTAGGCAATACGCAATCCGGCCTGGTCGGCGATATCCTCGTACAGCGTATCGTCGTCACTCGGATCGCCCAGTTCCTGCGAGATATTCCGGTAGAATTCCAGCAAATAGCCCTGCCGTTCGCGATAATTGTCCAGGGTGCGGTTCTTGGGCCGGTAGCTCTCGATGCCGGTCTTATTCAGCATAAACCCTAAAGGTCACAATTACGCACATCATCAATTAATAACACGGTTGCCAGTTTTATGAAAAAAATGTTTTTAGCTTCAATTTTTTAGAAAATTTATTCTTTATATAGTCATTTTTTATATAGCTTCAAGTTTTTATATAATTTATTTCTTTAGATAATTTATTTTTTTATATATTTGCCATTTAATTACCAAACAATTTTTAAAAAAGAATTAATACATATGGCGGTAATCATAATAACTTTTGATACAAACTTCGTTAACAGTAATATCAACGATTAATCATTTTGTAAAAGAAATCAATTAATATTTTATTTGTTTATATTTACAACATACATTCGTAGTCGACAACGTGGGCCAGTTGGCGCGCGTATGTGAACCCCAGAGTGGCATACTGTGCGAATCCCGGATAGGAGAAGTCATAGAACGGTGAGGCCAGATTCTTGGGGAAAACGCCTAATTACAGAAGAAACACCCGGCAACTCAGCGCGCGTCTTTTAAACGTCATGCTGAACAGTTCGGCAAGTGACCTAACCGATGAGACTGTTCTGCGGCGACAACAGATGGTAGTCGGTACCGCCGGCGAAGCGGAACATATTGGTGAAGCGTGTGGCGTTGGAGCCGAGGTCACCGCGCAGGAAGAAGGACTCGCGGGCCTTCTGGAAGTTGCGCAGGGTGTTGAAGAAGGAGCCGGTGTCGATCTTGATCTGCAATTAGCCACCCACTATTAACTATGTACGAGTATAATGGCAAATTCAATAAAAATGTCTATCTATAGTTTAATTCAATAAATACATGAGCCGTTTATAAAATGTATATAAATAAAGAAATTAATTTATTTATATCTGTATTGATGCTACGTACCGGGTTGTACATGAGGCCCGTCAGCGTGCGGTTGTACAGTTCGCGGGAATACGGTAATTGCCGCTTTAATTTAGAGAATTTCGTCGTCGCATACTGCTGGTCTTCCTCGTCAATCCAGCCTTGCGTCTATCATCAATACGGCAATGTCATAAAGTGCTAAGCATATTGTATAATGTAGTAATAATTAAATTCTTAAATGCTGGGAATTAAACATTATGATTAATTCAATTAACATTATGGCAATTTGATTATGCTGTAGCATAACTAAAATTGCGAATTTTTAACTGAGCCGGAGCATTATTAAAATTGGTCATTTCAAATCATACTTAAACTAAATTAGAAATCAAATTACTTGTGTGAATAATATAAATCTGGTTGATCAAAAGAAAACTGAATTTTAATTATGATGAGCAAAATTAAAACTGGACAATTTTAATTATGCTCCAGCTCAATTAAAATTCGAAATTTTAATTATGCTCCAGCATAATCAAAAGTGCCACAATTGTTGAATTTCGATTATGCTGATCATAATTAAAATAGATCGATTTTCAGTTAAGATGAGCTTAATCAAAATTATGAACCAAACAATTATGATGAGTTTAATCTTCACTAGTATAATGACTGGTAGAATAAGCTTAGCAGTTAACATTGCTATACGTGTAGGACTGTAAAGTGCAAACCGGCTTATCGGTCCGCGGTTTCAGAATTAGCTAAGAACACCCATAAACGGTGATGCGACTGGACGCGCAGAAAACAATCGCCGGCAGTGGGTTCGAACAGAACCCCGCTTGCTCGCGCAGTATGCGTGAAAAACGAAGCATTCCAGCGTTGTAAAGTAATTATCGTGTACTTACGTTGACCAGCTCGGAGGCCGTTTGTGTGAGTTTGTCCAGTAGTGAATCGGCCTGCGACAGCGTAAGAAAGCTGTATCAAACGCCATGTTAAAAGCATAATAAAGCGTTGTGCTTACCTTGGCAGTGTGATCCGGCGAGAAGAAGCGGTCAGCGTAGATCTGCAGACCGCTGTCCGGCAGCACCCGGAAGGCGGTAACAGTGCACTTCTTCCAGCGCACCAGCGACTGCACGCCGAAGACCTTCCAGAAGCGCTGGATGGGCGCCCACAGATCCGGCTCCTCCTCCAGAAACGCCAGGTACTGGTACAGCAGCTTCCAGCCCAGGTACACCGCTTGGTCCCTACACACAGCGAGACCTTGTTACAAATGTTGGGGGAAAACAAATTTGAAATCAACCAGTCGGTTGGTTCAGAGCTTGACTAAAATAAAATCAACAAACAGCGTCAAACAGGAACACGTCCAAGGATCATCAACTGCCGGTGCTGAAGTTGAACTGAGAAGCGCTGGTTTGCGCAGTATGCGTTAGAAAGCACGTACATATTTTCTTATATCTCAGCGGAAAGAGAAAAAGAAAGGTCACTTTTTAAAATCATACGTAAACGCTTTTTGTAGATACTTAACATGAAAAAAATGCCTAATATTTTGTAAGAATAAAGGTCACTCAATCGTTCCCGGCGTCGGGCCTTTTCAAGACCATACAGGTGGATAGAGAAAATGAAAGGTCAATTTTTTATAATCGCACAACCTTTTCTTTATACTTCTTACACACAGGATAGAGTACTGCAGTTTTTGACAATAGTAAAGGTCACTTTATTACCATAAAGAGATATTTTTTATATGTAATTATTACTAAACAGGAAAAAAGATGAATTTTTTGGCGGTAATAAAGGTCACTCTGGTGTACCTGGCGTCGGACTGCTTGAGGAGTTCGTCTAGCCCTTGGAAGTAGTCGCGGTTCTTCATGGCGATCATGTCGTGCTCGAGGAGGCTGGTGACGGTGGTGTCGATGTCGATGTGGCGGTGGTGACTGCGGTTGAGGTTGACGGCCTCCTGCAGTTCGTGCAGGTAGTCGGAGAAGTTGTAGTAGCGCGCAATGTGCGGGTACTGCGTGTTGAAGTCCCGCACCGACAGCCGGTAGATCATCTGCTCCCGGCTGATCTACATCGTAGAACAACAAACATATACTACAAAGTATATTTTTATTCAAAGGAGCCGGCGCCTAGCGCGGGCGGTACTGGGGATTACTCTGTTCGTTAATTTCGTGTAAATCCATTACACGTCTTCACTAACAAGAAAACGCGCCTGCTTTTCTGTCAACAGACGCATTGCTGGAGAAATATTCACTCCGCAGATTAAATTTATTAGATAATATAAATATTAAATATTATTAAATGAATATAAAATATATTATTAAGTAAATATATTATTAAATAAATGAATAAATATTAAATAATAATATTAATATTATTTGTACTATTTATAGTAAATCAGAAATCAGGTAAATAAGTATCTGTAGGTGTGGTTATCTTCGCGTATGGCAGCCGGCGTTGAACGTTTAACTCAGCCGATAAAAAAAATAAATAACCTGTCGTGGGCCGTGACTCACCTGCGTCAGATTGGTCTCAAACTGGACAATCTTCTGCACGTCCTCCTTCCAAAAATCCGGGACGACGGGGTTCTTGTCCAGCGTGAAGCCGGCTTGCGTCAGAACCAGCCGGATAATCGTCCCAATGAAAGTCTGGTACTCCTGCATTTTGCGCTCATCCCGGTAGAAATGGCGCGGCAAGGGAAGGTCACCCTCGCGGATTAGCCAGAGCGGCTGGTTGGAGGAGGCGGCCGTCACCGGGAGGCGTTCCACCTCGAAGTAGCCCTTGAGGCCGTGCTGGTGCAGCTCCTGCAGGAACTCATCGTAGTCGGTGTTGTCGGCCGACTCGTTGGCGGCGATTAGAGGCGGCCACTGCAGACGCTGCAGCACTTCCACGAGACGCAACCGGAAGTCCGTGTGGTCTGCAAAATGCCGTAATGCAGCCACTAGGTTTTTTTATATACCAGTATTTAAATATTTCTTATAAATCTACTTTACTCAATTAGGCGAATTTTTGCTTATTTTATTGTCCAATTTATTTCAATAGGATTTCAGTTAAACATTTTCAGTATATAAGATTTTATATTAGGTTTGATTATTTTATTTTATATTGATATTATTTACAATGATTTTTATTTTTTTTCTATAATTATGCATGTACATATAACGTTGCATAAATACGTATTCTGATTTTACTTATACAATAAAATTTAAAAATTTACTTTAAAAAAAATTAAAGATAATTTGTAATTGATTTTAAATTTTAATGCGCCATGAGTTGTGCAACACAGGCGAAAACACAGGCTGATACGTTACAACGACGGTTATGATTATGTAGTTAATTATACATTCAAATAATTAACATTATCCAATCAAGAACTCGCAACGCGACCAACACCGTTCATGCATTTCGCGGCATAAATAAACTAATTTATTCGGCCATGAATAATGCTGATTATGCAAAATTCCCGTAATCAGGGGGGTCCATTAAATTAAAGCGAGCCGTTGATTATGGGGAAATGCAGTTATGAAATGTAAGCCGTGTTGATGCCGGTGGCGTGTTGCACGTGACAGAATTAAAGCATCTTTAAGCATGGTGTGCGCAACCGGATGTTGCAGCCGCGGCTAGTGTCCCGCGGCGGTGTGCGACTGTGCCGCACAATACCGCCCTTTCTGCTCGTAAGAAAGGCCGTGAATGCTAATTATTTCGCCATCAATACGCGGTCGAGGAAAGTGATTTTATACGCTACCGGTTGCCGTTATAGCTGCTTGATTATCATCACAATATATATCTTGTTTTAAACTGTTATAAAATATTATTACCGGCATCGCTGCGTACGGTACTTACTGTAGTCCATGCACAGCTGATGGAACTGTGCCGCTTTGAGTTTGTGGACCTCGGATGTGTTGGACAGCATTCGCGGGTCGGTGAGGATGGCTGCCGAAAATCGCGGTTAATTACAGAAGTAATAATAATAATAATGATAATAATAATAAATGCAAAAAGACCGCGGATTGCATACAGTTCATGCGCAGCACCAGCTCGTCGTTGACGAGATCCTCCATGTCCTGGTAGCGGTTGCCGAAGGCCTCCTTCAGCTGGAAATTACCGCAGGCGTGCCGGAAAAAATCCTCGCACGGATCCACGCTGTAGTTGATTGAACCCGTTAACAATTTCCCTACAAAAATTATTCGATTTATTTTACTGATTTTCAAGCACCGCAAAACTATCCTGGCATGAACTGTATCTGTACTGTAGTAATACTATTTTATTCGCACAGTCCATTTTAGAGAACAATTTATATTTTATATTATTTGTCATTTTTTTATTTTTTTTATTTTTTATATAATATTTTTGTATAATTTTTTAAAATTTATTTTATTGTTCTATTTTATTATGCCGGTATTTTATTTCATCATTACTTTATTATGCCGGTGCACATTTAGTCTGCGCTGAAAGTGGCAAGAAAAAGCGTGATTCACTGTGCGGCATGTGCATTACGTCAGGTTTCCACGGTAAACAATCGTGGGAATTGCGGTAAGAAAAAACACAAAGCGCGTAAAACGGTAAAAAACCCAAATGACACTTATTTACCTGCAGCGATACACGGCTCCGAGTGACAGACTTGCGGCGGCGGTTCTACACATAGAGAAACGATAACATTGTCAGCGGCACATTTAACTGGATAACATCGACATCCTATTACTAATTACACTGTTTGTTTACCACCGTATGTGCTAAAATTGGAAACTTTGTTCGCTGTAACCTACGACATTGCGCGCAAGATTACCGCTAATCAAGACAGTGTGATAAGCCTGTACAATATTAATGTATGTACGGCTTATGTACCTCGATAGACTTCCCACAGATAGACGGAGACCATCACTTCCGTCGACAGGAAGAAGAGCACGGCCAGTGTCAGCAGCACTTTGGTGGATGTGGGACAGCGCTTCTTGAAGTAATACCTAAGGATAAGGAGGCGGTCTGATTATGACCGGTATACTGCTGTTTTTGTAGGCATATATAGGTCACGTGCGCTAACAACAAACACATTCCACAAGCCAAAATGCATCGTGCTACTGTATAAAAACTATGTAAATCAAAAATAATTTATGATATATCAGAGCATATGATTATTATGCGGCGCGGCACAGACATACAAGTTAGCTCTTAATTATTGTTGAATTAACCTGAATTTATTATCGTTAAATTATTAGAATTTATGTTTTTATATGCTTATATAGCTGCAAGCGCTGAAAGTTAAAATTTAAACATTAAGAAACGACCAATATTCCAATCTTCCTTGGATTAAAAAAAAGTGCGCAACAGTCAAAGCAGCCGTGGCGTTTCCTTTAACAACAGCTAGACTAAAACGCTGGTTGAGAAAACTAACAGACTGTGTTTCACCGGTTAAGTCCCGAATTTTACGATCCATGAAAATTAATTCGGAAGTTCTCTTATTCCAAATTAAAATTTAATTTAGAATTAAAATATTGTTTTTCATCAAAAACCAGCACCTCTACATGCAAATATGCATGCGCTGCTGGACACTATATTTAAAATGATCTTAGGACGCGTATTCAGTGTTCCCAGAACGGCTGCTGCATTTTCTCTAGCTACCGCTAAACTTAAATTAAACCGTTAATTCCCAGAGTGACCTACTTGTCTTTGGCTTCCTGCTCGTCGTCCTTGGCGTCCTCCACCGCCGGCTGCAGGTGACCGCTGCCCCGCTGCGCCATACTGGCCTTGCGGTACTTGCGGTCGAGATCATCCAGATCGTCCACGGTCTCGAAGGCGGCATTGATGCTGCCGCCGTAGAGCTGGGTAGGGTGGCTGGTGGGGGCACCCAGCGAGCTGACGCGGTGGATGCGCTGCGAGCTGGACACCGCCGAGGGCTTGCGGTGCTTCTGGTCCAGGGCGTCCAGGGGGTCCGCCGTCTCGTAGGCCGGGTTGGACACCGCGCCTGATACAGGAGGCCCGTTGACCCCCAGGTGGGAGGTGCTGGCCCGCCCCATCGACCCCGAGGCGCGCGCCGGCGACACCGTCGACAGACGGATGTTCTCCCGACTCGTCGACGTCGACATTATCAGCTAAGTATCTAGTCTGACACGGTGAGAGGGCACAAGCGGTGTAGCATAAGTGGGAGCAGCAATGCGCGTATAATATATAATTCCGATCGAGAATAACAACCAAATAAAAATATATATAATTCCGCAGGGATTGTATATATATCCGATAAAATGTATATATATTTATGGATCACAGATATATAGATCAAAAACAGCTGCAGCTATAGATGATAAAATATTGCATAAGCAAGGCTGCGCACACTTCAAGACAAGTGCAGAAGCAGCTTGCTTTTCACTGGCAGCGTGTGCAGGTAGAGGAAGCGCGGCGGCTTATCGGGATGAGTGGCGCGATAAGGATAATGCGTATCCTGCATAGCGGACACTGGATGATTTATTAATCATAAAGCCACGCGTATATAAGGCAGCGATGTATAAGAAAACGGCAGTTAAATATCGTATATATAAATGCAAAGACGGTGGTTAATAATCCAGCGCGCTACCGTTCTGTCAGCAGCGATATATATGTACAGAAAACACAGCCGTACTTTGCGATTGCTTTACTCGGCGTGTTGTTTCGAAAACGGCTCGGTTTACATACGTTGCGTATGATATTTCTGTGGAAAAAACTTCGAATGCCGTGCAGGGCAGCTGCTGTTGTGTATCTGTACAGTGGCACGGATCCTCGGCGTGCCACTGCACCGGCATTACCGTATAAGCGCGCAGCCGGCCCGGGGCAGTTTAAAATGATTGGAGCGTAGTAATGAATTCGTCGGGCCCGGTTTGTCATGGCTACCCCGAACCACGGCCTTTGTCTTATTGTTTGCGCATACAAATCAGCTTGGCAATCCGCCGTAAATTGAAGGGCGTATTAGGCAGGTTCTGTTGAGTTTTTTATGCAAGCAGCAAAACATTTCGCAGGGCAGAATTAACAAGGAGGCCTTTCGCTTTTCTAGGACAGTGTGCCACGCCGGCGTCAGGTCAGAGTTTCGCTGAAATGATCCGGCGAATGAGTTGGAGTTGCGTAACAGAAAAGATTAATAAATTTACATGGAATCCAAAAAAACAGCCGTACTTTGCGATTGCTTTATTCGGCTAGTTGTTTCAAAATTATGCCGGGTACATTGCAGTAACGCTGCAAATTTCAGTCTACAAACCTCAACTTTGGCTTTTTGCCCACATAAACAAAATAAAACTGACGATTACTAATTATTGTTGAACATGCAATGCATGTGACCTTCATATGCGGAATTATCAGGGCATTTACAGCAGAAGCTAATTTTCATTCCGCTCCTAAATTCGATTCCTTCTAACTTTTGGCATTTTATGCGACTTCAAAGTTATTTTTATTTTATTTTTACAGTCCACGTTTTAAATCAAATAACTTTGTACAACACTTTTTTCTTCTCTCTTCGATGCACAGTTTTCCGTATACATGTACTATATGAGGTAACTAGTATTTGAAGCCACGTGATAATTTCTTGAATAATGGAATATACCGGCCCAGGTATGACGCTGTGCCACGAGTGGTCCCATAATAAATGGTAATTGGTATTGTAATGGTAATGTTTAATAAGTTAGGGATAATTGTGCGGACCAAGATTAACTGCCCAGACGGCATGTGCAGAAAGTGAAACATCATCATACACGTATCAAGCATGCAGGCACAACAATATATAGCACATGACACTGATCTGTAGATATATCCAACGTTCGGATTTGTAGTTTTTGAAAGCGGCAAATCACGCGACATTTCGGATAGGTTGTTTGAATAGAAACTAGCGCGTCATCACCAGACATCCAGGTAATTATAATTATTAATTATAATCATTAAGAACACATCTGGCTATGCCGCCCCCGGCACCGAGCGTTTGCGCAGCGTCGGCGCGGGCTTCCGCCAGCCGACGGCGACCAGACGGATGGGCGAGCCGCTGGCGCCCTTCATCTTCATCGGCAGCCCGAAGACGAAGGCCCCGCGGGCCGGCAGTTTGTCCAGATTCTGCACGGACTCGATGATGTTGACGCCGCTGGACAGGAAGATGGCGTGCGCTTGTAAAGACAGCCCGCCCTGCCCGTTGTCCACCGAGCCCGTCTCCACGCCCACCACCTAGGCGCAACGGCAAAACTGTACAAACTGCGGGTGCAACTCAATAAGTAAACGCGCGTTGTCTAAGTAAAAATAACGCCGGCAGATACGTACCACGTACATAAACATATGCAAATCGTAATTATCATACATTTATTATGTTAAGGAAAATGGCTCGGTACATGGTGTCAGAAATGAGATACTTACACTAAAACTTTCGCTTTCGCGCACTCCGAATCACTTTTTTGCAATACTTTAGGTCATTCTAAAGCTAAATGATTTGTATACATTGTTCTGAAAACCGTTTGCGCATACAACATCCGGTTGCCGAGATGTGGCGAACTAAAATGGGAGAAAAGTTTAAACGCGTTGCTGTGTACGGAAAGTCTGGTTGTTACCCATTTTCTTGAAACTTTGCAGTAAAAGGCACATAGCCGGATAGCCATAATGTCGAAAGTGAACCAATATCAGATTCATAGCAGTTTTTCCGATTTTAAAATGAATTTCAAAAATTTTAAAATTTTTCCAATTTGTTTTAAAATTTTCCTTTTTCCTTAATTGCCCATAGCCTCGTCAGGATATAGGATTGTCAAATTTTTATTGGTTCAGCTAGCAGGCAAAGTTATAAGCATTACGTTCGGAAAAATCGTATGTCTGCGTTTGATTTGAGATTGCATGTCCGAGGTACGATTCCTAAGTTGGATAACCTTTATCCCATAAAATAAACTAAAAAAAAGTATACAGATTTTCTACAATAACCAAAAATATCTTCCAATACCTGGAACGATATCTAAAAGGAGTTGGCTACTATAGTGCGGTAATAATAATAATAATTACACGTATCTCCGGCGTACGCCTATATACAGACTTCGAAACTTGGGTTACTCTTGATGACCTTTCGGATGTTTACCTTAATTTTGCGGTTCTTGACGAGCCATTCGGCGGCGGCGGGACTGACGCCGGGATAGTGCAGTTGTGACAAATTGAAGTAGTCGGGGGTGCCCCAGAAGGCGGGCTTGTCGTTGATCTTGGCGCCCCAGCCGGTGTAGACGAAGAGCAGGGAGCCGTTGGGCAGCCGGCCGTGGTCGCTCTCGTGCGCGCGCACATCGGCGATGCTCAGCTCGTAGTCGGGATTGCTGCGGCACTTCTCCGCAATGTCCACGACCGCCGCCGTCCCGAAGAACTGCCGCAGCGGCACCTGATCAATGTCGTCCCTACCGAAACATATACTGTCGCTATAAAAGGTCACATGTGCTCCTAGCCGTATTAAAAAACAACAGTTAAACTTTGGGTGGTGTTGCGTTATAAATTATTATGAATAATTAGGCAGCATATACAGATAATATTTTAGCAGCGGCATTAAATTAACTGTGTACACAGCAAACCAGGTTACTATATTTTTGTAATTAGATTCATATTTAGCCTTCGCTACTTATTTTCGTAAAGGACTATTTATTAATTATAAGCATAGTTATTATATTGTATGCATTTCTGGCCATTAAAATTAAATAATACGGTAGCACCTAATGTACAAATCCATCAGTACATATTAATGTCGAACAGATCTGTAGATGACCGATATTGCAGTCGGTTACATAAGCCGCATGCGCAAGTTATCAGGGGAAACAACAATTATTGCCGGTTGTTTGTGAGCAAACTGCAATGTTTTTATGAAGCGCGATCACACACGGCGGCAGTTATCGCGTGACAAGAAAAAAGCCGAAAGGAAGCAAAGGTCATGTTGTGACTCCACGGCTTCCTGGAAGAAGTGCTAATTCACTGTTGCAACATTTTACCGGTAGATGTTCGTGTATGCACTAGCTAATTTGCGCAACGTCATTGGCACTGGCCAGTGTCCATATTTCGATAAAAACAGTATACTATGTATATGCAGTTAATTTTCAAAAATTACTTAGTTCGTAGAATGGTTGGCAAGCCAGGCAAGGACCAAAAATTATTCTTTATATATACGAGTACATAGTATTACGTACGTACTGTGTCAATATTACAAAATTACCAATTAATAATTATAAAAATGTGGCTGTTGGCATAGACGTGCGCCACGTGTTAAACTTATAGTATCTCATGAAACCAGACCGGAAGCGTTTCTTATTAAGTATCCGAGTCGGAGTATATAATTTGCATGGAACGTTGATATAAAATTTTATTTATATTTTAAGCGCAATAACAATCGTTCTGTAGGCCCTGTTGTTAGGAACTTGGAATTTTAATATGTAGGTACAGGTGCAGCGTACCTGACGGGATTGCGGTTGACATGGCTGAGCGCGTCGACATGCGTGCCGCCGTGGTCGCTGCTGGAGAAGACGGTGGCGTGGAAATGGTAGTTGTACTCCTGGTTGTACCCGTTCTGCGTCTCCTGGATCTTGAAGTTCTGGCCCTTCTTCTCGATGGTCGGCCAGTAGGGCGTGTCCTCCGAGAACTCCACCGACAGATCCAACAGCTCCTCCGTCCCGTCGGCAATGTCCTCCAGCTGGAAGCTCCACACACTTCCGGCCGATAACAGCATACACAATACCATCACTCGCCACATTTTTTTATTACTTTAATTCGTGGCTTAATAAATTTCCGCAGGATAAATTTTTGATAGTTTGATATACAGTATGGAATTAGCCAGTTGTCTCACTTAAATGGCGCAAAAGTAGGGTTCCTTTCGCCGATTGGCACTGCTAACCGAAACAAGGCAGAATTATTATACACTTGCGTATCGGATTGCTAAAGTGTGTGTACAGTTACAAGTTCGTATAATAATATTTTTATCATCGACGCTGTGCAGCAGGTTGCGTTGGCGTTTAGGTACAGATTATAATCAACGGTGCAGTGTAATAATATATCAGTCGCAGTAAATTCCCTGACTGACCTTATCGGCGCCGCGGGATCGCAATCGGCGTCCACGGTTAACGGTGGAAAATCGGTGTAATACTTAGATAAAGCGTATATATCCGGTGTGAGCGTTTTTCATATGCTACGCCCAATCTCTGTACAGCTGCAGTGACGCCAAATTATGCCGGCATTACTGTTATATACGTATCTCTTTTATGGCGTCGACACTTTTGAAAAAACCTTACACGCCACCGCGAAACCTTCACGCACTAAACCGTAAATAACATTTCTACTAACACTGCAAGAAATAGTGCATCGATTATGCTGCACCCAGGATAACAATTATTACATTTACAAAAACAAATACATGAAGTAGTACATCTTAGTAGGCCTGGTAAAACCGTGCCTGGAATTTTTGCAGAAATAATACAATTTAATTTTTAACAGGGACATGTTTGCGTAGCGTTCATGCTGATGCCGGGAATTTGCACAATCAGCCGGTATTATTAACAGACAACCGCATTCAGCGGGTATATTTAATATCGGTTAAGAAAACCGGCGGAACAACAAAACGCTGCCGTGAAAATGACAATGTACGGCAACCTTCGAGATACCTATGCACACAGCGTACATTGGCAGCTGGGTGTACCCGAAATAAACTATATAAAACACAATTAACTCGTTTTTGTGATAATGTACACTACTTTGCTAGTGACTATCATTGACAATCAACTGGCAGGATGACGGCGCAGTTTCTTCCCGTCTATTTGTAGAGCACTGGCGGCGTAACAGGGGTCGTCTTTCTGCAGTCGTGACGGCCATTCGCAGGAGCGGCTTTTCTCGTCAAACACCTGCGGAATACCAATACCAGTATACTGGTGAAATGCTTAATTTTTTCATTTCACGTACCAAGGGTGGTGGGCATATCTGCAGCCATCCGCAGGAATTCCTGTAATCAGGACATAATAATTAAAATACACCCTTCAAATGAAGTACTGTACAGATACTACATAATATATAATCAATTAGTAATTCCTGTAATTAATCAGCCTTAATATAGATACAGAAATATAGTATGCTATTATGTTATAAATTTTGCCGGTTACATTGGCAAGTACAAGGTTGTCCGGTAATTTCTGCCCGTTCAATACAGCGAAATACACAAATTTGCGTGTTAAGCCAAACTCCATGCTACGACTCCTTTACGTCGACAGAAATTACCGGACAAGCTTGTAGGTGTCAGCTGACTATTTACAGGCCGTATGCGATCATTCCCCGATCATCGTCTGAATACCAGGCAGGCGGACATCTGATTTATAAGCTTAAATTTTTAATTTTAAATCATTTAAAATGATTTAAATAACAATGATACATAACATTTATACTGATGGCAGAAATGTAATCCTACGTTGCTAATTACCAGCAATTGATAAAATGGACGCAGCTGGTCGTATGCGGCAAGACACCGGCCCTGTCCCGGCAGGCATCCAGCTGGCAGCCCATAAAAGCCCAGGGCGTCCGGGCCGGCAGCAGGAGATCGGCGTCGGCGTCTAATTGTAAGGAAGACTGTGGTTTAGCTGGTTTAGCGGTGGGTTTGGGCAGTTTGGGGATCTTGCGGTTACCGTTGCTGCTGTCCACGGCGCTGTTGGCCAGTAAGCAGCAGAAGATGCTCGTCTCGCCGCAGATGCAGCGCAGGTCTTTGGGGTCCGCCTTGTGGATGCGGGCGGTCTTCGGGTGGGCGTTCAGTGCCGGCGCAACCTCACCGGAAGCTAGTATAACCGAAGAAAAAATCGATCGTCATTGTCAGTTTTGCACCGCCATCCGTTTTTAATTACAGACATACCGTTAACGAATAGAGCATGCGTCTGCAAAATTAAGACCACCAAAAAAACCAGCCTGGACCTGGACATGCTTTGTGAAACTGGACAACGACAATACGTTCCTCCTGCATGCCGATTCATCCTCTAAAACCAGGCCACTTGAACCCACCCGCATGGGAAAATAAACCTCGATTTGCCGAATCCAACTACTTAACAACAAGCTAAAATCCAATTGTAATTTACTGTTCTAGAGTGGACTTCTGTGTCAGGCTTTGGTGCATTTATTAGCAATATAAACAGCAATTGTTCCGTATGATACTAATGAGATACAGCGATATTCAACACTTGCTTGCGATACATTGTGTCAATGTGCATTGTGCACCGCTACAATACCAACATCAGCATCTCGCGTCGCTTCACAGTTCACACAGAAATACTTGAGTTTTGGTTGTTTTTCTCGTAAATTAGCACTGCCTACAGTTTCTACCGAAAACGCAATGCCTCGTGCCGGCCGTGCAGGATTTCTGAATTTAAATGAGAAAAAGTTAACAAACTCATTAATTATCCTCTGCCATTTGCCGTATACAGTTGTATTCTGTAACACAACCGGCACTTATTCCTAGCTTCGTCTACAAATATGGCCGTGAATCGTGATTGATCATGCAGAAGTGTTTAAATTGCAATATTATGACCGGCACGTATGGACGCAATCAGTTATTAATTTGACGTTAAAATTATGACGAATTATTACTTATAACTTCAAACAAAGATGCGACAGAGCGCCGACAAATTTAACGCATAAAAAACTACCACAAGAACCGCCAAATTGGCCGATATAACGCTGCTGCCGTCCCCAGGGCGGCGGCCATAAAGTAATCGTACTTGCTTATCATCGCCTACCTGGGGGGGGGGGGGCTGCCAGCGGAAACGCACAAGCGATGACATCAGAGGCGCCCTATCATTTTGGCCACCATTCATTTTGGCCACCATTTATTTCGGCCACCATTCATTTTGGCCACCACTGATTTTAGTACCGCGTTCGATTTTCAGCTAATACGAGTACATACATTCATTACGTTGTGAGCCTGTGATCCAGCAATGTTTCCTCAATAAATAAGACATAATAAAAATAAACATAAGAAAACATAAGGAAAACAAGTTAATTTAATAACATAAACCTAAAATAGTAAACACACCAAAAAACCGAGGGTAAGAAACCTAAGAAACCTAAGAAACCTACGAAACCTAAGAATAACCTAAGAAACTTAAGAAAACCTAAGAAGACCTAAGAAACCTAAGAAAACCTAAGAAAACTAAAAAACAAAAATCGAACGCGGTAACCAAATCAGTGGTGGCCGAAATGAATGGTGGCCGAAATGAATGGTGGCCAAAATGAATGGTGGCCAAAATGAATGGACACGACATCGGCGCAGTCAGATTTTGAAACTCCAGGAGTTTTTTTGACTGTACCTGTTTTGAAGTTTCGCAGACTTTTTTGATTTTTACTTGCTTTTTCTTGTTTTGCCATACTGTGCCTCTCCAGGATAATTGTAATGTTTTATTTTCTGGATAGATTTCCATTGTGTGATATTTTCTGAGCGTGTTGTCTTTCACTCGTAATCGGTACTTTCGGCGTTCATTATTGGGCAGACAGAAAATGGACTACGCTGCTGTAAAACCAGGCATGTCGAGATTCATGTTTGAACATGTTTTTCCTTTCTGATTTTTATGCTGTGATCTCTTCAGTCAGCATTTTTTCTGCGCCACAGCGCTTTTTAGACATCAGAAATAGATGATTTTTACATGAAACTGAATTCTTGCAGAAGCAGGTGTCGATGCAACTGTGATGGAGCCAACAGATCCTTCGATGTCGTGGATAAAACGCGAAGAAGCAGAGGATGAAGATGGGGAGGCTGGTCTGCAGCAGGCTGTGGTTAATCCCTTCCGCGTGGATGTCTCGCTCATCCCGCAGGCCGCGTCGCAGGACGGGGGCGCCCTGCAGGAGCTGGGCCTGCAGGTGTTCAATCAGGAGGACCTGGAGACGGCCGTCATCCACCAGGCCGAGCAGCACATGCACGAAGAGGCCCAGCAGCGCGCCAACCAAGCTAAATCACGGTACTTCTTTTTTTTGACAAGACATTTCTCTTGTCATAGATAATCATACGAATAATTAGCATTCTGCATGGTTCTACCGGACTTGGCATTTTGGAGTATTAATTTTAATTTATTTCACTGAAATCGTTTAAATAAAATTTAGTTCTACAGATATTTACTGTAGTCTGTAGATGACTTTGTTAGCAACTTTAGTTTAGCTAGGTACTAATTTGCTGGAATCACTAAAATGATGAAAATTTATTCAATTTGATTTATTCTGTAAATGAAAAGAAGATGTCTTTGACTTCTTCTCGGATTTGGTTAATTTAGTTTGATTAATAAAATTAGGAAAATAATTTTGCTTATTAATTCTTCTCTAACTATCCATAAAATAGAAAATAATTTTAATTACTTTTTCTTTGTTGTAAAGTTTTCTTATTTAATCTCAATACTCGTACACATTCTAAAATTATTTCCAGGTTAAAAATAAAAATCAAGCTTCCCCCAACGACAAAACCATCGGCGCCTCCCCAGCCGTCGACCTCCGCCGCCGTCCCCGCCGCCAGCAGCGCCACGCACCATCTGGACGCCTTCCAGCGCTACCTGGCCGACCAGAATCAGCGTCAGCGCAGCCTGGCCAAGAAGCCGTCGACGGCCAGTCTGGCGTCCACCTCTAATGGTAAGGAGACCGTGCGCGCGACGGGATCACAGCGGTTGATGGAGGCGGCGGAGGGCCGCGGTGCACGGAAACGGAAGAGACGGGATGAAGGGCAGAGCGACGAGGAGGAGAGTGAGGAGGACGAGGAATCTGTCGTTTCCGATGGTCAGCATTCTGCTTGTGGAGATCTTGTCGGATTTTTTATGTGATTCTTGAGTTTCCGGTAGATTCGGATGCTTTAGCAACGGCCCCGCGTGCGCGTCCCCGGGGCAAGATAAAAGCCAGGGAGATGACGGTAGACGATGCCAATAATGCCGTTTATTTACAGCGGCTCAGGTAAATCGGCCTGTTGATTGCTTTCACACCGTAAATTAGATAAATAATATGCAGCAATGAAAATTAGTTTTCATTGTTAAATTGAACGTTTCGATTGGTCAGCTGTATCATTTATTACCTTTTTAAAATTGATAATTTTTGAAAATATTACCCAAAATAGCAATTTAGGTTTTACAATCCTTACATGTTTTTTAATTGAATTTTTTTGAAATAATGGTCGCATGTATTTCTTCATTTTGATTTGTAAGAAGCTGTTGGATGTTTATTTAATTTATCTTTGTGAATTTTTTTTTCGGAATGATATTTTCGAATCGGGAAATGGTTTCTATAATAATTTTTTTTTTAAAAATACATTTAATTTTTTTCTAGTGATTATCGCGAAGCGGAAGCCCAGCGCCGGCAGGACGCGCTGCAGTCCGACGACACCGACCCGACCGAGCGCGAGTACAGCCAGTTATCCGACGGTCTGCGCGTGCCCGCCCGCATCTGGAGCGAACTGTACCAGTACCAGAAGCGCGGCGTGAAGTGGCTGTGGGAGCTGCACAAGCAGCAGGTGGGCGGCATCCTCGGCGACGAGATGGGCCTGGGCAAGACCGTCCAGATCGTCGCCTTCCTCGCCGCCCTGCACTACTCCGCCCTCCGCGATAAACTCTTGGGGTGCGCAGCTGACGATTCCGTTTTAATTGAGCGGAAATGAACGATGGGTGTGTTGCAGTGTGGACGGACTGGGTCCGGTGCTGGTGGTGTGTCCGGCGACGGTGCTGCACCAGTGGGTGGAGGAATTCCATCGTTGGTGGCCGCCCATCCGGGTGGCGGTGCTGCACGCGTCCGGCTCGCATTCCGGATCGAAGGTGCGCATTTCTACCGATTTTTGGTTCTTTACGCGAGTCATTTCGGCGAAAATAACAGTTATCAGATGCGTTATGGGTCAGTTATATGAAATGAATTTTTAACCGTAAAATAAAACGAAAATATTTTTATAAAATCAATTTTTACAATTATTGTTAGATTTATATTAATCAGAATAATTTTATCTAATCAATAATAGTGAATAACAATGTATTTTGATACTGGTACTGTAGCACACTTTGATTCCCTTCGTAATGCTGCTTTTTCGCAGAAATCCCTGGTGGCCAGCATGTTCAGCGCCAAGGGCGTCCTGGTGACCACCTATCAAGGGGTGCTGGCCTACCAGGACATCCTCATCCGTCACAAATGGCACTACGTTGTCCTGGACGAAGGTACTGCACCGTATTGAGGGTCCATAGTAAATACGCGCCCGTTGCCCGTCCGGCAGTGTTCTGAATTTCTGATCGTTGTCAGCGCAGAGCATTTCCCACGTACATGTGCAATAGCGTAGTGCAACGGCATGCATGCTTCGGCGCCGGCACAGGTTAATTGGTATTTGGTGTGCCCTTAAGAAATGTGCAGAACGGTGTTCGGGTTTTCATGGTAGAAGTATTGAATTTTTCCATACGATGATGAAATTTATCTGTAATCTCAAATTTTTTTGGTTACTGATCATCTAAATTAGAATGGTATGATTCGAGGAAAAGAAATGGTGGCATTGCAATGATTGCATTAACTGAAGACAGTCAGCTTTCTTTTCGCTTTTTCCCTTTACAGAGGTGGCAGGAAATGACGTCTAGCGCTCTTCTGTGAAATCTTTCCGTCTGTGGTCGTTAACGTGTATTATGTGGGCTTATTTGTAGGCCATAAAATTCGCAATCCGGATAGCCAGATTACCGTCGCATGCAAACAGGTACGTTCTTGGCATTTTCCCCAGACGAATTTCTTTGCTGCACGTTGGATGGTCGTTGCAGTTCCGTACGCCGCACCGGCTGATCCTCTCCGGTTCCCCCATGCAGAATAATCTCCGTGAATTGTGGTCGCTCTTCGACTTCGTCTTTCCGGGCAAGCTGGGCCTGCTCAACGTCTTTCTCGAGCAGTTCAGCGTGCCCATCATCCAGGGCTCACGCGAGACCGCCTCCGATCTCCAGGTGGGCCTTTTTTACCGAGTTACTTTCTGTGCGACGTGCCGGTTAGTGTTTTATACATTATATATTATACATTTTCTTGTTTTGATAGATTATTGCATCTAATTAAATAAATGTCTACATTTCACTGCGTAAATTAGCTCAATTTTCTCTAGAATATTTTGTGTTATTTAATTCTTTCATAAAAATCGTGTAACTTTTACTGCAGTATATAAATCATTTAAATGTTAGATTACACGTTTTAATTACCTACGTGTGTAAGTTTGATGAAATGGAATATTTGAACTGTGTAATTTTCCTGTGGTCTTGCTTGTTTTAAGTTACTTACATAAATCTTATGGATTTTATAACTGTCCATAAAACCGGAAATTCTACATGGATTAATACAAATTTATAAATTTAATTTAAATAGATTGTTTTCGTGAATTATACGACATACATTTTGCACAGTTATTATGCATTTCTTTTTTCAATTATTATATGAAACTTAGAGCAGGTAAATTCAATCACACAAAGTTGAGAAATTCCCAAACGACTCGCCTGTTTTAATTTAACTATGAAATTAAATTTAATTTATTGCGTGAATTTTAATTTGCTGTAGAATTTGGATGCTTTTCATGATGCAATCCGCGTTTCCGCTTGTCCAGGTTCAAACGGCCTTCGTCTGCGCCACCTCCCTGAAAGACAGCATCAGCCCGTACCTGCTGCGTCGCAGCAAAGTCGACGTCAAAGCCAGCATCCAGCTCCCCTCCAAGAACGAGCAGGTCCTCTTCTGCCAACTGACCGAGCACCAGCGCGACTTGTACGAGCGCTACCTCAAGTCGGACGAACTGAAGAACATCATCCACGGCAGCGTGCAGATCTTCGTCGGCCTCATGCAGCTGCGCAAGCTCTGCAACCACCCGGATCTCCTGGACGGGGGGCCCAAGGTCTTCCTGGACCTGGCTACCCGCCAACCGATCCGGGACCCCGCCGGCACGGACCAGTTCGGGTTCTGGCGGCGGTCCGGGAAGATGGTGGTGGTGGAGGCGCTGCTGGCCATGTGGAAGCGGCAGGAGCATAAGGTGTTGTTGTTCTCGCAGAGCCGCAAGATGCTGGATATTCTGCAGACCTTTATGGACGATTCCGGGTACGCCGAGTAATTATAATCAGTACTTACTGTTAAGCGGTGATTAATCATTAAATTAAACGGTTTACATTTTATTTTTTTTTATCTAATTGAACCATAGAATTTAATAAATAGATTTGGTAAAGCAATTTTTTTAAATTTAATTTTTACTTAATTTCTTAAAAAGTTTTCTTAATTCAAACTATTTTTTCTAACTTCTTTCCGGTGAACTTTACTAATGAAATTTAATGATTTTAATTACTAGTGTTCTCTGCGCAGAAGTTTGGATTTGTACAAGTATTTTTCTCAGAATTCAGTAATAAATCCAACAGCGCTTCTTGCGTTTGAAGCCGCTGCACAAGGCGAAAAATAATTCTTGAACGAAAATAAAATTTGGTCCTAGATTTTCTTATTGGAGAAAATCACTGCATCAGCTACATTTTTGCGTTACTAATTTATGGCCAGACCAAATTTTGCTAATTTCCACAATTCGTAGTTTTATTTTAATAGGAGATAGTTTGCGAAGGAAAATATTGATGAGTGTTTTTGATGGGTTGAAATTTTATTTTTATTTGAAATCATTCGGTTTCCAGAGTTGATTGAAAATTATTCGAATTTCCTCCCTAGGTACACTTACCTGCGCATGGACGGCACCACAGCCATCGGGAAGCGCAAACACCTCATCGCGGAGTTCAACGACAACCCGGCGGTGTTCGTCTTCCTGCTGACCACCCGCGTGGGCGGTCTGGGCGTCAACCTGACCGGCGCGGACCGCGTGATCATCTTCGACCCCGACTGGAACCCCTCCACCGACACGCAGGCGCGCGAACGCGCCTGGCGCATCGGCCAGCAGCGCAGCGTCACCATCTACCGACTGCTGTGTGCCGGGACCATCGAGGAGAAGATCTACCACCGCCAGATCTTCAAGCAGTACCTGACGAATCGCGTGCTGAAGGATCCGCGCCAGAAGCGCTTCTTCAAGCACAACGATCTGTATGAGTTGTTCGCGCTGGCCGTGCCGGAGAAGGGCGAGGGCACGGAGACGGGGGCCAGTGTGGGTGTGGCCGAGGGGACGGGGAAAGATCAGGAGAAGGAGGGGAAGGATAAGTTGAAGGAGCTGGCCAGGAAGATCAGTCAGCAGATTGCTAGTGGGAAGAACTGCCGGGAGTTGGTTAAAAGCGCCGTGGAGGGTGCCGGTGGGGCTAGGTACGGTTCAACACTTTGAAATCACCTACGTTTTGATGTTATCTGTATTTTTTAACATTTCTTAATGGACTACGGTACGTATTGATGGTGTTCGTGAAGTTTGTTGAATCAGAGAAAATTTTGCGAATAAAACAATAATAAATTAAAGCTCCTATGAGCGAGGAAAATGAAGAAAACTGGAACTATAAATGTGTTGAAATATATTATTTAAATTTATTTCTGTACCAAGAATTTGTTAGCCTTTTCAGCAAACAATATTTCAAACTTTGCCTTTTCAAACTTTTATTAAGTACTGTGCCTTTTACCCCGCGAGTGGATAGAGATTTTGGTTGTTTTTTTAATGTTTAACTTTTAACTGTGAAGTAGTGTGCCCGCGCTTGCCCTTCGTGTTATTGTTGCCTATTAAAAGTGAGTTAGTATATTTCAAACTTTTCTGTACAATTTAATTATAATTAAAAAATTTAATGTAAGTCAAAAGCCACTGGAAGCGGGCAAAGGGAAGGTAAAAATGGAGATTTATTGTGTAATCATACTTTCCAACAGTAAGACATACAGGTGGTAGTAATTTGTTATGAGTGTTTTTTTCTGTGCGCGAAAGCATCTGAACCAAAATCAGGAATTAGTTTTTATATTGAATTTCATTTTGCATTTATTTCATTGAAAATCAATTTGATAACCGCCAAATCTGGAAAAAACTCGTCTGTAGAGCCAAAGTGGACGGGGTGGCGATCGCAGGAGTCAGTAAGAAAGAGACCTACCAGAGCCCGGTGGAGGACGAGGACAAGGACGGGAAGAAGGAGGAGTACATCCTGGGCCGTCTCCTGAAACGCACCACGGCCCACTCCGCCGTCTCCTTCGACGACATCGCCGCCGGCGGCCATCCCGACCGCGCCATCGTCGAGGCCGAAGCGCAGCGCGTCGCCCAGGAAGCCATGCGCCTCCTCAAACTCTCCCGGAAGCAGTGCCACACGGCGGTCAGCGGCATCCCCAACTGGGTGGGCGGGGCGTCGTCCCTCACCGCCTTCGACGCGCCGGACGACGAAGAATCCCCTCCCGCCACCGCCGGGCAGCTGTTATCCCACCTCCGACAGGTCGCGCCCGTGGAAGAGACCCCGCCGGCGGCGGACAACGGGCAGCCGTCGGAGGTGGCGCGGTTCGAGGAGATGCTAACGCGGGACGGCGGCGCGGCGTCCTTCGTGACGGCGGAGCAGTTGGGGTTGGCGGAACGGCTGGTGGGGTTCCTGAATCGGGAGGCGCTGGTCCCGGGGGAGGCCGGGACCGAGGAGATTGTCGGGCGGTTCCGCGGGGAGCTCCCGGCCGGGGAGGCGGTGCTGTTCCGCGCCGTGTTGAAGGGGGTGTGTACGTTCGAGAGAAGGAGGGGCGCCGCGGCGGCCTGGATCCTCCGACCCGAGTACCGCGATTATTCGTGATAAAATCATCATTTTATCCTATTTTAAACGTCCGGTTGGGTGTTTTTATCAATTTTACCCTGTTTTTCCGATTATTATTAAATTTTTTAATGGCCTGTTTGGTGGTCGATTTTTTCCTGTTTTTTTTCGGGCCCGTGGCAGATTTTTATGGATCTGGGATGTTGCGTTGGATACTCAGGTGAATGCGCAATAAAAAGGTTATTTATCATATTTTTCTTCTATTTTTGTCGTATACATTTTATTTATTTTATAATTTTTTCTGTTAATTGTTATTTAATTTTTGTTGTTTCATTTATTTGCGGAGTTTGTGCGTGAGGCGTGAAATGCGTTCGTGATGGCGATGAATGCCCGGAAAGGCCGACTGCCAGCGTGATGAATGATGCGCACAAATGACAATTAGTTATTAGCGCCGTTAACGATGCGCAGTGTCCCGCATAAACGAGCATAAGCCGGCCGCTGTCAATCCGCTAAATGCGCTAAATGACGGCCCGCATTATTGGTTTACCGGTTGTTGTTTCCGCTGCGCATTTTTCTCATATCTTCGGCACGCACTTCCACCTTTGCACACCTGTCCTGCTTAAAGAAAATTCCCGGTATTTTGAGCAACCACGTTGTTTATTAGTACTGCAAAAAAGCGGTCTTGGTCGATAGTTGATGAGCGCAATTAAGGGGGACTAATTTATAATAATTACATAAAAGTCCTTCACTTTCAGTTAAACCACTAATTGTATGACAACAGTTATGCCATAAGTGAAAGTGCTGTCAAGTAGTATATTTTTTACTTTATCGCATCCACTAAAACAAAATTTAAAACCATGTATTTTAAACTTTAAAATTTAAAAAGTAGAAAAACACATTTTAATATACTTCATAATAATTTAATATACTTAATAATCAGGCTTTGTATTCAGGTACAATATTAGGACTGCGCTGTATTTATGACTTCATTAATTTTAATTTTATAGCTCCAAAGGTATCCTGAACCACGGTACAAATTAACATTTTCTATTATGTTGTATTCAGTTTCGATTGCATTTCTTAAAGTTTAAAACACTTTCCTGGTATAACTGTTAGTGCTATCTGGCGTAATCTGGGACATAATTATCAACAGAAATTAGTCTTATATCTCAAGCGCAGAAAAACAAACATTTTGGCAAACTTACGTGTATTATTATAATTTCAAACATCATTTCCAAAAGCTTTATGTACATCATTTTGTTCGTGCAATCGTTATTTAGATCACTGGTCAGACTGGTCGGCAGAACAAAAGGCTGATGAGCAGGTGTGCCTGACTGTTTAGTGCATGCTCTGTCCGAGTTGATCAACTCACTGGACTTCGTTGAAGGGTGCTGCGGTCAGTTTGGCTTGACCGCCAGCCGCCCAATAATACCACCGCTCGTGTGACTGCCCGACAGGAAACAGACAGACGATCAATCGCGCGCTGTTAATTTATCAGCTGCGCCAGTTCAAAATTTTTATGACAGGCTTCGCAAAAAAATGCATAAGAATTGAACGACTTATCCGATCTCCGATATCTAACTTGTTTCAGATAGAGGAATGTTTGTTGTATAAGGACACACTCAGGTTAGAAAATGGGTGATTTATGAAATCGAAGACCTGCTTTATATATAAATTAGTCCCCCTTAAACGCCGGCTTCTGCGGCAGCAAAAAAACTCCGCGGTTGCTTGGTATTCTTTACACGGAGCCAATCCAATAACGATGATAAGACGCGCGTAAACGACACGACGCGCAATCGATGACAATTAGCCGGGAATTGGTGCAACTTCCTTTTCTAACCCGGCATGTCTTAGCTTCCTGTACGCCAGCGAATTAGCGAGCCGCGCCGTGAAGGGGCTGATTGCATTAGCCGTCGCTTGCTTGCTTATGAAAATGACTCCGACCTGGTATACTTCTCTCCCGGCTGATGGGCGCCGCTTAAGGAGTAAGGACAGCCTCCGCGCCGGGCCCGCTTAAATGCCAGTCAAGCACGAATTGCCATTTCTTCCCCGACATAATCCCCGCCACGCCAGATTAACCCGACCCAATGTGATTAGCTCGCATATACATACGTACATACACTACACTTTTTAATGCGAATGTACAACGCGTACGCAGCGTTTCCGGCCGCAACTGTCTTCCGGCCGCAATCCGCCACTTGCCAGCTGCATTGTGTCGCCTCGTCCTTCTCCCCTCTCCACAATCGCCTGGTTTCTATTCGGTGCAACGGCGTGTATGGATGATATTAGTGCTGCGCACATCGTCCTCACATTTATCTTCATTATGCCGCATATTTCCCCGCTATAACCCTCATCTTTTTCCATATAGCTTCACTAAGCCGCCAATCACACGGGATTTCCGGTGAGGGATACCAGGCCGACTTTCCCCATATTTCTTGGAATTTTTCATCTCCAATGTTGGATGTAGAAAATACAGTGCCTTTGTGCCTAAAAAAAGGAGATTTTCCTTTTAACGCATATACCGGCAAACACGCGCTTCTCTGTTCAAACCCAGTCGTGACGATTTATACGCGTTAGACGTGTTCCTGTTGTCCACTGTTTGTTGATTTTATTATTCAGTTTTTGAACCGCGAACCGACTGACCGATCTCCACTTTTTTGGCTCCACCTTTTCGGGCAAAAAAACTAGGTGCTTCGTTTTAACGCATACTGCGTAAACTAACGCTTGTCTGTTCGAAACCGGTGCTGGCGATTTATGCGCATTGGATCACGTGTTTATATTGCCCCGCTGTTTGTTGATGTTATTATTCGAATTTTGAACCACAGACCGGCTAAATAACATCCAGATTTTATTAAGCAATAATTTTGTGTTGCGATTCCGACGGTATATACCGGAATAATTACGTTAGTCGATCGCGACGATGCCGTACATTATAATCAGTGCCAGCGTGACCTCGGACTACTTCACCTCCACCGGGCCCACGGTGGTGGGGGACGCCGGGTCGGACGGATCCCTGATGCAGTACCTGCGCGCCCAGCGCAGCCCTTTCGGCACCTGGGACTGCCCGGAGGGACCCCGTTGGGTGCTGGACAAGCTGGAGGCCAAGGGCTACCGCGTGGCGGCCATGTCCTCCGTCACCAAGACCAACAGCAACCGCATTACCAGCTTCTGGACGCTGCAGGGACCCGCGCTGACCAGCAGCGCCAACGCCAACCAGTCCTCCAACAGCACGCCGCGTTAGGCCAGATCTTTTCCCATTTTTCCGTTCTGATCGTGATTCGGGTATTAACCAGTTGGTTGTACTTCCCATACCAACGGAAATTTGCGTACACCACTTCGAACGATCGTGTCGTTTTCACATATAATTAGATTTTTTTGTGTTGACGGAATTAAGCCGAAGGTAGCGTACGGTCCATTGGACGGGCCGGACACGGTGTGTGGCTGCATGATAGGTCCCGGTTGGAGAGACCAGTGTTTTTGTGTCGAATTTATGCGGGTTTATGGTCATGAATATTATGTGAATCAGTGCATGGCGCGGGCTGAGCCTGATGGATTACAGTTTACGCTGTTATGCAGCGGCAATAAACGATTCCCTCGTTTATGCTATAATGGCTTGTATAAACAGGATGATATTGCATATGAATGGCTAATGGGGTCCCTGCCGCTATCGATTGAGGGAAGCGGACCCGGCGAGCGGAAGTTGAGTGCAGGATAATACATATCCGCATGCATAATTGCCTATGAATACATGCCGAGTATCTGTACACGGCAAACCACGATGCCGGTTCGCAGCTGGATAAATAAGCGCTGTATACGTCGGTTTTTCCCAACCACCGATCACGTGCGCTATATAATCTGAACAATTCACTTATGCATTCCAATTCCCTGATGGTAAAAAAAAATTCAGAATAATTTCTCATTTTGAATATCAGAAATTCTGATCGTTATTCTGGTATTACCCAGTTTGTTGTACTTCCGATAGCAACGGAATTTGCGTACACCACTTCGAACATTCGTGTGGTTCTCACCGTTTCGCTGACATTTGGCAGCTTGCTCACTATAAAAAATCGCTGCAAATTGATCAGGTCCAATAACAGTTTTTCTTAGATGGATTTTTGTTTTCTGTATGAGATTATTATTTTTGATCGGCACATTTATGTCTAAAGGTCAACTATAAAGTTAGGGCTCAATAAAAAAATATTCAGAAAATTTTCTACCATCAGGAAATCTGAATTCGTGAATGATCAGCTGTTCAGAATATATAGCGAAAGTGATCGGTTGTTAAAATCTGAAGTACAGTATAGAGAAAAGCAGCAGTTAGCGTTGTTCCGGCCGTGTGCATGCCTCCCCTGGGGCGCTCATTTCCCGGGCGCAGATTCAATTTTGCCGGCTACTGACACTACCTAGTTAGAGGCAAGTCAATTTGTCATGCCTGTGTGCTGTGTCAGCCTGTGCTGTATCCTGGGTGCACGGGACAAAAAACCTAACCGAATTACCGCTAAGTCAATACGCAGCGCCGCTCTTCCAGCGCTGTGCCGCTGTCGATATAGAAGGATACATTTCACGGCGGCCAGCCTGCTGGGTTGATTGAAAACATCCCGTTGATGGCGTATAAATCCTGACAAACAAATTGCACGGCATGATACACACTGGCAATTTTGTTAACAAACACCCGACTGCAAACATACTGGCCACACTGCAGCGTTGGTCAATTTCCAGGCTGATTTCGCTAAATCACCCGGTCACGTGGACGTAATGTGCTTTATTTATTCGCAGCGAATGCCGATGCAGAAAAACTGTAGAAATTCATTCTCTGGTGTTTATGTTTTCTTTACAGTATTTGCAGTAGTCCAATCTGTTACAGCATCAACGGTGGTCGTCGGTGGACCAAATATGGAGAATCGTAGTGTAAAGGCATTGCTTGCACGCACATCAGCTGCGCTGAACCAGTAACATGGTGATAAATTCGTTAGATATATATATTAGATATATATATATAAATTTCGTTAGATATATAAATTTAAACAACTGTTTATTATTTTAATTTTTCATGCATGATAGGTACCGGAAAAACAAGAAGTGCAAGCGCGCTGACATTAATCCCGAATACGAAATCATGCAAAAGCTAATTAGCTAAAAATAAGTTTTGTATTTATAAAAGTCGTGGCTTTACCGGTTAATTTTTTTGTACAGTGTCGCAACTCGCAGGTAAATTAGTGTTGGGTCGGCCCGGCCCGGCCCGGCCCGAGCAAGAGTGCCGGGCCATCGTTTCCACGGCCGGGCTGCGGCCCGACAGGTCCCCTGGCCGCGGCCCGGGCCGTCTTGCAGCACAGTAATATTTCCTTCCCGGATGTCATTACGCAAGCGGCTACAGCGGGTATGTCAACGGAAAAATAGACGGATTTTCGCCTAGAAACGTTTAATGCTATGAAAATTAAGAAAAACGCATCGAAAACTACTAAATTGTTTGTTTTTCTACGTCTTTTTCCATATTTAACGTTTACAGCGGGCCACGGCCCGGGCCGCGGCCCGGCGCGGCCCTCCCAAAAGGGCCGGGCCGAGGTCGGCCCGGGCCGTTCGGGCCGCTGCCCTGGGCCGGGCCGGCCCAACACTAAGGTAAATAACGTTCATCATCTTGCAAAAAATTGCAGTAATATAATACTAACGTTATCCCACCGTGTGTAACCTTGCCGGGCGAAATGGTCCGTTGGTTCAGCCATATACTAACTACGCATGAGGATTGAGACGCGTAAAATTAATTTCCAGCTGCGTGAGCGGTAAACACATCACTGCCTGTGATGGTAAATAAAAGCGGTCAACATTAACATAAAGGGAAAAACGTCATGGTTTTATAATTATTTGATACAAACTACCCAGTACTGCGTAATATTAATTTGTCCGAGCATTCATTAGTGTTCTGCCATGACCTTTCGGCTGCCGAGCACCGCGCAGCTAACGGCATTAACTGTGGTAGAAAACGTCGAACTAAAAACGACAGCCTGGAATTAGCCGCGCTATGTTGTTCCCTTTTTGCACTGGTCCCTCGCTCTCCTCGTAATGGAGATTATAATGTACTGCGCATTCCACAACACGCATTTGCACGGTTGAATGTTGACGACTGCAAGAAATTATTAATTAAAAGTTTATAAAATTAATATCGTTTAGTCATGCGCGATCGAGGGAGCTGTGGTCAACGCTGACTTCTTCAAAACACTTTAATGGCAGATCTTATTGCTGCTTAAGGTACAGTAGTTTCTTACAGTGCATTAAACGACAATGCTCCTGATCACGTTCGGCTGCAGCCTTTGAATGCACTACGCAGGTGAACGCATGAATGCATGATAACGAAAGGTGCGCACAATGTAGATTGGTTCATGTAATTTGATTACTGTACTTTAAACTCGTTCAAAAACTACATAGCATAGACACTGTACAGGCTTCCGTTTCTGTTGCTGACTGTAACCTTTCTAAATCCTGTTAACCGAAGTCAGAGGGCGACGGTAATCCGGGTCATGATTAGCAACGTCCTGAGACATCTATCGTTTCCGTAAATATGTAATTAATTTCCGCCTTCTTGAAACAGCGCATTAGTCTAGCGATAATGAAGGGAAACGCTGCCGCAGCTTTCGGCACTTTGCCGGGCAGCAGTAAATTTGAGGAAGGGAATGATTTTGATTGTTTTTGGACTTTGTAACCGTAGTATGTAATCATTGTTGTTGAACACGAAGGAAACCAATTAAACATCATATACACCATTTATGGGTGCGCGACTTGTACAACGACAAATCCGGTTCATTTTTTAAGGATAGTTTTCAGACATTGAGTTCCACAGTAAAACGCAAAATCCTGTTCATTATGTTGTGAAGGATATGTTTATCAAGTACCACATACACTTCGTTTTACAGTAATCCCATTCTATTTGCCGTGATGGCGTTGCATATACTGAACTCAGCTCCATGCATATGGCTTTTCATGGCGTCTTGCCAGTCTCTTGGATATCACATCGCGATTAAATAAGTCCCAAATGCATCGACTGACCATTAGGCTGATGAAAAACGCATCAGACCTCAATTACAGTTAATCCATAAAACCAATAGCTTTCTCAGTAAAAACCGCTGCTTTATGTTGACGCAGGATTTGTACGGCTTAACGGTGCCGCCGTTAAAGTACAAAAGGTCACAAACTTTTGACCAATACTGCTTTAAAGAACCAATATCACTGAGCGTAAAAAAACGAAGATTTTACACAAATTAACAGCAATGCGGAGCACACGTCAGCCGTTTCACATAGACATACTCCATCAGCGCCGAGTGCTTCTTAATCATAAAACTGAACGGCAACTCCAGCAGCACCACCACGGCCAACAAATACCAGCTCAACCGCAAGAAAAAGGGCCGCTCCCGCCCCGGCTGACTGGCCAGGACCGCCGGCACGAACCCGGGCACCATAAACGCCTCGCTGAGATCGTAGCTGCAGTCGCGGTACTTGTTCGCGTCGACAAAATACTGCTTCTGCATGGCGTACGCCGAAATGGTCGCCTCGTCGGCCAGCTCGTAGTGCTTGCGGAAGCGGACGCGGGTGTGGTCGGCCGCTTGGAGGCGCTCCAGCTGGTGCGGCGCACTGACGTCCGCCCAGTGCGTGTACTCGAAGGCTTGGTGGCCGCGCCACGTCACGCACTTCTCCTCGTAGGTCTCCGTGCGGGTGCGCCGGTCGTCGCCGCTGCCCTCCTCCACGGTGCGGGTGCGCGTCTCCATGTGGTAGCACTCCATGATCCACACGATGGCCGGCGGGGCTACAATAACGGTGACCTTTACACTTCAGTTCCAGACTAATTTAACACAACGGAATAAATCGTGCCGATAATACAGAATACGAGTACGAGGACAATTGGGTGCTCTGAACATACCCTCCCGATTAGGGTGCGATGAGCACCCGGGAACTAACTTTACAGAAAATTTTACTTTAAAAAAATGTTATACTCAAGTACTCTAACCGTCTATTTCGACAAATTACGGCCCAAAAAAAAGTTATCGTATCTTCTAACTACATTTTAGAAGATCATAGTGCTTCACAATTCTAAGTCACAGAATAAACATTACTACAAATCTAGAATAGAACATAACACGATATTGGAAATTGATAAATAAATGTGTACGAGTACTCGTACTGGTTGTTGTGCACTTTAAACTTGGATTAAATTTTAGAATTCTGACCGTGATGCCAGTAGCGTTGCGAGCTGCTGACTAGTCGGATGTTCATTGCAACCTAATTGTGAATGGTATTCACAGCACCCAAATGTCCTCGTACATTAAATCAGAACGGCGGATACCGTGCAACTACTGTAGAGTGTTGTTTTTCCAGTGTTTAAATTTTCTTGAATGTCATTGACGAAAATCAGAGGTAGTTTTGCTAGACCAGTGTATTTCCGCTAAACAGATAATCAGCGATTAAATTTACTGCAAGGATATGTTAATAACAAGTAAAAAAATCTAAAACTGGCAGATTCGCAAGGTTTATGGTTATTCGCGTGTTTAAATTGTCTAATTTAAGTTTTAAGAACTCATATTCTTTATGAATTTCATAATACACACTGGCAATAAAGATAAAAATTAATCAAGTTCGCCGATAAGCAAAACAAGTAGAAGCTATATAAAGCCAGAAATTTAGAACATAATTTCCTTTATGCCGCACCGACAAGCCATCTGACCAACAAGGCCAAACAGACGTCCATTTCGGCTACACAATAAAACCGGTTTTTTTCAGTCTTAACTTCGACAACCGGTTATATACAGATGCGCTTTAAATTCGATCCTGTAAAGTCGAACTGACGTAGTTACGCTCGTACGCTTTGTATGGACGCTGATCATAAATCACCGAGTAGCGAGTTGAGCGTAATTCCGAAATAGAAAAATGTCCTAAATTATATTTACCGGTCGCGCTGTCAGCGAATCTTACCGGCTCGCACAGCATCGACATGGTAGTGGATATTGGCCGCTTCATTAGGGTTGCTGAGGAACTTGTAATTCGATCCCCAGCAGAACACGTCCAGCAGGTAGATGAAGTAGCCCAACCCGAAGAGCACGCCCCCGGCCACCAGCCCCCACGTGACGGACGCCACCCCGCCAATAACGAGCAGGACGATGCCGGCCACAATCGCCAAGAGCAGGAACATGCGGGCGTAGGTGGAACCGGCGCTGAACATTTCCGAACAGGCGGAGTGCGAGGAGGCGCCCGCTTCCGGGAACGTGGCGGCCTGTTGGCTGGCCTTGATGCTCTGCATCACTTCCTCGTAGGAGGGAGGGGGCAGCGGACTGCCCTCGAAGGGCGGGGCGCTCGGCGTGGCGAAACCGCTGATCTTCGTATCCATCGTAAGTATTTTCAGTTAGTGGATTTAATTCGATGCCTCCGCCGATTAAGAATTTTCCAGTCTGTTTTCCGTCGCGTAAAATGAACGCTCGAGTAAGAAATGCAGCAAAGGAGAAGTACTCACACGCTTATCTATAATTCAACAGAGACAGTTAAGGATTAAGGGAGATACGCTTGACGGTTGAGAAATAGAGGGATAAGTGTCTCCGATACGATAAACGGATTGTTCAGATATAATACCAGAATTCTACAGTAATCACTCAAATTATAATGAACGGTACACGCTTGCTGGATGTGCGAAATTTTCCGCAGTCTGACATGTCTGACAACATACGCTATAAATAAAGCACACCGGTGCGCTTACAGATAGTAGTACCAGCAATGCAGCGCATGTGCTATCTGATAGCTGTTACAATTCCACCCTTTGACCCTTGTGTCTACAAGTCTACAACGGTTCGTCGGCCCCGACCGAATGATGCATCATAAGTTATATACATAAACACAGACCGACTGTGTCCGGCATTGGCGCGATACCGGCAGCCGGTGGTGTTAGAAACGGATTCCGGACAACTTAGTTATATGAATACTAAACATCTCTAGCAGGTGTTCGGCCTCTCTTCATTGTCCCGGGTGATCTCATCTCCTGATAAACCGATTTTCATGCTTTAAAATATTCTAGAATCCTTTCAGGGCGGTGGATGTTGTGAGACTAATGACCTTTTGCTGTTTTAAGAATTCTCAGGCCGGTGGTCACTCAAAAGCTTGTTACCATCGATGCCATAGGGCTAACATGAGCTGGCCTGTTACCACGGGCACGTTCTACTGCACTTGCACAAGAAACAGTTTGGCTTCGCCTCTGTATTTCTTGTGGTTACCCGACGGAAACCGCGCTTATTTCAATCAATTCATAATTTGATATTGGAGATTTTGATAAGATCTGAAAGGAAGTCGAAAAGCACATTACCGTTTTCTTTTATTTCACTTGATCACTGTCGCACCCTGCGGCCCAATGCTCTGAGCTGTATCAAGGTTCGGTCAATCTCTCGCATAATTACTGTATAGCAGCCCAATTCACTAAACAGTAATACTACGACGTAATTCTACGACTTCCGTAATTCTACGACTTCGAGTAACAGAAAGCCCTAACTCACTTATTTACAGTGCCTAGTCGTAAGCCAATATTCATCCGTGCTCAGCTTGTACCTGCTCATACGTAAGCATTAATACAAATGCGTGTGCTGCATATTGCGTAGACAGGCTTATGAATCATGTGTGCCCAGTGGGCGGAGATCTTAATCATATAAATCATAATGATATCAGCTATCGATATCTCTTACCTAAAATTAAATATAATACTATGTTGGTGAACTTGGGCTACTTAGCGAATAACCCAGAAAAATCAAATATCAAATATGCAACTACGAACATGTTAACCAACACCGGCACGTTCGGCAAAGTGTATCTGTATTCTGTAGTCTGTACAATGTACATACATTTTAAATCAACTGAAAAGCCATCAGAATTCAGGGAGGAACAAGGGCAAGAGCAAGAATGATTTCAGAACATTCAGGCATATTCAGAACATCGATAATTCTACATATTATGTTAGAAGTTAGAACTGGTCAATTGGTACAAGCACCCATTCGGATGTTTCCGGTTCAACTAGCACCAAGGAGATGCAAACCTTCACAACAAATCTCATTGGTACGGCTGGTCGGGCTAGGATTGTGATTCATAACGGCATATCGCAGGCTTATCATTGATCATTCTGCCTTTTTAACTGGTCAACGAAGAGATACGGCACGTTTTCCGCATTACAGCTTCAGCAGCCAAAACATACACATCTGGAAAAAACAGATTTTGCAGTGTGAGCCAACGCACAAATTTCACTTATTTATGAGCATACGTCGTATCCAGACATACAGAAACAAACTGCGCCAAAAATGAGCCGTTGAACGGTTATTCGGTTGCTTACCGACATAGTAAGTTATATTTGTGCTTTAAATTTTCGCTCTAACGGCTATTTACCGAACCGGTCATGTCGGCTAGTAACGGTGAATATTTCATTGACCCTTCTGGAAGTACGACGCTGCTGGCTGATACGGCCCCTCCGATCGCGGTGCAGCCTTTAATTATTCGGAGATTGTTGCCCGCCACCGTCACTTCCCATCCCGTTCGTGGCGCTGAATCCGACGAAAAACCCCCAAAGCGCCCTTATTTCCGGTGGGATGCGTTCGACGAAAACGTCTTACTGGAATGGCTGGAAGAAAACTACGAGCGTTGGAGAAGCGCTGCCGTTATGGCGGGCAGACCACACCGGAAAACGATGCACGGGCAGACCAAAACGGGGATGGCGAGGGAATTTCGCCAACATCTCCTGGCCAAAGGCAGTGCGCACCATAGACCGGTCAACAATATTCGGGAGAAGATTGGCAATCTGGAGAAATCGTACCGTCAAGCGGAAGACTTGCTGAGGAATACCGGCGATCCAAAGACAACGCGCACCGAAAAGCTGAATAGTCTGGTTTTAAAAAGTAAGAATAAGTAGAATACAAATTAGGTTATAATTATAAAGACATGAGCCAATTATCTGTATTTTTAGTGTTATTACGCGTATAGTCTAGAATTATCAGAAAGCCGTTGTTTATTGTACAGGCATTAGCGTATTGAATTGTTGATAAATGTGTGAGTTAAATAATTCATAAAATGATTTTACTGTACTTGGCAGATAATATGCTTTTCGTGTCTCTATTAATTTCCAGATGAAATATGCTTGTCTGATGCTTAAACAAATTTAAAAATAAGGCTTTTCAGGACTTAAACAGTGATAATTGTCAAAGCACGACATACACTACTCTGTTTTCAGCTTCGATCTTGAAGAAGTGCAGGCATTTCGTTCGGTTGGAAAAACTGATGGGAAGACGGTCCTATAATCAAGCAGCACGTGGCGAGGCCTTGGCAATGCCTGATGTCGGTAGCACAGCAGCGCAGATATTGCCGCAGGATTCTGTCGGCGGTAAAGCAGCAGGAGCAGCCGCAATAACAAAGGTCACCCGCGACGAAAAGGGGCTGACGAAAAACGTGCGCAACCCGCGAGAAAACCGCTCCGCCTTTGCTGACGATGAATTGAAGGGAGTCGATAAAGGGGACGGAACGGAAAAGGAGGAAAGCGATAGTGAGGAGGCCGAAGATGAACAGGAGTTGGAGATGGATCCGCAGACTGCCCACTGGATACTGCAGCTACTCGCACAGAAGGAACAGTTCTACCAGAAGAAAATGGCGATGCAGAAGGAATTTTGGGATAAGCAGCTGGCACTGCGACGAGAAGAGCTTCGTGTGCGAACACTGGAGGCGGAAAATCAGCGGATAATTGCCGAAAGTCAGCGGGCGGAAATCGAAAAGTACCGCAACTTCCTCCAACACAAGATGATGGCACTGGTCAGCAACAACATGGCACTTAGTGACCAGTCGCCGAAGTAGCCTCTTTTGCGTGCAGAAATACAGCGAAATCTACGGACTATTTTGGACATTCCTTGAATATTGTTAATGTCTTAATGCTAATTAACGACTGCAGCTATTATTGTTGTTGTCTGTTTGTTTTTAGTGGGGTGTATTGTACTAATATTTACGCGGGAAATAACGAAATTTTATGCAGCGTTTATCGCCTTCAGCCTTGTACTGCAATTGGCAGCGTCGCAACGCACGTACGTATACGTACAAATGAGTGCTATTAATTGCAAGGACCGCATTTGATAACTCCCTCTTCCATGTTCAGCAACAGTACAAATATCATAATTTTATACATTTCTACGACTACAAGTAATTTCAAGCCGTCCTCGATAGGTTTTATGTGTATTACTGGTACGAGTACATGAAGAATCTGCTTCAGCGCATCTGGAAAAAACTACGCTACATCGTACATGGTAAAATATTAAGAGTATAATTATACGAGTATATAGCATTGAGTACTAATCTTCCGTAATCGACTATTTGACAGCATATTTAAAAAATAACTGACATATCGTAGAGCAAGGGCGTACAATGATAATTTTCAGGTAGATGCTCTTCCATACAGTCCCTTTCGTTTGACTTTTCGTTATACGTAAAATCGCTTTATATTTTATAATAAGTTATTTTTCTGTATTTTGATATGTACCGGTATTTGCATATATCTAGCACCTACTGCAGAGTAGGTGCTAGATGCATATAACATCAACATATGCATACACCGACACCGTATGCATATGTTTATGTAACTTATTATAATTTTAATCTCTCAATATGTATACAACGAGCTTCGCTCAACGATACCAATCAGATGAAGAATTTATCCCAGTTAACATGTAACTTATATGTAACGACGATGTCCGAATCGGTGTCGCACTGCGGTTTGGATTGCCAGTGGTAGTGGCGCACAACTGTATTGCATGCGGTAAGCAAGTGGAAACTAACGGACACCACGGGTTATCCTGCAATAACAACCAAAGGACGATGGGCGACCAGGAAATTAACAGTATTGCTAAGGATTGTTGTGAAAGTGCCGGTTTTCCCTGTCAACTGGAACCGACCGGCTTATCGAGTAAGGACGGAAAAAGGCCCGACGGGATTACGCTGATTCCAGTCCGCCAAGGGAAACCACTGGTGTGGGACGTAACCAGTTGGTGCACGGTCGCAGGCTCTCATGTCACCGGCAGCTCGAGGAAAACTGGATACGTGGCTCAGCTCGCAGAAAATGCCAAGCGCCGGACATATTCGTTTGTGGAAAATGGAAATTTTCTTTATCCTTTAGTGATTGAGACGTTGGGAGTATTTGGCCCCGCTTTCAGTGAACTGTTGCATTTCATGGGCCGGAAAATTCGAGACTTAACTGGAGAAGCGCGCTCTACTGCTTTCATTAAGCAGCGCTTTAGTCTTGCCGTTGTAAAAGGAAATGCTACGGCTGTTTTGAGCACGTTACCTTTTAACCCAAGAGAAGATAGAGATTTTGGTTGTTTTTTTAATGTTTAAGTTTTAACTATTAAGTAGTGTACCGGCGCTTGCAGTCATTGTTATCGTGGTGGCTATTGCCTATTAAATCATATGTAACTTATATTAAGTCCACTTAATAAAATTATTTCGCAATAAAGTGCTGGGATTTGATTATTTTCTTACAGGACATTTACGATACTTCATGAAAAGATATAATCTCAGTTCAACTGTCAAAATATAATGTATTTAATTAACTGGTTAAACCATGCTTTTGTACGATGTATAGAAACATATGGAAACGCTTCCCGAGCGAACGCACTCGCTTCTCGCTTTGTAACAGCACATATCGTATTATTTATATCTAAAAACTTGATAAACAAAATATTCTCTCGTAACAAAATGAGTTCCATATAATCAGGCAAGCTCAGAAAATCAAGATTAACAACCTTGATTAGCAAAGTACCGAAAAAACGTAGGAAAAACTGGCATATACCGCCGCATTATGATTAAACAGTGAGCCGCTTAACGTACACGTACTCCATCAACACCGAGCGTTTCTTGATCATATAACTGAAGGGGAGCTCCAACAGGAACACCGCGGCGAACAGGTACCAGCGCAGCCTCAGGAACAGCGGCCGCTCCCCGCTCTTACTCGCCAACGTCGCCGGCACGAATCCCGGGAGCATGAAGGCCTCAATCAACTCGTAATTAACGTCCCGGTGCTTATTGGCCTCCACGAAGTGGTCCCGCTGCCCGGCGAACGCCGTCATCGTCACCTGGTCGCTCAGCTCATACCGCTTAACAAACCGCACCCGGGTGTGGTCGGCTTCTTGGAGGCGCTCGGCCTGCCGGGGATCCGACACATCGTTCCAGTACGCAAACTGGAAGGCGAGTTGACCCGACCAGGTGGGTACCCGCACCGAGTACGTCTCGATGCGGGAGGTGCGGTTCCGCCCACTCCCCGAGTACACGGTGCGGGTGCGCATCTCCATGTGGTAGCACTCCATAATCCAGACGATGGCGGGGGCGGCGGCCCGCACCGTCTGGATGTGCCGGTCGATGTCGGCCACCGGAGATTTGTGGCTGAGGAACTGGAAGTTAGAGCCCCAGACTACCACGTCGATCCAGTAGATGAGGTAGCCGACGCCGAAGAGCAGGCCGCCCAGGACCACCTGTACGACGCCGCCGGTGGCGCCCCCGTAGATGAGGAGGACCAGGCCGATGAGGTTGACGATGAGGAGAGTCAGGCGGGCGTAGGTGGAGGCCGAGGAGAAGAGCTCCCTGGCTGGGGGAGGGGGCCGGCGCGGCCTCCGGGAAGTGGAAGGCCTCCTGGCCCTCCTTGAGGCTCTGCATCACCTCCTCGTAGGAGGGGGGTGGTGGGGAGACGCCCTCGTAGGCCGGGGGAGGATCCGGGGCGCTGGCGATTTCGCTCATTTTGGCGTCCATGGAGAAATCAAGAGCCTGGCGCTGCGGATCAGTTGGCTATTTAGCAGGCTAGAGTCTCGTTCGTTAAATCGGAATTACGACGAATTACCGTGTTCGGCCGGGATATTTTACAACGCCTCTGAGATAATCAGTATCATAATTCCAACAAAAATATTAATGAGCGTAGAGCATTGGTTTTGGTGGGTGCGATGAAGGTATTAGTCACCATGAAATAAACGTTCGAGATTATTTTGCATTTTGCGTGGTAAAAGGCTTGATAAACGGGTTACCGCGAATATGAACGATCATTCCTTATACGATGAGAATCGGCCAGGTTTCCATAGAATACTGGTTAACGTAGGCACTTGGGATGCATTATCCAAAAACCCGAGCTTATCCAACATTCTCGGGAAAGAGAGATTTTAAAAAGCTAGCTGGGCTATAATATCAGATTAGCACAATTTAACGTCGTACACTTGAAATTTCTCATGCGCACAGCATGCCGATGATCGATCGGTTTACTTACATGTCTGTCTGGCAGTCAAGTCAAACAGATGTTCGCCCGTATCTGTACATCACTACATCTGAATAATCCGTACTCCGTACCAACGGCAAGGTCGGTAACGTACAACATGTAAGCCGGTTTAGCTGTGCATATTTTTACCCGTACAGCGGTGTGCGTTATACGACGAAAAGCATGTAGCGTGTTATGGGACTACAACTTCCGATTGCCGGTACATTTATGCGGCGTCAAGACCGACAAACCCAAGCATACGCTGAACATGCGCCATGCATTTGCAGACGATGCTACGCAATAATGCTCTATTTCGCGACTGTTAGTGTGTGCAGTACCGGTTCTGTTGAATACAACTGCAGGTACTCTACATGGGAAAAAAACATCAGCAATTTCTTTCACATTGACAAAAGACCAGTAGTTTATGCACGAGTAAACTGTTCGGTAGTCGGATAATTTTACTACATCTAAATGGAATGTATTACCAATAAGAGATAGGGACAAAATTAAAACCGTATAACGGACTTGTATACATTTGCACCAGACATGTTCTGGATCTACCTCTACCTAAGGGAAATGGCCCGGTACAAACGTCAAAATGGGATACCTACACTAGAATTTTTGCTTTGGCGCACTCCCAATCAATTTTCTGTAACACCTTATATCATTCTAAAGCTAAATGATTTATAGACAATATACATATTTCATTTGACTTTAGAATGATATAAAGTATTATAAAAAGTGATTCGGAGTGCGGGAAAGCGAAAGTTTTAGTGTATGTATGACGTATCCCATTTTTGACACCATGTACCGGGTCATTTCCCTTAAGTAGGCAAGCAGCGTGCAAGTACAGTATTTCGGTTTGTAACTGTTTTTTTATTTCCTTTCGATAGCAATAGGATGTTTTTCGATCATTATATTTATTACAACGTAATTGTTGCAAATGTATAGCTCGCGCTGTGCACGTGGTAATTTAATTGAACATTGATTTTGTTGTACATGTACACGTAAATGCGGTGTGTACATTGTACGAGTACATATGCATATACTGCAGCACTGAACAATCACATACTAATTACTAGGGTAGTCTTTTTGGCACGGCACCTTGTGAACTATCAACTTTTTGGCAAGGCACCTTGTGAAGTATCAAACAAAAAACGAAGGATTACTGATTCCAATATATTGTAAAACAGCCAGCCAGCTGCTTTTTAGTACAACTCAGAGCACGGTACTTGACTGCGTACTTTAAAAACTTAATAAAGAAAAATCAAACACTTTGCAATTTCTCGCATTCCGGACACTTACACGATGTGGATTCGAGTCCGGTAGGCGAGGCGACACTGTATACTCTGAGTTGTCCAACATTAAAAACCTTGATAAAGTTTTCTCAACCTCGTGTATAAGCTTCATTCATGCTTGTGTAAAAGCAATAATTATAGTGTAATCTAATTTGGAAAAACTCTTTTTATATGTGAACAATGCGGATAATAATCGCAATAAAACCGTAACCGTGCCTTCGGTGTCCGGTACACCCGAATCCATCTTGAAAAAATGTCCGGAATGCGAAAACGTCAAAGTTTCTGTATAACGAATAACACAGGCGGGCGCGTATAACCTCGAAGCAACATTAGTGTATATGTACTTCAATAACGTCGCAGGTCAGTCTTTTGCAGTAAACATATTCAATCAGTCCCGATTGCTTCTTCATCATAAAGCTGAACGGCAACTCCAGCAAAAACAGCACCGCCAGCAAATACCAGCGCAGTCGCAAGAAGAACGGCCGCTCCGGCGTCTTGCAAGCCAGAATGTTGGACTCGAACCCCGGGATGACCAGCTCCTCCGTCAGATCGTACGACACATCGCGGCAGCGGTTGGCGTCCACGAAGCAGTCGCGCTGCCGGTCGAAGGCGCACTGCGTCGCCGCGTCGGCCAGCTCGAAGAGTTTGGCGAAGTGGATGCGGAGGTGCTGGGATTTCTTCATGTGCTGCAGCTGCTGCGGCGCGGTGACGTCCGTCCAGCGCATGTACTCGAAGTGCTGCGAGCCGCGCCAGGTTACTACCTTCTCCGTGTATGTCTCCTGCCGTTCGCGCTGGTCGTCGCCGCTGCCTTCCGTCACCCAGCGGGTGTGCGTTTCCGTGTGGTAGCACTCCATGTACCAAATAACTGCTGGTGCACCTGTAGGTACATAGACATTTTGCTAACATTTTTCGACATTTGTTACCTAGCTTTTAATTGACTCTCTATCGGCTACAGTTCCCGATCACGATAGCACCGAAGACGTTTTTCTGTTACCAGTTTGTTCTGGTACTTGGTTTGTACTTGTTTCATGATACTTATTGAAGGTCCTCATTGAATTTACGGAATGGCTGTCCGCCCGGATATTCAGGGCGCAAAACTATGCACATTATCCATGCGCGCGAAGCAGTTTGCCTGTATGCTTCGAATTTTTTGTACGTTGTAATTTTATATAACATAATAAGCTTCCTGGTTCGAAATTTATTTCGTTACGTGAAGATACGAAACAATCAGCTTAAGAGACGTGACCTTGGTACCGAATTCGTGTACATGTACCCGGTACATCTACGTGCACTTACATCGTATGCACCTGGCACCAAATTTACCGGAAGTTTTGCTTTCGCACACTCAAACGTTTTTGCATTATTTTGCAACATCTTACAGCCAAATAATTAGCGTAAATAAACATGAAAACCATATTGCATATTCGCTTTAAGTGTTCACGTTTTGGTGCTTGTGCATTGATGCAAACTCCGTGTACATATATCGACAAACCTCTTGCTAGTTGCTACCGCTTAATCGTACGTAAAAAATGTTATTTAATTATTATTGTTTCACCCATAAATCTGCAACCGGATGTTGCTCGCACAAACGGTTTTTTATGCCTATATATATAGGTAAATCATTTAGATACTGTACGATCGAAAGGTCATAAAGGAATGCTAAATGTGTTGAAAATGCGGAAAGCAAAACTTCTCGCGCATCACGCATATATCCACGAATTTGGTACCATGTACCAGAGTAACACGACTGCGCTTCCTTTTTGGTTAGTGGCGCAGCCAGTATTGCTACTGGCTATACCCGCTACATCATAATTATAGCTTATTAGTTAATTAATGTTGGCATGAGTTGTATTGCGATAAAATAAATAAACTTAATTAAAGCGTCATTCATTTGCTACGTACTGGATCGGACGGAATCCACATGGCTGGCGATATCCTTGACCAAAGCGATATTGCTCAAATACTTGAAATTCGATCCGCAGCACAGCACGTCGCTGATGTAGACCAGGTAGCCGACGCACAGCAGTGTGGCGCCAACGCGCAGCATCCAGTCCGGCGTCCGAGGAAGAATGCCATAGGCGATCAGCAGGCCGATACTGAACAGAATCAGGAAGACTAGGAGGATGCGGCAGTAGGTGGCGCAGCTGGTGAACATCTCGCGGGCGGCTGACTCGGCGCTGGGCAGCGGCGGCTGCGCAGCGTCCTCCCGCTGGACCTGTTCGTAGGACGGTGGTGGCTTCTCGACTGTCTCCAGTAAAACGACCGTCTCCGTTGCGGTCGGTGTTGATTTCTCTGTTTCTGGCATTATTCATGCGTTGAGCACTGGTGTGCGTCTTAATTCCTCGAATTCACCAGCAATGAAAGGAGTTTATTAAAACGCTCTCTTAAAACGAGTTTATTTAATAAAACGTTTTGTGCAGCAGCGCTGGCTGCAAGTGAATGGCTGTTGTACTTAAAGCGAAGAAAGGTTATCAAAACGTTTATAAATATTCGGAATAGGATGCATTAAGCTCTATGCGTGTAATGTACTCGCAGAATGCCAGCGTATAATTACAGTATGTAATTCAAATTAATGGCATTTATCGCGCTAGAAGAATAAGTGTTTGTTTTGCGGATTGTTGGGATATGATATGACCGGAGTAGGTTTATCGATGTTGATTAAACCAAGCCGCTTTTGTTTGATGGAGATAGTTGTGCTCGTATGTTATGCACCGCAGCAGCTTGATAGTCCATTACATATCGGACTATTACACTTCGCACTAAATTCATTAATTTAATAGCTGGAAGCATTAGCATTAATATTGATAACTGATGCTTGCAGCTATAATAATGCGAAGTAAATTTCTAAATTATTTAAATTTGTTAATTATTCTTATAAATTTGAAGTAAGTCCTTCGAATACGTCGCGCAAGTCGGACAAATTTGCTAGGAAGAAAGTGAAGGAAACCTAACAAATGGGAGACAAACCGTGTCGTGTGGTAACCAGGCTAATCCCTTGAGGGAAGTGAGTCGGTACATGGTAACAAATTTCTGTACATGCACGAAACTAAAACGTACGGACCTTCAATAAGTATCACGTGAAAGTACAAACTAAGTACTAGAAAAGAGAAGTTTGATTAAGTATGCAAACGAGACAGCGGCAACTACTGCTCCTTAGGGGTGAACTGCCATTCACGCACCCCGATGTTAGGGGGCCAGTTGTCTGCCGTGAACATTTTTTCAGACTCACTGGCGTAAGAACCAACACGTGCGAACAAACTATTCTTACGACCCTTTTTAGCAGAATAAATTGAGACAAATCTGACAGAGATCCCGATGGATTCGATGGTTGCCTTCAATCTTTTTCTCTCTTTCCTTGTCGGTTTTAGAGACACGCTTAAGCTGTAGGGTCGACATGATGATGTCATTTGAAGCGTTAGAAGCCTTCTCGCGAGTACCGCGAACCACTTTTCCCTTTTTAACGATGGTTGTCCAGGATTCTTTGGTAACGGGCCCACTGAGAGGGGTTTCATCGAAGCAAGGAGGGGAAACCTTGCAGTCAGGGGTTGACGCTTGTGAAACTTCATTGGACGGGGAACCTTTCACTGGTGTGTCGACAGGTGTCGTTGTGGTGGATCGAAACCCGGAGGGTTGAGGAACTAATCCACCAGTTGCGACGGTATTCGTAGGTAATTTGACAGTGGTTGCTTTCAAGGCTGTAACTTCGTCCCGGAGTGCCTGCAGTGTTGCAGAGGCCTCATCGTACCTTTTCTGTCGTTCTTGTAATTCGCGTATCTGGGCCTTCGCCGTAGTTAGCTCTGCGTTAAGGCGCTTGTTTTCTTCCACGATCGGGGTGATAAGCGGGGAGACTTGGGCCTGGAAGCACTTGGTAATCAAGCCGTTCAAATCCTCGTGGTATACAGGGTACTTTTGTACGCATTCCAGATCGCTGGCTATGGCTGGGATCATCTGTCGTATCAAAGGGATAAGCTTGGTAAAGACCACTGATCCTTGGCCGTTCCATCAGGGAATAGCTTGGCAAGTTTCTCAATGGAGAAAGGCTCGTAGCCATCATCCTCGCTGGCATTGTCAGGCATGGTTGTCCAAAAGGGGAGCACGGGTCCGGCCCCAGATCCGTTGACAATGAATAAATCAGCCAAACAAAAATTGTAAATGAATACCAAAAATTAATTCGTGCGAAAATTCCGTATATTTTTTCGTACCGGTCAGTTCATAATTTAGCTTATACAGATCGTCAAAATTTTTATACAGATCGTCAAAAATGCACGAAACTTGTACTTTAATTTAAAACCTGGAAACGCACATAAGTATGAAGATCGTTGTACACCGATCCACAGTTATCGCACGTTTTTCAAACTTCAAAATGATTTCCAAAAATTTTGAATCGTTTTAAATTTGAAAAAAAGTTTGGTGCAACAGATCCGTAAAATAACGGTTTTCCTGCTTATGTGCATTTCCATGTAGAATGTACATAAAGAAGACCGGTGCACAATGACACTTTTGGTACACTTTAATGCGTTTAAACTTTTTGGAATTTTCTTCGAGCCATATTCCCGGAATCGATGTTTAGGAAAGCACTTGCAGTCTTTGTTTTATTAGTTGCTCTAGCATGACCTTTATGGTCCTAGAATGATCTAAACCTTTGCTGCTGCTGACGGAAAATTTTTGAAAAAATCCGAGGAATATGCATAAGAACGGTTGAATGAATTTAGCGTAACTGACTTCTGAAGCGAGTTTAACTGTTTTGCAGAGTAGTTTTGCTTTGAAAACGGAAATTTTTGAACCCACTACCACGCCACAGCTGCAAGGATAGTTCATAGATCACGCGTGTGCTAGTGACGGAGAGATGAGTACAATAGAATAAATACCGTAATATCAATCCTACCGACCTGACTCAACGACAGAGATTGAGCTAATAATTTCAATGTGGCATAACTAAATAATATGCGTAAGCTACGAACTACGCGAAGCGAGAATACGACTGCATTCCGACGATGTATTTTAATATGCGTAAGCTACGAACTACGCGAAGCGAGAATACGACTGCATTCCGACGATATATTTTAATAGTAAACTCCGAAACTGCCAAACTGAATGAGAACGAACTGATGCCAAAAATACTGCAACTATTGGACTTATATATGCGCGAAGCGCATCCGGTTAGCAAAGCCGAAAGTAGAAACCACAAAGGAGAAAGTGCTCGAATGCACAAAATACCCGTAAAGTACGAGTACAGGTATTATAGAAGTACGCACTACGCCGCTACCTTACACCATTAGTTTAAAATCCATGTTATATTGTGTGCAGGCTCCGTCCTGCCTGTTTAGTGAACTTAGCCGATATCTGATGGGCGCGATATTATTCCCACGGATCCTGAGAATGATAACTAGCATAAAAAGCTATATATGGGATTTATGGTTTACGGTAGAATCAGTGTGATGTTAGCTGTTGAACAATAAAAATTAACAGGAAAACACGCAAGTTGCGGTTGACTAAGTAGTCAGTGACCTAACATTTATTATTATTATTATTATTATTACGGCACAAGAGCAGACAACCCCGAAGGGACTTCAAGTCTGGTCGAACAAAACAATTTTCTGTTAACAAAACATTTAGGAGAGATTAACAGATCTGAGTAGAAATTTAAAAGAAGGTACAGAACTAGCTTCGAGAATTTTAGGATTAACAGCAAGAATTTTATCAAGAAGACGCTTTAGTCGCATTTCCATAGTCGACCCTCCGATAACTTTCTTTGGTACGGAAATCGAGGACCGTGACGAGCGATAGCTGATAATACGGAACGAGCAATAGCTGATTTGTACACCGTTGCAACGGTGCACTATCAGCTACTGCTCGTCCCCGTGGAGGAAGAGATTGCTTTAAAGGTCGTTCCGCATCGACGGGATGTTGACGGGAGACAGCACGCTTGGATCGACATTGGAGCGCTAGCCGTCTATTTCGCTGGTGCAGATGCGAAGACAGCGATACGGGATGCCGGACAATCGCTAATGAGTTCAGCGATCTGAAGGTCCCGAGCGACAGTCGATCACCGATATTCACAGGGGAAGCGAATGGTGTCGTGGACAAGTGGGAACGGGAGTCGGGAGTTTAACCGGTATGGTAGAGCGCCTGAGTGGGATAAGAGCAAGTATTTGCGTATAGTGTCGTTATGCTCGCTCGAACGAGTTATCAGGCCAGTAGTGAGACATGGCCACAGGCGATGGAACGAAAGCATTCGCAAGGCGACGGAGATTTCGAGGCGCAGTTTCGCGGTCGATTCCGACCCAAGGAAGCCGTTCCTGCAGTTCAGCGGGAGCTGTATCAACGACGCCAGCTGGCCGATGAAGATGTTGCGACCAATCCAGTGTCTAAAGGTGAGCAAATGCTACCTTGTTGACAGTGCATGCAATCGATGAATTCATTGCACTGTTGGTGAATGATGGAGAGTGATGATCGAGCCGATCAACGGCGGGTTGCTTGACCGTTTTAATACGATGGTGGTCTTGTCGCAGGCAAAAACACTACAGTAGTTCTACGGCAGGTGTGAGCCTTCCGTAGAACACTTGTGGTATTTTGCCTGTGTCCTGGTGCAACACGCGTTGCACAGGCGTGAGCTGCGGAAGCGCGACAAGCTTAGACGGCCGTGCGAACGTCGGGACATCCGAAGTCGCCTCAGCAGTTCGGACCACCAAGACGCTAGGAGTAGCGTAACCGCTCGTGTGGACAGAATCCGTCCAGCGGTGGGGACGAAGAGTCAGCGAGTCGACCAACTGCTACCAAACTCGGTGGAACTGGCTTCACAAAGTGACCGACCTTAGGATGCCAGCGCAGTTGCTACAACTGCGGTAAATTTAGACACCTCTTTGCCGTCGCCTTTGGTGGCTCCGGATCCTGGACTAACGCTTCCACCGGTTCGCTGTCAGACGCTGTCGCTTACAAGGGTGGGACAATTCTCTTCAAGCAGGTATTTGCGGCACCTCCGCGACGAAGATGACGGGCCATTTCGTTTTCGCCCCGCGTTTGTGGCTGATTGCCTTACTGCGTGCGATTTATGCGAAATCTTTAACGTGGAGACGCAGGACTGCGAAACTGCAAACGCTCCTGGGCCCCTGGCAAGCTTCGCAAGGAGCTGGTGTACAGATGCCAAATTGCCGTCAAGCTGCCGATCACAGAACCACCGCTGCTGTGCCGGGTCGAAGGACTTATCTTCAAAAAACTCTTCGTTCCATTAAACAGGGCGCAGGACGTTTTTAGCGACGCTTCCGACAGATCTCATATCATCCAGCATTTTCGTGACACGATGAAACGCGATGTGCGGTTGGCCGCCTTGTCGGACTGCTGTCGATTTCACCTTCGAATCCAAAGAGATGGATGCATGTTCATTGTCCCCAGCCTAACAGCGGAGCCAGAGACGATGCAGTGGATGGCCACAGCACTGTTGGAAATGCTGTTGACTCATCTAGCCCACCGAGCGGACCTTTCGCCGTTCGACAACCGTTGCTTTAGTGGCACTGAAGAGTTTTCCTCAGGGGCAGGTTAGTACTTCCAGTTTGTTGGTAAGTTTGCTTTCAACATTAAAGCCCCTTGAGGGCCGTCCACTCCGTTAGACAAACTCTCCGAATTCCCTTTTGTAGCTTCAAGTGGGGGAAGCCGGAAGTAGCCGGAGCGGCCACCTCTGGCTTCTGTCGCATAAGCTATATTTCGGAAAACGAGCTACCTAAGAATCGGCCATTGGTACCGGACCCGCACACGTTGGAGTTGTCAATGGGACATTAGACTTTTACCGGCAGACAAGTGCGTATAGAAGAAACTTGGGCACTTATGTCGGCACTGGCCGGCGAACCGGTCGATCCACGGCCCACATAAATTATAGCTCCAACTGGCATATTTGCAGCCGTTCCGCCAGTTAGAGATAGCACTCGATGCTTGTCGAGTAGCAGACCGAAAGTACATATAGGCTTTCATTGGAGATTTGGTGCGGCCTTTGCTGAAATGATTCGTTTTATTGGCCGGAATATCCGCGAAGCCTCCGGGCAGGCTAGATCGACGGCGTTCTTAAAACAGCTTTTAAGCGTAGCGGTAGTTAAAAGGAGCACAGCAGCCGTTCTGGAAATATTGATTACACAGCAATTAAGATCGCGAGGAACGGTTTTGGTTGTCATTTCAATGTTCAGATTTGTATACTTTTAATTAGTGTCCGGTGCAAGGAGTTTTGTTCGAGTATCTATGGGATTGTGGGGAGGAGTGGCCTCCCCGTACACCCGCACTGGTGCGGGTGCTAGGTTGTTTTACTGCATTTTGATGGTATTTTTCTTCATCTACCAGATCCTCAATCTGGTAGATTCTTCAGTTGCTAGCTATCGTCGTCTGAGTAACTTGCTGTCCTTTTTGACACTGCAGCATTCTGCTGCGGGTGTCAAAATGTGAGTGGGGTATAAAGAAGTGCAGGTGGTTGCGGAGTGTCTTGCCTTTCCGCATAGCTCGCAGTATACAACACTGTTCACTCAGCAGGATAATTCCGTTTCTGTCTTGCCCGTGAATTCTTCCAGAATCCATCTTCATAAGCTTTTGCTGAATACAAATGTTTTTATGCTGTTTCTCTTGCTCTCTGACCGTCAAGGGGAAATCCGACCGGGAAATCCGTGAAGGCTCGGCCTCCCGTCGGCCGGGAAATCGGTGAAGGCCGAAGTTACCGTGTAACCTCTTATCTACGACCGTTTTAAGGCAATATTTTTTAGTCTAGCGGTAGTCACAGCGGCTGTATTGGGCCCGGCAGAACACTTGCCAGCACGGTTTTTTTCTAAATGAGTTGCTCTTGATCTTTGAGGACTTACTTTAAACTACAGGAGTTGTGAATCCTCGCACTAATGTAGGCGCTGCTCCAACTGTTCCAATTCCATAACACCAAAGCTATACGAAAGCTATACGACATTTCCGTTACACGATCTTCCAATTAGACTCGTGCATTATAACCGGGGGTCCAGCTGTATGTGGTGATTATAAAATAACCCACTAATTAAGGAGAAAGCATGACGAGGCGAGAGGCGTGCTCTTACTAAGCGCAATTCTATCTGAGCGCCGTCAGCGTGTTGTTCTGGGAGTGACCTGTATTTCGTATGCTAGGAAACAGCTTTTTGCAACCGGGATTAAAGACGACAGGCGGTATGTGCCAATGCCTGGCGACAGGCGGTATGCCTGTTTTCTATATTCTATGTCAACAAAAATTTTTAGCGCTTGATTGTAGACAGTCAAATTTACAGAATTGTTATAATTTTGTCTCAAATTGACGCTAAACCGATACGGAGCTCAGTGAGTGAATGAAATCTCAAAGGGCACCTCTAGTTTGGCAAATAAAATGCCTATACCAAGATGGCCACAAAACGATTAATATACTTAGTTCCTTTACCATGCACCAGACATTTTAGTACAGTACACAAAATGCAGTGACTGGTACAGACTACAGAGTATGTGTGCTCCAATTCCTCCGGCGCTTTGCCGGCAACAACAGCTGCAGCGCGTGAATATTACCGTGCACCCATCCTCCTACATAACGAGTCCGACGTCACCATGCAACCGGTCTGGATTGGTTAAGGCCAGAGTTCACTGTCCAACAGGAACGTATCATATCACGATGCATTCCACAAATTGTTTTCCTCCATAAACGCTTGCCGATTGTAGGCGGTGGCTAGCGGGTGTTGCTCACTTTACCGGCACTGTTAGCAGCGGCCTGCGTGGAACGCGTAGTCTGCGACGCTGTCGCACACAGCCGCTCCCCGCTCAGCCTCCACAGCGCGGCACGCACGGTCAGCAGCACAGCGCGCCGGTACTCGCCGCTCAGCAGGATGTAGATGGCCTGTATAAAGAAAAGGTCACGTCAGCATTCCGCCCGCGATTCGGCCTAGCCGGCATCAGGTTGCGCCGTATGCGCACATCCCGCTTGGCGCCCCTGGCGACGCACACCCGGCATGAAAACATAAGACAAATCCGGCCGCCATTAATAAGCTAATTAATAATTGCCGGCACGGGTCCAAAACGATTTATTAGCACCATAATTATAAATACTTCTACTGCTGGTGGTAAGTGCTGAAGCGTTTTATTACGGTTTAGTACTTTTTAGGCGTCTTCATTTTTACGGTTTATCGTTGGCTTTGCTAGTTTTCTTAGAATTCTTCGATACAAGCATCTTAAACTTGAGAAACTTTAGAACACGAGAAAAATACAAAACCTATTCGTGTAGCCGATATATACAGTAATTCTTTATACTATACTTGAGAAACCGCAGATCCAGAGGTCTGCAATTAGTGTTTTCTAGGTGGTCCCATGTTGTGCCTAACTGTTCTGATCAGTTTACCATGAGCGCCAGTATGACTGCACACATTTATCGCAACTCGGAAGCTGACCCAGCTGCTTTGAAACCTGATTTAGTTTTGCTTCTTGGTTTTACGCTCGTGACGGTCTAATAAACTGAACCTGCAATCTGGCAGCACAATAATCGTGTTTTTCTCGATTCCGATAATCTTAAACAAGCTGTCTTCGTGATCTGGCATCCTTTTCCAATCTGCACAGTCGCTCTATCCTTCACAGCAATGCAATTTGATTTAAGAGGCGTTGACAGCATCGTTTTTATGAGGCTATATGGCTTTATACGGCTACGTTTTTATGAGGCTATATTTGACCACGAATTCTTAGTGTGGGGTGCTGAATTAATCACACCGGCGTTGTACATACTGTATATGTGTAGATAAATGCCTAATTATTCCCAGCATGCAGTTAATTGGATCGTATACATTTTCGCAAGCACATGCGAAAGCAATTACATACTGAAGTAGACGAGCTTAATTATGAATGCCGGGCGGATGTGCAACACGAAGAATCGGTAATTTAAGCGTACCCTTATGAGACCTGCTCAGGTTTCCCCAGCTGCATGTAATTAATTTATGGAAAAATCCTGTTTCCGCTTCTTAATGTGACGGTCGCTTCCCAGTAAATTACTGCGTCAGTTACTGGAAAATCTATCATGTAGAATTAAAGGAATTATTTAGAAAATTCAGCAAAGAAAATATAGGACATTATGTGGTGGAAAAGAGATTTTTTTCCAAAGAAAGAAAATTCAGCAAAGAAAATATAGGACATTATGTGCTGGAAAAGAGATGTGGTGGAAACGAGAGAAAAGAGAATTGCAAATGAGAAGGTACAAATACATACCGGCGTTCCGGCTGAGCCGAAGTGCGTCAGCGAGTTGAGCCAGAAGAATAACAGCGGCCGGCCGCGCCACACCATCGGCAGATGCGTGGCGATGATGGGCAGCGGGCAGTAACAGACAATGTACCAAATGAAGGACCCCATCAGCATCACGGCGATCGTCCGCTGTCGTGACCTCGTCGCCGTCTCCCGCACATGCTTCTGGCACGAGCGAAAAATATTGGCCAGGACGCAGAAATACAGTCCGCCCTGTAGGCAAAAGGGCACGGTGACGCTTAGCGACAACAGGAGAGGGACCAGCGGATGCGGATACTGGATGAGCACACAGGAGCCCATCACCGGACTGAAGGCATAATAACCCAGGGTGTCCGTTACAAACGGAACTGTGGCCACACAAGCGATAATGCAGCACACCGCCGCCAGAAAGGCGGTGGCCCGGCGACTGGAGATGTTCGGATAGCGGTGGGGGAGGAGGATGGCCACGAAGCGGTTGAGGGCCAGGGCGGTGGCGATCCAGTGGACCGCGGTGAAGATAAGGTGCCGGGGGAACTGCACCAGGACGCAGGGGAGGGGCGGGGCGTGGCCGAGTTGCGCGGAGAGGATGGTGGTGGTGAAGAGGCAGGACGGGAGCGCCGCCACGGTGTCCAGAATCAACAGTCCGATTACCAGCAGGTGGGCGCCCTCGCGGAGGGGTTGGTGTCGGAGGAGGGCGCAGATTAGTAAAATGGCGGACAGGACGCCAGCGCCGGATACGGTACAGGAGACGCCGTACCACCAGAGAAACGCCTCACGCTCGTTTGAAGAAATGCCGGGTGTGATGGAGCTGTTGTTGGCCATTAGCGACGATTACGGATTGCAGTTGGCCGTAGCTGTGATTAAAACTGAAGATTTAGATAACCGTTTAATTACCTATATAGAATCCTTGTCTTAGCGGTCTGCGCAATGCTGGGAGAAATGGGAAAAATGAGAAGGTTGTTGCGTTGATGGATGCCGCTGGCTGTTAGTGGTAGCGTAGCTGACGCACGGAAACACATCCACATCCGCTACCAGGCCGCCAATGCCGTACAGAGTGCGATTTCGCGGTAATCCCCCGTCATTTTTAATGAGACTGGCTAAAAATTGCCTGATATTAACTATTTAGCTAGCTGCCGCCAGGATAGCGGTGTGCGGCTAACCACCGTAAACATGGTATTTTGAATCTCCGCAGGTTTGATCAACTTTGATGGCTGCCTTTGCACCAGTGACCAACATACATATAGTGGATCTTCCCGCATGATTTACGTGACCGGTAAGCCGGCGCAATATGTAACTTTGAAGCTTCAGTAAACCGGGAATAAGCCGTCGATAAAGCCGGTAAATGGGTAAACCTATCGCTGTGAAGACGTCAAGGTCACCGCTGCGTAGGAGCGCATAGGATATCCAAATAATATTCTGTTAAATCCAACAGGCTTACTGTAGCGGCTCTACCAAGTTATACCACAGAGTTTGTATACGGGAAAACAGTACCCAGAGTGTGTGTATTAACTGTGCACGCGATGCATGGCATGCACACGCTGCGCGAGTGCAATTTTCCCGTACACAAACTCTGTGGTATAACTTGGTGGAGCCGCTACAGTATACTGTAGCTGCATAATGCACACTACAGATATATGAAGTAAATGCTTTACTTCTATTGCTGTTGTTAAGCCACGTTGTTGAATCGCGAGCTGTTATGCTTAAACGTGATCTATGTACATAATTAAAACCTTTATTTTTCGTATAAACTATACTTTATAGAAGTCGGTAGAACTATACTTTATAGAGCACGACAACTTCAGCAGTACACAAAATTAAGGTTCGTATTGGACAGCGTAATATAATTTAACAAAAACCATAACATCATTTCCGTTCCGCTAAATGAAAGGCAAAGTACACATCTTCCTTCTCTACCGTGTCGCTGAATGTACCGAGAACAGACACTGCATTTCCTCGCTGAATCTCAGTACCAATTCTCTGGCGTAAAAACTCTCCTGAGCGGGGGTTGCTTGTACTGTCGATAATCTTTCTCGACAGCTCTCTGAAGAATTTCTTCGTCAGTGGTCCGAACGTGCCCGTAGTTTCGAACGCCAGCGGTTGAACGATATAACGGTCTGCCAGCCCGTTATACTTTCCTAACTTTCGGTTTTCACGTATTTCCACGGCACTTCCCGGCACCCTGGACGTCTGGGCGATGTACGTTTGGGCAAATGTGTCCGCCGCGGTTACATACCACACTAGCGGCTTTCCATTTTTCCAAGGGAATGCTGCCACACCGTCGGGCCGCTCTGTCTAAACCCACCGGTTGAAGGGACGATGGCACTTTTGCCGAACTGAGTGAGCGCTTCGTTGCTTTGTTCAAGACAGCGTGGACGCCATGTCTTCCTTTTGCTAACTTGCATTCCAATCCATGAAATCCAAGACTGTCTATAGTACTACCGCACCGGCAAACATGCTTTTGACAGACTGTATCTCGCAGCCGCCGCGCCACGGCAGTGCGCAAGTGTGCGTCATCCAGTAAATTTCCGAAAATTGAAACGGGTAAAGCAGATAACCAGGCACGCGACTCCGGTGAGGATGCAGCCAACAGGCGAGCAGAGGTAAATACGTCGGCGTTATCCATCATGCAGGTCGCTGTCTGGGAGTGCTGCAGTGCTGTCCAATCCGACTGGAAACAGCGACTTTCCGTACACGGAGGGCTCCTTGGTAACAGCTATACGTATGTTTGTATATTGTGAGAACTCGTGTTTTGCCTTCTTTATGGCGCGTCGCGCGATACTTGTTTCTTTATTGGCCAAATCATACTTGGGGGCAAAGCAAAGAAAGAAACAAAGAAACTACTTGTTCCTACTCATACAATATCTAACGTAGTAATTTGAAAACAAAACTGGATATCAGGTTTTCCAAGCAGCTCATAAGGTATGCGACACTGCTGGCACGGGTCCGGGCAAACTGGATATTCTGAGACGTAAACTCATATGACGCGGCTTATTTTTTCTGAAATATTTCGTTGATGAGTGGTGAAATCCAAGACGTACTGGTGGCCAGACTGAACGTAACATGGATCGCACCCTTGGTAATAATGCCGATTTTTTTATATTGTTTTATTTGTGGTAATGCAGATAAACACACGACATACTGTATTCGTACCCGTTTTCTTTAAGCTGGTTGACCTTTGGGTGTTTTTAACTTGCTGCATGTTTCTGGCAATAATCGACGGGTGTATTACCAGGCGCTGCGGACCCAACTAATTATTCTGACTCTAAGTGAAGTGTTGCATTTCATGGGAAATAAAGTTCGGGACTTAACTGGCGAATCGCGTTCTACTGCGTTGCTCAAGCAGCGTTTTACAAGTAGTATAGCTGTTGTTAAAGGGAAACGCTGCGGCTGTTTTGAGCACACTACCCTATAACCGTAGGTAGAGAGGACTTTGGTTGTTCTTATTTCTAAATATCTATATGTTAACCATGCCGTAGTGTGCCAGCGCTTGCAATTATTGTTACTTGGGTGGCTATGGCCAAATAAATCATTCTGACAGTTTCAAGCCCTAAAAACCTCATAGATGCCCCACAAAGCCAGCTTGCTGAACTGTCGGATATCTACAGTTCTCAAGTCGACCTCGTTCCACGTCCGGGCGCTGCCATCCGGCTGGAATCCGCTGTACCTGCAGCAATAAAGACCGCCCCTTTATCACCCGCACACTGCAGTGCCGCTTTACAACCCGGTAAAGTCAACTTGCCTGTTTAGGAAGCCGCGGATGGTCTCCCATTCCTGCGGGTAGGTGAGGGTGCCGCACCAGCGCGTATGCACCGCCGCCACTTTGGCTAGCACGGCGGCGGTGGGCGGGGGAAACGGCCGGTCCATGGCCCACATGAAACGCCGTCGGACGTGGCCCCACCCGTTCCGCCAGCTACAGTCACAAATCAGTCGGGGGATGCAGATCAGCGTCCCATCCAACACCGACTGCGCTACCGACACGAATTCGTTGATGTAGCGCCGTTCGTGATCGGGTAAGCGGATGCGGATCCCGTCCGCTTGGGCACCCTGCACTGTCATCCGCATGACATTAAAAAGGCGCGCACCATGAGGTGTTCCGCGCATTTCCAGTCCAGCGAAGATTAGATGGCTAGAGCATGCCACAAAACCCATCAGCAGCATTTCGGGAGCCATGTTCGACAGGCAAAAGAACTTGATCGCGAGGAAAGGCAGCTTGATCTGCATGACCTTCAATAACTTCTGCACGAACCAGGCAATGTGCCAGTTAAACTGCTCCGCCTCCCAGTCATGGGCGCGCGCTGTGATGCTGACGCTCTTCGTGGCGGACGTGATGGTGCTGCTGAGCACCATCGCCACCCGGCAACAGTTATGGTCACCGCACTGTGTGCTGTGGAAGTTTTCGGTCAGGATATGGATGTGCTGCGTCGCGCGGGGATTGCCCAGCATTACTTGCCACAATGCACACACTCTGTACGAAAAACAGATGTCGTTTACGGACTGTTCATCGAATTTTAATTCTAGCAGATTACTTCGGCGTTGCTCGCATTGCGGACATTTTCACTATACGGATTCGCGTACCGGACACCAAAGACATGGATTCTCCGCGCTGTTGTTCCACGTGACACAAACTTTTCAGAATTTGATTGCGTGATGGTTTGTGCGGGAGATTAATAAGCAATTATCAAGTTTTCTAATGTGGAACAACGCAGAGAATACCGTGTGTCTGGAGTCCGGTAGGTGAATTCGTATTGTGAAAATGTCCGGAATGCGATAAACGTCCAAACTCCATGTACACGTATAAACAATGATGAGAGCAAATATACCGTATGGCTTTGGTTTTCGTATGCAGGTCAAGACCTTCCAAAATCTCCGTTAAAAGTATGAGTGGCAAATGGCATAAGCAACCAGTCGCACAAGATTCTTGAAACAGAAACAATGCCGATTCGCCCAAAGCAATTCAATAAATTCATTCGAGGTATAATAACGCATCCCTTAAGAAAATATAGTTGCAGTTTCTCTGCGAGCAGACTAACCTTCTAGCTTGGTTCGTGGGAACTATTGGCAGACCTCTGCAGCACTTTGCCTGCTTCGCCAAGATCAGGATGTCCACCAATGTTTCCGTGGTCCATTTCATGGTTGCGGTGTCTTTCTGGCTGCCAACAATCGTAAATGTGCACCTATTGGGGCCGATTCGCATATGGAAACGACAGCTGTCCTCCATGCCGGTCAACGTTGAGCGCGACCGGAACGTTCGACGGAAGATGTCAATAAACTGCGGCACAATGACACATTTCGCCGTGGCCAAGAGGACTTGGTGCTTAGTGTACAGAATCCCGCTGGTTCTTGCCAGCAGCGGTGGTTCGCGCAATGCCAGCTGGCTCACAATCTGGCACCGATCAACAACGGCAACACCGGACGCTGCAGTTCCCGGCATATTCGTGCTGATGAAGTACATTAGGCAATCGTAAACGAAATAGAGCAATGTGGCCGGACGAAAACGGGATGGGCCGTCCTCTTCATCGGGAAGAGCCGCGAATACCGTCCTGTTGAGATATTCTCGGAAAAGTAGATCCCTGGATAGGAACGGTAGCGGCCACACTCTTGAAGAATGGATGTAGCGTGCAGGTTCTTTGAAGGAGTCAAAATCAACCAACACGGAGTCACCGCGAATATCCTGGATGTATCCCAGCCAGCAGGTATCCTTCTCCATTTGCACGGCTACGGTGTTCTGGTAGTTGATGGAGTCCTGCCCAACCCAAAGCCGTCGAAATGCCGGGAGCACTAGTCTGGAATCCATCTCGAGCCTTACCGGCGATCCTAAATTGCGGGAATGTTCTGACTGGAAGTGGAATGAACGCAGCTTCTGTTTGCTCAAGTATAACTACAACAGCACCGCTGGCTAATAGATTGCAACGAATGCCAGCGAATGCAACGTTATAGATGTCCCCAGCTTTCGGAAATAGTGGGAATCAAAACTAATTGAGGGCACACTTACAGTATGAAGTAGAACTGTCAGCTATAACTACTGTATGCGGATAACTTTATTAGGCAACAGCCAGCAAGCGTTTTTGTAGTTTACACTTTACAGATTCGTTATGGATAAAAACTGTTATGGATATTGGATATTACTGTCTTCGTTATGGATAAAGACCATTTACCCTCGCTCACAGAAATTCGATTAACTACTGAAAAAAAAACACAGCCGTACTTTGCGATTGCTATTTGATTTATTCGGCGAGTTGTTTCCGAAAACGGCTCGGTTTACATACTCCTCAGTGACCATCACTCAGCAGTGACCATCACTCAGCAGTGCATAAGCAGGCGACAGACAGAACATTCTGTGCAAAGTACGCTAATGCATTCATTAACGTGCATGGCGCTAACCGGCTCCGGCAGACTAAGAGAATTCAGTAATGTGTTAATTGAGGGCACACTTACAGTATGAAGTAGAACTGTCAGCTATAACTACTGTATGCGGATAACTTTATTAGGCAACAGCCAGCAAGCGTTTTTGTAGTTTACACTTTACAGATTCGTTATGGATAAAAACTGTTATGGATATTGGATATTACTGTCTTCGTTATGGATAAAAACCATTTACCCTCGCTCACAGAAATTCGATTAACTACTGAAAAAAAAACACAGCCGTACTTTGCGATTGCTATTTGATTTATTCGGCGAGTTGTTTCCGAAAACGGCTCGGTTTACATACTCCTCAGTGACCATCACTCAGCAGTGACCATCACTCAGCAGTGCATAAGCAGGCGACAGACAGAACATTCTGTGCAAAGTACGCTAATGCATTCATTAACGTGCATGGCGCTAACCGGCTCCGGCAGACTAAGAGAATTCAGTAATGTGTTAGTTTCGGTTTTACTGGACTTGTTTCGTGGCGACAGCGTCAACACAGCCCGTCTCCTTGCACAGTCCAGACCGTAAGCCGGTATTTGGCTGGATGCGCTTCCTTCAGCCCATTTCGGCAACCTGCTCGACGACGAAACGATGAAAATTTCGATTGGCCTGCGTCTGGGAGCGGATATCTGCGAGCCACATAACTGCACCAAATGTGACAAACATGTTGACAAGTTGGGCCACCACGGTTTATCATGCACCTACTCGGCCGGTAGGCATGCGCGCCATGGAGGGCTTAACAGTATTGTGTGCCGCGCTTGTGTTTCAGCTGGTGTCCCTGCTAAGCTCGAACCACGCGGCACGTCCTCCACAACAGATCAACGCCCTGACGGCTGTACAACTTTCGCCTGGAAAAGAGGAATGTGTCTGGCCTGGGATGTGACGTGCGTCGACACAATGGCCCTTTCCTATCTTCCGTCTACGTCGATTACGGCAGGTGCTGCTGCTGTACAAGCAGAAGAAAAGAAGTCCCGACTGTACGCCTATCTGCAAGGGCGCTACATTTTTTCTCCGATCGCCTTCGAGACGATGGGTCCCTGGGGCCCGTCGGCTTTCGCCATTGTGAAGGAGTTGGGCAAAAGACTTCAGGAGCACACAAGAGAGCGTCGATCACATGAGTTTCTGCGTCAACGACTATCGCTGGAAATTCAGCGCGGAAATGCAGCGCGGAAATCCTTGGCACGATGGACGGAGTCGATAAATTTAAATGAAGTTTTGCTGTTGTGAATAATGTATTATTTATAATGTGAATAATGTGTTTATTTTTCTTCCACCTGATGTGTGCATTGATCATTAATAAAGAAATGTCACTGCACTAAGTAGTAAGAAACGCCTTGCGCTCTGTGGTATGGCATTGGTACAGTGCTCAGCATTCATGAATCGTGTTCTTCTCAATCGTGCGCTGTATGTGCGACCAATGAACTTGGACAGGCCAGTGAATTTTATCGTACCGTCAGTGATTTGCGGGAAAAAGATCTGGAGCGGTTTTTTCGTACTTTTTCTGGTTGTTAATTCTAGCGAAGGCTGACGCGCGACAGTACCGCGAAATCATACAGTGCGCGATTTCGCGGTAATCAGCCGTCATTGAACTCATTTTTAATGAGATTGGCTAAAAACTGCCTGATATTAAGGGATTTGGCCCGGTACATAGCACCAAATTCGTATACACCGACGGGAACTTTCGCTGTCGCGCACTCCCAAACACTTTTTTGCATTGCTTTATGGTAGTTTGTAGCCAAAAGATTTGTATACATAGGCGTGAAATTCGTTTGTGCGCGCAACATCCGGTCCGGGAGTTATGGCTGTTAGAATATTCCAAAAAGTTTAGATGCATTCAGGTGTACCAAAGTCATTATGGACCGATCCTTTCAAATTTTGCACATAAATGCGCATTACCATGAAGATTGTTTTGGTACGGATCCAGACTTTCATGATTTTTTTCGAATTTTAAAATGAATTTCAAGAATTTTAAAATTCATTTTAAAATTCGAAAAAAATCGTAGAGGTCTGGATCCGTACCAAAACAATCTTCATGGTAATGCGCATTTATGTGCAAAATTTGAAAGGAATCGGTCCATAATGAGACTTTGGTACACCTGAATGCATTTAAACTTTTTGGAATATTCTAACAGCCATAACTCCCGAACCGGATGTTGCGCGCACAAACGGATTTCACGCCTATGTATACAAATCTTTTGGCTACAAACTACCATAAAGCAATGCAAAAAGTGTTTGGGAGTGCGCGACTCTTAACGGTTAAACTGTACTCGGTTTACTGAAGCTTCAGAGTCACATATTGCGCCGGCTTATCGGTCACAGAAATCATCCTCATCGGAATCGCGCTTATGGTCGTCAGCTTTGCCAGTATCAGTCTTCGGAAACCTGCTGGAGGACGCCCACTTACGCATAGCCGTGGCGCGAGCCCAGTCTGCCTGTTGGCGCTGTTGGCAACACAGTGGATAGCCTCGGGCAACATGGCTTGCTGTGTAAGTTAGCGAAAGGCGTTCATGCCGTGCTGAAAGATGTGACAAAGCGAGCCCTGAATTCGGCAAGAATACCATCGTACTTAAAGCCGCCGGGACTGGACAGAGGAGATGGAAAACGACCAGACGGATTTACCGTTTCCCGTAAAAAAATGGCAAGCCATTAGTATGGTATGTGACAGTGGCAGACACCTTTGCCCAAACGTACATGCCCGGACGTCACGAGTGCCAGGAAGTGCAGCGGAAGCAGGCGAAAACCATAAGCTGGGAAAGTGTAATGGACTTGCTGACCGATACGTAGTGCAACCGATCGCGTTCGAAACCACGGGCACATTTGGACCGCTCACAAAGAAATTTTTTAACGAGCTGTCGCGAAAGATTAGCGATTGTACTGGTAATCCTCGTTCAGCAGAGATTTTGCGCCAGAAAATCAGTACAGAGTTACAACGGGGAAATGCAGTCTCTGTCATTGCAACATTTAATGACACGGTCGATAGCGAGGATGTGTTTTCGGCTTTTAAGCTGCTAATCGTGAATAATTGCTTAGGCGTAAAATTTACGTGATAAATGCTAGGTACCGGTAGATGCCGGTGCTAAGAAATATCATTCATGTGGCCGTCTTTGATCGACAGAGTACTCAGTTAAGTCATTTTTCTCCTGAAATAATTCGTTGGCGAGTGGCGAAATGCAAAAAGTATTGGTTGGCCAAACTGAATGTAACAAGGATCGAACTCATGGTAGCAATACACATAGACACACGACATACCCGATCTCAGTACATAAACTGGTTGACCTTTGTGGGTTTTTATTTTGCTGCATATAATTGACTTGTGCATTATGAGGAGCAGCGGGCTGTACTTATTAGGTGTTGCACAGTTTCAGGCCTTAAAAACCTCATAAATGCCCCACAATGCCAGCTTGCTGAATTGTCTAATGTCTACCGTTCTCAAGTCGACGTCGTTCCACGTCCGGGCACTGCCATCCGGCTGGAATCCGCTGTACCTGCCGCAAGAACAACCACCACCTAAATTAAACCACGCACTGCATTTCTAGTTGAATACAGATAACATCAACTTGGCAGGGGGTAAAACATGGCAGTGGCAGGTGCCACTGCCATGTTTTACCCCCTGCCCATCAACTTGCCTGCTTAAGAAGCGACGGAGGACGATCCAGTCCTGGGGGTATTCAAGCGTGTGGCACCAGCGCGTGCGCACCGCCGCCACTTTGGCTAAAACGTCGGCGGTGGGCGGGGGAAACGAGCGGTCCATGGCCGACATGAAACTGCGTCTGACGAGCTCCCACCCGTTGCGCCAGTCACAAGTCAGCCGGGGGATGCAGATCAGCGTCCCATCTAAAATCGACTGCGCTGCAGAACCGAATCCGCTGATGCAGCGCAGTTCGTGATCGGGTAAGCAGATCCCGCCCACTTGGACACCGTGCACCGCCATTCGCATTTGGTCATACAGCGTTCCGTGCATTGCCAGTCCAGCGACGACTAGCTGGTGGCAGTATGGCGCCGATTCCAGGAGCATTTCTGGCACCATGTATGTCAGGCAGAAGAAGTTGATCGCGAGAAAAGGCAGCTTGATTTGCATGACCTTCAATAACTTCTGCACAAACCAGGCAATGTGCCAGTTAAACTGCTCCGCCTCCCAGTCATGGGCGCGCGCTGTGATGCTGACGCTCTTCGTAGCGGAAGTGATGGTCCGGCTTAACACCATCGCTACGCGGTAACAGTTATGGTCACCGCGCTGTGTGCTGTGGAAGTTTTCGGTCAGGATCTGGATGTGTTGCGTCGCGCGGGGATTGCCCAGTATTACTTGCCACAATGCACACACTCTGTGGAAGCACAACACGTCAGATGTTGTTTATTTTTGATCGTATTTTAATTTCTAGGAGACTACCTCGACGTTTTTCGCATTCCGGATAATTTGACTGTACGATTTTGCGTACCCCACACCACAGACTCGGTATTCTCCGCGGTGTGCCACAATGTCATGACAAAAATGATTCCATATAAGGAAGTAAAAAACGATGTCATGTAAGTAAGTAAGAAATGACATGACATAATGAAGTAAAAGCAAGGAGGCACAAAGGAGCACTAGCCGCAGTCTTGTGCCGTAAAATATGGAATCTGCAGCAAAAGTTTTCTTTTAAGCGTGCTATCCGCCCTTCTGAAAGGTCGGGTATGGGTCTGGGCACATTGTTGCTGAATAGTGGAAAGCAAAAACTCCTTCGGAACGTTTCCTACGGAAACCTGACGTAGTTGCGAGGATTGAATAGGAATAAATGCGGAATAAAATCTGAAAATGCTTTGATGCCGATACTTTGGGAATGTGACAGCGAACCGGCAACTGAAATGTCAGAATCAGGCTAACCTTTCCCGTTAGAGACTACACAGATTTCTCCCAAAAGCAAGTTTTGAGCTTTAGGAATATGTAGAATTCATTTCTGGAGTTTAGAACAACAGAAAAGTTTGGATTCATTGTGGCGACATTTCCTGATTTCCATCAACGATGTGTACCAAGAAGAATTTTGACTCATTGAAAGCAGCTGCAAGACCATAATTAAGCGACTACGCTTCGCTCCGGTATGCCAGTGCACGCCAAGGTGCATTTTCCTACTTAGGGATAACATTTTTTATTAACTGAGAAATTATATAAAAAATTGCCAAGTTTTTTATTGCGGGACAGCGCAGAAACTACCGTGTGTCTGTGTGTCCGATAGACGAATGCGCATTGAGAAACTGTCCGGAATGCGATAAACATCCGAGTACATGTACATATACAAAATGATCAGAGCAAATATACCGCTTGGTTTGGGCTTGCGTATGCAGGTCAAGACCTTCCAAGATCTCCGTTAACAGTGCAAGTGAGAGATGGCATAAACAACCAGCCGAACAAGATCCTTGAAACAAGAAAAAGGAATACAGATTCATACAGAGCAATTCAACAAATCCATTTGAGGTATAATAACGAATATAAATCCATTATATCACTTAGTTAAATGCAGCTGCAGTTACCGGTACTCAGCGAGCAGACTAACCTTCCAGGCACTCCAAAGCCTGGTTCGTGGGAACTATTGGCCGACTACTGCAGGACGCTGCCTGCTTTTCCAGGATCAGAATCTTCAACAATATTTCGCCAGTCCAGTTCATGGTTGCGGTGTCTTTCTGGCTGCCAACCACCGTAAATGTGCACATATCGGAGCCGATTCGCATATGGAAACGACAGCTGTCCTCCATGCCGGTCAACGTTGGATGCGCACTGTACATCAGACGGAAGATCTCAATCAACTGCGGCACACCGAAGAATTTCGTCGTGTCAAAAATGATTTCGTGGTCAGTGTACAGAATACCGCTAGTTCTTGCCAGCAGCGGCGGTTCGCCCAATGCCAGCTGGCTCACGATCTGGCACCGATCAACAACGGCAACACCAGACGCTGAACTTCCCGGCATGTTGGTGCTGATAAAGTACATTTGGCAATCGTAAACGAAATGGAGCAATGTGGCCGGACGAAAACGAAATGGGCCGTCGTGTTCATCGCGGAGAGCGGCGAATACCGGCATGTTGTGATATTCTCGAAAAAGTAGATCCCTTGACAGGAACGGTAGCGGCCACACTCTTGAAGAATGGATGTACCGTGCAGGTTCTTTGAAGGAGTCAAAATCAACCAACACGGAGTCACCGCGAATATCCTGGATGTATCCCAGCCACCAAGTATCCTTCTCCATTTGCACGGCTACAGTGTTCTGGTAGTTGATGCAGTCCTTGCCAACCAAAAGCCGTCGGAATGACGGGATCACTAGTCTGGAATCCATTTCGAGCTACAGCGATGCCCAGTGCCTAACCGGCGATCCTAAGTTACATGAACGTACTGACTGGAATAATTATCCGCATGGATGTACAGTAGACGCTGTTTGCCCAGGTATGACTACAAGAGCATCGTCATCGTTGGCCGATTGGAATGGCCTGGCGACTGCTACGTCACAGATCTCTCCACCTTTTGCAGCGTTAAAAGTGGGAATCAAAACTGAGCGAGTCCACACTTACAGACGTAACAGCAGTATGCAGTGGAGCTGTTACAGACTGTAGCTGTATGCGGGTAATGATCCTTATTAGGCCACAGCCAGCAAACGTTTTTGTAATTTACACTTTACAGATTTCTGTGTCTTCGCTATGGGAAACAACCATTTATCCTCATTAACTGAAATTCAGTTAAGTACTGCGTAATCAATTTTAACAAACGCTTGTTAGAGCCTGAGCGGCTTAGAGCAGCGCGCGGTCCAGCCGAACGGTAGTGCAAAGGATTGACTCGCTTTCTAAGGTGGGTGCCATTATCGAAATGTGTCTCCAACGCGGCCGCTACGGCGTGTTGCCGGCCTGTGTGGATCGAGGGGTTGGTAGTGCTGCTGCACACAGCCGTTCCCCGCTAATCCTCCGCAGCACGGCACTCAGGGTCCGCAGGACGGCGCGCCGATAATCACTGCTCAGGAAGATGTAGATCATCTACAAAGAAAGGTCACTGAACTATTACGCTGTTTCTGCGTCCGATCTGATTCAGCCGTGTGCACACGGTCTATACGTAATATCGGTATTGGAATGCCGGCATATATCCAGATAATTACTGATTTTTAGTATACACTTGCAGTTGCAGTAAGTAATAATCTGTCACCAAAGGGAGCGTATTGCAATGTGCTGCACTACATTACCAACCAGCGCTAGAAACGAAGCATACCGGCGTGCCGGCTGCGCCAAAGTTCGTCAACGAATTAATCCAGAAGAACAAGAGCGGCCGACCGATCCATATCGTGGGGAAATGCGCGGCGATGATGGGCAGCGGACAGTAGCAGGCGACGTACCACACAAAGGACCCCATCAGCATCACGGCGATATTCCGCTGCCGCCGCCTCCCACTCGACTCCCGGACCTGTTCTCGCCACGAGCGGAAGATGCTGGCGACGACGCACAGATATAGCACGCCCTGCAGACAGAAGGGAACGTTGACGCTCAAAGATATCAGGACAGGGTACAGCGGATGGGAATAATGAATGAGTACACAGGCGCCCATCAGCGGACTGAAGGCATAATACCCTAACAAATCCGTGACAAAAGGAATCGTCGCCAGACACGCAATAATGCCGGCCACCGCCACCAGGAAGGCGGTGGCCCGGCGACTGGAGATGTGGGGATAGCGGTGAGGCAGGAGGATGGCTACGAAGCGGTTAAGGGTCAGGGCGACGGCGATCCAGTGGAGCATGGTGAGAAGAATGTGCCGGGAGAACTGCACCAGGACGCAGGTCACCGGCAGGGTGTGGTGGAGGTTGGCGGTGAGGATGGTAGTGGTGAAGAGAAAGGAGGGGAGCGCCGACACCGTCTCCAGACTCAGCAGCCCGATCACCAGTAGGTGGGCGCCTTCGCGGAGGGGTTGGTGCCGGAGGAGGGCGCAGATTAATAAAACGGCGGACAGGACGCCAGCGCCGGACACGGCGGAGGACACGCCGTACCACCACAGAAGCGCATCGTGCTGGCTAGCGACGATCCCGGCTGCGGTGGAATTGTTGTTGACCATTGCAGATTGTGGCATAAGCTAAAAAACCGTATTTTGTGAGCCACTCATCCAGACATGTAAACTGTCTTTCCGTACAAATATTATGCAAAGGATTAGGGAGAAAAGCATCATTGCCTTCCTTCTGCTGGGAGGATGGAGAAAATACGGACAACCGCTTTATGACCTCTGGCTGTTGCTAAGTAGTGCACGGTGGAGCGTTAATGCAGGATACATTCCTGTCTCCAGATGTTTCCGGTCTCCTGAGTGCGCATTGCGCAGCAACTACGTGCAGCCCGAAATTCGGTCCGCCGCTCCTTGCGAAATTATAAGAAATCTTTTAACAAAATTGTTAATTACTATTATTAATCCTGTGTATAATGAAGAACGGCTGTCAAACATTCACAGGGTATTAGTTCAAGAGTCTCACGGGGACATAAATGCAATCATGAGATCGGTTAGCACTCATGATATCCGCAGCGGAAGCGCTGACGCAAGGCCACCAGCACCGTTATATACAGTCGACGGCAGTCATCCATGCGCGGCTTTTCATTAAGGGAATCAGGTGTCAGATACCCGGGCCGAGACTGGCTGTTCCGGTAATGAAAAAGTATTAAAAAGCACTATTAATTAGTTTATAAATCTATGTTTGTCGGAGTAACCCGAGCCATATACCAGCTGGCCAAAGTCATGTCTTGTACAGTCGAAGTTTGTTTGTTTGTTTGTTTGTTTGTTTGTTTAATGAGCTTAATGTCTACAACATTCAGGTGTTAGTATATAACTCCTGCACGAGGTTATATACTAACATGGGAGAAAAGGCTATCACATCAGTGATAGCCTTGCATATAAAACATCGCAAACCTAAACAACAGTTTTACAGTAAACAGTAATGATCAACATGAAGTTGAAGGAAACGCTTAGTCCACTTTAAATCCGCCCATTCAACCGTATCCAGGCAAGAGTCAAAACTGTTAATGCGGTTAAGTGCAGAAATTTTCCACACGATAACAACTCTTTTCCAGTCTGCATTCTGAGAACTGGGTTGTGCAAAGAATGCGTCACAAAAATCACACTTTCACTAAATTCACTTTGTTTTCTCGGTACCTTTCAGTCACGGTTCGCTCACGGTTAAGGGTCACGAAGGCCAGTTTATCGCGGAAGGCAGAGGAAGGCCAAAAGTTCATCGGAGCCGATGGAGCCGGCTGCCTTAAACAGGTTCACGGTAGCATCGGTAAGGTTAAATGCGCTTTTCAGTTCATCGAAGGCCATGTGGTCGGTTACTTCCGGAGCGACAGCGTCGATGAGGTTTCCGGTGTTGGTGTAATGTTTAATGGTTTAACGTCCGCACACATTCAGGACAAGGCCCTGTTCGAGGCAGCCTACCATACAATAACAACCAAAGTACAATATGTACAGCAGAATTTCAGAAAAGATTGAACAACAACAACAGCGAATTCAAGTAATAAGACTTAATACTATACACCCACTCTTTAATGAACGCATTTGTAGGCCAAATCTCACGCTCCAGAATAATTTTTCCTCATATCTGTGAACGTACTATTACGGGCCAATGTGGTTGGTACCGCGGTGCTGCCATCCCATGATTTGCTTAAAGGAGAGTGATAAGGTCAATTTTTCCCCGCTTAGCTGAGTCCAAGTTGTGCACAAAGTGACTTCATTAGGCTGACTGTTCCATATCGATTCTTCAGCTGAGACTTGGTGAGAGTGGCTGGAGGCGGCCTGCTTGCGCTACGGTAATCGAATCGACACTGACAGGGGGGGGGCGCCCGGAGGGAGAAAACGGGAAAATTGTGCGCGGGACTGGCGTAACTGCCGCTAAAAACGGAACTGGCGCACCGAAAATTACAATAGAAAAGCGTAGAAAAGTGGCTTTTTCGAGTCAGTTTTCTACGATTTTTTTCAATTTTGGAGCCATTTTCCAACGCGCCGGGTGCGCGACCGCGCCCCCCCCCTACCCTCGGACCTCGCGACGGCCCTGGATACTGAAATCAGACACTAGTTCAGAAGTTTGTGCGCACTGCGCTCGTTCATAAAACATTTTGCAACTGGAATTTGCACACTTATATATGTAAAGCTACCGTTAACTGGATTCGAAAACGCAGCTGATATACTGCGCTCACCACAACCAGAATACAGAGTAATAAGCAGATTTAGGGTTAAAATCTAGAACATTATGATATTTGTGCGGTCTCTTTGGTTTGTTTCGGGGCCGGTAGGCCGGTGTACGTGTTGAGACGTATAAAAGGCGTATCACATTCCACCGTACTGTCTGTAATTCGCAGTCCAAAACTTTGCTCTCGTTGTTGTGGGCGTTGCGTGCACTACAAAAAACTCCAGTTTCCGTTGCATCAGTTGTTTGTTAATGGACTGACGTAAACTCCCGCGAATGGGAGCATACTGGAGATCAAATCGCAGTTCACAGTTTAGAACTTCAGCACGGCGAGCGGCGTTCTTCTCGGCACTGTTCGCGCGCATCTTGACAAAAATTTATTTTTGTTTCTGGTACCGCGTTTATGCATAGAGATCCCTTGTCCAGGCACCCTTGTGGCCTTGTCAGCCGCAATTCAACGATAAACATTTAACGAAGTCCATGAAATTAAAGCCGCGGTCCAGTCCAGTTTTTGAATAGCCCCGACGGCCCGTTCCCTGGACGCGTTTTCAACGCGGCCGCTAGCGCGACATGCCGGCACTGTTGGCACCATGGCCTGTGTCCAGCGAGAGTTGGGCGGCGCTGCAGCACACAGCCGCTCCCCGCTGATCTTCCGCAGCACGCCACGCACTATCACCAGAACGGCGCGCCGATACTCGCCGCTCAGGACAATGTAGATTGTCTACAGGGAAAACGCACCGATTTTAATATCCGGTTGCTGAGGCCGGATATTCGTTTTAGCCATGCGCACACACCGGCGCGCTAACGCGGCAGTAATATCGGTAGGTGACTCGGGATGCCGGCACCTACCCAGGTTTACCAGGCAGGAATTAAATCACAAAGAAACTGCAGTAAAATTCTGGGGGTACGCGCTTCGGTATGCACCATTGTAATCCGCAACCGAAATTGCCACTATTTATAAAATTATTTGCGTCATTAGACATGTTTCGAATTTCATCAGGAAATTGATAACTACCGGCGTGCCAGCTGATCCGCAGTGCATCAGGGAGTTGAGCCAGTAAAGTAGCAAGGTGTGCGTACGAGGACATACGTCGTCCATGCAGGACAATGCACCGTGCCTGTTACTGATCCCAACGGGGATAAACGAAGTTCCGAACTGACGCAGTTTCTGTGTACTTCAAATAACACCGTTGGCCGATGGGAAATGGGAATGGCCTGGTGACTGCAACTTTATAGGTCTCCGCATCTTTTTGAACGGTAAAAGTAGAAATGACACCTGACCGAGACACAGTTGGTACAACGTACAAACATGCGGGTAGGGATCATTATTATACAACACCCCCTATTTGTGCATTTGACATTTGACGGGATGTTATTTCGGCGATATGCATGAAAATCCTTATCCTCATGAATCTAAAGGCGATGTTTACAGTGTATTTAAAGGCAAAATGAGATAGGGGTTGAAGGATCGAACGTAGACATCCCGGTTGACTTTGTCGTTGCGCTGACTGCCCGGCGTGTCTCCACTGCGGCCGCTAGCGGGTGTTGCCGACACTGTGGGACTGGGCACCGCCTTGTGTGGAGCGAGAGGGTGGCGGCGCTGCAGCACACAGCCGCTCCCCGCTGATCCTCCGCAGCACGCCACGCACGGTCGCCAGGACGGCGCGTCGATACTCGCCGCTCAGGAGGATGTAGATCATCTATTAAAGAAAGGCCGCCGAAATCAGGTACCGTGCGGCTGCGACCGGATCAGTTTTAGCCATGTGCACACGCGCTAGCGCAGCAATTATATCGGTAGCCGGTAGGTAGCTCGCAGCAGTTCTTACGATGTCGGCGAATGCCGCGGTTACCAGGTATGTAATTAAATTAAAGGACATACGTAATTGCAGTTATACAGTAGTCTGCAAGACGCACTTCAGTACGCACAATTATCATCCGAAACCAAAATTACCACTATTTACGAAATTATCCTGCGTGATTACATAGGTGCAACACGGGCTAGCCCAGGATACGAGTTACCGGAAGGAAGTTATAATCAAATTGGCTTGCTAGATGTATATGGCACACTAAAGTATGACAAGCTGCATCCCAGCGTGCGACAGTAGGTACAGAATCTGGTACAGTCGGTACAGTAGTGCCGGCGATACATATCTCGTAAAAACATACCGGCGTGCCGGCTGATCCGAAGTGCATCAGTGAGTTGAGCCAGTAAAACAGTAACGGCCGTCCGCGCCATACGGTGGGTATATACGAGCTGATGATGGGCAGCGGACAGTAGCAGACCACGTACCACACAAACGAGCCAATCAGCATCACGGCGATCGTCCGCTGCCGTGACCTTACCACCGACTCTCGCACATGTTGCTGGCACGAGCGAAAAATGCTGACGATGACGCACAGATAAAGCCCGCCCTGTAGACTAAACGGCACAGCGACACTGAGTGACAGGAGAAACGGAAGGATCGGATGGGGGTACAGAACCGCCATGCAGGCGCCCATCGCCGGACTAAAGGCATAAGATCCCAGAATGCCCAGAACAAACGGGAAGGTGGCCAAACACCCGATGCCGCAACACACCGCCACCAGGAAGGCGGTGGCCCGGCGACTGGAGATGTTCGGGTAGCGATGGGGCAGGAGGATGGCCACGAAGCGGTTAAGGGCCAGGGCGACGGCGATCCAGTGGAGGACGGTGAGTAAAAGTTGCCGAGGGAACTGTACCAGAACGCAGGACACTGGCAGGGTGTGGTAGAGATGCGCGGTGAGGGTGGTAGTGGTGAAGAGGAAGGATGGGAGTGCCGACACCGTGTCCAGAGTCAGCAGCACAATCACCAGTAGGTGGGCGCCCTCGCGGAGGGGTTGGTGCCGGAGGAGGGCGCAGATTAGTAAAATGGCGGACAGGACGCCAGTGCCGGACACGGCTGAAGACACGCCGTACCACCACAGGAGCGCCTCGCGCTCGTTTGGAAAAGTGCTAAGTGTGATGGAGCTGTTGTTGGCCATTGCAGCCAGTGCATCAAAATATGTTACAAACTGTGACTGTATGCGTAACTGCCAACGGAATTAAATTCTGCTTCCCGAGAACGGCAACCTTGATGTTATTCTGCCGGAAGGGCGGGGAAAATTAGAAGTTCTCGGGTTGATACACTGCCCTTGGCTGTTCTTGATAATGTCAGATGACATAATATGGAGAATGGAGACATGGGATACCGCCACACTGCGACAATTAAGCGGACACCCACTTCTGCCGGCACTGAAGCGTTTATTAAGCATTACCCAAAAAGATGCTGGAGCCTAATATCTTGCCATCAGATATGTTTGTAAAAAAATGGATAGACCGATTTCGTGAACTGCTAATGTGTATTAAGCATTAATACCGAAACTGACCTTTAATGGGTAATTGGGTACCACTTGTAAGTTGTAAGTACTCACGTAACTGAGTGCTAAAAAATGTTGATGCTGCACTGATGGTAAAGCATTAATGGCAATATTGCACTTAATCTTTTGATCATGAAGCTTTAGTTCACGAATCCTCGTGCCTGGAGCCATGCAAATGCCCTTTTCTGTTCTTTTCTTCGGACACCGACCCTGCACGACAAGCAGCCAGATCTAGAGCAACCTGTGCTAATTTGAAAAAAATACCTGATTGAAATCTTATAATAACTTTTTTAATGGTATTTTCAATTTTGTGCTATTCGGATATTAAGCACAGACATGTTTATTAACTAAACGAATTTTCCGGTAACTTGCGGCACCCGGCTTCGGATCTCCTTTATAATTTCCGCGGCGGAAGTGCTGATGCAACACCTCCAGCACAGAATCATGTGCAGCGCCGAAATGATGGGAACAAGGTGTCAAATGACGATACCGGGACATATATCTGTATATATTGTATATATGTATGACATATATCTGTATATGTATATACATGTCCTCGCGCTATAAAATGCCGAGGTCACCGTTGGCGCTGGGTAACGTCGCCGGAGGCGGGAAGAAATCCGGATAGTGCACGTAATATTCTTGATATAAATGCTTGTTCGGAGATTTTAACTAGCTGATTGCTGGCGCTTTCAGCGCTACAAGAAACGCACCCTTTCGAGGAACACTTAAGTGGGAAGGGAACGCCCAGGACCATTAAGTCAAGAGCCGACGGTTGGTTCTGCTAAATTGCCGCGGTTAAGCGGATGAATGCACAGTACTTGTATTTTATAACACGCGCAGACTATGACTCCTCTCAATACTCAAGGTTATTATTTAACAGAAAAGATGGTGTTTTATAAGTTTATAATTCAGATCGATGTCTGGCATGCATCAGCCATCACAGTTTCGGTACAGCAGAATGCAATTAAGGGAAGTGGCCTGGTACATGGTACCAATTCGTGTACATGCACGAAATCTTTCACTTTCGCGCACTCCCAAACCCTTTTTTCTCTTGTTTTATGACTGTAGTCAATGATTTATACAGGTGAAAGAGCGCAACATCGGTTCGGGACTTATGGCTGTTAGAAAATTCCATAAAGTTTAAGTCTCATTATGGACCGATCTCTTTCTGATTTTGCACGTAATGCATAACCACGAAGAACGTTTTTACACCGATCCACTGTTCTAGCATGTTTTTCAAATTTTAAAATGAATTTCAAAAATTTTAAAATTCATTTTAAAATTTGAAAAAAATCGTGGAAGTCTGGATCGGTGTAAAAACGATCTTCGTGGTCTTGTGCATTATTTACAAGCAAAATTTGAAGGAGATCGGTCCATAATGAGACTTTTGGTACACCTGAAAGCATTTAAACTTTTGGGAATTTTCTTACAGCCATAACTCCCGAACCGGATGTTGCGCGCGCACACGGTTTTCAGGCCTGTGTATACAAATCATTTGACTACAGAATGTCATAAAACAAGAGAAAAAAGGGTTTGGGAGTGCGCGAAAGTGAAAGATTTCGTGCATGTACACGAATTTGGTACCATGTACCGGGCCACTTCCCTTAAACGTTTTGGAATTTTTATTTACTCAAAACTTTCCAACCGGATGTTGCGCGCGCAAACGCATTTCACGCCTACGTATACAATTCTTTTGGCGAGAAAATATCATAAAGCAATGCAAAAAAGTGTTTGGAAGTGCGCGACAGCGAAAGTTAATTTGGTGCTGTGTACCGGGCGAAATCCCTTAAATGTATGGCTATGATTAAACGGAGCAGTTGCGGAAAATGTTTAAACTGTGACGCGAAAGGATATAACTCATGACGTCGTTTAACTTTAATTCACTGGCCTCTGGACGCGCCTAATTTTACTTCACTTTCTGGCAAGATTTGTAGCTAAACTATTGAGTCACATATAAAAATTCCGGCTATATTCACCAGTCTAGACGGACAGCTTTTTGACGTGGTGGTAACTAATCCGGCGTTCGCCCAAACGAATAATACACGACCAGGGCTGGTGCAAAAACGCCAGCCCAAAGAACACATACAACCCCATATTCAGCGTTAGCGACCAGGACCGGGTGCGGGCCACCATCCCCGGCAGGAAGCCGTCCACCTCGAAGGTCTCCTCCAGACTGTACTCCTGATCCCGGCGGCGGTTGGCGTTGACGAAGGCCTCCTTCTGCGCCTGGAAGGCCTCGCGCGACCGCTTATCGGCCAGGACGTACTTTTTATGAAAGGTCACGGTTTGGTAGGAGCCCGTGGGGGCCAGCTGCTCCCCCGGGCTGACGTCCTCCCAGCCGCGGAAGTGGAAGGTCTCCTCGCCCGTCCAGACGATGACCTTCTCGTTGTGGTGCTCGGTGCGCGAGGTGCCGTCCGGCGCGGTGATGGTCACGGTGCGGTTGTCCTGATGGAAACACTTCATGTGCCAGGTGACGCTGGGCTGGCCTGGGTAAACGAGAAACAACACTCGATAGGCGCAAGACGTGCGGTAATCAATAGGCACCGCGGTGTGTTAATTACAGCCATGACAAAAATACCTATTCAGCCCATCAAGTCAAAGAACAAAATTGCTAACCGACATTAATCGATGTAAATGCGTTGTATAATAACCTAACCGGCAAACATCCAGCCGGTTATAATTACACAGTAGGAAAAATCGATAATTGAAATGCCAATAAATCAAGGGGATTTTACAGACGTTGGCGCAGCTGCGCACCATGTCCCGGGTTCGATTCATAGGTTGGGCAATTTTAATCTCATAAAAGCAAACAGAAAAGATGTACAAAATTTTCTGTATAAATGTATGATGCATATAACGGTACTTCAAAGTATATACAAAGTGTATAAGAAAAATGTATACAAAGATGTATATAAGGATGCATATAAAAATGTATAAATATTTAAATAATGAAAATGTATAAATGTATAATTAAAAAAAAATGTATAAGTATATGCGATATTTATGTATTATAAGAAATGTATAAAATTAAGCAAAAAATGTTTGGTAATTCATCGCCGCTAATGTAGTTTGGCTTCTGTATCTGGATAATAATAATAATAGTAATAATAATAATAATTTTACCACGCGCGACAGCATCCAGATGATTCTGGAGATCGGCCCGGGAGGCCATCTTCCTTAACGCCTTAAACGTGTCGCTGGCATAGAACACATCGCCCAAGTACACCGGGTAAGCGAAGAACAAAATCACACAGCCGAACGCCAGCCGCAACCCGACCTTTTTCCGCTCATTATACCCGGCATCCGCGGGCAACCCGCTCCAGTACACATACTCCCAGTACAGCAGCCCGAAGCCGACGGCGTTACATAGTAAAATCACGAAGCGGATACAGCCCATCGTGCTGCAGCATTCGGTGAAGCAGGCCCGGCCGCACACCGAGTCCCCGGCCAGATCGGTGTTCTGGTCTTCCAGGAGGTCGTCCGGCGCCGTGGAGAAGCTGGTACGGCTGGCGGCGTAGCTGCTGCGCACGTGCAGCAGCGGCGAGCTGAGGCTGGCCGGCATGGGGTGGGCGGGGTCCGGGTAGGGCGGGGGCTCGTCGCGGGAGCCGCGGGGGGTGGCGGTCAGGTGGACGGAGCCGTCGCCGCTGCCGTCGCCGACGCCGCGGTAGTGGACGCTGATGGTGCTGTGGGTGGAGCTGGTGCGCAGACGTGATTCCGCCATTTTAATTATCACAATAAATAATAATTAAACGGCCGCCGGCAGTTTACGTAACAATTAACGGCCGCCCGGCAATTAATTTAATATGTACGGCCGCCGGCGATTTATGCGGCCGTGCGCGGTGAAATTCCCAAGTAGTGGATGCGTGGGAGCGTAATAAATAATGCAGGCAGCGGATACGCGCGGAGTAAACACTCAACTAACGTCGCGATTTAACTTTACAATCGGTACACACCAGGCCGAGATCAATAGCCGGGTCAGTGTGGGGTGCGGAGCGGCGGCAAATGATCAGCGATTTGTACAATGGCCATTAATATCCATAAAGCAGCGATTACGCCGACGTCAGCGGGGCACACTGACAACAAACTCTCGTTACACAATGTGCGCGACATGCTTTATATATCATGTCGGTGGAATTAGAAACCCACGATTCCATCGCAGCATTATCCCTGTGATTTAGTCCTGTTTAGAGGGGAACGGGATAAACGTATCGTGTGTTGAACATTCCAGCCACGTTGTCGTGGGGGATTTAATTAGTGACGGCCGTTTCCGCTGCGCTGCGCTGCACGCCGCAGCGATACATACACATACAGAGCGCCTACAGACAGCAAATCGATACCGATCGATTTACAAGCGAGAGGAACAAGGCGTACAATCAATACAGCAGCGCATCTGCGGCTATAAACACTGCCCACCGGCATCCCTTCGATTTCCGGTGAATGAGCATTAAATAAATGTACAACACAACGCACACATACGCTCCACCGCTCCATAAATCACTTTGTGTCAGACGCCCAGCTTCTTGACATAGACGTACTGCATCCGCGCCGACTGCATCTTGATCATGAAACTGAAGGGCAGCTCCAGCAAAAACAGGACGGCCAGCACGTACCAGTGTAACGTCAGGAAGAAGGGCTTCTCGCTGGTGGTGGACGCCAGCACCGCCGGCTGGAACCCGGCAATTTCGAAACTCTCGCTTAAATCGTAGTGGGTGTCGCGGAGGCGGTTGGCCGCCACGAAGTAGTCGCGTTGCGCTTCGAAGGACGCCAGGGTTTGGTTGTCGGACAGGACGAACTGCTTGTCGAATTTGATGCGGGTCTGCTGGAAGGCGCCGATGGTGTCCAGTTGGCGCGGGTCGGAAATGTCGGCCCAGTTGCTGAACTCGAAGGCCTGGTCGCCCGTCCACGAGGTCACCTTGACGGTGTAGGTCTCCACGCGGGTGGTACGGGAGCGGCCGCTGCCGGAGGAGACCAGGCGGGTGCGGGTCTCGTAGTGGTAGCATTCCATGTGCCATACTACCGCGGGAGCACCTGTAAACAGACGATGCGAAACGTGACCTTTGTTGCTTGACCACACGAAGATGAAAAATCTAAGAAATCTAAGAAATCCAAGAAATAATAAAACCAGTGCTAGGGCATGTTAATTAGGGCGTAAACGTACGAAGACGAAAATCTTGAGAAAGTTAAGAAACCTAAGAAACCCTAAAAAACCATTGCTGATACGTAATTGTGGCGTAATTATGCGGTGCCAGAAAATCTAAGAAACCTAAGAAATCTAAGAAACTTGTATGCGGCCTCAGTTGCGGCGTAACTATGCGGAGCCCAGAATTCCAAAAATCTAAGAGGTCTAAGAAATTTAAGAAACTTACCGCCACGAACGCTTTCTACATACTGATGGATATCCGACACCATCACTGAATTATTCAGAAACTTGGTGTTGGAATTGCAGCAGAATGTCTCCAGGATATACGCGATGTAGAACGCGCCGAGGAGAATGGAACCAGTGACCACCGCCCACGTCGCGGCGTACAGCACCGACTTCCACAGCGCCAGTAGAATTATCCCGGTGAGGATGCAGAGGATAACGAAGAGGCGCCAGTACGTGATGAACTTGCGGAACATCTCGTGGCAGGCCACGCCCGGCTCCTGCCATTCGCGGGGCTCCTTCATGACCAGATTGGTGGAGGAGGGAGAGCGGCCGTCCACGACGTCCTCGTACAGAGGCGGTGATGCCGGCATCTGCACTTGCACCTGTTCCGGCGCATTGGATTGCGAGACGGTGTAGGACACGCTGGGAATCGGTTTCGCGGAAGCGTCCATTTTGAGGAGTGTTCTTAACTAAGCGCTGTGAGTGCGTTAAATGTTTTTGAAAGAAATCTAAGAAATCTAAGAAACCTAAGAATCCACGAAGTAATAAAACCGATGAAAATACGGAAGACGATTGAGAAGTGCTTATAAGATAACGGTGAACACGTGCGATTTAAGGGTATTAATCACTCGCGTGTGGAACGACGCTGAGCGGCATCTTATCTAGCGCATGTGCGCCACAAGGACAAAGGGCTTTATCAGCCGTCTGCGCATACATTGTCATTGGACTGATGATATGGACCAACGTTGCAGTTCACAAAATTAATTATAATAACGCTGTATGGATGTGCATTGTCTTGGCTATCTACGCGCTATCTTAACATGCGTAACGCTTACGGGGATTCGGGGATTTTGCGTTAAGGACCACTTCATGATTGACGCTAATGTACGACTGTTGTTGTCAGCGGCTCATGATCAATTTCGAGGCGATCGTAAAGCTGAGGAATGACCGCTGTCTGCCGCGGTTCAAGCTATGGACGACTTTGTACACGTTAAATTTTTCGATGCATGTTTTTTTTACATGTATATGCCGTATCCCACCGTATAGCTCGGTAGTCTCTACGTATCCCTCATAATTATGTCCTCACTGTTCATTTCTGCTTTATGTACATTACCATTCCGATAACTGTCTTAGTCGGAAATTGGCCAATCTATAAACAAATAGGCTGCTCTGATGGACACTTATTAAAACATGTCAAATATAAACATTGACAAAGCAACCCAAATCGGTATTCATGATCTTAGGGCACGAAGTCGTTTTCGATGTCGTTTGAACTGCACATAATGCTACGACTACTATAATAATAATTATTTCAGTATCTTGTCAAAGCACGGCACGGCGATATAGGTATATATATGCGCAAAAGTAAGTTTGGCGGCTGTATAAACTTCTAAGCCGAATATGGATTGACGCCTCCTACTTAAAGATTTTCAGTTTACTGTGGGAATTCGGCGAAATGACCAAACCAAAACAGTTGTTTTTTTTATCAAATTCTCCAAAGATGAAATCAAGCAAAATTCCGACTTTAGGCTCGATACTTTTCCAGGTTGCTAACAGAGAAATTTCTTTTTAAGCACCTTGCTGGTACACTGCTACATAATTAAAAGTTGAAGTAAACAAACAAGCAAGTCATTTTAAGCTGCAAAAATTTTAGACAAGATTGACCGGGTCTAAACATGCCGCCGAAGCACTCACACCGCCAGCATTTTGACACAGAGGTAGTGGGCGCGTGGCGTCCGCATTCGGATCATAAAGCTGGAGGGCAGTTCCAACCAGCAGAACACGGCCCACACGTACCAGTCTCGGCGCAGGAAAAACGGTCGCTCCCTGGTCGGGGACTCCGATGGGTATCGTATCAGTCGTATCGGGTATCGTAGCGGTCGTATCGGTCGTGGACAGCCCAGGAGTGTCGCCCAGCGCCCACCGGATAAACACCACGAGGACGATGCCGGTCAGTATAGCCGCGGCGACCCTTTTGCCGCAGGCAAAGTCTGCCGCGTCCTGCCCCTTGCGGGCGTCCGCGTCCATGACGATGCTGGTGTAGCTGGGCGGTTGGCCGTCTACCCGCTCCTCATACCGTGGTGGTGGAGGACATTTGGTGTCTGTGGCCGTTGCCGATAGATTCCCTGGCATCTCGGTCTCCAACGATGCCGTCGGGACAGTGGGAGCAGTTTGGGAATGGGACGCCATTGGGAATTGTGGATTAGCTAGGGAACAGGTGCTCTCTGGAAGAGAGACCTTTCGCCCCTGGAAGGAGGTCCCTTCTGAACTGCAGCGGAAAGCGAAGAGCAAGGCAGTCCAGTAGCTGTTGCCGTTTAGCAATAAGGACTCGGGAACAGTACGGCAAATGCGCACACACGCACTAACGGTACCGACTATGTAATCTGCAGTAAAAACACATTTCTGTACTTTGCGGTTGCTTTAGTTGGCTAGTTATTGCGAAAACGGCTCGGTTTAGATTTGTACATAGTCGGCTCTCCACGTGCGGGCCTCGGCTGTATTTAGTACGTACTTTAAAGTGTAAAGCAAACATACCTTGGCTCGTGAATGATTCAATGAGCGTAAAGCTGTAGTAAAACATTTTTTTGGCTGATGGCCAACTGAAACATACAACGCGTGTAGCGACGACGCGAGTACCGTATTCCAACGACCTCGAGCTGTTATATGCGAGGTAGCTCACTGGCCGGATGCAAGAGGGTTAAGGCCGCTTATGTGCCAGTCTGCAACGACAATCCTCTTATAATGCCGATGCTATTGAGCAATCACTGCAGCACCGCAAAACTAATAATCATTACTGCCGGGTGTTTGCTTGAGATTGCCTGACCGGCACATAACCGGTTCCTTTTACCACAGCAGTTAGCCGTATCTGTATGTTTTTCAACAAGGCTAAAGCCGGTGTATCTGCAAATAATTTTTTAGTGAACATAATTTTGGCTGTTTGTTTTTTCACAAGGCTGATGATCTGATTAGCAGTTAGCGCAGTCAATACACCACAACCGATGGCTGAGACGAAGATAAGGAAAGACTCGGAAAACAACTATTATAACAAATATATTTTGAAGAACGCAATTACCAGTTATATTAATTTGTCGACTCAATGACACGAGCATAAAACTCAGCTCTACAGACTCTGTACAATGCGATCTTGCTAACTGTTCGCGATTTAGCGGGAAGTGCTTTGTCCGGTCAGCTGCGTGGCGCAGGAAGCATGCCTCTGTACAGCATTTCGGGAAGTTTCAAGGCCCTGGAAGCTACACAGGCCCAAAATGTAGTGAGCGCAAGGATGTACCGGGATGACCTTTCCTTTTTAGTAGATTTGATGTCATGGCTTCTCGGGCTTAATTTTGGCCAAATAGGTAACGTTTTGGCCAAATAGGCCAAATAGGTAACGTTTCCAGCAAAGGATTTCATAAATTATAAAGACTGTCGCTTCGTCCCGTCAAATATTGTGGATATTTGTTGTAGTCTGCAAATGACTGCTTTATAGCCCATAAGCCAACTGCACGACATACACATTCTGAATACGGTTTTACTATTTACTACTAAATAAATTTCAAAACTTCAAAAATTCATAGTCTGTAAATTAGGCGGTAGTATGGGACGCTACCTGCTGCGACAGCGTTGCTATCTCGCAATTGTGGTTGTTTTGATAAAGTTGAACTTTGTCTATTAGCTTGCAAGTCACTTGGAAAAACATCTGTTTTTAATTTAAAAAATTACTTACACCAATTTCCGCCTTATTGAACAGCATAAAGGCGCTTGGTATTGAAAAAAAGCCGGTTTTCTGCCGGTGAGTCAATAAAAAACTCAGCAGTATTGACATCTGAATTAGTTTTGCGGTGGGGCTCGGACTCCTTACGGCATGTTCATTTCTGAAGGATTTGTCGCTGCACGTGAGCGGCCTCACTCTCTGGCATCCGGCCAGTGCATTATGCAATTACACAAGGTCCTTGAAATGCGGCGCTCGCGTCCAACTTCGTACGTCGTATTAACGGGGGAGACATCCCGGGAGATGGTTGTCACCTGGAGCGGACGGGAGACCTTCCAGTGTGCAAGCTGGACGGACGTCTCGGCTCCCCAACAACTGGACAGCGTCGGCACATTCCAGCACAACCGCATTAAATTCTTCAAGCAGTTCTTCCTGGCTGACCGGGCCAGCGTGGAGGCCTTCCAGCGGCAACGCGGTGCCTTCCACCACGGCAGCCGCTGGCGGGACAAATACTGCAATTTCAAGGAGACCTTCCAGATTGCCGGATTTCAGCCGACGGTGTTGGCGTCTACGACCCTGGAGCGTCCGTTTTTCTTCCGCCGTTACTGGTACATGTTGGCGGTGTTCTGTTTGCTGGAGCTGCCCTTTAGCTTTCTGATCAGAATGCGCTCAACGCGCACGCACTATCTCTACGTCAAAAAGCTGGCGGTGTAAATGCGCCGCTGGCATTTTTGAGGCCTGGCCGCCCGGAAAATGTTAAAATCTAAATTATGCAGCATAAAGAATAATTTTTGTTGCTTTTTCATCTCAGTTTTGCTGCTACTTTGTACTTGCGCATCAATAAATATGCAATTTATTAAAAAAATATTGGAAAATTGGGTTAACAAAGTTTTCTCGATAGAGCTATTTCGAGCATTTCACACATCAGAGAATGTTGTAAGCCGTAAGATGTCTATTCGCAACGACAGCGAGACAGCCATCACACTACACTATTTGTTATTTCACCGGCATGCTGTCGTGTGGTGGTGCTTTGAAGAGATAACGTGTAAAAAAAACGAAGATGAATAATAATGATGAATATTCTGCAGTATGATAATTTACTCTAATAAACGAAGCCTCTTTACGACGACGAAGACGGCAACCAGGTCAGCTATGAAGCTGCGTTTGTACCTGGATAGACGTGAACCATGAATGATGAACCGAACGAAGAATAAGGTATATTGGTGACCTCGCCTACGCAACCATGGCACATTAGCATTGATAATTTTGCACTACGGTGACGAACCGGTACGGTCCTTCAGGAATACGATTCCAGGCGCTGATAGCCTAGCAACTGATAGGTTTCGTCTGCCAGGGGATAGAACAGATATCCCATATCTTCCAGAAATCCGTACTTCCGGCGCTTACTGTCTTCTACCAGCTGTGCCTGGCTTCTTCGAGCTGGCTCTCACGTAGCTGAGATGAAAGGTCAAAAGAAATACGAAAAAAATGGGACTACATCGAGAGCTCTCTAACAGTTCGTGGTTCAGCCGGAAATGATTTCCCCAGTCAGCTTTTGGCACAGGATGCCCTGCCCATGGTTGTTCAGGGCGTGGACATTGGACAATGAGCCATTGTCCATGCAACTGGAAAAACGAAAAGTATTGCTGCTGCTAAACTGAACGAAGGGCTGGTGCGTGTCGGCCAGGTTCTCTTACACGTAAATGGAAAGAAATGTCAAGCGATTTTCATACGTTCTGACCAAAACAAACAACCGGATCCGGAAGTCGTCATTAACGGGTCGGTTGTCAGCATTGCAAAATGGGTACAGTACGGTATCTCAGCGTCGAGATGGAAATTACCTGAAGTGGAGTGAGCAGTGCAGAAAGGTCAGCATGCCCTAGCGCGCGCAAAGCTCCCACGCCTTCTCTGGATGCCATATCGCGCACCGGTCGCCGGCATGGTCAGCAGCATCCTTGACTGAGCGCGACAAGCTAGCCGGACAACAACGTAAAGCTGTGAAAACCATCACTGATTACAGGATGCCGGTAACTTCGGAACTGTATCAGAAGTTGGGTATTCCTCACATATTCGACCGATGGCGTTAGAGCGATGCGGTGGGCTGTTCAAGTTCTGGAAAAAAAGATCAGTTCCCGCTTCCGGCCTACCTGCTGGACATGACCCAAGTAAAAGAAGTGATGGCGATGGGGTCTGTATTTCGGAGTGGGCTTTTAAATCCGGGAAGGTCACTAAATATTCATAAATAAAATTTATATGGGTTATACTAAAGCATCAAGGCGGCAGAATCATTAAACTTACTTCCGTCGCGCGGCTGACTCCTGGTACGTCTCTGTACACATTTTAAATTAGTATCCTATAATTATTAATTTCGTCGGTGATGTATAGCGCAGCCCCCCTTGGTGCAATAATAACAATAGCTAATTAGTACTACGGACCAATGAGCGGCTGAGAAAAGGCTAACATGGCGTCTACGATCACTCTATCACACTATCAGGCGCTCCAGTCTACCTCCATGCTACGAAATTGCGATCCAAAAGGTGGATTATAGACTTGTGTCCCTCATTTTTTTCCAGATTGAACTTTTCGATATTTTTCTACTGTCAGTGATTTTTTAGTGTTTTATCGTTGTATTCCTGCCAGATTTTCGATAATGGGTCATCTTCTCGTGGTTGTAGCCGTAAATTTGCTGGCCTTCTGCGTGCAAAACATCCTAAGTTGTGCAGCTCAGAAAGATCAGAAGGCGCTGGCTGTGGAGAGAAGTGAGTAGCACTCATTTATGCAGCTTTCGTAGGGCAAATTTGTTGCGGCAAGATCTGTTCATGCTACATACGACGTTTCTTCATGTCAGAAATATCCACTTCATGTATGACTTTTATCCACTTCATGTATGACTTTTATCCACTGGCAAGGGCATGCACCAGTTACGCGTAACCATGCACAAACCTATGGTACACAAAGAAACGTGGAAGCACCGTCATGAGTATGACAGATGGTTCATTCTCCCGGCTCGTTTGGCCGCTATCAGAACCTTGCAGCATCAAGGAACATGCAGTTGCCACCTGTTGCATTTAAGTTGATTGTAACCATAATTTTTCTGTGTAGTCAATCAGGTTTTGAAGGAAGCCAAAGCCAGCAACGGCAGCGGCACCATGGATCTGCGCGGCTATGGGCGCGGCCCCTCTTCTCCGCGGTATCCCGTAGCGGAATGGCCGGCGGGGACGGAGGTCATCCGAGCGCCCGAAGGCGGCACACTCGTCATTCCCTGCAGCAACCCGAACAACACGCAGGTACGGCAAGTAGGGTACTGTAAGACCGTACCATCACCCGGTGTGGTTTGCTGCACGCTTCACAACGCCGCTAGAAATTGTTGTCGAGCACATTTTTTTATGCGTAAAGAACATCAAACAATTTTGTTGCCGAAATTTGTAAAATACCTTGATGCGCCAGCAGATCTTTTTCCAGTGAAAAAAACTAGTTGGGTCTTTTGCAAGGTAGCACGTCAATTCGCCGACCTACAATTCGCTGCCCGACAAACTGCTAACCGACATGTAGCTGACCGACAATTTTTTTGACTGCTAAATTGCTGACCGACGTCTTGTTAAAACAGTTTTGCTGACCGGCAACTTTGTTTTCGGTTTGATGCGCTGATTTTTGAGTTGTCTAAACTTCTTGATGTTTTCTCTTAGGTTTCTTAGTTTTCTTAGGTTTCTTGGGTTTCTCACATCAGCGAAATGTAGTCAGCAGGGTGTCGGTATTCACAAAAGGTCGTTCAACAAACTGTCGGGTCATCATTTCGTCGGTCAGCAAAGATGTCGGTCAGCAAGATAGTCGTCAACGAGTTGTCGGTGTGCCCTTTAGCAAATAAATTCAGCTTGTCCTTTAAAATCAATCTTGACTGACTGTCGGCATTACACACAGGTGTCCCACCTCGCGATTCCACCGGCATTTAAACACAACGGAGTGCAACATAATTTCACAGATCCGGCATTTATCTGGGAGCAGCTTGAGGAACCCTTTTCTTGTTGCAACTGTTCAAATAAAGAGTATATTGATTCGTCGCTGACGGCGCCCGCGTACGACGAGCAGACGGGTGCGTTTACCATCGTGCTGGAGAACTTTTCGTACCTCAACACCGGTCTGTACGAGTGCCTGCACACCAACGGGAGCCAATGGGTGGTAACCCAACGCTACTGGGTCAGCGCCACCCTCTTCCGCCACAACGTCTTCAGTCCGCCTATGAAGAGCGTCAAAGTCCGCTATGGCGACCCGGCCGAGATGCTCTGCGCGGTGCGCTTCAATTTCCTCCCCGGCCTCTTCGGGACCCGCTTTCTCTGGCGCAGGGCAGACTACTTGCTGTGGACCAAATCCATCCCAGAGGTAGCCGACGCCGCCCGGGCGTGGGATGGATTCAACGGGCATTTCACTTTTGGCGATGATGGAGTGTGTCTGTGCAATTCCACCATGAAGCTCAACAGTGTTACATGGGAAGACGCCGGTGTATACGAGTGCTGGTTTCGCATTAACGATCGGCTGGACGAGTGGATTATGCAAGAAGCCTACCTGCACGTCATTTAAATACAGAGCCACCATCAGCAAGCATTTCTGTTCGGCAGCTGTCTGAACATACTGGATTCCTAGCATTTTATTTTTACTTTTGGAATGGTCAGTATTTTTTTTGTGGAAGCAGTATTTTTGAACTACGGAATGGGTACGATCTTTGTTCGGATAATGTGATGGATGTATCATGTATCTCGGTTGATGGTTGATGCGTTATATTCCACTGGCCTTTTCTAGTATGAAATGGATTGTTGGGGCTGACGCAATCCGTACCGTGCTTGGATTCTGTCGGCGTGCACGGTAATGTGTAAGGAAATCCACTGAAAAAAATCAAAAAAAGCATTGAGGGTTGTCCTGGTTAGAGCCTTCTAACTCCTCACACATTCGCAAAAGCGGTATATCGAATGTGGTTCACAGAATCTGCGCACGCTGATCCGACCGGAAGCGTTTATCACGGAACCCAGCGAGTCCGTGGTCCTGCAGAAGAGGAAATGCCAAGACCCGGAGACCTCTTCACGCAGGTTACGCGACACTTTTACTGGCCGCTTCCGGTGATCGAATAAGAGAAGCGGTGATTTTCATTTGTGATGGAATTCATCTACCTGTGTTCACACTTCGCAGTATGCTGCTAGTGCATTTGCCTTGTTTTCTTACTCTGGTGGCTCTATGGCTGTTTTCTGCTAATCAGGATTAACTATGAATGAATGAAGTGAAGTTTATTGTCCTTGCAACGGAGCGGTTGCCCCCTGTAGGCTTCAGACAGTATAGAAAGAAACAGAGTGTATCAACAATATCGCAGAATAGCAACAGGAAAACATGAAGGTCATTTCAAAGCTACACAAACCACGCTGGAACACACAGTCAAAATAACAAGCGTTAGCTATTAGCACATGAACAGGTAGAGAGAGAGTTGGTGCTGCGGTTGCGAAAAGTTGGTATTACCTATGTGGAATACAAATAATAACTAGGTAACAAATAATGCAGATCCCGAAAGAGTTCTACTAATTTAGGCTCAGTTCTACATTTTTTTATAAACAGATTCGACGCGCTTATGTCGGAAACAGGAATGTCAATGCTCGTAACATTTGCAAAGTCGTACATACTCGTCCATACTTAAAATCGTCGTACATACTTAAAATTTTATAGAGCATATAGCAGAAATTACTATTAATGCAGCAGCACAGTACCTTTGCAATGCTCTGCCTCCCCGTACACCCGCACTGGTGCGGTTGCTAAGTTGTTTTGCTGTATTTTGATGGCATAACCACGGTCACTGGTAGGAAAAGTGAAATCGACAGCAGGACAATGAGCATGGGTTTATTATTTGGGCGCGATGTTGTGCAGCGGATGTTCGGCTCATCATCTATACACATTACGCAGTACGAGGCATCAACTTGCTCAAACAACAGCATTGTAATATAAATACACAAATCTTGCGTAGGCTTTACATGCCCACACTAACATGGAACGAGAGGCAAACAAAAATGGCAACAAAGAAACAAAGCGGCGGGAGGGATGGGAGAAACCGAAAGGCAAAAATTTTAACAGCTAACTGGAAACAATTGAGCAATCCGACGTTTCGTGTGCGTTTTTTCCGTGTCTGTTGCTACTGAGAGCCGTGGATCTACATTCTGGAACCCTGAGGGCCCCTGGAACCCTCATTGCTTGCTCTCGCATTACTGTCGACTGTGTGTAGCCATTTTCGCGAACTCCCTGGCTGGTGAATCCTCCATGCCCTGTGGACGGATGAATGAGATGTGGAAGTCCGGAGCCGAACCTCATGCTTGTTACGCACGATGTAATCTGGGGCTAGTAATTCAACGCTTTGCGTTTGGCCATTCAACCAGTGAACTAGTTTGTGTAGCATGTGTGGGTTCTGTCTTTTGGATTTTCGTCCGTCTTGTCTGTCGTGTTTTCAGAGTCTGGTAGACTTGCTTGTGTGCGGAATTTGTTTTGAAACATCTGATCCTGTGAATCACCCATTATTAAATTCTATTGAGCACTTGGCAGTCGCTTATGTAGGCTTGAGTGCAAGTGGGTCAGGCGCCGGTGCAAATCCGGAATCTGTCTCCAGTCCATTCACAACAGCAACAAAATCCATTCATACCGGCGCGACAGCCAACCATCGTGACCTCATTATATACAGATACTCTTAGAAGAATCTTTCTCATTTTTCTACATCTACCAGATCCTAAATCTGGTAGATTCTTCAGTTGCTGGATTTCGTCGTCTGAGCTGTATGCTTTTTCCCTTTTTGCCCCGCAGCAAGGTGTTGCGGTGGCCTTTGATGTGTTGTGGGAGAGAGATAAAGTGTGCAGTGTTGGCGTTCAGTTTCCGTTTCTGTTCGCCCGCAGGGGTGAACTAGCCGTTCATCCCCTGTTAGAGCTCCATGATCAGCCAGAGCTCATCTCCTGGTCTTGTAACATATCCGGGAACTTGAGCTCGTAACATGTCCGGATTAGTGCAGTATCATGGCATCGAGATGAAAAGAGAAAAAGCAATTTTGCGCGTTGCTGTTACAGTATAGCGATGCCATTAGGCGCGATTTAAGTATTACGTAACGGAAATTTTCAACTTTTTCGATCTCCCCCCACCCTTTTGTGACCTTTATCCATGTATTACTTATGAGCGGGTAACGCCAGCCGAAACCAACCCCCCACCCCTCTGAGCCGTTACGTAATACTTGAATCGCGCCTTAGCTGTCAGATTAACACGCTAATCTGCGCTGACGCTGACGATCTGCGCGTCACCGCATTTGTGTGTTCTGTGAGTGTCTGTGAGTGTTTGACGGACTCAACGGCAGAAAAGCCGGCTACTGTCCAGGTGTTCATAGCTGCAGCCAGCAGCATGTTATTCAACAAGGCCGAAAAACGGTGTAAATAATTTTTAATGAACATCTGATATTTCTTTTCCACGTGACTGATAATTCGATTAGCAATCAGCCAGACCAACCGACAGCTGAGATGCAAGGTCAAAAAACACAAAAAACATAATAAATCTGTCTTTATTAATACAAATATGAAGCCGTTCTGGGAAACAAATCACCACAATTATAACAGTTTGTCTGAATCGACGACCCAAGCATAAAACCAGGCGTTTAACTGAGATCAACCGGAAGTGGTGTGACCAGCCAGCTGTCGGCGCAGGACGCCCTGCACTTCCTCGATGGTCCGGCCTTTCGTCTCCGGCAGCTTAAACAGCAAATACCAGGTGGCCGCCACCACGGAGGCGACGAAGAAGAGGAAGGTGTACTCCTTGGTCAGCGCGTTGACCAGCGGGAACATGAGCGTCGTCACCACGGCGGCGCCCCACGACACCGCCGACACCCAGGTCATGGCGGCCGCGCGCGCCTCCTGGCCGAACATCTCCGCCGGCAAGATGTACGGGATGGAGTTGGAGCCCAGCGCGTAGAAGGCGATGTACAGCGGGATACACGCCGCCGGGAGAAACCGCACCCAGGCGTAGTCCCCCGTGTGCGGGAGGTTCAGCGACAGGACGAAGCCCATCAGGGCAACGATCATCCCGGTGTGGCTGACCAACAGGAGGATCCGCCGCCCGACGCGGTCAATCAGCGCCATACAGAGTAGCGCAAAGGTCAGGAAGACGCACCACACCCCGATGGACGCGTAGATGGAGGTCCGCCGCGTCAGCCCGACGTCGGTGAAGATGGCGGTGGAGTAGAAGGAGACGCAGCTGAACCCGGACAACTGCTGCGCCAGCATCGCCGTCACGCAGATCTTTAGCACCGACCGGAAGTATGGTTCCCGGAGCAGCTGGACCAGTCCAACGGGTTCCGGGAGGTGGGTCTCCCGCTCCGCTTCCAACTCCTTCATGTCGCTGCGCACCAGCACGGAGCTCCGGCGCAGCCAGTGCAAGACGTGGTGTGCCGCTTCCCGGTCGTCCACGGTCAAATATAACCTCCGCGGACTCTCCGGACACATCGGGAAGACCAGTAAAAGGGCAATCTGGGAGATGAAACAGAAAGCGTTCAAAGCCGTCCACCCGCCAGCGTTCCCCAGGAGCACCGGGAGACCCAGGACAGTTGCGACGATCATCCCGGCGACGTTCATCACTACGGGAAGAACCCCGAACGTCCCCCGGAGGTTCGTTGGTGTGATTTCCGAGCAGTAGATGGGCGGCGCCACACAGCTGATCCCCAGGGAGAACCCGATGATGAACCGCCCCGCCGTGATCAGTTCGTACGCGGACGACACCTCCGCCAAACAAATCAAGGAGTTTCCCAAAATAAACACTCCGCTGTTAATCAGGATGGTTCTTTTTAATCCAAAGCGGTCGATTAAACCGGCAGCGAGGAATGTTGAGACGAAACCACCAACCATAAACGCCGAAGATAGCACCGCCCAGATCAATCGTAGTTCCGGGAGGTCCTGTAAAAGATCCTCCGCCGGAGGGCCGCACCACCGGGAGGTGTTCCTTTCAGCAACGTCCAGACTCCCGACGCGCTGGCACTTGACCTGGCGGATCCAGTCGAGGATGACGGACTGCGGGCCGTTCATGGCGGCGATGCTGTATCCCATGGGGAACCACGTCCCAAAGGTCACCGTAACCACCGCCAGGACCAGCGTCCGGGTCAGTCCGGAGGTGGGCGGCTGGCTGGAGGGTAATAATTCATTAAGGGGAGATTCCGGGAAAGATTCGTTGAGGGGGATGCAGACGGGCTCGGCGGCGGCGAGGAGGCTGTGACGCCTGCGTGCCGGCATTTTCCTTAGTTGTGGAAATCAAAGCAGGACGCTGGAGTGAGCAGTACTCAGGTTTTGCCAAAATCAACTCCAGATTGTGTATTTATTTGGCAACGAAGGAAATTCCCAGATGGTACGCTGTAATCCGTAACTAACGCTTATCAAAAACTGTGTGGAGCTGCTACTGTACATCATGTGCACTGTCAACCACATCAACCGGTAATCTCGAGACTGATAGCTTTTAATCATTGTGTAGCGATTGGTTGTTATCAAAGTAAACAACGCTGCATGATTAATTTTTGACAAGCTGTTGGAAGAGAGCGGAAATCGATAGCGCCGGAAGCGTGTATAAAGCGTTACACGTGCTGACATAGCAGACAGTCTAAAATAACCTGGTAACGCCAGCTACACCAGTGCCTGCTTCTTCAGCGGCGCTTGTTTCAGTGTTATTTTAATTCTTGTTCCGACCACGTGCCGGTGTCGAAGACGGCACTAGCACGTGCTCGTAAAACGTGCACTGCTACAATCATATTGCCGTTATCGAAAATGCATATAATATTATATACAAATCCAGGTTACTGTACTGTATGTTCGAATCGCTGACGCTTCCACGCAAGCTGCTTTCTCAGCCGAACCAGCATGTTGCTTTCCGCGCTGCACGCATTTTACTTGAAGACACTGCACTACACAATCCCAAGCATACCAAAACAGATAAGATAACGGAATTTCCCACAAACAAGCGCTCGCTAAAATGTCAACACTGGGTTCATAGCTAAAACGTTTGTACGACTTTATAACTTCGACGAAAGAACAACCGCATTGAAAAACGTCAGTTAAATGTTATTCTATTTTTCCTTTTAATGGCTTAAAATTTTTTCGTTACTCTTCGCGCGATAAGCAGCGTACCGGTGACAATTATTTATGGGCATTCATCGGATTAATTAATTCGACATGCCGCCGCGTAGAAGACACACGCTAACGTCATCTGAACCAGTCTTCATCCCGCTCAATGAATCTTTCACGCAATCTCAACTGGACGATAACGGATGTCGGACGCCTTCCGGACTCACCTGCCGATTGATTTTTACTGTGATAATCGTGACCTTTGGGACGTGGTTCCCTATGGGCTACAGCATCGCGGCGATGAACGGGCCGCAGACGGTGATCCTGACCTGGATCCGCTCCATCAAGTGCCGTCGCGCGGGAGGCGTCTTCCAGACGACCAACACCTCCGATGTGAGTAATGGCAATGTCGCCCTTGACCCGGACACGGAGATATGGTGCCGCTTCGTCCCGGAGGCCGAGCAAGGCAACCTCCTGAAGGACAACCCCCAACTGAACACCATCTGGGCGCTGTCCTCCTCCGCGTTGATGGTCGGCGGCTTCCTGTCCTCCTGCGTCGCCGGCGCCGTCATCGAGCACCTGGGCATCAAGCGGACCATCCTGGCCGATGCCGGCCTCTTCCTGGCCGGCAACCTCCTCTTCTGCCTCGCCCAGCCCACCGCCGCCTTCGAGCTCATCGCCGCCGGCCGCTTCCTGGTGGGCTTCGCGCTGGGCGTGGCCTGCGTGGCGCCCCCGGTCTACTGCTCCGAGATCACGCCCGTCAAGCTGCGCGGCGCCTTCGGCGTCTTCCCCATCCTGCAGTACGTCCTGGGCATGATCCTGGCCACCTCCCTCGGACTGCCCTTCGTTTTAGGGAACGAGGCCGGCTGGATCTGGCTGGTGGTGGCTGCCTTCATCCCGCCGCTGCTCCTGCTGCTCCTCTTCCCCTTCTGCCCCGAGAGTCCCCGGCGCCTCTTCCTGGTGACAAAAGAGAAGCAGCGCGCCGAGGGTGTCCTGCGCTGGCTGCGTCGCAACTCCCTCCTCGTCATCCGCGAGATAAAGGAGCTGGAGTCGGAGAACCAGAACGAGAGCGCCCCGACGGCCGGCTTGTTGGACCTCCTGCGCCACCGCTACTACCGCTCCGTGCTGGCCCTCTGCGTCGTCCCCATGTTAGCACAACAGATGTCCGGGTTCAGCTGCGTCTCCTTCTACTCCACCGCCATCTTCACCGACGTCGGCCTGGACCGGCTGTCCTCCATCTACGCCAGCATCGGCCTCTGGCTCGTCTACCTGCTCTTCTCCCTCGTCTGCATGCTGCTCGTCGACCGCCTCGGGCGCCGGCCGCTCCTCATGCTCAGCCACGCCGGGATGGTTTTGGCCTTGACGGGCTTCGTGGTAACGCTCAACCTCAAGGACACCGGGTAAGTTGGTGACCTTTGGCATATATGTCCTCTGACTGACTTCGGTTGATGACCTTTAGGCTGACCTGGATGAAGTTCGTAACGGCGGCGTGCATCCCGCTGTACATCGCCTTCTACTCGTTAGGCTCCACCTCCATTCCCTGGTTCCTGCCCAGCGAGATGTTCGCGCAGGAGGCCCGTGCCGCCGCGGTGACGTGGATCTCGGTGGTGTCGTGGGGCGCCGCCGTGGTGACCACGCTGGGCTTCCCGCTCATCCTGGCTGTCACACAGGACTACACCTTCCTCATCTTCGTCGTCTGCGTCGTCCTGGCCACGGTGCACATCTACTTCAAACTGCCCGAAACCAAAGGCAAGACCATCGAGCAAGTCCAGGTCATTCTCAGACAACGCTACACCAGCAATTAAACAAACATTCCATTCTACAAAGCAACTGCCGACCAATCGTACCTGCTAAGGTTTTTCTTTTAACCTGATGCCGATTTTTATCGTATCTTTGTATGTCTTGTGTCTTGTCTGCATGGCTAATGGTATTAGAAAAAGGAAGTAAGTGAATTTAGCTGGTTATGGAATGCAGGCTACCGAATCTTCCAAACAATATAATTCTGTCATTTAGTGGGCGCATGCATGTAACAAGAAACAGGAGCATACAATCATATAATGGACGAAAGAATTCCCTTGAGGATGGTGTCTAGAAGAACGTCGGTGCAGTAAAAGAAGATGCCTGTGGGCGTAATTAGTTATTGCGAAAAACATAGTGCAGTGGCCTTTTATTCAAGCACGCCTTTCTCTCTAGTGTACCTTTACGCAGGAAATTACGGGGCAGGCTTGTACGCGTACACCATTACAGTCCTCGAAATCGAACCCTGCCTTCAAGCTGAGGCAGGTGGGCAGTACGGTACATAGCGTTGTAATGCAGCAAAAACTACCCGGTACTTTAAGCAAACACTCCACAGCGGAACTTCGTTTTTTCTCCTTTGACAGCCGCATCAGTATCCTGTTCCCTTTTCCCGTCGTCCCGTCCTCATTGTCTGTCAGCAAACGGATGTTGTAGCTTGCGCATGATCCATTGACCATTTTCCAAGCAGATTCACCAGCGAATAAACCAAGCTCACGAGTGAAGTGCCGTTGTGCCTACTGCATTTGCTAGGTACGTCTAACTGGTAAGTGATGCCTGCTTGTGTCCAATACGATTATTGTGCAATATACGAGTGTATCCAAGTGCCAAGTATAACGAACGTGTTAGATATGTAACCTGTAAAACGTTCAGTTATTTTTGAATATTTTATTGAATGATTTTATTATTAGTTTAAGTTTTCGTTGAGCCACCTTGCTGTTCTGATTTGCCGGTGTCTGAAGCATTACACGTATTGCGTCTGTAATTATCCCTAACAACCGGCAAAATCCGCGGCCAGTGTAGTATGGATGGTAATTTCAGCTGTGAAACCAACTGCACTGCTGACTGGATCAACGGTAGCCAGTTGGACATCGTCAACGACACCACCAACGAAACCTCTACGGTAATATTCGTTCGGCCAGAATCATGGGCGATTATCCGGCGTTTACACTCTTCTGTATGTGGCGCTCAATCTGCCCGTCATCCTCCTCTTCGCTCTTAACCAGCGCTTCCGTAGTTCTTTCTCCGTCTACATCACCTGCTTGGCTGTCTGTAATACCCTGCTGGGCATCGGCGACCTGTTCCAGCTGATAACCCGTCTGACCTTGGCCAGCGAGATCGGGATAGTGCCCTATGTGCTGTACCTGGGGGAAGTGCTGAGTGTGCTGCCGATGCAGATGCACGCTTTGATTGCAGTGCATCGTTTGTGGGCCCTGGGCTGGCCTATCTCTTTCAAGCGCTTACACAACCCCAAACTGGCCTGGACAATATGCGGTGCAACAGTGGGAACAATCCACGCAATTGCTCTGCCTTCAGTCATCCTTAATACCGTGACCCCAACACAGGGCTATGGAAACGGCGAAGTGCTGACATATTACCCACTGATACTGATGTTTACAACTAAAGTCGGCCCACTGGTATTCATTATAATTTGCTACCCAGTCGTGTGCTGGCTGTATCACAGGAAACAAAAGAGAAAAGCCCAGCTGAGGACACAAACACCGGCAACTATGCGGTCGACCAATTTGCAGATGCGGAATCGTGTGTCGGTTTATGCACTGAACCCGGCCAGACAGCAGGTAGCAGGGATAAACTTACGGTTTAAAGTGACAAAATATCGTATTTTGGCCTAGTGCGTCATTTAAAGAAGTTGTTAGTAATAAACATACTACACAGTAATAATTTTTGTATAGATCCTAATCATTTCGTTTGATTCCAGCAGGACGTTGCTAAAGCTGTTATTTGCTCTTAGGTAGCGTCGAAAGCTGCCGCTGTTGAAAAGCGGGCATTTGAAAACCGTCCGTTTGTAGCATTGAGTGTGCTGACGCTGAGCACAGTCGTGTGCTGGTTTCCCATGTGGCTCTGCTTCGTCATAGAATTCGCTGGTGTCCCAGTAACCGATCACGTCTTCTTTGTTTTTGCCACATCGATCCTACCTTTACAGCCTGTTTTCGACCCGCTGCTGTTTGCGCTGAGCATGCCATCCCTGCGGCATGCCGTCGTGGCCGCCTTTGTATGGCGGTGCAGATCTAAATGCTGACGTCACAAGCTTCACATCACGCATCCGTCTGCTATGGGTAACCTTTAACCACGCTACTTTAACCACATTGTAGCGTTTTTGGCTATCAACTATTGTTAAACTATTTCCGTTTATTTCTTATTTCCACTATGCTTCCGCTCGCTAGCGCCTGAACCGATCTATCCTGAAGCGGATACGGTTTGTCATGTGTAATTCTGTCACTGTGCGACATATAATATTGTATACTTCAAGTAGCTTTTTTTATTGAAGCCATCGTTTGTGCACGTTTTAAAAGACAGCTTCGTCGGTCTGAGACTTGGAGTCGCAACATGTGAACCCCCCGAATGCATGAAGCGCCAGAAGCATGTAGACAAATACGGACACCATGGTCTGTCTTGCGCGTTCTCTGCTGGTAGACTCCCATGCGCTCCCGGACAGTTGGGAGTGTGACATTTCGCCGCAATCAAATTCGACGCGCGACTTTTGTCCGCGAAGACATTTCGTCGCTGGACATTTCGACGCTGGGACACTTTGGTTTGGGGCATTTTCCTTTAAGGCATTTTCGCTTTGAGACATTCTGACGTAAGACGTCTGGTCGCGGACAGTTCGCCGCAAACTAATTCGAGGCGCTTAGTTTTCTCAGGGTTTCTCGACTTTTTCTTAAGGTTACTTAGGTTTCTTAGGTTATTTTAGGTTTTCTGATGTTTTCTTAGGTTCCAAAGGTTCCTCAGGTTTCGTAGGCTTCTTGGATTCCTTGCGGGTGTTTTCTTAGGTATTGCTCAGGTTTTTTTCTTAGGTGTTCTTAGATTTCCAAGGTTCTTAGGTTTTTTAAATTTTTTCTTGGGTTTTTGCGACAATTTAATACGCCAAATAAAAATATGTCTGATAAAGGAATGTCTTTGCGTCGAAACAGCCTCGCGGCGAAATGTCCCCTCACCGAAACGGGCATGCGTCGAAATGTCCTGCGGCATGAAGTCCTACCGGTTAACGGGTTAAGTGTCCCGCGACGAAACGTCGCGTCGCCTCGCGAGGCAAGATGACCCTGCGGCAAAATGTCTGCGACCGAAAGTCCTGCGACGAGTTGTCGGCGGCGAAATGTCGCAGTACCCTCCCACGACATGGTGGATTAAGCGACATCATTTGCCGCGCGTGTGTTTCAGCTGGGATTCCGGCAGAACTGCAGCCACGTGGCACGTCGCACAAACGACGCCCTGACGGCTGCACAACTTCTGCCTGGCCGAGAGGGTTGTGTTTAGCGTGGGATGTCACTTGCGTTGACACTGTCGCGCCTTCCCACATCAAGAATACGGCAACTGAGAAACCTGTGGTGTCTAACGTTTCATCGGCTGAAAATCTCTTGGTTCCCTCTGCGCCATTGTTATCTCAGGAAAATGTCGATGATTTCAACAAAGCAATGGAGAATTTGTGTGAAAGAGTGTACCTCGTAGAATGCAACGTTCATTATCATACCGTCGAAGATGACGTAGTGGGTACCGACCCCGAGGTTGAGGAGATCGCTGTAAACCATTTTGGGACTACAGCTAAGGAAGCTAAACAACTTGCCGAAACGGGAAAACGTTGGAAACCTCGAAGAACAGAGGCGCCGCGACTGAACCTACGCAAGGCCGAATTACCGAACCCGTCCACGACGAACGGGTTAAAATTAACGTCTGATGATTTTTCCATCCAACCAGCTGGTAAAGCCCCTACCTATGCAGCCATTACGAAACGCCAGCCAAAAACGATACGTGGAGAGATGACTACCGTGGCAGATAATGCAGAACCTCAAAGTGAACTGGTACGTACATTGCAGTGTAACCGCAAGCCTCACGCAGATTTTTGTGTCAGAGGAATTCCTCGCTTGGGAAGTTCGCAGTTTTTGAACATCAAAGAGTACAACGCTTTCATATCCAACCAGTTAAAAAAAGCTGGAATTGCTACAAGATTTGTAAGCGTATTTGTCCCTCCTGCTGGGGACAAACGAACGTCGACCTTTGCCCGTGTTGGAACATTCAAGGATGCATCTGAAAAGATTTTGAATCCAAAAATCTGGCCGTCTAATGTGTTTGTACGAGAATGGGTCTACTGATATTCTATTGCTAATTTTGCTACGCTATCTTCACATAATTTGTCGTCTATTTAGTTATCTAAGATATCCTGAATGTATCCCAGTGGCGCCCTATCATTTTGGCCACCATTCATTCTGGCCACCATTCATTTTGGCCACCAATCATTTTGGCCACCCGTCATTTCGGCCAACTAACAAACTTAGAAACCTAAAAACCTAAGAATCTAAGAATAACCTAAGAAAACCTAAGAAAACCTAAGAACCTAAGAAACCTAAGAAACCTAAGAAACCTAAGAAAACTAAGAAACCTGGGGTGGCCAAAATGATTGGTGGCCAAAATGTATGGTGGCCAAAATGAATGGTGGCCAAAATGAATGGACACGATCCCAGCAATGGTTTTTGTGGTCTTGATATGCGAATCGCTGCTTTACTTTCATCTGTTATGCATGTCTCTTGATGTAACCTTTGTTAAATATGCTTTTATTGTTGTCGAAAAGCTGAACACTACATGTTTATTGTTTATTTTTGACTGTGTCTGTCTGAAGCCAAGAGGGGGCACCTGCTCTGTGCAAGGACAATAAACTCCAATATTAATATTTAACTCACGCAGGTGCGGCTGAACAGAACAGAAGTCCCGGTTGTACTTACTCGTACTTAAACACCAGATACATTTTTTCTTCAAGTGCTTTCGAAACAATGGGACTATGGGGACCGTCAGCTGTCGCCCGCATTAAAGAGCTGGGCAAACGACTTGAGCAACACACAGGCGAAAGACGTTCCCATGGATTCCTGCGTCAAAGATTGTCACTAGTGATATAACGGGGAAACGCTGCAACAGGTTTAGGAACGATGAAACGAGCCGAAAAGTTTAATGAAATTTTGATGTTGTAAAATTGTGTTGTTTTAAGCTGTTGCATAACGGTTGTACCACAGGTAATAAAGGCACACAAAGACAGCCAAAGAAACAAGAGCTCATTTAATATTTCCGCTCTCCCAGCGGTCAAAGGGATAGCTATTTTCCAGAAAGGTCAGTGAAGCTCTCTTTTCACACGAGATCTACTGTAATGGAAATTCAAAAACCCATACGGCATAACATAGCATATGTTACTGACCGGTGAGTCAAGCCTGTGCAGTAGACAGTAAGGCTGTAAGCAGTGCTGTCCTTCTGTCATCCTTCTGCGTAAATAGGCGGATGTTTGCCTTAACTACACTTTCGAAGTAAAAACGAGAATGCGGAAGTAACGTTAATTGTAACGCAGCAAAAAGTATCGAGTTTTCAGATTAGAAACCACAAAGCAGAATTGCGTGTTTCGTCATCTAGAGCGCGTATGACGCCAGAACTTGGATTTGGTTCCCTTCCTTAGTCTTCCGGTTCTCACTGTGCCATCAGTGATCATGACCAGAATGACCTCCGCGGGAGATGTATTACTCTGAACAGTGTTTTACTACATCTTGACGTTGTTGATTGTGGCTCATAACACCCCGCTGACCTTTATCATCAGTTATCCTGTCATGTGCTCGCTGCACTGCCGGAAACGACAGAGGAAATCTTGAGCTCTGGAAGCACACACATACGTCTACACAGGCAACGGATCTGTCGACACACCGTCGTGCGTCAATGGATGCGTTCAATTTGGCCAGACAGCAGACTGATGGTCAAAAAATCGGAAAAGAGCTGGGTTTCGCATTTTGCTTACTGCGTCATTTAAGTCCTTACAGCAGAGGCCCAAGCTCAAACTCTGACTCTGATTCTGACCACCCAAATTCTGACTCTGACTGCTCAATGTCTTACTCTGAATACTCAAAGTCTGACTCTGACCGCTCATACTCTGACTCTGATTACCCAAACTCTGCTTCTTAGGTTATTCTTAGGCTTCTTAGGTTCCTCAGAAAACTTAAATAACATAAGTGACCTTCGTCACCTTGGTATAACCTAATAAAATTTGTTGGACAGTTTTAGTGGTCAGAGTATAGCGGTCAGAGTCAGATGTTGGCCAGTCAGAGTCAGACTTTTTCCAGTCAGAGTCAGACTTTTTCCCGTCCGAGTCAGACTTTAAGCAGTCACAGTTTGAGTAGTCAGAGTCAGAGTTTGAGCGGTCAGAGTCAGAGTCAGAGCTTGAGCGCGGGCTTACAGCAGAGTCCATAATACTCGTATCACGTAGTTATTAGTTACTGCGACGGAAATTTTTTAAATTTTTGCTGACGATGAATTCGATCCGATTTTCGCTACGCTGCGGTCGAAAAAACTGAAATTCTTACAGTTACTGCTTGATTTTGACAAGGAGTTTTTGAATCCTTCTCGGTTGTTAGTTACCGTCGAGAGCGAAAGCTACGAAAAAAGAAGCGTATGGAACTCGGCCATTTGTGCATTGAGCATTGTGGTGGCACACATAGTGATATATTACAGCAAAAACTACCCGGAATCCTAAGCAAACAATTCAGAGCGGAACTTTTCTTGATTCTACAGCGCCTTTGACGTACGCATTAGTAACATGTTCTCTCCTCCCGTCGTCCCGTCTTCATTTTGCCTGTTAGCAAACGGATTTTTTATCGTATATTGCGCATGCTCCATTTTCCCAGCAGCTTCACCCGCGAATAAATCGAGCTGATACCTCTTGTCCTTACTAGCCGTGCCTGAGTGTGCCCAATGCGATATTACTGTATAATATCCTAGTGTCAAGAATATGCAGTAACTATAGTTCGTGTTAATTCAGCCTGTATAATGTCACACTTAACAGGCGCTTTCTTTGAGCGGACTGCCACCTCGCTCTTCTGATTTGACGGTGTGCAAAGCATTACACCATTTACACGTATTGCGTCTGTAATTATCCCTCACAACCGGCAAGATCCGCGGCCAGTTTAGCATGGATGGTAATTTCAGCTGTGAAACCAACTGCACTGCTGACTGGATCAATGGAAGCCAGTTTGACATCGTCAACGACACCACCAACGACGGCTCTCTGGTAATATTCGTTCCGTCAGAATCATGGGCGGTATCCGGCGTTTACACCATTCTGTATGTGGCGCTCAATCTGCCCATCATCCTCCTTTTCTTTCTCAGCCAGCGCTTCCGCACTTCTTTCTCCGTCTACATCACCTGCTTAGCTGCCTGCAATATTCTGCAAGGCGTCGGCAGCCTGATCCAGTTGATAATCAGTGTGGACACGGCCAGCTGGATAGAGGCACAGACCTATGTGCTGTACTGTGGGCACGTGCTGTACGTGCTGCCGATGCAGATGCACGCTTTGATTGCTTTTAATCGTTTGTGGGCGCTCGGCTTCCTATTTCGTACAAACGCCATCACAACTTCAAACTGGCCTGGACAATATGCGGTACAACGGTGGGAATGGTCCACTTAACCGCTCTGCCTGTACTCATCCTGAAAAAAGTGACCCCAACGAAGGACAGTGCAGGAGACAAAGTGGTTAATTATTACGAAACGATATTGACGATTATAATCAACGACGGCCCGCTGCTGTTTGTTCTAATTTGCTACCCAGTCGTATGTTGGCTGTATCACAGGAAGCAAAAGCGAAAAGCCCAGCTCAGGATGTCAACACCGGCAACGACGCGGTCGACGAATTTGCAGATGCGGAGTCGTGCGTCCGTGGATGCACTGCATCCGGCCAGACCGCAGGTAGCAGAAAATTAACCTACAGTTGAATTTGAATGAGATAAGGTACCTATCTTACTTGGCCAAGTGCGTCAGTAATGCTGCTGTTGTGCCTGTGTGCACATTTCCTTCCTCTGTTTGACCCGAAAAATGTCTTTCCTCCTTTTGACCAAACAAAATTTCCCTCATAAAATTTCCTTCCTCCTTTTGACCACACAAAATTTCTTTACTCTAAAATTTCCTTCCTGCTTTTGACATGTGCACATGTACGGATTTATGTTTTAATAGGTTACTTTAGTTTGGTTTACCCACTGAACAGACAAACCGCCACTACTGGTTTTTTAGGTAAAATTTCCTTCCTCCTTTTGACATGTGCACATGGACGGTTTTATGTCTTATTAGCTTGCTTTAGTTTTTTAATCACTGAACAGACAAAGCGCCACTACTGTTTTTTTAGGTCGCGCCCAAAGCAACAGCTGTTAAGAAAACGGCATTCGAAAGTCGTCCGTTTGTAGCATTCAGCGCGTTGACGCTGAGCACGGTCATCTGCTGGTTTCCCATACGGCTCCGCTCAACCATGGAACTCGCTGGTGTCCCAATGATCGATGAAGCCTTCTATGCGTTTACCTCTTGGATCCTGCTGTTGCAGCCCATTTTGGACCCGTTGCTCTTTGCGCTGAGCATGCCCTCTCTGCGGCACGCCGTCGTAGCGGCATTTGTCGGGCTATGCAGATCGAAATGCTGACGTCATAACTGCCACAGTGGACTGTTATGCATCACCTTATTGTTGCAGTGTTGCGCCAACGCTGAGCCTAACAATCATCAAACTTACAATGTTAAAGCAAGTTAGTCGGTGCAGCTTTTCATTAAAGCTTTGAAATTTCCTTACGATAATATCTACTTCCACTGGGCTTTTGCTCGTGTGGCGGACTCGCGATCGATCCACACTGACGCGGATACGGGTTATCTTGTTTAGATGTATTGGGGCTTGGCGAGCGCGGAAATGCAGACAAGTGCGTAGGATACAAAAAACGACTGATACCTGTAACGAGGGAAACAAGTAAAGAGCGAATTGCTGTGTTAATATTCTTGGTCAACAATTTGCATGACGCACATGCCTTCATAATCTGGTTATTTTCTACGGTGTCCTGTCCGCAGTGCATGTCAGCGAGCGGATGTTGTCCATTAAGTACTCCATTTTCACAGCCGATCAATCTGTGGAAATTGAAATGGAAATTGAAATTTATTCTTTGAGTTGGGAATTTTTGACGGGTTCCTTTCACCACCACCACCGAAATCACGGAAACCTGACAAAAACTAAAGAAACTTGTTCAGAACAAACCTAAGAAGCCTGGAAATATCTAACAACAACACAGGAAGAGACAAAACAAAAGAAAACCCAAAAAACCTAAGAAAACCCCAAAAACGCCTAAGAAAAACTAAGAAACCTAAGACAATGGCCGAAATGGCCTAAATATCCAGCTGCCGAAGTGAGAAACGGCCGATATGAACGTTGGCCGAAGTGATCGGGCGCGGGTACTCGGCTACCGATCACTTCAGCCGTTTTTCAGTCGTCCGTATCTCGCCCGTTTCATTTTTCGAATCATTTTTCTGAGTTTGGTGACTAAGCGAGAGACGTCTTGTCTTAAAGGTCCGAGTGTGTCGATGCCTACTGCAGTCTTGGCCTTGAGTAATGTCCCGCTACTTCGCCACTTTATCCTGATTTGCGCGCACCGCGGCTGCTCCGCTTGCTTAGATGTTGCCGCGAAATGCGATAAAGATGCTAGGTAGGTTTGATTCTTTTATACGCCATACGACAATTAATTACTGGAGTGATTAAAGAGATTTAACTTGATTTTGTCCATCTTGATTCGGCGTTACGAAGATTACATATTGCGATTCTCATTCTGTAACGAACAGTTTTAGCTGGTCATCGAATGCATCTATTTCCAAAACTATTGAAATATTCCGGTGCAAATAGACAGACAGGTAGCATACTTCATAAGAAATTCGGTAATGACCCTGTACATCGGCTAAAATCCAAATGGCGAGAAAAAAATGTCTGTCATTTCTGGTGAGCTGCTGGTATGAGTGCAGTTGTGATTGCCACTGCCACAAGGGAAAATTGTGCCAGTATATAGCATTGCACCAAGCACAGTTCTATTCCCGCAAAATGTAACCGAACCATGCGCTTAAGCTCGCGCAGGCAGACGCGGACGCGAAAGAGTGCAGTACGCAACTTTAAGCGACAATGCAGCAAAAAATACTCTTTTATCGGTACCGAGGACACAAACTGTTAAACAGAATTCCGTGTCTCGACTCTCCTGATCTACAGCTCGTATGACGTAGGCGTTCGGATCTTGTTCTCTTCTGTCGCTCTCTCCCCCTTGTTCGTACCTGCGGATTTTGGCCGTTACGTACTTGGTTTTAAAGTGTCTGTAGTTGCAGTCGTAAATAAAGCCAGTTCACCAATGCCACCAGGACTACTGACACAGACCAGAGCTATATCCTACCCTACCCTAGTGGAACGGACATAGTTATATACCACAATTATGTAATGAGACACAAGTGCGTAGCGCTACTACAATAAGCGTTTATCTTGCAGTGGGACCCTCGCTGAAATCATTTCTGACTGTCTGCATTCGTACTGACTACTGCCGTAATTCATACTAACATTTCCGAGCAATATGGATGCTAACTGCAGCTGTGGAACCAACTGTACTGATGACTTCACTATCTGTGACCCGCTGGACAACCTTACAGGCAGCCCCGTCATCCAGTTCTTATATACCGAAGACACGCACCGCTACGAGTGGGAGAGCATCATCTTCGCTTGTCTGTTCGTGGCGTTCAGTCTGCCCATCGTCCTCCTGTACGCCCTCAACCGGCGCTTCCGCAGCCCCTTCTCCGCCTACATCACCTGCTTAGCCGGCTGCAATATCCTGCAAAGCGCCGGCGACCTATTGGAGGCCGGTCTATCACTGGGCGGCCTAACGAAATTTAACTCACGTCCCCTGACCGTGTACAATGCCGAAGTGCTACATGTGGTACCGATGGAGATCCACGCTCTGATTGCCGCCAATCGCCTGTGGGCACTGCGCTTTCCTGCCTCCTACAAACGCCTGCATAATGTAAGGCTGGCCTGGCAGTTGTGCGCTGCATCGCTGGTAGCGGTTAACCTCATTACTGTGCCTTATGTTATCTTGCACAAAGTGATCCCCGGAGAGAAGGATACAGTAGATGGGCCGCTGTTCTCTTATGGCATTATTTTGTTTATTGTCGCCAAGAACAGCCCGCTCATATTCGTCATAATCTGCTATCCCATCGTGTGTCGGCTGTATTGCCAGAAGCGACGGATGAAAGCCGAGCTCATCAAGCAAACACGGGAGGAATTGCAGATGCGCAACCGTGCTTCTGCGGATGCATCGAATATGACCGGACAGCAGCAGGTAGTAAAAAGAAAATTACTCTGTCGAAGTGTCTACTCGAACAAAATGTTGCCTGTTGCGTACATATGAACTTTTTTCTGTCAAGCCCGTTCACATAGCAAAAATGCCTGCGCTCGTAGGCACTAATTAAAATGATTAATTTGTGTCTATTGTCAAATTTAGGCGTTAACTGAAAATATATGTACGTTGAAGGATTTCAACTGAAACGATCGTTTTATTCATTCAGACCATAAATGCTCACTATATGTATTACTGAATACTAAATAATGGTTTCTTTTCATTTCTGTTTCTATGAGCTGTCGGTGCGGCAGCATATTTTTTTACGGTAGTCTACTACTACTACTACCTTGTGCAGGATATTCCTGGTCGTTGTAGTCATTATGCTGAGTAACAAAACAAGGAAATTTACCGTGCGCAATAACTCTGCATTACGGTGACTCCACTTTCCCGTACAGTTGCGGCTTTAGTGACACTGTCACGTTAATTAAACCCGCCGAAGGGATCGGATCCCTATGGCCGGTTGCGTGGTTCTTGGCGGTTGTTGCGCACCTCTAATTAGCTGTGCGAAATTTTCTATACTTTAAGTTTTTACTTTAGAAGTACAAAAGCCTTTCCTTGCTTTTTTTGGCGAAGCAATTGTTCCTCTAATTTTCACACATCCTTTTGACTCTACCGTTATACAAGGTGGGCTTAGGATGAAAAGATCCACTGATAATTGCACAGTCAGTGGCGGTCTGTTCGTGTGTGGAAGCGTCCACATGCGTGTAGTCAATTAGGAATAAGTAAACGCTACGCATTAATGTTAGTATAATAGAAAATTTTTAAAAGTATCGATTAATTTTGAATTGCTTAGTTGACGCTTTATTTTGACGTTGACCCTTTCAAAGTCTTGCTTCGTCGTAGTCAGTGCGGAATACTACAACACCGAAGAGAGCGGCGTACGGAAGTCGTCCATTTATGGCATTTAGCGCTCTGACACTGAGCACGGTCGTCTGCTGGACTCCCAAACTGATCAGCATGCATTTAATTAACGCTTTTGTGGAAATACCCGAACTCGTCTGTCAAACGACCAACCTGCTATTGTCTCTGCAGTCGATTTTGGATCCGCTGCTTTTCGCACTGACTGTCCCATCTGTGCGGCATGGCATTGTGAATGTTGTGATCGCATTTTTCAGGCTATGCAGATGCAAATGCTGATATCTTCCCAATACAATAATCGCCAGGCTTCATCCGCCGCTTGTTGCGATGAATGACCTTTATCACCGTGAGCTATGGCGTTCTCTAACCAGAAGCCAATGGGAGCAGGCTTGATATTAGAATGATGTGCCACATGTTTAGATTTAGTTTTAAAATCTGCTTTTGCCAGCATCGCAAATCTCTGCAAATCCGTCACTTTTGTCATCCGCTTTTTGCTAATGCTATACGGTAGTTCCACTTGTGTCTGTTGACTACTGAGTAATACCAGCAAACACGCTACAGGCAACCGATGAGCAAGTCTACCTTCACTTCACCAAAATAATATCGTATTGTAGTTATTATAGTATTAGTATTGTAGTATAATATCATATCGTCGGTAAAATTATTTTGTGCCGTTCTTTAAATTTTCGCATCGCATCGCTTTTAAATTTTCGGTAAAATGAGTAAAACGCAGGAAGAACTTGAAGTTATGACATGTGAAGAATTAAAGGTCATGTTAAGAGAGCACGAGCTCACGGTTACCGGCAACAAAGCCGAACTCGTTAAACGTATGCTTGATCACCAGCCTGAATGTGCTGGCCATGGTGGTAAGAAAGATTCACAGCTGAACGTGTCGGGTAATACGGTCGATGATTTGGCTAAATCATTGGGATTGTGTGAAAGCACGGTGGCCGTTTTGAAGAAGGAGCGTTTTGTTACCATTGAGAAAGTCCTTTTCCTGTCCAAAGATGACCTTTGGACGCCTCCGCTGAATGCCATCCCGCTGTGCGACCGCAAAGATATTTGGACCTACATCATGGATAGCCGAAGTGAAGAGTCAGTGATTATTGTTCCACCTGCACCGTGCAAGAAGGTCAGCAAGCCCGCATCCGCGTTGGCAGAATTCGACCGAAAGGTCATGCCGGATCCGGTTGACTTTCCACGTTGCAGCCCCAGTCTTATTCCACCGGTCGAACAATTCCGCAATGGTGAGTTTGGCATAAGAGAAGTTTTTAACTTGAAAGGTGACCCGTTGCCGAAGTTGGCAAGAAATTTGCCACGACCACACGGGGTGGTGTATTCCCGCGCGCAAGCAGAGAAGAAGAAACCAGTTGGCGCCTTAGAGTTAACATACGCAGAATTCATGAATGGATCGCTTATGTTGATTAAGCAGTTGAGTAAAATGCCGAGCCACGCAGAAACGTTGTGTGAATATGCCGAGTACGTTGAGTTCTTATCCAGCAAGGCTCCAGATTATGAACCAAAAGCTATATTGAAATTTGATGCTGGTTTCCGGCAATTTGCCGAGCGGTTTGGTTGCTCACTGAATGATTTTAATGCGTGTGGAAATTTAATTCATCAGTGTTTTCACGCTGGTTCACTGTTGCCGGTTGACGCCCACGCCGTGGGCGAAGGTTTTCGAGGTGGTCACGATGGTCGGTCTCGCGGGTACGGTCGTGGAGCGTACAATGGTCGAGGAAATAATTATAGTGGCGACAGGCCGAAAAAGCTGAGCTGTTGGGCGTATAACGAAGGGCAGTGCCAGCGTGAAGAAGGAGAATGTTGGTATTCTCACGTTTGCGGCTCCTGTTACGAAAAAGGTCACAATTGGCACGAGTGTCAGCGTAACCAGAAAAATAGCAAACGAGGTGGGCGCAACGGCGCCTGATACTGCGAAATTTTGATTGTGCATATTGAGTTGACGTTAAATTGTTTATGTTATTCAGTGACAATTCTCGGTATGAATGGTATTGTAAATTGTTGCAGTTTTCCGTGTGAATGGTATTATTATTGTTGATTAATTAAATTGCATTGAGTCATGGCAAAGTTTTCATGGAAATGTGCTTACTGAAAGGTCAGTGAAAATGGTTGAATGTAATAGTCATTAACGGTCACTTCCAGCAAGATTCAGAACATTTAATTATTAATTGAATTCTTGAAATGAACGATTGAATAAAATTATTTGTGGTGAATTCCCGCAAATGCTAAAATTAAGGATTAAATTTATGAAAATGATGAAATGTATTCATTGTATGCACTGTCTTTTGGTCATCTCCAACAAAATTGAGAAATAATGAAGTTGAATTTGTGAGAATGATTGAATGTAATTTGTATTCATGGTCAGTTCCAGCAAGTATTGAGATTGAACGTTGAATTTCTGAAAATTATTTAATGTGATGATTTATGGTTGATCTGCGAACTGCAGAAATTTAAGGTTTCCATGTGTGTTAAGGAATTGTGGCAATGGATTGCAGATGGTTCTCCAAAGTACAAAATGAATTCTGCTTAAGCCCGTTGTTTGAACAAAATGTTTTAAATAACTGGAATTGCTGGTGGTGTTCCTTTTTTGGGTTGCTTGGGCATGTGAAAAATATGATGATTTTGTTCTCGTAAACTTGTAAACTTTGTGCTACTGCTGTTTTATGTTCACTGTTTGTTCGCCAAATTGCCATGAATGTGAGAACGTAGAAGACCCGGCGCACAAACATCGCGCCCAAATGAATAAACCCATGGCTGTTAAGAAGTTCCTTTCCTCTTGCTCCCCGTAGACCGTAGTTATATCCTTATTGTTATTTGACGTCTCCGGAAAGGATGGACGATAATTTTAGCTGTGGACTCGACTATGATGCTAACTTGACCAGCAACAACTCGTTATTCAGCTGGACAAACGAAACGACCAACGGTAGTTTCCTGCAGCACGAAGGACCGTTAGCGTAATTGCCGGCAGGCACCCTCCGGTCGGCCTGTACACGCTGTTAAACCTGCCCATCATCCTCCTCTTCGCTCTCAACCACCGCTTCCGCAGCCCGTTCCCCGTCTACGTGCCCTTTCTAGCCGGTTGCAACACTCTGCTAGGCGTCCGCGACCTGTCGGACGTCGTCTGTCAAGCGATAGCCAACGGAGTGGCCAAAAGCCGGCTCTTCATGTACGCCGTCCACGTGCTGCATGTGCTGCTGATGGAGATTCACGCCCTGATTGCCTTTAATCGCCTGTGGGCGCTGGGCTATCCGGTGTCGTATAAGTGCTGGCACAATCCCAGGTCAGTCTGGCTGTTGTGCGCTGCAACGGTTGGATTGACCCAGGTGGCTATTCTTCCTCTACTTATCTTGATCAGATTGATTCAGGCGGGGGAAATTGTAGGATCCCCTTGTATTGTAGGATTGTAAAATTTACTACATCGTGACGTTGCTGGCCACCAAGGACATTCCGATGGTCTTTATCATCATCAGCTATCCTGTCGTGTGCGGGCTGTATCACAGGAAGCGGCAAGCGAAAGCCGAGCTCATGGAGCATGCGCAGAAATCACTATCTACGCAGATGACGGATTTGCCGATGCGACAACCGGGAATTCATGGATGCATTTAATTTGGCCAGACAGCAGGTAGTCAGAAAAGAGATAAAACGTCACTGAATATCGCATTTTGCATAGTGCATCGTTCCATTACTTGCAGTCGAGTCGATTCCAAAATCATGAATGACTTCATCATAAGTGAATAAAATTTCCAGATTGAAATATTAATTTCTTCGAGACACTTGCAGCCGAGTAGGAGCACGTGTATGATATGTGCTTTGCGTGGAACGGTGGAATACATGGCCGGCCTTGTATTCCGTTATAAATAATTGCCACTTTTTATCTGTATGCTAATTTTTTAATGTCATGCGTTGATCTAATTTAGGCAGCGCAGGAAACTAAGGTTAGAAGGAAAGCGGCTTTTCAAAGTCGCCCATTTGTGACATAGAGCGTGTTGACGATGTGCACGATCTTCTGCTGGTCTCCCAGACTGCTCGATGTGATTTTGGATTACGCTGGAGTACGATTACTTGTGCTGGAGTACACCTTTTCAGTTTTCACTCATGTGGCCAATCTGCTGCTGACCTTACAAGTGATTCCGGATCCGCTGCTTTTCACACTGAGTATGTCATCATTCCGGTAGGCCTGCGCTGAAAGTCTGAATCTGATTCTGATTCTGAATACTGAAAGTCTGATTCTGGTTCTGAATGCTAAAAGTCTGAGTCTGAATACTGAAACTCTGATTCTGATTACTGGAATTCCGGATCTGAATACTGAAATTATGAATGTGAATAAGAAGGCTCGGCACCTGGCCGGTGATGACCAAAGTCTTTGTAATAAAACCATAACAGTATTATTAACTCAAGCATGCGAGCGAGTCTACAGCGTACATGGATTCTACTACAGTATTATAAAACTGAAATTCAGACTATCCAGTAGCGATGAACATAAGAAACAATAAAAACGGCGGCAGCAAATCTGTAGAAGTACTCTGTACATACGAGTATTTGTGCTGCAGATCTTCATGCATCACAATAATATTTAATGCAGACGCTCTTCTTGATATGTTTCTTCCAAGCTAGTCTATGCCAGACCTGGCTAATGCCGAATGTACGGGAGGTTGTGTTGGATTTTGTTATCTTACGAATGTGGCTGCATTATTCTCTATGCTATTATGGGAATTGTTTTGTAATTTATGGTCTTACAAATGTGCGACACGTAGTCGGCAACGACCTCTGTGTTATTATGTGGGAATGTTTTGAGTTCGTTCGGTTGATCAGCCGCGATGCAGGGATTGTAGAAGGAGGCGTAGTCAGAAATATTGAAGCAGACTGTTAAGAAGCTGACTATCAAACAAAATTTTTGCTGCTACAAGTACCGAGTAAGAATAACGAGTTCCTATCAGTCCATTTCTACTTCAAAAAATAACTAAAATGCAGTACTTACAAAAGTCTGAAATAACAACAAACCTTAAAAACCGGAAGGAATAATTGTAAGGAGGAAGATAAATTAATAATGAGACCGGTAAGTCACCCATAAACCAACCCGGGCTAACGATAACGATAACGTACACTGTCAATCATATCGAACAGGATGGTGTCGCTGTTCGAAGCTGTATAGTGTATACTGTAGACTGCAGAGACAGCTTCAAGTTTAAACCTGATAATTCAGCACGAGCTGCTTCTTAGCAGTTGATTTTTTGGAAACAAAGAATTATTCCCGAAAATGGTAAATAAAACTGCCACTATCGAAAAGAAAATTACAGCCCTGCTCAGTCAAGTTTCTTCAAAAAATTAGCACAGGTCAGCCGTGGTAAAATACTTCCTTATTTAATTTTTTCTTAGTCCGATATCTTTTTTATTTGGAGATTCTACGCTGAGACCGCTTTCCGAATAATCGTGAGGTCAAAATTAGGGTAGACCAGCGGAAAAAGGCGGCTCGACCCACTCAGCGTGGTAGCAGTAGTCCTGTTTGAAATTTGTTTACAAATTCTAATAACACTGTTGCCCAAAAGCAATAGCTCTGAGTTGTTGGTCATCCAATGCTCTTGCGAAAGATACCATACATCAGCCTATTTCGGCCAAACCTGGGTGACCTTTGCAGAGTGACTGCAAGCACCTTTGAATCGGGGGGTGACCTCCCTTGCACGCTTCCGGTGCAGCCACGGCATGCGACGGGTAAATATTTTCGACGAACTCGTATTTGCCAAGGCTTGAGAGTCAATAAAAAGTCTTCCTCTCATACAATATGCTTGAAACACTCCATTTCAAGACACTGTAAGAGCAAGCATACGATTTTTTTGCAACCGCTTTGCTGATTTTTTATTCTGTTCATCGGGCCACTGCATTTCTCTGGCTGGATAGTTTGTGCCTGTTCAAACCTCAGATTCGTTTCAAGTGGTCCATGTTTTATTCATGGAAAATATCAACTTGAAGTTACTGTATTTTGGTCTGTGCGCTCGGCGACCGCATTCTTCGTCAATCGTCAGGTATGTCTTAACATGCAAGCCTGTGGGAAGTTCACACTGTTTCGGGATCAGCCCGAGCACTGATCGCGCTAGATTTTTTTGCTGACGCATAACGGACAGGCTTCGGTTTGCTTAAGAGTTTCCAGAAAAGCCCACGTAAAAATATTTGTTGGTGTATCCTTCAGAGGGGCCGGTACAAGCATCCTAAAAATGACCACTATCCCACCCCCTTAACCAGTGCTCGGCTCCCTACTGGCACACCAAAGGGCACCGGTTTTAAAACTCCTAAATTCACAGTAAAAAGTCACACCATGTGACTGCAAATTCAAAAACGAAACAGTGTATACAGTTAATTTATAATTATTCAACAAAAGTGACCAAACTTGGCTGAGCAGGGCTGTATTATGACAGAAAATTACTCGCCTTCAAAAATTCCAATTAGGTACATGCAAAGGGTATTCCAAAAATAATTTTCTATAATTACCTCTGTCATTTGAAGTAATGTAAAAAATTTGTGCACTTATGCAAAAAAAATAATTTTAGGATATATTTTTTGTTGCATAAGCCATCATGAAAACTATCGACAAAAACAAAAATCAACAGGTTCGGTGAAGAATTCAAAAACCGAAAAATGAAATAGCTTGGGCTACGTTTTCTGCCTTTTCACGGTCATATTTTCGGAATGCTTCAACCGACATGCTCTGCATTGCCACAAACGTTGCTGAAAAGTTTTCTTCGAAAGGTTTGATGTGTCAACTGCCAGTATTGTGCTTATTATTACTGTGATGGTAGAACGTCTTAAAAAAAATTAGAGGGTGAAGTAAAGGTTTTTTCTCACCGCACCCCAACATTTGGGAGTGTGACATTTCGCCGCAATTACTCGTAGATTCGACGCGCGACTTTTCGCCACAAAGACATTTCGCAATTTGCATTGTACCATTTGAACTTTGCGACATTTCGACGCGAGACGTCTTGTCGCGGACACTTAGCCGCAGAAGAATTCGACACGCTTAATTTTCGCGGGCTTTCCGGGGTTGTCGGAAGGTTTTGTTAGGTTTCATAGGTTTGTTGGGCTTCTTATGTTATTTTTAGGTTATTCTTAGCTTTCTTAGGTTTTCTTTGGTTTTCTTAAGTTCTGGATATCTTAGGTTTTCTTGGGTTTCTCAAGTTTGTTGCATCGCGGCTGATCAACCGAACGAACTCAAAACATTCCCACATAATAACACAGAGGTCGTTGCCGACTGTGTCGCACATTTTGTAAGACCATAAATTCCAAAACAATTCCCATAATAGCATAGCGAATAATGCCGACATTCGTAAGATAACATTAGTAATAGTTTTATTACAGAAACTTTGGTCATCACCGGCCAGGTGCCGAGCCTTCGTATGCACATTCAGTATTTCAGTATTCAGATCCAGAATTCCAGTAATCAGAATCAAAGTTTCAGTATTCAGACTCAGACTTTTAGCATTCAGAATCAGAATCACACTTTCAGTATTCAGACTCAGACTTTTAGCATTCAGAATCAGAATCAGATTCAGACTTTCAGCGCAGGCCATTCCGGTGGACTGTTGTCGCTGCACTTGGTAGAATGTTTGTTGTTTGTTGTTTGTTTAATCAGCTTAACGTCTACAACAATCAGGTAAACGCCTGCACGAGGTTGCAGACAAACGTTCAAGATCAGCTGCCACAAAAAATGACAGCCCCTTTCAAAAATTCTTCCAGCTATCGTAATCACAATGCACAGTAAACAAAGTTATTTCAGTATGTAACATAAAACGAAGGATATCACAATAGTCAACAAGATCAATCAGTACACCCATTCTCGCACGAAAACGTTGGAGGGCCAAAGTTCAGGTCGTAGGATTTTATCAGCATCGTCTTTGAATATTCCAATCCGCGCAAACGTCGCAGTGCGCTTGTCTCCACGTGGGGGAACAAAAACACTTACGAATCTGGTAGAAATTCCTTCGCTGTTCAGCTGATTGGCGATGAAATTGTTGTATGCTTTCACACTGGTGAAATTTGAATTTTCAAGGCGAGGAATACCTTTCACGCAAAAATCAGCATGTGGTTTTCGCTTACACTGCAGGGTCTTGCTCAATTCATTGCGAGGTTCCACGTCAGCACCGTTGTAGATCTGACATCCACGAATAGATTTTGGCAACCGCTTAGTAGCAACGACATGTGCATACGAAGCATGGGTTGGCGGAGATGGCATAGGCGAAGGGTTCGATCGGGTTTCAATGCCAGCTGGCATAAACTCAGGACATTTCATCGCACCAAGCCGCGGCACTTCAACTTTTCGAGGTTTCCACAGTGCCCCTTTTTTCTCCATCGTCTTCCTCTTCTCATCCAGAAGTTCCCAATTTCCCGGAGCGTATCCGAAGTTTTCATCAACAACACGCGCAACAAGAGGGTCCGAGATCACATCATCACTGTCGTATCCCCGCGCAGGGGTCTCACCGCCAGTGGCGAGTCCACATTCTATCACGAAAACTCGTTCACATAGCTCTTGCACTCCGTTCTTTAATTCAGCGATATCATTAGACGACAAAAGGTTCTCCTTAGGAGGCTCCACGGCAAGACTTGGCAAGATTGTGAAGGGAGTAACTTTCAGCTGGTTCTTGATGGCCACATTTTCGACAGTCAATTCTTCGATTTTCGATTCCAGGCACTTTACATGGTTAACAAATTTCTTAAGTTCGGGTATAAATTTTTCCCAATTAACTTTTGAGCCAGAAAAGTCAAAAGAAAAGTCGCAATCAGTCATGTTTCCAAAATATTCAAAATATTCCAAAAAGTGCGAATTTCTAAGTTATTTCAGTATGTAACATAAAACGAAGTGCAGTTGTTATCATGGACAGACTCACCTACCGTTCGTGATAAATGACCTTTTTCATCGTGGTGTTCGGGAGAAGGGTGGAGGCTCACGCAACAAGTCAATGGGGTATGTTTTCTGGTTTGGATTATTTTCCAGATTTATTTATTTATTTTGCTTTCGAATTTAGCATGTTTGTGCGCTCTTTCTAACCGTTACAATTTTTATGACGTGAATATGTGTGTTCCAGCTTGATTTCGACGCGGTACGTTTTGCATTATAAGTAGGAAGATGTCGCACAATGATTTATCCTGTGTAATTGCGACGATCATAAGGATGCAAGCGAATCAATACAAGAAACTATTAAACCACAAACTAGAAACTTTAGGGCGTATGCATATTGTGCCGTTGCATAAGTAAGTGGTACTAATCAGTAAAACTGCCGAGAAGCAACTAGTAATATGATTAAATTTGCAATATTTGATCACATGATTGAATAACTCTTGTGGAAGGCGGTTGTGCTTTGCGGCTAGAAGCGCAGCGCAGCGTTGCGGGCCAGTCCATTGGCTAAGGGGGGCGGGATGACGGTGGTCGTTGGGCATACCGTAAATGACTTGGAAGCCCGTGACAGCGAAGGGATGCGGGTACGCGCACAAGGAAATCTGCATGATGCAGAACAGCGGAGGAGCGCTGGTTTCCAGGTCCAGGTTCGCCAGATCCTGCTTGTTGCCGAATTCCTCGCTTTCCGTCCCGACGGCTTTCTTGAATCGCACGGAAACGATGGTATCGAATACCTTGCTAAATCGCCAGTGCACAGAGGACAAACACTGGTTGGTTCGCGGGTTGAAGGAGAGCGTGTGCGGAGTGCCACCGTTTTCTTTCCCGGCGAATGTATCAGCCCCTGCACACAGAGAAAGTTGCTCTGCTATACTGAAAACTGAGGTCGGTATGCGCAGTTATATGTACTGTATGTATATGTACTGTTATATGTACTTATTAATTAATAGTTAATTACAGTACATCGAGTATTACATAAGTAACAAGAACAAAAATCCCTGACATCATTGCCGTTCAGCTAATTTAAAGGCAAAATACACATCTTCCTTCTCAACCACGTTATATGTTATATGTACCATTTTCGTAAGTGATCTGCATGCCGTCGATCCAGTTGTGGCTGCGTACCAGCACGCTGGTTATGTGCTTCTTGCCCCAGTCGGCCATCGCCGGCTGGCACTTGATCATCTCCGTTCCGGTAGTGGGGATGACATACGTTGGCGGCTGGATAATCCCGGAATGCAATAAGGGGAAATCCCCGGCAAACGGCCCGAGGTCTTCGTAGCCCTTGACGAAGTTGTGCAGGATGAAGGCTTTGGAAATGACGGTCATCATGGCCAGCTGCTGCCGGTGGACGTACGCCCGACGAATCGTTTCGCCTAGTGTATGGTAGTCGCTACTTTTGCCTGAGCACATTACACAGTTTTTCTCCGTTAGCAAGGTGTTGGTTAATTTGTCCCGGACGGTCATATGGTCCTCCGGTCTGAAGAACGGAGGCAGGAGCATCGGCCCCCAACTACGCCATTCTTCCAGCTCCACCTGCCTCCACCTGTTGAGCATAATCAGTTACTGTACAATTAATTACTGTATAATCAGTAGAGATCTTTTCCTTGTATAATTCATATTTCTACAAATTACATTATAAAATAAAGTTTCACTAATTTTGAGAAAAAGTTAAGGGCTGTAGTACCTAAAGTACGTACAGATATGTGGATAATTAAAACGTTTGATGGATACACTTCACAGCACCGAACAGGCATTTACTTAATTAAGTACTTATATTTTATTTGTCAAAGAGTCTGACTGCGCTTCCCTTTTTCTTTATCGGGTGGCTTATAACGCAAAGAGTACAGTTATGCGTACAAAAATTACTATTTATTTATTTGTACAATTACAAAAATCTAATTGTGTTTACAACTCCAAAATAAAATCTTATTGTACTTAAAATTCTAAAAATCATTAACTACAGTAAGCAACGCCAACGCCGTATAATATTACTGTTTATTTGCTTTAACACAAGATAGCCACTCCCGATCTACGATGAAGCAAGCGCAGGCTTACTACGCAATCATTAGACGTTTAAACATCGAAAAAACAATGATACTCTTCATCTTCCAAAAATTAACTTCTTTATCATCGAAAAAACAATCGCTCTTTAAGGTGTGAAGAACTTAACATAACCGTGGCATTTTCTTTCATTACGGTTAAACTAAATGCGACGCCATTCAATTGTAATTATGTACTAACACTACGATGGACTGTAACTATATATATAGTTTTCGGAAATGCTTCGTAAATTTTCACAGCCATGATAATTTTCTTATTGTCGGCACTGCGCTGATCTACTGTGCTTGTAACATTGTTCAGTAGTATCGTACGCTTGCGAGTCTTGCACTCTTACATTGCAAACTAGCAGTCTGTCACTACTCCGCTCAGTTACCTCCAGTCCATCCAGTTGGAGAAAGCTGTAGACAAGAACGTCCAGTATCGGGCCAGCCAGTTCTCCATTTCTTGGTACCACTGCTCCTTGGCGACCTGACCGGGAAACAGCTGCTCGCCGAACATGTAGCGTTCGCGCAGGGCGGCCATGTGAACATACGCCAGATTGACGGCATACACGAAGGTCTGGTTCTTATTGGGACTGTTGTCCAAGTAGGAATAGATGTCCAGGCACCGACCCAGGATCCCCACCAGCCAGTCACCCTTCTCCGGCAGATTAACGCAGCTCCGGTAGCTGTCCATCCGCAGTCGCAGTCCGTCCAGGTCAGCGATACGTGTAAACTCTTCAAACTTCTCAATCTTGCTGTCGATGAGGCTGTCCACTTGCTGACGCACTTGCAGCCAGACATTCGGCTTATTTTTCGGCCAGAAATAGGAGACGATGGCGCCCATGAGGAGACCAACCTCCGGAACGCCGCCCGCCTTGCTCAGGCCGCTGATTCCCTGTAACAAGATGGAGCGCATGGTGTCTTCCCAGTCGATTGTCATGCGGGCGGAGCGCGGATGCATTTGAGCGGAACTGTTAAAAATCGCCGACCTTCGCGGTCCGCCAGAATACCGCGAAGAAACCGATGGCTGGTGGACGCCGGATGTCGCTGGCATCCTGTCGCGCCCTTCCCGAAAGGTCACGTTGCGCGCATACACGGCTGGATGACGCGATTGCAAACCGGTATCGGCACTGGCATGTACAGCATTAACTAGCATCAACGCTCCGAACGTCAGATAACCGATGATGGCTCCCCCATAAATCCGTGCCATGCTTCTTTGCTATTCCCAAGTTTCTACAATAACAATGCCAAAAAATACCACATCACAAGATTTACAGCAAAGGTCACAGATATTACATGTCAAAATTAACCGCAAATTTCAAGATTTATCACCTATGTACTTCAATAAAGCAGTCACTGGAAACCGTAATTTACAGACAAACAGTTTTCCAGTTTCCAGACAAAGAGTTTTCTAAAATAATTTGGCTTTTGTTACTAAAAACTCCATGAATGTCGGAGCATAAACTGTACGGAACACCAACAGAATTTCAAAAAAATTAATAGAATAAAAATCTGGATCGGGCCGGTGACGTATCGCAAACTTAAAAAAATATGTACAGTATTTTATAAACATGTACTACGTAGTATACGAACACTCACAGGGCCGAACGTACTACCGTAGTATACGAGCACTTACGGGCCCGATCGATGTAATTATGAGAAAATTCAAGGTACTGGCACTATGAAGTGTGTGCCATGACAGGCGGCAAAAAAAATACGGAAGCAACAAATGCAGCACCTCGGCAACAGATAAGTAAAATACACGTCCACGTCAACAAAATTAATGTTAGCAAACATGCCACACGCGTTCTTAATTCACCAACAAGGTTCCTTTGGACACAAAGTACACGTGCAGAGTACATTAACCCGCATTATAATTAAGGTATGAATGTTTCTTATCTGATGACTTCAGTGTGGGACGAAAAAGTAGATGTTCCAACACGTTCACGTACTGTAGAACAAGTTCTTCTCTGTTCAAACCCAGTGCCGGCGCTTTGTGCGCACTGGATGTTTTCCTGATGCACACTATTTCGTCGAGTTTATTAGTGGCCACTGGCCAGCTTTAGCTTAACTTCATACGTAAATTTGCCGGGCTCATTGTTCTGTACCGTTTTGATCGTAAGATAGTGGCATTAACGGCTACCGACCGAGAGCATTCGTTTTGATACAGTAGTTCACTTTTGAAAGTTTTGCGGCATCCTGCCGCACGTTCTCCGTGCCGGTATGTACACCAACATGTGCCCGTGGATATGCCTTATGCAGCTACGTGGTACACGTACTGTTCCGGTTCATACAAGTCACTGAAAACGGTTGCCCAAAACCGGCAACTTCTGGGCTTAGCGTTTACTAAATCATAGATTCTACAGATAACAAATAAGCGCTTTCTAACGCATTTTTATAATATTAATACAGAAGGATTTACAATTACTGTAATTATCTAGAACTACAACCTGACGACAGTTAGTATTGTATACCCACCGTATTAATTTTGGTATATCTATAGATATATAGCTATGTTTTACGTGTTGTACGTATTGTACACTCCACCGGAAGTAAGGAAGCGTCTTTCTCTTCGAGACTGCATTACGCGCGTATTAGCGGCACGATTCGACAGGATGTTTAGTAATGCTCACGTAAGCGTCAAGTACACCAACAGGCAGTTCTGTTAACTGCAAAATTGATAACTTTAAGGCTTTTACCTTTATCAGCCAACAATCGCGCATCGGCTCTATCGTTTATGAATTCCTTGAAAAAGCAGAAAAAAGACGAGCGCAGAGTACAAACAGTAGTGAGTCGGCGATGTCCGCCGTAAACCGTAAAACGGGCACCGCTTTTAATCAAAAGTACAGAGTTAGACAGAGCGTGTGTCTAACGAATTTCTGTCTGCTCCCTTGATTAAATGCGGTTTACGGCGCCCGGTTGCTTCCCCAGGCGGACATCGCCGACTCACTAGTATGGCATGTACGCCGAGAACGACGAATTCAACCTTTCTTTTATTAATTAACGGACCGAAGTCCGGGGTCCCCCGCTAGCTTTAGGACGCCTTCGGTTGCTTATGGCCGCTCGCGCGTCATCAAACGGCCACCGTAATAAACGTTTAGGTTTCTTAGGTAATTCGGATGAAAGCGCAGCAGGGTTCCGAATTATTCGCTGTCGCTCTGCAACAGCATAGTGTCACAGCATATTTTCTGCCAAGATCACAGAAGTTAGGATGCGTGCCATTTTATCACATAAGATCTGCAGTTCAAACAAAAATCTAACCCGAAATTATTTTGAGTACATTACTGTAAACATTATCAAGTCGACAACGATAGAAGAAACGCAACCCAGCAGCCCATTTTGTTCCCTTTTCCGGAGTTATTTCCATTTCCCGTACCGCAGAATTCTTGCTGGTCAGCGGTCTGGCTCAGTTGTGCAACTTGTGCGTTGTCGTACAGCCAGCCACCCGCAGCTGACGTACTGGTTCGTCAAATACGAGGACCATTGGATGCTGTGAACATACAGTACCCTGCACGATTGGGCTGGGATGAACAGCCGGCTAACTTTAAGCCGTTTGCATTTAAACTGGAATATCAGTAGCGCTGCAAGCTGCGGCTAACCGGCTGCTCATCGCAGCCCAATCGTGCAGAGTCAGTTCACAGCACCCAAGCGGAATGGTTTTAAGCTTTTGATTCAGCAGCTTGCAGGTTGCTGTGTGCTGACTTTAGATCGGTTTCCAGTTTTCTGCAGGAGTGACGCAGAGTCGGACCAAATTCGCTTCCATTTACCCAAAAGTCCAAAACCGATTATCGTTTTCTGACCTGTTTTCTGAACTGCCATCGAAGTGTGGGCGTTATTTCTTTACGTCCTGTACTCCTGTCAGACGCCATGGATGCGATGCCGCCCTATCAGGTGCTACTGGCCGATGCCAATCAAATCAGCTACAACAACACCGTTGCCGTTCGCAGTGGTGCCATGGCAATGACATTCGGTGGCTGGGATGGAATCAGGATGTTGGTGCCGATTACGCTTTCATCCACTTCGACTCCACCACAGCCGAAGCCCGCTGGACACACATGAAAGACGTCTGGCCGATGCGTCTGACCGACTGGGACACCGAGCCTGTCCTAGAAGATGACGAAAACCTCCAAGGATTTGCGGCACTGCGCGATGAATATAACGGACCGTTGCGTTTCCGACCAGCTGTGATCCTGCACTGCCTGCTCGGATGTAGCGTGCGATGTTGGATGTTGTGCATCCGCACCATCGTGCCCAGCAGTGCCAACACCGCTCCTGCACCCCAAACAGCTGTTCACCTGGTCCACGTGCGCCAAGTGGCGTTAGCGCTGCCACCCAGCGGACCCTCCTTGCTGGGTCGCCGCAGCAGTTTGCGCTATACCAAGCACTTCATTCCTTTCGGGCAAGCCAGCGCCCTCCTGCGGGAGCCTGCCGATGAATGTCGCATCATTAAGCATGTGCACGACGCTCTGCAAGCCCAATTCGACTAACTGATTCCGCCGGACTGCTGCCGATTTCATCTGCGCATCGAAGAGGCCGGTTGCATGGTCCTCTGTGTCAGTCTGCGTCTGGCAACCGGCACGCAACTGACGCCCTGGATGGCGGAAATCCTGCCCACAATTCTGGAAACCCGTCTGGCCAGCCGCGCGCGTCTACTGTGCATCGCTGATCCTACATCCCACGACAGTGCCGATCTGCCTCACGAAGCCGGTAATTATCAGCTGGACGTTCATATTCTAAAACTGTACTGCAATAGTGTATCTAATTCAACTGCATTTGTTTTCTTAGATATGAACGTTGCTGCAGTGATGCTTGATGGTTGTATCCGCGGTTTGTCGCCTTCACTGCTGAGCGACATCTTGTCACAACTGGATCTACATTCACGCATGAGAGTGAAACGGTACGGATTGTCTTGGTCCTCGCTGATCTTTGACGCTTTTCGGACGGTCACGATCGGGCGTACAGTACAGGGAGTATGTGTTTGTTCTATAGGGTGTGTGTCTTGTGGCATTTGCTGCTGAGCCACTCCAGCATGGAGGAGCACGTCAGCATCTCCTTCGCCAGCTGCCGGCCATGCCAACCCGAGAGCGCCAACTGTTTCAAGTTGGACTCGCTCCTCGGCCGTTCCATCGGCGCAGCAACACTCAGCATCACTCTGCTGCGCGTCTTTCCGCCACGCTGCCCCACATTCCTGCATCCGCTGTTAGCGGCCATGGACATTTAGCTGCCGTACCTGGTGCTGAAAGACCACACCACCGAACCATGGGGATTCTTTGGAGGAAAACAGTCGCGTTTAAAGCACGGGCAGCGCGTCATTTGAGGCTGTATAAGCGCACTGCCAGCGCCATCTGTCTGCTGAACTGGAAAGTGTCCAACCTGTTTGTGGCCATGTGTACGAGGTCTTTGTGGATGATCGTCGCTATAAACTCTTGGACATGGAGGTGATCCCTCGTCCCCTCCCAGCGCACGAGCGGGACTGGATGCTGCCGCTCACGGAGCAGTCGCACGAACTGGCCATCGACAAACTGCAGATTTCCATTCCGGCGCTGGTCCTGCCTTGCCGCGACGAGACGATGGGCATGAGCAGTCGCTTGATGTGCGCGCTGAACGACCACTTCCCGCCGGTCACGCAGGACATTAGCAAAGGTCACGACGGTGCATGCGCGTTGGCTGCGGACCCTGACCTATCCCGAGGACTGGCAGAGGATCCGCGACTACCTACTACTGTCAGTACGAATAATTCATGCGATTTATCCAGCTGAGCCAGCGCTGGCTTAGTCACTGCTATGGAAACAGGTCCAACCTCATCTGTATTTCGTCTTCGTGGTAGGTTTAGCGGACTCCACCCAGCTGGCAGCCCGAAAGCGTGGGAAGGCGTCGATCTGCGGTGCGAGGATATTTCCACCTGGAGCAAACTGGCCATCTACGGAGGTGTTCCGCGTGTAAGATGGACGCGGTGCCGCTGACATCATGCTGATCGTGATGAAAACGAGTACCTGATTATCGCTGTACGAATAATTATGGTAGTGTGTTTCGACTGCGGTTCTGTTAAGGGTTAACCGGTTTGAAGTGATATCTCTAAGTTGACGTGATATAGAGTACGGTAGCGGTGTGTACGTAAAGTGACGGCTTTACTCGTACTTTCTATTATCGCTGTACATTCTCGATCGTTCTCTTTTGTTTTCGGATCTACTTTTGGTTGTTTCTACACGGATGCGCCGTGCCTATATAAGTTCTTTTGCTGGTGAGCATAGTTCGCTACATCTGCAGTACTGTAGCGATGTCGTACGTAAAGTGACGGCTTTACTCGTACTTTCTATTATTCGCTGTACATTCTCGATCGTTCTCTTTTGTTTTCGGATCTACTTTTGGTTGTTTCTACACGGATGCGCCGTGCCTATATAAGTCCGTGAGTGGCAGTATTTTCGATCATCAGTTCTGGCATTCTGAGTTTGGCAGTTTCGGAGTTATGAATTAAAATATCGTCGGAGATGCAGTTCTCGCTTCGCGTAGATTCGTAGTCTTAGCTATGCCACATTGAGATACCAGCTCATACTCTGTCGTTGAGTAGGTCGGTAGGATAGATTATTACGGTAATTATTCCTATCGTACTGATCTCTCCGTCATGGCGCCCACCGATGTTCGAACCTTTTCGATCGCAGCTAAGTGAAACTGTGATTGAAATTGCGATTGTGAATGTTGGCATTCAGAAAGTGCTCAGTCCGGGTACAACTGTACTGACTGGACGGATGTCCGGGCAGCTGGTCTGCCGTCTGGACGCCTGAAAACGTTAGTAGTCCGGGTACTGGCGACGCGTATTTTCATATTAATTCAGCTGTAAGTAAAGGTATGTACAGAATACTATGTACTACTATGTAGTATAAATTAAACTCATTATTTCGGCCAAAGTAGCAAGAGCAAGCAGAAAATATGGTACAATAAAATTTACGTTTCTTGTGATGCTGCGCGTACTCTGTATATGGAAGTAACTGCTCTGATTATGATTTTTTTTACAAAACACCGACAAAAAAACAACAGAAAACTCGATTTCTATTGGAAGTAATTGCAATGGAATGCAATGGAATTAATCTGTACGGTGCTCGCGTAATTACTCATGACACAGACATGAAATAATTGTTGAGGTTTGTGGCGCTTTCAAAGCGCCGCTTTGTGCGTACGTTGCGCGAGCTAATCAGGCGGCGAAAGGGACCAACTACAAGCGATAACACCGACCCGCATATTGGCTCACACCACCGCAATCAGGTTGATCATATAACCGATAAAAATTAATCATAAAATATCGGCACTTCAAAATTTTCCTGTCTTGTTTTGGCTAGTCATGACGCTGGTGACCGGGAAGCAGATCACATTCCAGGGTTGTGGTATGGATAATGGGTTAAGCCATAAATGAGGACGGTTGGTAGTTCATAACTTCATAACTTGTTTAGCATAATTAATTAAGGTGTCGTTGCACCCAAGACCAGAAATTCAGTACGCACATGATATGCTGCTGGTTACAATGGCACTGCAAGATCGTGGGAATGTCGATAATCCGTGCGACGCGGAGCTCTGCGAGTTCGTGCGGGGAGTTACCGAGGTGGACTTTGTATCTAACGTATGCTAATCGCACCCTCGCTGCAATAATTAGGCAATTTCGTCTATCCCATCCAACTTCCGGCACGCGCTTGCGCATATCTGGCTTATTTGACGGGATGATCAAGTTTTGTGCATGCCTTTAAAGGAGCAGCGCCCACAGACGACTGAAGGCGTGCATCGGCAGCACTTCGTTATCGTATTCTTTTAACACCACTCCGTCTAACAAGCGGACCACACTTTGCAGGGCATTTATTATCGCACACAGCTGCTCCGTCCCTGTTCTGCATCTCGCAGATTGTCTTGTGGGCGAGGCGAGCAGCAGTAACCCGTCTATTTCCGGGCTGCAGATGTTCTTCGAAATGTCTAACGCCACCACACCGAGACACCGCCCCCATTAGCCAATGGACAGTTTTAGTCTGAACCACACATTACTTAATCAATACGCCAACTTTGCAAAATGAATTAGCGGTATTATTATTATCACTGTTACTGTAGTGAAAGGTGAACTTTAATGAGTATCATAATGCGTGCACAAACTATGTACCAAACCATACGGCATTTATAACAGAAAAAAGTCTTGTATGCTATCCTGATCAGCCGGGATCGTACCCATTACACAGATCGCGGTTCCCCGTTGTATTTGAATAAGTATTCGCTGCTTAAAAAACTCTTTCGTCCGTTTCTGGCCGGTGGAAGTCGCCATACCGCTTCCAACCTTCTCCCCTAGCTTTTAGTTCCGTCTCCCCAAAGTCCGTAAATTTCGAAGGCTGAAATCGTATCGAAATTGTATATATTGGTATCGTATCGTAAACGAAACGGAATCGTATCTTGGTTGCAGCCAGGTGTGTTTCGCTAGTTTCCCCCTTTCCGCGAGTTCGGCTGCTGCGCCGGCGTTCACGGAGTTGCGGTCGATATACGAGGCCGCCAGCGTGTCCACGCCGGTAACATCCACGGATACTGCTGAACATTGGCCATTAGGATACTGTCAGGATGCATTTGCAGCACACTCAACTGCATGATGTTGTATTACTTGCTTGTTTGTCATTGTTATTTAGTTAAGTTCACGATAAATTAAAGAACGGAATGCTCCTCACGTGGTGACAGATCGTAAACGGATCAGATCACCGCAATACTGCCCACTTTCACCTGGTCTAGCAATATTCAGATTATCGGCCTACCGCAATCTTTTCCGTTTTCCCGGTGCAGCTGAGTATTTCGTATTGGTGATCCAGTAATCATCGGCGGCGGGCTTATTAATGGTCTACCATTTCTGCCACGGTAACGCGTTTAATAGGCGATTAATTGTCAGCATAACAAGGTGGAAGAAAAACATTGGCTCGAAATTAAACTGGAAACATACGTATTACTATTTACACAGTAGAAACCGTAAATTCTTCATCGATGGCGATAGGAGCGAAGCAAGCAAAGCACAATACAGTACATCAAAAAAATAATGTAAACAATCAACCTACTCCAATGAATTACTGCTCGAGAAAAACTGACGTCGATAAAATGTGGTGTGTCATATTTGTATGTACGTACATAACTGTGTTAATAATATTACGCTATTTTCTTACTTAATCATTCAGTTTTAGTACTAATGAACAGTTATTAATAAATGCATTATTAACTAAGAAAGTACGGGCTTCAAAATAAAGGTCATTCATCACACAGGGGAGGTGCAGGCTGCAGCCCGTCGACGATTTGCATAGCACACCACGTGCGACGACAGCAGCATAGCGGAAGGATGATACACTCAGCGCGAATAGCAGCGGGTCCAAAATCGCCTGTAAGGTCAGCTGGTCAGCAGCAGATAAGCCGTATGAGTGTAAGGATCGGGTAACCGGACTCCATCGTAATCCAAAATTACGTTGAGCAGTGTGGGTGACCAGCAGAAGACCGTGCTCAGCGTCAACACGCTCTATGCCACAAATGGACGACTTTGAAACTTCATTGTAACCTTAGTTTTCTGCGCTGCCTACATTAAATCAAACCAGGACTTTGAAAAAATTAGCGTTCAGATAAAAAGCGGTAGTTATTCTTACTGTCAGGTCTAACATAGCCTCAACTTTTAATGCGCTATTCGATCACTTTTACTTTGAGTGCGCTATACGATCACTTATTTTTGTAGTCGTTTAATGTTTTCTGACTACCTGTTGTCTGGCTCTGGCCAGGTTCTTTGTGGCCACAGACACACGGTTTCTCATCTGCAAATCCTGTGGCGGCACAGCCAGCTGTGTGGGCGCTTGGAGTTGGGCTTTCCTCCTGTGTCGTTTCCTTCGATATAACCAGCACACGATCGGGTAGCTGGTGATGACGAAGAGGAGCGGACTGACCCTGGCTACAATAAACAATATCAAGCCGTAATAGAACAACGGCCCGTTTGTTGAATCTATTGATGGGTCGTCCAGACCGCACACGATAACGTAAGGAAGAGCGACGAAGCTTGTCCATCCCAGAGTTGCCATGCACAACAGCCAGGCCAGCTTGGGACTGTGCCAGTGTTTGTAGGAGATGGGAAAGCGCAGTGCCCACAGGCGGTTACCGGCAATCACAGCGTGAATCTGCATCGGGAACACCTCTAGCAAATGGGCTCTGATCAGTGAAATAATCAGTGTTGAGTGACTTCCATCATCGAATACATTCAGTGTCACACAAGCCTCGTACAGACCACCAGCACCTTGCAGAATATTGCAGATGGCTAAGCAGGTGATGTAGGCGGAGAAAGGCATACGGAAGCGCCGGTTGAGGGTGTACGGAAGGACGATGGGCAGATTGAACGTCACGTACAGGCTAGCGAAGACGATACTCCTCTGCCAATATTATGCTTCCTTCTCCTCGTTAGACTGCAGCAGGGCGTTGTAGTCGAAGGTTGATGTGCGGTTAACAAGTTGGTGAAACCGGCCGCTGTTGATAAAATTATAGGTGGAATTGGATTCACGGCTGAAATTACCATCCATTCTGGCCGGCAGCGTCAAATATGCTAACATAAGTAAACGTATATGCCGTCACGCGAACAGCAACAGTAACGTCTCGACTGCAGGTGATTTTTATGGCTGTGGCCACATATCTGCAACCGAAGAGTAGAGATGCCCGTGCAAGGACATACTGTTACACTTCATACGAGCTGTTGATCTAGAAACATGGAATTCCGCTCTGTGGTTTTGGCTGCGGATACCGGTTACTTTTTGTTGCAAATGCATCGTTACAGTCTGATGCATGCTTATTGCAATTCCGCGTCCCATTCCAAAGACTAAAATGATACTACTGTGTGATGTGATGAAAGTACTTTAGACCGGTAGTTTACATGACAGCGCACACTTTTTCAGGGGTGTCTGTCACAGTAGTGGAGTAAGAAGTAGTTCAGGTCACCGATACTTGAAGTCTCTACTTACACACTGTGTACGTAGGTTTTTGATCGGTCTACGCTGCGATTCCCGGATTACGTAAAAAGTATGTACTTATATAGGGGGAAAAATGTGTCTAGCCGAACCAATCCCTTGTATTTCTGATGTAAGCCAGCTGGTGGTTTACGTTGTGGCTGCACAGCGTTTTATGTAAAGCGCTGCTATTAAGATTGCAGGTACTGATAACAGGTAAGCAGCACTCGGTACAACTGCAGGTGAACAGGCTAAAACTGTATTATAGCCCGGACCTGCCTGGTGCAGCTAATACCACATGTACCGTCAATGCCGCACAGCGTTAAAAGCAGCGCTTTACATAAAACGCTGTGCAGCCACAACGTAAACCACCAGCTGGCTTACATCAGAAGTACAAGGGATTGGTTCGGCTAGACACATTTTTCCCCTTATAGTTGGCCTTACATCATATGACTGCGCTCGGTGTAACATTTCTGTCAATATCCAACTATGTCAGCGACCACGGTGAACAAAAATAATTTTTATGCGGTCCCGATACGGGCAAGACATGTTTGCCAAACGCAGGCAGCTTATACAGATTTAGCGCTTGCTAGATTGTTGGTTCCAGGCGACACATAAGGCGGCTTACAAGAATACTAATCATTAAAAACGGAAACCCAACGGAAATCAAGAAAACTGTTTCTCGTTGTAAATGAGCTGCGCACAGGCGCAGTTTGCAATATGAGCCGACGAGCGATAAAAGGCAAGGTCACGTAAGCGGTACGTAATTCTGTGGGCGGTAAAACTTAAATTCAAGGGCATGTTCAACATCCATCCACAAATCGCGCCTTGGTTACTGCTTCTGAATCCATCGTTCTCGGCGTCTGTTATCTGAACTTCTTTTTCTTCCTGGTTCTTAGACAAATAAACAGCACGCCAACCAGCTCCGCCGACTACCAGAATCGCCAACCTTGAGCTGTGATGGAAAACTACCTACTCAGCTTTCCGCACTGTCGGTGCGAGAGCGAATTCAGTGAGAATAATTACAAGAAAACTGACCTTTTAGGGGAATCTTACTTTGCACCGGGCAACTAGCACCCTGCACTCGGAGAAATCTTGTACCGTTTGAGCGGTACGGACCATACGGTAATATAACCAGGTCAAAGTAAAACCGTTTTTCTTCAGCCAGTACTGACCACTCTGCAGGCAATTGCAGGCCGTGTATGTGAATGGTGAACGCGCTCAGGCAAGGTACGCGAGATGGCACCGTTTGAAAATTTCTCCGAATACAAGTCCTTGTACGGGTGTGCACTGTGCAGCACCCAGAGGCCGAGTATTCATTACGATAAGGTCATTCACTGTTGGATGGGTGAGATCCGCTGCTTGGATTCGAGGCATTCGAAGCGGCATAAACGGATGAAGGGGATGACGATGACTCGCCAGACAGCAGACACACTGAACCCAAAGAGCAGCGGATCCAGAACTGGCTGCAGCAGCTTCAAAAGAGCGGCAGCACGGAAGAAGGTAGGATTAGCCACTCGGACGCCGGCATAAGCCAGGTTAATGCTGAGCAGCGCAGGTAACCAGCAGATTACCGTGCTCAGCGTCAACACGGTCAGCGCCACAAATGGCCGGCTTTGAAAGGCCGGTTTCTTCGTCGCTGCAGACTGCTGCGCGATCTACAACAATCACAGTGAAGGAAAGTGTATGAATTGAGCAGACGCCACATATTATTATACATACCCAAGCAGCATTTACGATGTGTTGAGACATATAATATGTTATGTCTCAGCTTATCGTAGATATCACTGAGACGGTTATAAGAATTTACCGCAGCTAAATTTACTAGACAATCGCCATCCGAATTAATAGAAGCGTAAACGATGGCACGCTGCAAACTACTCATGAATTAAAGTTGATACGCCTAAAATCTACTGCACTTAAACGTTTTTTTTGGAAGGTACAAATCTCCTTTGCTGCGTTTTATAGCTCTCAGCTTATGTTAATGGCATTTCAGCCCTTTTTTACTAGCATGATTGTTTGTCCGGCGATCTCCACATACTGCGGCGGAAAATAATGCGCAGTGTTTGATTGTCGAATTACTTTCTTGCTACGCGAGAACCACCTAAAAGCGTATCCGTAATTAAGTTTCTCATAGCGCCTTATAATTTCTAGTACACACTCCAATGGCGCACTAACCAGATCTTAAGATTTTCTCTGACACTTTCCGCACCTGACGTTTTTCCAGATTCTGCGCATCCGCGGACGCACTCGGCTTTTGTGAATCCGTTGTCGGTGTGGACGCCAGTGTCTGTTTGCTGAGCTCATCTTTCCTCTGCCGTTTCCTGCGATACAGCCAACACAAGATCGGATAGCAGATGATGACGAAGACGAACGGGCTGTCCTTGGCAACAACCATCACCATCACCGTGTAATAATACACCGGCCCGTACCCGTCTGAATCGTCTCCCGTATCATCCTCCACAGAGGTCACTCTGGTCAAGATTACTAAAGGCAGAGTGATGAGATGGGTTAATCCCATGGCTGCAGCCCACAACAGCCAGACCTGTTTTGTACTGTGCACGTGCTTGTACGATAGAGGAAAGCGCAGCGCCCACAGACGATCGCCGGCAATCAAGGCGTGCATCTGCATCGGCAGTACGTGAAGCACTTCGCCGTCATACAGTGACAGCGCCTCGAAATCCATTTCGCCGATCCATGTCGTGTGCTGATGCAGACCGGCCAGCAGCACGCCGCTCACGCCCTGCAGAACGTTGCAGCCGGCTAGAAAGGTCACGTAGACGGAGAAAGGGCTGCGGGAGGGAGTATGTAAGGCGAAGAGGAGGATGATGGGCAGGTTGAGTGCCGCGTACAGGCAGCAGAAGGTTGCGTTGATTGGCAAACTGAATACCCAGGATTCGTACAGGGAACCGCCAGCGTTGCTGCTTACAACCGGGACTGTCAGGTTATAAGTCGAGTTAGCCGTGCCAATGGGAACAACAGGTTAGATTAGCCGCCATGCTAGCGCCTAATGCGAGGAATTAAAATTGTATAACACTTTCGATGGTATGCAATGTAACCTTATAATGACACGAGCTTTCCGTGAAAAGACGTACGGAGAAAGTGCATTAGCAGGTAGCAGGTTGGGCCCGTTGATGGATGGCGTTGTAGCCCAAAAATCCAGTTACGGTAAATATTGGCTACCGCATACAAACTATAATCAAAACAGGAGCGGCCAAAGTAAACTGAGTGCCGGGGCACCAGCTGGTGCATCCGGAAACGTTTCCGATGTTTTTCTTCGTTTTATTGTTTGCGTTTCTCGTGGCATCGAAGTATTACGTTGCCGCGTTTTGCGTTCGTCATCGCTGCACTAGCCAATGTTGCTGAACAAGGAGTGGATTACATTGTGATGACGCAGTGGAGGTGTGACAGCTTTTTTACATCAGTACAGTAATGCAACTGCTCTATTTTCGGAGCGGATTAGCAGTCGTCGGAAACATGTTTGCTGACAGGTTTTGCTATCTTTACTTTTTCTGTTGCGCGTACAGTAAAGCATCATTCTGCATAATATTTGCAAACTTTTTAATTATTATTTCACAAAATGCGGTAACATCACAGTTTAAGAACAACAGATAAAAAAAACAGAATTTCATTTAATGCTGCCGCTCCCTCCATTGTCCCGAGCACGGAAGCAGCGTTGCCTCGTTGAATTTCCAGCGACAATCGTTGACGGAGGTACTCATGAGAGCGAGGCTCACCCGTCTGTTGTTGAAGTCGCTTGCCAATTTCTTTCACTAAACGGCTAGCTGACTTTCCCCAAGGTCCAAGTGTTTCAAATGCCAGCGGTACGAAGATGTATCTGCCATGCAGGTACAAATACAATCCCGCCTTTCTAACCTCCGCCTGAGCGGCGGCGGATCCCGCTGTAACTGAAGTGGACTTCCGGTGAGACACAGCGACAGTATCCACGCAGGTCACGTCCCCTGCCAAACACATGCCTCGTTGCCACGCGAACGTGGTGCACCCGTCCGGTCGACGATCTGACGTATGAGATGTACCTCGCGGCTCCAGTTTTGCGGGGATACCGGCTGAAACTAGCGCCCCGCACAGAATGCTGTTCAGGCCGCCGTGGCGTGCATGCCTTCCCGCATAGAATGCACAAGACAAGCCGTGGTGACCATAAACTATAAATACATTTGTAAATTTGTAGTGTAGTGGTTACGCGCCATATTAGCGCGTAGCAACCCGCATGGCTATGTAAGCCTGTGTTGGTCTGTAGAGGGCGCATTTTATGTGGTACTACGAGTATTTCATTATTATCATAATTAATATCACTTTATTTCAACTTGTACAAGCCAATGCCATTTAAATTTAACTTTACAGCCCAATACTTAGAACAAATAAAACGACTCTTCTAACTCTCGAGAACATCCGACCGTCCCCAGGACAGAAGCCGCATTTCCGCGCTGAATTTCTACGCTTATACGTTGCCACACATACTGAGTAGCGCGCGCTTCTCCTGTTTGCTCTTCGATACGCCGGCCGACTTCACTGATGAACTAACTGGCCTGTACTTTCGCCGCAACTTCCCATCCCCAGAACAAGAGCAGTGAAGAATGCAGCGAAATACGGTATGTTCCATAATAATGTTCGCTGATTCAGCTGCTCGGAAAAGCGAGTAATAGTAAACGTTCAGCGATGACAGGACGACACAGGAAGAGCAGGAGATCCACATTCTGACATCATATGAGGTAGATACTTTTGCTGTTTGCTTACGGTTATGTGCGCCACTTCCGCATTCGTTTTTTTTTTGCTTCGACAACATCCGCTTGTTTACATACGACAGCAGGTTGGTCCTGCACTCGGCACTTTTGAATCGATTTATTTTTCAGCTGTACGTCACTGCAGGTGTGTATCCGTACAACTTTTTTAAACGATTTTCAGTCTGCTAACGTACTGTTTATGTGATGCAGAGGTTTCAAGTGTACGGAGCCTAAGCCATTTGAAATCTAATATTTCCCAATGACAAAATCAAGTTGGATCATGAAACACGGAATTCCGTTCTGCCGGTTTTGCTGTTAGCACGGTAACCTTTTTTGGCATTCTGGTATAATACTTTATAGTTTATAATATTGCGCTTCCGCCAAGTAATCTGTAGTCGGTACCTGCGCCGGCTCATCGTAGAAATCCTTTTCGGCAGCTGGAATGGTACATGGGTCTATTGTTGCATGGGACGATGTGATGAAAGCGCCTACCGTACTTATATATTGTATCTGTACCGTTCGCCATGGAGGCTGAAGCTTGGCTGTCGGCTATTACAGTGCAGCAACTGCCAGCAAGCACAACATCAGGTCCCCAAAAATGACAAAATGTCTCCTGCCATTGCTTATTGGGCGGTACGTGATGCGATCACCGGTTCCGATAAAGTACATACGGATACGAGTATAATCTTTGAAAAGGGGAAAGACCTCGCAGTCACACACGCCGACCAGACGTTGAAATCCTGTTTAGCGGGTTGTCTGCTCCTTATGTAGTAGTAATAATAACAATACTCGTAATAATAATAAGCGCCTTATTACGACTTACAAGTGCACTTCCGTTAATCAATCAAATGTGTATGGCGCTTAAAGAAAACAAAATTGTCAGTTTTACGCAGACTCCATCTGCCGCTTCACGAAAATTTAGTCAATCAGCACTTATTCAGCAGTAATAAGCGTAAGCCGGATAAATTCCGCAGCTATACATGGTAAATCAAAACCGCTTCACTTTAGACCAAACGCGAAGTGAGCGAAAGGCCGAAAGAATCGTGAACATAAATTGTAAGAAAATTCCAAATGAAAAGCTGCATCCGCCACCAGTTGGTAGGCTGAGTACTGAGCTTATCAGAACGTCATGATAATAAAGGTAATGTCTGACAACAAATGCGTAATGCAAACCATGTGATGTCAGCATTTGGATCTGCACAGCCCGACAATGGCGGACACGAAGGCGTGCCGGAGAGAGGGCATGCTCAGCGCAAACAGCAGTGGGTCCAGAATGGGCTGGAAAGGCTGAACCAGAGTAGCAAAACCAAAAAAGTCGCGATTGGTTAGTGTGGCTCCCGCGGACTGCATGGCGAAGCTGAACCGCATGGGAAACCAGCAGAAGACCGTGCTCAACGTCAGCACGCTGAACGCTACAAACGGACGACTTTCATATGCCATTTTCTTCACAACTGCAGCTTTCGGCGCAATCTAAAAACAAAATAAAGTCATAGTAACTTCCTGTCAAAATCAAACCGTAAGTCATGGTGGTGATCTATAGTTATTTAGCAGTTATCTTTGATAACGACGTAGGACTGGGAATAAGTGAATACAAGCGCGTGTCCACGTAATCGTTATAAACTCGGATGAAATCGTAAGAAAATACAGTACTAGTGCGTACAGCACTAACAGCTTTATAAATCGGTACTAAAAGCTAATCAAAAAGGTTTGGAACGGTGTCGCCATTGCCACCGACCAGAAATTGGCAAAATATTTTTTTAGGCAGCGGTTATCTATCCAAATGCAATATGTGTTCTGGGTACAATCGAAAACGCGATATGTGTTCTGGGTACAATCCCCGAGCAGGATAGCATTGCAGAAGTGTTTTTGCGTACGAATCTCGTATGAATCTCGTTCTTTAGTACAGTCAGTTTATATCTACAGTACATGTGATACCATTAAAGGTCAGCTCCGGGAAACTTTATAAATGACGCACCAGACCAGAAACAGATGCAGTACGATACCTTATCTCATTGAACTTAAAGTTATTCTCCGTTACCTGTTTTCTGGTCGGATTCAGTGCATCCACCAACGCTCGATTTCGCATCTCCAGATGCATCGACCGCGTAGTTGTCGGCGTTTGTGCCCTGAGCTGGGCTTTCCGCTTTTGTTTCCTGTGATACAGCCAACACACGACGGGGTAGCAGATTATATTAAATACCAGCGGGCTGTCGCTGGTTATAATCGTCAGTATCACATCGTAGGAATAAATAATTTCGTCTTTGGTGCTGTCCTTGAATGGAGTCACTCTTCTCAAGATAACTAAAGGCAGAGCCATTAAATGGATCATTCCCACCGTTGCGCCGCACAGTATCCAGGCCAGTTTGAGGTTGTGTAAGCGCTTGTAGGAGACAGGCAGGCCCAGCGCCCACAAACGATTCAAAGCGATCAGAGCGTGCATCTGCATGAGCAGCATGTGCAGCACTGCCTCAAAGTACATCCAGTAGGTCACTATCTCGATCTCGCTGGCCATGTTCAAACCGATTATCAGCTGGAACAGATCACCAACGCCCTGCAGGATGTTGCAGACAGCCAAGCAGGTGATGTAGACGGAGAAGGAACTGCGAAAGCGCTGGTTGAGAGCGAAGAGCAGGATGATGGGCAGATTGAGCGCCACATAGGCAACAGCGAAAACGCCGGATATCGCCCAGTGTGCTGGCCCATATTCTACGAATATTATCTGAGTACTGTCGTCGACGGTGTCGTTACTGATGGCACACTGGCTACCGTTGATCCGGAGACCCGTGTAATTGGATTCGCAGCTGAAATTACCATCCATGCTGGCCGGGGACTTTGTCGGCTGTGTGGGCCTCAAGCACCGTCAAATCGGAAGTGCGAGGTGGCAGTTAACACAAACTTGCATACAGTACTTGACTGACACTTGGGTGTTATACAGTAATCGTATTGTGCATATACGAGGTACACTCAAAAATGGTTTAAGGAGGTTGGGCGCGTTGGTACTGATGCGATCCGCCTTTATTTGCTGGCGCATGGTGCATCTGCTTGGAAAATGGAGCAATTCTCATCATCCGCTTGCTAGCATACAACGCTGACAGGACGAACATAGGAGAGGATAAGCTACGAATGCTTACGTCAAACGAGTGGAAAATCACGAGAAAAACGTAATTCCGGTGTGGAATGTTTCCTTGGGGTGCCGGGTATTTTTTGCTGCATTACAGTTTACCATTACGTACCGGACTGCCCACATGCGTCAGCTTAAACGCACGCTCGATTTCGAAGACCGGAATCGTAGTCTGTATGTAGATTATGTATTACTCATTTATTGCACAGTTTGTCGCTGGAGTTTGTGGCACGCCACCTTCAAGTCGTGACAGAGTTTAATAGGCAATTTCCATCAAAGTCACAAGAAGTGCAAGCGCAAGCACATTAGGTCACTGTAAAATTTTTAAACTTTGAAAAAACAGCCAGAATCTCTATCCACCCGTGGTTTAAAAGCTGACGTACTTAGTGCAGCCGTAGTTTTCCCTTAACATGTATAATAAATGGTCTAACAATATTTGGAAAACTTGAAAGACTGCATTTGAGGACCAGCTAAATTTATTCCCGTTAGATATACAGACGAATAAGCCATACCATGATCCAACAAAGCACACTGTATAGCAGTGTATACTGTTGCAAAAGGTTTAACAGGAAAATTATAGCAGGCGCGATTGGTTGCCGGTTACTGTGGAGAATGTTCTGTCTAATTATTAGCGTAACGTTGTCTGAGCAAGGCTTGGACTTGTTCAATGGTCTTGCCTTTGGTCTCGGGCAGTTTGAAGTAGATGTGCAGCGTGGCCAGGACGACGCAGACGACGAAGATGAGGAAGGTGTAGTCGTGCGTGACAGCCAGGATGAGCGGGAAGCCCAGCGTGGTCACCACGGCGGCGCCCCACGACACCACCGAGATCCACGTCACCGCGGCGGCACGGGCCTCCTGCGCGAACATCTCACTGGGCAGGAACCAGGGAATGGAGGTAGAGCCCAGCGAGTAGAAGGCGATGTATAAAGGGATGCAGGCCGCCGTCACAAACTTCATCCAGATCAGTCTAAAGGTAATCAACCAAGATAAATGAACGCCATAAATAAATAGTAGTAATAAAGGTCATCAACAAAAGATTAACGATAATGTCCGAAGATATATATATGACAAAGGTCACCGTTTAAAGTACTGTTGCTTGTTCTAAAGAGTTGTTGATGTTGTTGTTCTGTTGCTTCCGTTTTGGGTACTGTTGCTTGTTCTAAAGAGCTGGAAGAGTTGTTTTATTTGTTCTAGCTATCCGATCGTTTGAGTTTAAGTGAAAATGGCATTTTGCTTGTACAGGTATATTAAAAATAAGACCTTATTAATTGACAAAGGTCACCAACTTACCCGCTGTCCTTGAGGTTGAGCGTGACCACGAAGCCCGTCAGCGCCAGGACCATCCCGGCGTGGCTGAGCATGAGGAGCGGCCGGCGCCCGAGGCGGTCGACGAGCAGCATGCAGACGAGGGAGAAGAGCAGGTAGACGAGCCAGAGGCCGATGCTGGCGTAGATGGAGGACAGCCGGTCCAGGCCGACGTCGGTGAAGATGGCGGTGGAGTAGAAGGAGACGCAGCTGAACCCGGACATCTGTTGGGCCAACATCGGGACGACGCAGAGGGCCAGCACGGAGCGGTAGTAGCGGTGGCGCAGCAGGTCCAACAAGCCGGCGGTCGGGGCGCTCTCGTTCTGGCTCTCCGACTCCAGCTCCTTCATCTCGCGAATGACGAGGAGGGAGTTGCGGCGCAGCCAGCGCAGGACTCCCTCGGCGCGCTGCTTCTCCCGGGCCACCAGGAAGAGGCGCCGGGGACTCTCCGGGCAGAAGGGGAAGAGGAGCAGCAGGAGCAGCGGCGGCACGAAGGCCACCACCACCAGCCAGATCCAGCCTTCCTCGTTCCCTAAAACGAAGGGCAGTCCGAGGGAGGTGGCCAGGATCATGCCCAGGACGTACTGCAGGATGGGGAAGACGCCGAAGGCGCCGCGCAGCTTGACGGGCGTGATCTCGGAGCAGTAGACCGGGGGCGCCACGCAGGCCACGCCCAGCGCGAAGCCCACCAGGAAGCGGCCGGCGGCGATGAGCTCGAAGGTGGCGGTGGGCTGGGCGAGGCAGAAGAGGAGGTTGCCGGCCAGGAAGAGGCCGGCATCCGCCAGGATGGTCCGCTTGATGCCCAGGCGCTCGATGACGGCGCCGGCGACGAAGGAGGACAGGAAGCCGCCGACCATCAGCGCGGAGGAGGACAGCGCCCAGATGGTGTTCAGTTGGGGGTTGTCCTTTAGCAAATTGCCTTGCTCGGCCTCCGGGACGAAGCGGCACCATATTTCCGTGTCCGAATCAAAGGCGGCAGTGGCGTTGCTCACTTCGGAGGCGTTGGTCGTCAGGAAGACGCCCCCCGCGCGTCGGCACTTGATGGAGCGGATCCATGTCAGGATCACCGTCTGCGGCCCGTTCATCGCCGCGATGCTGTAGCCCATCGGGAACCACGTCCCAAAGGTCACCGTTACCACGGAGAATATTAATGACCATGTTAGTCCGCTTGATGTTTCGGACACGGGAATTAATTCCGGCACTTCGGTCAGCGGCGACATAACTCTATCGGATCGCAGAACGAGGGACATCGCATGACGCGGAAATGCAGCAATCACCTGGCGCTGAGCGCTGCAGACTGGCGGGAGTGTTATGCATCTGTTAGGAGATCATGTGCTGCTTTGCCGGTCGTATCTTGCGATAAGGTTTATGTGCAGCCTTGAGATCACTATATGGCTTCGTAGTGGCGATAAGTTTCCCGTCGTGCACTTCACCCGCGAAATCTGGCAGTTAACTGCGGTTTATAGGTGGTCATTAAAAAAATGAATGGTTCGAACTTCGCACGTGGGCTCTTTAAATCACCGGTGGTACCATTTTCAACTTGAATCAACTTAAACTGTCGGTTTCTTCGGGCAGCGGAACCAAATGCTGAATAATGACGCTAATGGCCAAAACCGATCACCGCGGAGAATTCGAAGTGTTCAGTAATGTAATAATTACGGTATCATGCGATAACAAAAAGAAGGCCGTTGTACAGACATTTGGACAGTAACGTTGTAGTAGTAAGAAAGGTTCTGGACGTCAGGCTAATTTGCAAGACTGAATAAATTTTCCCACTTTCACTGCGGCAGATAAAACGCAGCGTTTCTGCACGCTGGAATCTGCCACTACCGGCGATGAGTCAGCCCGGCCATTCTTATAGATTTATCAGCCTGATACGTTGACCTTTGTGGCCTGCCTTTATGCAACCGGCATCGCCCGGCGCCTGTGTACGTTCGGCATATGAAGAAGCAGTGCTAAGTAACGCTTAACTAACTGCACTTGCTTTATAACTATTAAATTTATTTAAATAATTTATTCAACTAATTATTTTTTAATTAATATATTATTGAAGAATGTTATTTATTTATTCTATCTGATTTAATTAATTTCTCTGACCAACCTTTTATTTACTGCTTTTTTTAAATTTTACTTTACACAACGAGCATTGCGCTAAAAATTAGTGCTGGCTGATGCCGCCACATGATAAGATGGCCGTGACCTTAGTTGTTTATTGCGGTGCGATTATCAGCACCGCGAATCTCTGATCTAGCAAATATGCACTGCAGTACTGATTATTGAGCTAGCGCGTTTCATAAAAAAAGGCAGTCAGAACTGAAGTACTGCGAAAGATTGTTTTGCTATAACCTTTTTGTGAGTACTCGTGCAAAATTCGGAACAGTGACAGGCCGAAAGCCGTACCTTGCACAGTTGTACGCTGGTGTGAAGATTTCAACGTTTTAAGTATTTCTATGTTTTATTTCACTGTTTTATGCAGTTTACTGTCAAGTGGCGCTGGCTAGGCGCGCACCGACATCGACGGCGGAACAAAGCAAACCCGGATGAAGGCTTTAATGCCGAAATCTGACACACACCGCGCTTTGCGCGCAAGCCAAGAACCAACTGGTCTCTGTAGGCAGCGCAGCTGCCTTACAGAGCCGTCAAAACGCATGAATATGCCCAGACAGGAAAAAACCCAAAACCAACCAATGACAGAAGGGCTGAATCATAAGCCCGCCCTGACATCCCTGTACGGTCTAACACTGAGCTCCTGCGAAGTGCAGGTAAATGGCGTGATGCGCCGTAAAAGAACAGTGGATACAGGGACCGGTACGGTCCGTGTACTATGTCTAATAGACTGTACTACCGGGTGGCTCGGTTCCAGTTCGGTCGGCTCACGTGGTCCGGTATGGGGAATAGTTCGGTCAGGTTTGGTCCGGCTCGGTCCAGGTTTGGTCGGCTCGGATCAGGTTCGGTTTAGGAGTGGTTCTGGGTCGGTTTGGCCCGGGTTCGGTCGGTCTGGTTCTGGTTCGGCTTCATGCGGTCCAGTGCCTGGGTCAACGCACTGTCGCGACAATCCAGGGTCGGATGCGGAAATCGGTAGATTCCGCATTTTATCCGTCTGGGGAAAGGTCACCGTCTGGGAAAAATCGGGCAGGGGTTTGGGGCGCAGGTAAGGCCATGACCACAAAAAATACGCTGTTTCGGTGAGGAAATTCCGCTGCTCTGCCGGGGGAAAGGTCGCTGTCCCAGGTAGAGCGGGCAGGGTTATGGTGTGGTGAATTTCTCGGCGTGGTGATGGTGGTCGATCCGGCCGTGGGGATCGGGGTTGGCATGGCTGTTGGTGGTGGTGAAGGGTCCGCAGGTTTCCTGCTGGTCCGGGTTGCGTCCACCGTCGGCATCCGTCATCGGTACGGTGTGGCTGTGGGTTTGTCCGTCCATCGCTGCACTTCTGGCTTGGCGACATCTCCATCCCCTTCTGGGAGAGACAGTTTCCTCCGCGTTCTGCGGGAGTGACGGCACAGCTCCGGCGACTGACGGGAAATCCGGAGGAGCGGGTGAGCTCCGTACCCGGGGGGTGGCACAGGACGCGATCTGGTCCACAGTTCAGAGGTGATCCGTGAGCGGGACAAGCCCGCTGTGGAGCCCACGATCGTCACCGTGAGCTGCTACCATGTCAAGTGGCGCTGGCTAGGCGCGCACCGACCGTTTTATATTACGTTTTATATGTTGATGTTCCGTGTCTCTTGACTCTGTCAGCCGCTTACAGAAGCTGCGCCTTCGTCTAACGTCATGAACTCTAAACGGTCGATCGACTGTTTTTCCATGGCGGCGTTAATAGTGTGCATGGCGAGCGATATCATTTTCACCGGTATGTTCCGTTCAGGGAAATTATTTCTTTATTTGTTTAGAAAATTTTAGTTTGGCTGTTAATTATTACATTATGGCTGCGTGCACGGGTAAACACGGGTTTTGGCTGCGTGCACGGGTGATATTTTTGGGTCCGCACGGGTGTTGACTGGGTGCACGGAGTTTGGGATCGGGCGTTGGCTGCGTGCGCGGGAAATTATTTAAATTGTTTAATTGTATAATTTAATTGTATAATTTGTTTAATTGTATAATTAAACAATTATTAATTTGTTGTTTAAGTGTATAATTTAAATTTAATTGTATAATTTAGTTAGAAATTTTTTACATAATTACTACTTAGGAAACCTACTCGCTTAACCCACAATTTCTCACGAAGAAGAGAGCAGCCCCGATCAAAAATGAAGTATAAAAATTATGGAAAAAAGATTTATAAATACCACAGATTATTTCAAGCCAATTTAAAATTTTTAAAAATAATCAAAAATTCAATTTATTTCCGTATGATTGATTTATAACTTAACAAAAAAAACTGAACAGATCCATGTACTGAATTATGATGTACATAATAACTACAAAAACTGGAAAACTTCGAGCAAAAAGTGGCATAAATAACAAATTAATTTAAAATTTTTTGAAAATTTGCAAGCCAATTTTACATTTTTTTTTAAAAAAGCACAGCTCGATCAATTTTCACTAACAGCGGCGAAAATCTGTAATCAATTTGTAATTTCATAAAAAAAAATTGAACAGGCCAATACATAATAATCTCCTAACGAAAATATCTGCCGCACGTACTGCGAAATTTGCTGTACATAGCAATTACAGAGTACTATGTTACCAGTTAATATCTATAGAAGTACTTGTTAGTGCAGTACCACGAAGTACTTGAAAGTCACCGTAAGAAGAGTCGAAGACGTGAGAATCTCTGTAAAGATTTTTTCCATGAAGATTTTTGCATTAAGGTAACGCCATTCCTATGTAATATAGCCAAGTAAGAATTCCTGTAATACTTGGTGGCCGCTTATGAAGCATGCAACCGACACCATTACCACTTGCATCGAGCCGCGTAGAAAACCTCAGAGTCGTAAAACAAAGCATCTGTAACTACTGTATTTCTATGAGTAGATTATGGCACATGAAAAATATGTCAGAAACCGGTCGAAAACCTGTTGTGATTGATAAGACCTGGAAAATTATAAATGTTACGACTAAAATTTGAAATCATAAACTGAAATAACCGTGCACACAGCCAACACCCGTGTCCAAACTCCGTGCACGCAGTTACGACAAAGTGTCATGCAAATGCACAACTTTCAAATGTCCGAATTTTCTCTCGAAAACCGGTCGACCAATTTTTCTCAAAACACACTTTCTAGAGTAATTCGAGACGAAAAAGGGCGATTGGCCCGGTACATGGTACCAAATTCGTGTACATGCACGAAAACCTTCCTTTCCGCGCCCTCCCAAGCACACTTTTGTTTTGTTTTACGGTTTTACCAGATTTTATGGCTAGATTTGTATACACGAACGTAAAAACCATTTGTGCGGGCAGCATCCATGATCCGGCTCGGCAGTTATGGCTGCTAAAAAATGCCAAAAAGTTTAAATGCATTCAGGTGTACCAAAGGTCCAAAAGGCTCTTTTTGGACCGATATCTTTAATTTTACACATAAATTGCTTCGGCCGACGTCGGTACATATTGCGCAGCCGGTAGCTGGCACATGTTCTTCACTTCGTCCACCCTTTTCTTTTTCACTGGCGTTACCCCTGTCGGCAGCAGGGGTAGTTCCCAAAGATTCACCTTTTTTTTTTTGTACTGGTATTTTATAAAACTTCATTTTAAACGCTCAAGAAACTTCACTTATTACACAGCATCAACTGACTCATGCGGGCTTATCACAGAGAACATTTGATCTAAATTTGCCCCCATCGGTGCCGTTCCCAGGATAGATGCCGCATTGCCTCGTTGGATTTCGATGCTGATCCGCTGGCGCAGGAATTCTGTGGCCCGCTTTTCGATTCACCTTGTCGGCGGATATAACCAATAAACTGGGAAATTTCGTCTTAAAATTTTACAGTAAAACGAGTATGCTTGCGTACCAAGAAAAAAAATTAGCGATGAATAGTACTGGGAAAAGTCGCGTACTGCTGTTTTAATTCTATGAATAGCCCAGGTAATAAATGCATAAATAAACCTATCTATAAGTAAAGCGGCAGATTCATTTTGCATAAATGTAGAAATTTATAAACATCGCATATACCGGTCTCTACCGCCAGTTACGTGGTGAAACATGCTCGATCGAATGAGCCGTAATTAATCTACTGTCCTTCGAAGTATATATCAGCTAACCGCGGGTCGGTCTTGTTATAGTAAGTACTGAGACTTCCACGGAGGCGATATTTAATGGTGTACTGCGGAGTATTTAGACAGGAAAGTTGCCGGTCGCGGTGGGCGTTGACTGGTTGGCCATGCGGAGTTCTTCCTTTCCACTCAGTTTGTACTGTCATTTTTGCAAATGAGGCAGGGAGGAACGTGGCAGGTGGTATTGACCGAGAACCAGTGTGCCGGCAGTTGCTGCAACGCCCCACCCGTGCCCTTTTCGAAAAGCGTGCTGGAATTTCCGGCGGCGCAGTCCACCATGAGAATACCCGCCTAAGACCACGCCAGTCGCGGGAAACATAACTGCTTCAGCGGGCTAGTTCTCCGTCCTGACGCCGACTGAGCAGATCCGGCCGGGAGGTTCCGCTGTAGGGTTGCAGGCCGTCCATACGGTGGTTGCTCTGGGCCTGGTTCAGGCCAGCAACAAGGTCATGGTGCGATCCGGATGGTCGCGAAGATTGTGGTTAACGGCGGTGCACGAGTAAAATGTTTCGGTGGAGGAGCGATCTTCTCACCTATGTCGTTTGCATATATTTTGCAGAACCTGAAGTTCACTAATCATAACGCGACTAGGTACACCAGTTTGCATTTAAACTCTTTAGAGTCTTATTTATTTCACCCATAACTCGCCAACCGGATACTGCGCGCACAAACGGTTTTTACAGTAGTGTTGTTGGCCTACCGTGAATGTATGAAGCTTCAAACCATGAAAATTTATACGTTTTGACGCCAATGTATTTACAAAACAATTTCAGCGTCTGGTTGCAGGCTTGCAGCTTTGAGAATTATGATTCGAAATAGATGATTTATTAATATTATATACGGACGTAAATACGACTAGATGTCGGCAGAATACCTTAAAACGAGGCATAAGGTGTGCCGTGTGCCGGTAGGCGTACAAATTTTGTACTACATACTCGTACATTACAGTATGCAGCTTACACAATTATTATTTCCTTTTGCAGTCGATGAGCGGGAGATTATCAACACCGCGAATCTACCTTGTGCACTAAGGTAACTGATCTGGCGCATTTTATCGAAACATATGCTCTGCGTGAGTCGAGAGACTCGAGGCAAAAGCAAAGAATTACTTACTGTAGGCAATACGGTTGGCTATACGTAATATATCGATTTTTTATTTCACAAAATGCGGTAAAATCACAGTTTCGAAACAAAATAACAAAATAAAATAACAAAATTGCAGTTAATGCTGCCGCTCCTTCCATTGTACCGAGAACGGAAGCAGCGCTGCCTCGCTGAATTTCCAGCGACAGACGTTGACGGAGGTACTCATGGGAGCGAGGCTCACACGTATGCTGTTGAAATCGCTTGCCAATTTCTTTCACTAAACGGCTAGCTGATTGTCCCCATGGTCCAAGAGTTTCAAAAACCAACGGTACGAAGACGTATCTGCCCTGTACAATCCCGCTATCCCATACTCCGCCTGTGCGGCGGCGGATCCCGCAGTGACTGATGTGGCTTTCCGGTGAGACATAGCAACAGTATCCACGCAGGTCACATCCCACGCCAAACACATACCGCGTCACGTATATTGGTTGGTTGGTTGGCTGCGCACACCGGTACCAGAATTGTGCACAAAATTGTCAGTTTGCCTTAGCCGATTTCTTATGCGCATGTGTAAGTACTTGTGGTTTCGTGTACAGTATGTGCTGTGAAAGTACGTATGTATCTGTCTGTGTACTCGTATGTAAGCAGAATCGCAGATTATGTACTTTGTATCAACCTCTTATTCGGTGTGTTTTATTTACTTACTTGAAGTTACTTTGCACAAGTAGCCTTGAGCTAACAACCAGCCTTGGCCGATATCCCCACCTGATAAACTGACCGTGACCTTGGTTGATTATCGCGGTACGATTATCAGCACCGCAAATCTCTGATCTAGCAGATATGCACTGATAATCGAGCTAGCGCGTTTCATCAGATAAACTAGCCTGCACCGCAAGCACAGCTAAACACAGTTTTGCTGAAATTTTTTGTCAGTGCTCGTGCAAAATTTCTAAGCAGTGACAAGTAGAAAACCCGCGCCGTGCACAGTTGTAGGTTTGCAGATTCCAACGCTTTATGAATACAAACCGTCTGCATTCCGTCTCTTGATCTGCTAGCCGCTGACAGAAGCTCTGTCCAACACCATCATGATTTCTAAACGGGCGATCGACTGTTTCTCTATGGCGGCGTTCATCCTGTGCATGACGAGCAGGGTCATTTTCACCGGTAGGTTACCGTTGAGCGAAAGTACCGTGTTTCTTTACTAACCATTGCCGCAATCGTCATTTAGCATTGATAATTAGAATGATTTCATAGTAGTACGGTTTCGTTCATAAACGGTTTCGTAGTACTGTCATAGGTAGTGCCACCTGAATCCTATAAATCTGCAATATGGGAAAACATGGGGTGTCGTTAAATAATAGATTTTATTCATAAAAGGCAGACTAGTCTAGTCGAAAATCCATTACAGGGGCGTTTCTCTAACTATTCGCCATCTTAGGGGGTTGCAGCGTACACCGTGACAAAAACATATATAATATTTTGAGTTGTAGTGGCCGCTGACAAAGCCGCAGCGTCCTTCGAAGACCAACCCATTCTGGAAACCGAGTGCAACCCACCTCCACCCCTGGACGCGCCCGCCCCGCCCACCGCCGCTTCTTGGGCACATTTACGCAGCGATGTGATCCATGAAAAGGACTGCCCCGAAATCACCGGGTGTAGTACCAGCTGTTCCTTCCCAGCGGGGTTTCGAAAGATGCAGGACAGCACCTACATCAACCTCCGCTGCTTCCACAACCGCTCCCAGACCCTCACCGCAGTCAGCCAGGTTCTCCGCAACCACCCCGACCGCGCCATCACTCTAATGCTGGCTGTTAATGACTTCCGCATGGACTCCCTGCACCCGGACGTCTTGCAGCCCCTCCAGCGTAACCTCCTGGACTTGGAGGTCCTCTACGTGGCCAGCGACGCCACGGAGCGACTGTACAAGACCGGGACGCTGTCCAACCTGGTCGGCATAACATTCTCCATGGGACTGGACCTCATTATTGGTCGGCGCGACTTCTCTCGGCTGCCGCAGATCCGGCAGATCATCTTCGACCAACTGACCATCGCCTCCATCGAGCCCTACACCTTCACCGACCTCCCGTTGTTGGGGGCGCTGCAGCTGGAGACCGGGCTGGACTATATGCTTCGCAGGGAGCTGCGGCTCAATATTTACGGAGCGACCAAATATGGACAATCGCCGCAGCGGGAGAAGATTCTGGAACAGCTGTTCGAGCGGCACTGCAGGTGTAACTATACCTGGCTGCGCAACATGTACCGGCGTCGGCCGGAGCTGCTCAGTCGGCGCAGCGACGGGGAACTGGCCGTCATTGGCAACTACTACCCCCGCGACCACCGCCTTCCACTCGACCAAGGCATCCTTTTGGTGGACTGCGGTCCCGGTTATAACGCCAGCACGTTCTTCGAAAAGGGCACCGGTGGGGCGCTGGACCACCTGCCGGCACACTGGTTCTCGGTCAATACGACCTGCCACGTTCCTCCCTGCCTCATTTGCAAAAATGACAGCACAAGTTGAGCTGGAAGGAAGCACTCCGCAAGGTCAGCAAGTCAGATCGGCAACTCCGCCAAAGACCGCTAAATGTATCATGTGGCCACCGTGCATGACGCAGCATATACTGTCTAAGCCGTTCTGACTGCCTGTTCTGACCGGCTTGCCATGAGCGTAACATGACTATACACACTCTGCATTCTACTAATGAACTTGCTTGTAGTTCTGCTTCTTCCGTTCTTACGGGACGACGTGCTAATAAATTAGGCCGGCCATCTGACCGCACAGTAAACTGGTGTTTCTCGGATTGTGATAATTGTAAACATGGGAAGTTTATTGGGCAAAGGCCATCAGTGTAGCAAAAGTGCATTCGCGTAATACTACTTAAAATGATAGAAATTTAAACGTTAAAAAAACAACCAAAATCGTTAGCGCCGTCGAAAATCCTAGGACGCATATTCAAGGTGCCCAAAACAGCGGCAGCATTTCCTTTCCCTACAGCCAGACTTAATTTCTGCATCAAAAATGCAGTAGAAGGAGGTTCCCCTGTCACGTCGCATATCTTTCTGCCAGCGAAACGAATGAGCTCCATAAAATCCGAACCGAATGTGCCAAACTGCCAGGGCGTAAAACAGGTAGCCCATCGTAAACATAGCTGCTACAACCATTATTTACGTACATATTTCATGCTGGTCCATTTATGATTAAAAACAAACACGAGTACGCGACTTTTTCCCGCGCCCTTCCGCGTTCAGTTTCTCTCTTGGCACGTAAAAATGCTCGTTTTGACTTAAGGCTAATTTCTTCGCTGACCCCTTGAAAGTTGACGCGTTTAGCTCGGGTAACTCGACGCGCATCGGCTACAGCAACTGCTTTTCTCCGTTAAAAACTGTCGTACTCTAATTACAAAACTTGGCTGATTTATTGTTATTTCTTCATTCCCTTATTACAAACAACACTGTTGTTCACAATAATAAACTGAAACAAATTTCTTTAAGAAAAACCAAGAGAGTAGTTAAACTAGTTCAGGTATCTAGCAGGAAGGATTATTGACCGAGAACAAGTGGGCCGGCAGTTGCTCCAACGGTGTAGGAGCGTCTCACTTATGTGCGTTTGCACAGATTTTACAAAACCTGAAGATGACTAGTCACTGCTCCATAACGCGACTTGGTACACCAGGTTGCATTTAAACTTTCGGAGTCTTATTTCATCCATACCTCGCCAACCGGATACTGCGCGCACAAACGGTCATCGCGCCAATATATCCACTGTACAATAACAGTGTCTGGTTGTAGCCGTGAAAATTATGCATCGAAACAGATGATGTACTATTATTATTCATTGGAAATACGGTTAGCTGTCATTTGGCCGTGCAATGCCATAAAACGAGGCAGAAAGCTAAGGCGCGCCAATTTTACATTACATGTAGTTTGTATTGTATGCGGCTTACGTAATAATTATTATTTCCTTTTCAGTCGATGAACGTGAGATTATCAACACCGCGAATCTACCTTGTGCACTTTGAGAATTGATCTGGCGCATTTTATCGAAACATGTGCTTTCCGTGAGTCGAGGCAAAAGCATGGAATTATTTACCGTAGGCAATAGTGTTGGTATAGTACTAGTACTTGGTTGATTGGCTAGTTGAACGCACACCGGTACCTAAATTGTGCACAAAATTGTCAGTTTCCCTTAGCCGTTTTCTGTACTGTATTTACAGACCTGAAGATTCCTTTTCTATATTCCGCTCTGCTGGCCGACCTTTATCCAACATGAAATCGAAACGATGGTACCGTGTTTCTCCCATGGCTGCGCTGTTATATCTCATGACGTGTGGCTCCATTTTCACCGGTACTGCGCCGTCGAATTATTTACTTTTGCGTGTTAACCAGCGCAGCTTCTATCCTTTCGCAACTTCTTTTTATCCTTTTTTGGGAGGATGCACATTTTCTTGGGTAACGAGTTTCTATATACGCGCATAATTTTACGTTTTAGCGGCCTCTAGCGATGCTGCGACCTCCCTCCAAATTCGCGCCGCTCTGGAACCGGAATGTCTACCATCTTCTCCCATGGCCACACCCCCTCCGCCCTCCGCCGCTCCTTGGGCGCAGTTGCGCAGCGACGGCATCCCTGCTTCGGATTGTCCCGAACTCACAACCTGTCTCGCTCGCTGCTCCTTCCCAACCGGGTGGCAAGACCGGCAGGAAAGCACCTATATCAACATCCGCTGCTTCCACAACCGCTCCCAGACCCTCACCGCAGTCAGCCATGTTCTCCGCGACCACCCCGACCGCGCCATCACCTTGCTGCTGGCCGAAGACAATCACCGCATGGAGTCGCTGCACCAGGACGTCCTCCAGCCGCTCCAGCGGAACCTCGTCGACTTGGAAGTCAACTATGTAGCCAGCGCCGCCACGGAGCGTCTGTATAACGCCGGGACACTGCCCAGCCTGGTCAGTGTGCGGTTCGCCATGGGACTGGATCTCCGCATCGGCCGGCGCGACTTCTCCCGGCTGCCGCAGATCCGGCAGATCATCTTCGACCAACTGACCATCGCCGCCATCGAGCCCTACACCTTTACCGACCTCCCGCTGCTCGGTGCGCTGCAGTTGGAGACTGGGTTGGACTACATGCTGCGCGAGGAACTGCCGAAGAAACTTTTCGGAGCGAGCAAATACGGGCAGCCGCCGAAGCGGGAGAAGATACTACACCACCTGTACGAACGGCACTGCGACTGCGCTTATACGTGGCTCCGTAACATGTTCCGCCGCGGGCCGGAACTGCTCAGTCGGCGTCGCGACGGAGAGTTGGTTATCATCGGCAACTACTTCCCCCGCGACCACCGTCATTTTGGAGACGATGGCGTCCTCTTGGTGGACTGCGCCGCGGGGAATGCCAGCACCTTCTTCGAGTCGGGCACCGGTCGGGCGTTGGAGTTCATTCCGGCACATTTGTTTTCGCTCAACACCACCTGCCACAATTTTGCGTGCTGAATCAATAGTCCCTCGAACAAGCCCACTGGGGTTGTCTCTTGCTTTTGTATCGGAATAATACTTTATAAAATAAACGTAACAGGCATAAAAATATATCATACGATCAAGTTGTGACCTTTTTTTCAAATTTAATATTCTGCGAATGAAAGTGGTAACAGAAGAAAAGACAGAAAAAGAAATCAGACAGCACTTACTAGTTGCAACGACGATAAGTGAAAAAACTAAACCGCAGTAGCAAAACGTCACAGTACAAAAAAATCACAGAAGCGTCTCAGTTCGATATCAGTGTCCGGCTGCGGCCAGACTGGCGTCCACCATCCGGGCAAAGACGGAAGTATTATCCGCCAACAACTTAACGGGCGTGTCGAACTCAATGACCCGGCCATCGCTGACCACCAGGATCTTGTCGTAGTTGATGACCGTGTTGAGCCGGTGCGCTACGGTGAGCATGGTGCAGCCTTCAAACGCGGTGCGGATGGTGTCCTGGAGAAGGCTATCCGTCCGCGAGTCGATGGAGGCGGTGGCCTCGTCCATGAAGAGGATCTTGCTGCGCCGCAGCAAAGCCCGCGCCATGCACAGCAGCTGCCGTTCCCCCACCGAGAAGTTGGCGCCGTTCTGCGTCACCGTGTACTCCAGCTGGCCCTCGAGATCCCGGACGGTCTCGCGGAGGTTGACCTTGTTGAGGGCCACCCAGATCTCCTCGTCGGCGTACTGGTCGAAGGGGTCCAGGTTGTAGCGCAGACTGCCGGCGAACAGCACCGGGTCCTGCGGGATGATGGACAGCCGGCTGCGGAGGGTGCGCGGCGACAGGCCGCGGATGTCGTAACCGTCGATCAGGATGTGGCCGTGCTCCAGGTCAACGAGTCGGAACAGCGCCGCCGCGATCGACGACTTTCCTGTATAAATGTTCTGCGTTAGACAGCAGAAAGGCGGTGCATGTCTCAGTACTTGCTATAACAAGGTAGAACCGCTAATAGCTTCTTAAACTAGTTATAGTTTACTGGATCGACGAAGACGTGTGCCTCGATTTCTGTATTCCGTATTAGCCCGCTACGAAAGGTCATCGTGCATGGCTTAGTATTTGCTATAACATGGCAGAACCACTAGTAACTTAATCTTAATTAATCAGTTATGACTCCTTATAAGACTGATCAAACCGCTTGCTTCGATTAATAACTTTACACTTAACGCGTGCAACCGGCTCTTTTCTTCATGAAGCGATTAAGTCATGAAGTTAGGATTGAGTCGTCATACCTGATCCAGTGCGACCGACAATCCCGATCCGTTCGGCCGGTTCCGCCACGAAGGAGATACCCCGCAGTGCCGGTTTGAGCGACTGGTCGTACCGCAGCACAACGTCGTCCATAGCGATCCGGCCCTTGGGCGGCCAGGCGGGACTAAGGAAGGGCTCCTTAACCCTGGGCTCCTGCGGCACATCGTCGATGTACTCGGCAATCCGAGCAACGGCGGTGAAGCGGCCTTCGGTCTCCAGCGCCAGTCGCACGGTGTACTGGAACATACCGCTCATCTGGATGGCGAAGGACAGCGTCAGGCCGGCCTGTGCCGAGTTGATCTGCTCCGGCAGGAGAACCACCAGCAGGGCGATAAGGATTGTGAAGGCGATGGTCATAAAGTCCAACCGCACACCCAACCACCTACCCACAAAAAAGCGTAATGTTTTCATTAATCAAGAACGAAAGTTAGATTGTCCAATACCGAATAGCGCAATGGAAGCAGAACACTGGAAATGTGTTGATATCCACCAGGTTGTCGAAGCGCTGCATTAGGTCATGGGCGCGCCCGTAGGCCTGGATGGTGGACAGGCCCTCCACCGTGGAGGCGGCCAGGCTGAGGATGGGCGAGGTGGTGCCGTTGTCGATGCGCTTGAAGTCGCGGACGCCGCTGCGGAAGCAGCGCACGATGACGATGAGGAAGCCCAACAGGGCGACGATGGCGATGATCAGCCAGGGGAAGACGATGGCGATGTTGAGGATGGCGAAGAAGCAGTAGAAGCCGTTCTGCAGGAAGATCTCCGCCACGAAGGGAATCTGCGAATCAACTGAAAGCAGTCATGCTGGCCGTTAGCGGCACACTGGAAACGGAGGGAAGTATGGGAAAGGTCAGCGGCATACCTTCATCAATGTCCTTCGAGAGCCGGGTCAGGATGCGGCCGGCCGGGGTGGTGTCGTAGAAGCGCATGGTGGCGCCCATTAGGGCGCTCAGCATCTGCTGGTGGAGACGCATGGCGCCGCTCAGTGACACCTATAAAAAACCGTTAAAGAAAGTCGAAAAAACGTAAAAACTATGTATGTACATAGAGCAAAAAAAGCAAAAATTACTGTGCGCACCTGCATAAATATGTAGGAACGGATGATACTAATGACAATGACGAGGACTACCACGCCCACATATATGCCGGGATAGAGCGCTGTGTCGCGGTGCAGCCGGACGTACGGAACGACCACCGTGGAATTATCCGCCAACGTCACATTCCGCAGCTGTCAACAGAAGATTCGCCAAACGTTCATGTAACGTGATGTCGTTTGCAGAAGATACGCGTTCTCAAAAAGTTTTTCAAAAAGGTTTTTCAAAAAGGTTTTTTTTAAAATTAGGATATCCGCCATACAGTTTCTGGTTTGCACTTTACGGTTTACAGTTTACACCTTAAAGTTTACGCCTTACCTTAAAGTTTACGCTTAAAGTTTACGCTTTACCGTTTAAAGTTTACGCTTTACCGTTTACGCTTTACGTTTTACACTTTGTACTTTACGGTCTAATCTTTGCGGTTCCAGTTCACGCTTTTAGTAATACGGTTTACGGCTTACGCTTTACGGTTTGAATATGTTTTGATGAAAGTTTGCTTTCTTAATGTTCCGTGAACGGTTCTGTGTATGATCGACTAACAGTTTGATCGGTTAAATGTGAAAGAATCCGTGTCTTCCGTTACTTGTTATTAGATGCGCGCTGGAGGGGTTACTGAAGCCGCTGAGTATTTCTTGTACAAAATCGTACAGCAAAAGCGCTTCTTAAGCAAAATCGAGAAACACCGGATTTATTCACCGGCCTTACTCACATCCGCTCCATGGCTGAGCCAGTAGCTCAACCACCAACTGGAGAACGTGTTCAACCCCATGTTGATGGCAAAGAGCAGCATGACCCCGCTGAACACCAGCCACCCGCCCGTCGACCTGATATACCGCGCGTACGTCTTCATCGTCACCGCCTGCTTCCCGCTCTCCTCGGCGTCACTGGGACTGACCGTCACCAACTTGGACTCGGTGACGTTGAGGGTCGGCTGAATCGATGCGGCCTTCTCCTTCTCTCTAGCTACCGGCGCCGCCGACTCCATCAGCGCCACCTTGTCCTTCTCCACGGCACTGATCAGATCGCGGTACTCTCCCGGGGTGTACTTGAGACGGGCGTGGCTGCCGCTCTGCACGATGGTCCCGGCGCGGAAGACCAGGATGGTGTCGCAGCGTTCCAGGTACTGCACGAGGCCGCTGATGAGGAGGACGGTCTTGCCGTTGCCGCGCAGGTATCCCAGGATGCAGCGCTGGAAGATGGACGCGCCCACGCTGGCGTCCACGGCGCTTAAAGGATCATCCAGTAAATAGATGTCGCGGTTGCTGTACACGGCGCGTGCCAGGTTCACGCGCTGCCGCTGACCGCCGCTCAGCATGGCGCCGCGCTCTCCCACAATCTACCAACAAACTATTATTAACCCAGAAACGTTCGCTGCACGAACAGTATTCAAATCGCCCAATTAATTACTGTATGTCTTAACTTATTAACATACAATTCCGTTAGCAAGTTCATTATTAAACTGTTATTTCTTTATTATTCTGTTAGTCTAAATTATATAACATATATTAATTTTTACTGTTGTCAGTTTCTAATAATCTATTTATTTCATGAAAAGCCTTCACTTCAGCATAAGAAGAAATAAGAAAAAAATTAGCTGCAGCAACGTTATTCAAATTTTACATAATCTCCGTTCACAGTATTCTGAGTCTAATAATAATTATTTTTGACGTTTAACTGGGCGCTCGTTTGACTAGAGATGTAACGGACCTGCCAAGTAGCCCAATTAACTACGCAGTTGCTTACTAGAATAACATGGCACTTTGCACCCTTTATACTATTGGAAATCCCAAGTTTGGAGTTGTATTTAGATAAGAGTTTTGAAAACACTTTTTCAAGCGACTGCAGCGGTTTTTCGTTAAAACGGCGAAGTAAAATAATCACTTAAATTGTAATAATAATTATCAAATATATAAAATTCTTTTATTGGTTTCATTTGCTGGCCTGATGAAGTAAGGCTCTAGCTGGTAGAAGATTATACAGTACAATACTGAAGGGTTATACATTGAGCTCTGTCGGCATCAGCTAGTTTTACTACAAGTCGCTTTAAAAAACGGTGGTACCCCGGCTTGACTGCGAAGAGGAGCTTTCTGTCATTGGATCGAAAGGACATTATTTAAGTAAAGGACATTTTTTAAGTCGAAAGGACATTTTTTAAGTATTTTATTTTAATAATTATTTAATTTGTCAGGGCGGGCTTCTGCAGCACAGCTGTGCTGGCGGCAGGGTCCGTTTTCTTGCCAGTTGGTTTTTGGCATGCGCGCAAGGCGCGGTGTGTGTTCAGATTTCGGCATTAAAAGCCTACATCCGGGTTTGCTTTCTTTCCCCGTCGATGGTCGATGCGCGGTTAGCCAGCGCCATCTGACAAATTACAGTATTTAATTACAGTAATTACCGTCTGGTCGCCGTCCGGCAGGATGGCAAAATCGTAAGTAAGACTGCAGACTTGCACCACTTCATTGTAGCGCTTGTACTCGTAGGGCTCGCCGAAGCAGATGTTCTCGCGCACCGTGTCGTTGACCAACCAGGCCTGCTGCGGCACGTAGGCCAGCCGGCCGCGGACGGCCAGCTCGCCTCCGCTAGCGTAGATCTGGCCTAATAATCCGTGGAAGAGCGTGCTCTTGCCGCTGCCCACCCGGCCGCACAGCCCCACCAGACTGCCGGTGTCCACCTCCATGGAGATGTTGTTGATCAGGGCCGAGTGCAGGGACGCGGCTGATGGCGCGGTGGGCAGCTTCGTCTTTTCCGTCGCGTCTTGGGGACCCTCAGTGGGCCGATGCGGCGGTGCCCAGCTAAAGGTCACCGCGTTCAATTTGAGCGCTGTTGAGGGGGAATAGGTAGGGAGGAAGAGCGTCTCCACCGGCTTCACCGTCAGGAATTTCTATCAAAATATCTTACTTAACAAATAGTACGAGTTGATAATGTACATGGTTATTATTTTATATTTCTAATTTATAATTATTTATATTAAAAGTGATAATTATGTTGTAAATGCTGAGTGCAAATATTTTCTGTAAAAAGTGACCTTTAACTTGTTAACATGCACGGATTATATTTTATGCGGCTACTGCAAAATTATCGGCCGTTGTTTCTTTTTAATTATTAGCATGCACATTAAGAGAATTCGGATGATTCGGTACCTGAATGCGCTCGCATGCAAGGCGCATGCTAATTAACGGCATAAAAGATAAGACGATGGTGCGGATGCCGCCGGCACCGAGAATGTAGTATACAATCAACAAGTTGAAGGCCTATCGAAAATGTCGGCAACCGTCAAAAACTTTACAGATATGTTTGTGGAGAATTTTGCGCCATCAAGCAAAGCAACGCAGCCACGCACTACAGAAGCAAAAGCGCACTGCAAGCCAACGTATACAATACCTTGATCCGTTCGCACGCCGGTTTGCAGTCGGCATACGCGCGCAACGCAAATGGCATCCCGTAATACGCGCTCCGGGTGGAATAGTAAATGGTCAACAACGTAAACGCCTGCCAGCACGCCATACTGACACATCACAGCACCCAGCAGCCAAGCGCAGCAAGCGGCGGTTACCTGTGTCGGCTGCAGTTCGCCGCCGACGGCCAGATGACTGAGGAAGGTGATGACGGCGGCGATGACGGGGACCAGCGGCGTCAGCGACAGGTTCATGCTCTGCGTCCAGCCGGTCATGGCCAGGTGCCGGCGCTCCTCCTCGCGCATGCGGTTGACCTTCTCCAAGAAGGACTCCTCCCAGGCGTACATCTTGATCAGCCGGATGCTGTTGATCATCTCCGTCATCAAGTGAATCTGCATAAAGACGGTGATCTTAAAACATCTCAACTGGAACTGCTTATTCAGCGATTCGAGAGAGCAAATGACTGTTTTGGTAGGAAAAGGATGCGAGGTCACCAAGCAGCTATGATTACGATTACCAGAATCGAGAGAAACACCAGTTCACTGTGTGGCCAGATCACAGACTTAATTTTACTAGAACGTCCCGTACGAACGAAAGAAAAAGAGTAAGGTTTAGAAACAGCTTGCCAAGCTTCCGATAACTGTACGTATATAAATGAGGCAATTTTCTGTAAGTTATGCTTCTTCCCTAGCGAGCGACGCTTCACAGATTACTCGGCGTTAATTTAAATAGTCAAAATAAATGCCAAGGATTACTATCAATTACTTCCGGTTCAGTGACCTTTATGTATGGTCTCCTCAGACTTACCCGGGCGTCCGTATCCTGGATGCTCCGACGGCGGAGACGCGCCAAAATCCGCGACAGCGCTGTCTGTCCAAAACGCTCGTATAATTTTCGTCTAATTAGGAACCAAGTCTTAGCGGAAAGGTCACGAGGTACCTGGATGGGGTAGAAGAGGATGAGGACGGCGGCGCCCACGAAGGCCATGTAGCCGAGCAGCCAGACGGAGTAGGCGGTCCCGCCCACCATGAGAATGGGCCCGCCAATCATCAGGAGGGACTGCCGCACCGCCTCGAAGACCCGCCCCACGTCGGCGCTGACCAGGTTGATCATGTCGCCCGAGGAGCCGGCCTGGTGGAGGTTCTTCAGCTGGAAGAGCTTGGCGTAGAGGATGCCGTGGCAGGCGGCGCGCAGCCGGACGCAGGTGCGGTACTGGATGCCCCACAGGCCCACGAACAGGATGGCCCTGTATAACAGTCACGTCGTCTCGAAGTAACGTATGCACACTGTGACGCTGATTACCTACCGGCTCATTTCACTGACGAACAGGCCGAACACCAACAGCAAGCCGGTGCGGACCGTGTCCTCGTTGGAGACTTTGTTGTTGGCGTGCTCGATTATCTTTTGCACAAACAGCGTCTACAAAGCAAGCAACCCTTACAGCCGAGTTAAGCAATACAAATACATACAGTACAAACAAAGTTCCGAACAAATAAATATGTTATGAGGCAATAAAAATTAAGAAACGCAAAATAATTGTAAAAAAATTTACAGGTTAATTTTTTAACATTATTTAAAGAATGATGAAAAATTTAAAGTGAAAAAAATTAATAAAATACATAAATAAAAAATAATAATAAAATACACAAACATATATTCAGAAAACAATAACGAAAAATTGTGGCATAAATAATAAAAGTATTAAACTGCGGATTGTTTTACCGGGCCAATAAATCCGAGTGTCAAGCATAGCCAATACACCAATCCCGCAACAATCAATCGCGTCCGGCAGAAACGCCAGCAGGCCCGGAAGAAGGAAGCCTTGGCGCCGCGCTTGGCCACTTCCGCATCCCAAATACGCTGCAATCTGCAATTCTGCCAATTAACTTCCCATCCTCGTTTGCTTGCCCGTAGTTTGGTAACACGTACCGGACAGTATTGCGCTGACAACTGTCGAAACGCGACGTCTTCCACAAATCCTGCTGGCGCAGCCCGCGTTTATACGCCTTCCACATGATGCCGGTCATCCACGAGAACAGCATAAAGCTGAAGAAGCCTGCAAGTTGTAAAATCGCGCTGACCAGTGTCTTAACCTTCCAAAGGTCATTATCGCTGATGAATATAACCATATATAAATGTGTAACAAAACACTCTTAATTACCTACGCGATCAAGCCGGCTATACAGCTGTCCTTCTCTGCAAAGGTCAACCTGGGTTAACAAGCGTTGCGGGAAAAATGAGTGGGTGCATGTGCCTACTCGTCGTCGTCGATGTCGCAGCGGTACGGATATAGCATCTGCAGCGCGTGCCGGTATTTGCGGCAGCCTTTCTCACTGTCGGAGCCGCGCCGCATGGCGTCCAGGGTTTTCTCCTCTTCCTTCTCTTTGCCGTCCGTCGGCACGAAGGGCACGTCCAAGTGGACGTGCGGCTCGCCAGCCGGGGATAAACTGCAATTGAATAAAACAGTTATAAATCACGAATATAAATAAAATAAAAAGATAAAATTATACGCATAACTGAGAAACACAAATAACAAATTATAAATAAAAACCTCTAAATAAAAACATGAACAAGAAACTAAAAATTTAAACAAAAAGCACAAAATGTAAACAAGACAAAAATATTATAAATAAAAACCGTAATAATAAAGCCGCAAATAAAAATTGAAAAAAATTGTAAATAAAAAAAATTAAATAAAAACCTTAAGGCTAGACGTTAAAAAAAAAACAGATAAATTCTGATATAAAAAATAGGCGTATCCTAACTATCGTATTTTTTAGAAAAAAAAATAATATCTTAGCCAGTAATGCTTAAAGTATTCCGGTCTTATTTAAATTAAGTCAGTACTTGTTCATAAAAAACTGCAAAAACATTTCTCCGTACAGCGCAAACGTGTGATCGGCCTCCGCGGGGCTGACGGCCAACGGCAGCGGGACATGCAGCAGGAGGGAGCGGCGGGCCTGCGCCTTGGGCGACGGCGGGGTGTGGCTGATGATGGAGTGCGTCCGCGGGGGCTCGTTGATGTTGGCGTCGGGCGCGAGGCCGGCGGTGTTGATGTCGGAGAGGCGGGAGCTGGGGGAGCCCGTCAGCTCGGTGGTGGCGACGGCCGGGAGGGTGGAGTGGGCGGAGGTGGCGCTGGACGGCCACTCCTTGGGCACCACCAGCGGCTCCGATAAAAGGGGCGTCACCTCTAAAGAGGGCGCGGCATCGTCGGCCAAAGGGCTCTCGCTGATCAGCAGGTCGTCCTGCGACGGGGGCACGTCCATGTCGCTGGCGGCGTTCGGGTCGACGCTCATCTTCTTAGGCGGAAGCAATTCTCATAAATCATCTCATTCGTGGGAAACCCTGCTCGCTTTCGCCAAAGATAATCCACGCGAAATATTATATAGTGTCCGTATCATATAAAAAATATTCCCTTTTTTAATTGTAATTCGATTTTTCTCGAGCAATAAATAATAAAGCGGGTACGCTCTTCCGGTCGAAATTTTAATTTGCGTGCAATTTAAAAATCTGGGATAATTTCATGACAAATGGCAATCTTATGTGGATATGTCTCGAATACAGCTGTTTGAAGAAAGCAGCACATGGTACAAAATGATTAGGATAATATGTAACTAGGCCTAATGCTTCGCAGTTCGTGTTAAAACGATGATGAAACGCGTCGATGGTGTTGGTGTGCTCGTTTGATGGGCGATAACATTGTTCATGCCGGTGAACTATCGTTCGACATGGCTACCGATAAGCGGCGTCTCCCTTAGGAAAAATATTTTATGTTGCTGTTGCCGATTCTTTAATTCAGGGGCAGTATTTTAGTTTGCTGTTTGTGGTTTTATTAAGTGCTGTATTTCCTTATTGTGTACAGTGTACACTTAATCCATTGCAGTACGACACTAATAATTCCTGATATGCGTAGTAGGTGTACGTATGCACAAACGTTAAGTACTCCACACAAATCTCTCGATAATTAATTATTATTTGGCCTTAATGCTTAGCAATAATCGCCGGGCACCAATACAACATCGTATAATTAGATCTGTATTATCACTATTATGAGTGATTCTACAGATGAATACTACAACCAAACTTAATTGTATTTGCGACTGCCTCCATTGTTATTTGTACTGTTTTTACTAGTACTGTAACTTCATCATAATAAGTACACACTTATTCAGGTGAACAGAATTAGTATTGTTATTATTGAAAGTAAGTACGTATGACTTTGTATGTATCTGTACATAATGGCTATGTCTTGTTTTTTGCTAATAAGTACTTCGTTTGGAACTGTTGGAACAGATTTTAATTTACGTTGTTATTGACGTAGTGCATGCGCAGTCATTTATGAACGTTCTGAGTCATACCAGTTTATCTACATAAAAAAAGTGGGACAGCTGGTAGGTGCGAGACCTCGTGCAGCCTCAGGCTTGACGCATAAACTGTAATCTTTCCAACACAGGTACAACAAACTGCTTCCGAATGAAGTTTCATCGGAGACAATACCGACGTCAGTCCCATTAGAATCTAACAAAAATTCCAGTTCAAGTTGTGTAACTGCACTAAAAACGTTATATAAACGGCTTTAAGTTAAATTAATTTGCAAATATACAAGTGCCCATCAGAAAGTACTGGCTGTTTCGTCACCGAATTACTTTAGAAAGAGTGTTTGGAGAAAAATTGGTCGACCGGTTTTAGTAACAAGGCCTCACCTGGCCGTTGCCATTCACCGCCTATCGCGTTAAAATACGTTATTATCACTCCGGAGTCGTTACATTACAGTATACTATATGAAATGGGCGCCGACATTATTATCACAGCTTAATAATAACTCCCAGTCGCGTTTTCGCAGTAAAATTTATCCAAATTACCAAAAAAATCAGACACACTAAGGCTTGAACTCGCTACCTTTCGTTTCGCTAATAACGGCTTTCGTACACTTGTATGTAGGTAACTCCCGAACCGCTCGACTACGAAAACTCTGCAGTCCACAATTGCGCATTTACCCGTAGGGGTTGTTGTACAGAGTACGGGAAACAAGTGGCCCCCCTCAAAGGCGATGTCAAATTTGGATCGAGACCAGAACGCGGTTTCACAGCGCACACCCTTCCCACTGCCTGTCTGGACTCAGAACCTTCAATAAGTGTCATGGTACGAGTACAAACTATGCACCCTGTCTGGGCAACCTGCGCAAGTTGCGGCCAGACTGATCTGCGATGTACAGAGTACAGACTGTAGAAATTCTTCTCGCGTCGGCCGCACTCCAGATAGATATACGGCCCATATGGGGTGACCGGCGAAGGTGCAACAATCCCGGGGTACCGTATCGGACACGGGATACCTGTGTCCACTGGCGGCTAACCCACCATCCAGGAAAACTTCCGGAAGCCTTTATCCATCTGGATTCAAATAGAGGAACACGCTTTGTGATATGTGTGCTTTGCCAGTCTCCCGGACATGGACAACATATTTAGCAGAAGTGTTTTTGCAACTGCCTCTCATTTTCATGTACTTATATCTTTTTTACATTACATTATTACCAATCATTAGTCCACATTAAAACTCCCTAGTCCCATTTAAAAATAGTTAAAATACTTAAATTTTACACCCAATAAAAACAGAATACTAGAGTAGAAGTTTTTACAGCGAGAGCTAAAGGGCATGACTGAAGCCTGCGTCATGTACGGAGATTATGAAAAAGGTAAACTTTCACGAAAAAGGTAAACGAAGCCGACGCACGTTTTCAGTACGGGAATTACTGCTGTAGAAATTTCGGTAAAGATAACAAATTATTACGAATTCTTACAAAGCACTTCTTGGCTTTTGCCTCTTGGAAAATGATTTGTTAACACATGACTAAAGGAACTTATGCAAATAATGTAATGACTGTAGAATATGATGAACCTTATGCCTGTATGTCGCTCGGGGATTTAAAATTCATTTATTTAGGTAGAAAATTTGGCGCGGAACGCGAATCTGACAGTCGGCTTTCCTACGCTAGAAAGCGCTAGAAATCGCTAGAAATTCAACCAAAAATAGTAAATTTATGGTTTTTTTGCAAAATTCTTTATCGTTTCTAAGAAAAAGCGCTACGCTTAGTCTTTTGGACCAGAAATCCATGCTTATAAATAGGCAGCGCGCTCAGATTAAAAAAACGTAACGCATTCACTAAACACTAAAAACGGTGCTCTTAAAGCTTCAAACTGGAATTGATTATACAGCGCTTCCAGGGAGCTTACGACTGTACAGGTTGGAAAAGGATGCAAGGTCACGAATCAGCTATGATTACCATTACTAGAAGCGAGAGAAATACCAGTTCAATGTCGGCCAGATCGCAAGCCTAATTTATTAGAACGACGTCCGTAAGAACGGAAGAAGAAACAAAACTAAAATCAGGTTTAGAAACAGAATCGGCAGCTTCCAATATAATGTTCTGGTATCTAGTCATGCTACGCTCTGGTCGGAACAGGTAGTCACACATGGTGAACCGCTTAGACAACATCCATCCGCTTTAATAAGTACTCGTACATAGTTCAACACGGTAAAGAACAAACTGTTATTACGGTTAGAGACGTTCCGAGTTAGATTTTAGATGCATAAAAATGAGCAAATGTAAAAGCGGTAAATGAGCAATGTAAAAGCTGCAATGTAAAAGCGGCACAACTCTAGTCAGTGGAAGGAAAACTGGTGTTACAATTCATCACAAATGTTCCGACCCTAAAGAGTCAAAAGCGCTAAACACAACCCGAAGGCAACTTACAATCAGCGCCAGCACAGCTGGTGAAAAAAGCAGAGAAAATCCAGGAATCGATCATCTTCAGCTAAACATCGTCAACCCGGCTGTCCAAGGCGTACTGTGCCACTTTCGTCAGCTTGAACACATCCAGTGTGCTGAGATTCCCCATAGTCCACTCTTGCTGCGCACCATGCGTCGTGCGCGGATCCGCACCGATGTACTTGTTCAAAACCTGAACAGAAAACAATTTAACGGCGTTTTCTGGTATTATACTTCTTTATTTTTCAATAAGCACATCAATGAGCGCCACTTAGTATATACAATCAAATAAAGAATTTGTCCCAATTAACACGAGAAGGGGCTGTGCGCACTACACTCATAGCATTGCCACGCATAATCTCCAAACTTAAACGCTGAAACAAAAACAAGTGGAACGACTCTCGCGTGTTCTCATAAACGCTTTCTAACAGCCGGCCTCGTGCCTACCCATAATATGCCCTTGCACGCGGAGATATCCTTTTTGGCCTTCCTGATACAACGCGCCACCCGCGCGGCGAGCCGCGGCACATCGACCATCTCCCGCGCCACCAGTGACCTTTCATAGACGTCCCACAACTGCGTCAATCGGAGTGCGGGGGCATCCGACAGGCGGAACCGCGCAAATTCCACTTTCGCGCTAGTCTGCGTTAGCGCCAACTCGCAATCGCGCCATACGACCACTGGGCAGGTCGCGGCCACCCGCGACAGATGGTCGTTGATCCAGTCCAAATAATCGTGCAGATTGCAGTCGTCATCGCTGAAATCGTTCCCGGCCAAGACCAGCAACTGAATGCGTTGCTGCTGCAACAGATTGGCTAACAAGCCATACACGTCCCGCGACAAGTACGACAATTTCCTCGAATCTTCCAATAAGATGGTCTCCGTGGCGGGCGTGGCGCACTGGAGGATGCAGGACGCCAGGAGAAAGTGCTCCGTCACCTCGGTGCGGGCCTTGTAGAAGGAATGCCGGCAGGAAATCCACAGGAACGTACCGATGGCGCCCGCGTCCAGTGTCGCCTCCCACAGGCGGCAGACGCGTCGCTTCCGCAGCCGCTCGATGCTGTCCAGTGACTGGAAGATTTCCGCCAGGACTTGGCGGGGTAAGGGCATGCCGCGTCCCACTAGATTCTGATCGGCGTAAGCAGCTCTGAGTCTTTTTAAAGGGGGAACGAACTCCACGAAGCGATGCCCATGCCATTCTCCTCGGAGAGTTTTCCGCTGTCGCTGTGGGCGGTGTACTGAACAGACTGGTGGCTTTTAGCGAAGTCAAAGGTTTCTTCCTGCAAATAAAAAGAGACTGTAAAAGTAGACACTTGAATACGAATAAATTTTGGAATTTAATTGCATTATGTACAGTGACGAGCATCGCTCAACTGGAACACTCAGACAAAAAATTTGTCCCAATTAACATGAGAAGAAGTGTACACAAAACACTCATAGCGTTACCACGCATTATCTCCAAACTTAATAATAAAAATTAAGAATTTATGGGCAATAACAAAAATGCCTGCGCTTGCGCTACTTGACAGTTAAAATTTTTAAACACTGAAAGATCTGTCCTCTCGGGTTAAAAGGTAGCGTACTCAAAACAGCTAATCGCCAACGCCAACAGTACTGAAAATTCAGTTACTGACCAGTTTATCGAGTAGAATAGGATCTGCATCGCTGCGCTGTAAGTACGTGAAGCTGGCCTTGCGCACGACGACGCAGCAGGCGCTGAACTCGCGGTTGATCTTCTGCCACAGCAGTCTTGCTGCCAGCGGGGGATCCACCCAATATCCCTTAGGCAGGCGGCATGCGCGGACCACAAAATAATCTGCACCCACGCGGCGCACCTGCAGATCCTCGGATGAGGGTACACAGCGGATCTGGGCGAGCGGAATCAGCTCCTTCGTCTGCGCAGCGCCCCACTGCACCTCCACCAGTCCACACTCGATGTCGTTGCAATACGCTCGGCGCACATTGTCGTCCTTAGGCACGGCTAGTTGCACGGGCCACCAGGTCCACGCGCGATCTCGTCCGACACGCAGCAAGGCCTGCAGCGCAGTACGGGTCTCCGCCCACGCAGTCACCTGCTTCCATCGCTCCCAGGAATACTCGACAACGTCCGGACTGCGGAAGATGTTGCCGTACTCGACAAACTCGTAACGTCGCTGCGGACAGCAGAAGTCGATCCGCAGGCCGTGCTTCTGGCCGTCCGCAGAGGCTGCAGATATTTCCTTGACGATGCCGTGCTGCAGCGAACCATTGATCAGCACATCCACAGCGTTCCACTGGTACATGTCGTACACTTGGCCACTCTGACAGCTGTCCGCGAACAAATGCATGATTCAGATACGGATAAGTATATTCAAATTTCAAAGAGAAAAAATTTCACTGACAAGTGAGTTATCGAAAGACGATGGAAGAAAAGATGCAAAAACAACTGCAAATTTAATAAAATCCAGGCTAGAGTCAACAAGTGTTCTGCCAGCTCTGCTTTTGCCACTACAGCCTAGCAGTGCCTGCCGCCTGAGAGCGGAGGGACGTAGTTATACGGTAATAAAGATAAGATCTGCGTCCTTGTATGAGCTCAATCATCCAGTTTGGAGACGGAGAGCTGACGCGTTAATTTTCTAACGGAAACATCAACTTCAAACATGCATCTTTTTCCGACGGTTCATCATAACTGCGAGTCCAATGTGTACGACGTGTACCAGTGGAACGCTGTGGATGTGCTGATCAGCGGGACGCTGCAGCACGGCGCCGTCATCGGTCTGGCGTCGGGTGACAACACCACGACGAACGGTTTGCTGGTCGATTTCAACTGCGCACAGCGGCATTCCGAGTTTGTCGAGTACGGCAACATCTTCAGCTACGCAAGCGCGCTAGATATTCCAGAGGCGCCGACCCACTCCTTGCAGGCCTTATTGCGTGTCGGTGCAGATGGCGCGTGGACCTGGTGCCCCGCGCAAAGGGTGCTGGCCTGGGACAGCCCACTGCTCAGCGGCCGCGACATCGCTTGGGAACTTGTGGAGGTGCAGGTGGGAGAAGGGTCGATTACGGAACTCCTTCCCCGCAACCAGGTCCGCGGTGTGCTCTCGCCCGCGGATCTCCAACAACCAGCTCACAAGGTTCCTAAGTATCAGCCGTCGTCCGCGTAATTCAATGCGCTTTCGATGTAGACAGATAAAAACGCGGCCGCGTTGTTTTAATGGCTTTTCTTTGGTGTGAAGGAAGCGGATTTGGACTTTATTGTACGGCACGAGTCTATCGACCGCGGCGAGGGCGAAGGAAGCCCTGAGGGGGAATGGATTGGCCGTCGTTTCGTTCCCCTTGTAAAACGAGTGAAAGCCCCGCCAGTCGGAGACCGGCAACTGCGACGCGGCATCCCTCTACCACGCGAACTTTTAGCGGAAATCTTCCAGTCACTGGATACCATGGAGCGGGTTCGTAAGCGTCGCGTCTGCCGTCTGTGGGAGGCGATGCTGGATGCGGGTGCGCTTTCACAGCATGTGTGGATCGCCTGTCGACACGTCTTCCGCAAAACAAACGCGGGAGGTTGGGAGCAGTTCCTGTTGGTTGAATGCATGCTCAAGCACTTGACGCCTACCACCGCAACCGTGATCTTGGAGGATGCAGCGGAATTCACGGTCTCGATGTGGAGTGCGTTCAAGGTGCTCTCCACCCTCCTGCAACAGCGGCGCATCCGGACGCTCGTATTTTCCCGCTGTGATTTCAGCGATTTGGACTGCTGCTTGAATGGTTACTTGGAATCGTTGAACGACGGATTGTCCAGTTTAGCCGCGACATGCAGTGCGGTGGTGTTTCGGGATTGTGAAATGCATCTAACGCAAAACAGCGCCCAAGTGGCTTGCGCAAAATTCTGTCTGTATGATGGGCCCGCACAGCGGCTGATGCAGTTGTGGGATGTCTATGAAAGGTCACTAGTGAGGAGGGAGATCGATTTGCCAAGGCTGGCCGAGCGAGTGGCGCGCTGTGTTAGCACACAGGATACTGAGATGTGCGAAGTAATCCTATGGGTATGCAAGCTCCAGAAGCGCGTTGTAGTTTATAGCCGGAACGTATGATATAATATAGAAATACTGATTTTAAAACCGAATGGATTGTATGGTAACGCCGAGAGCCAGTTCTCATTCTTTGTAAAGCTCTGTATAAGCCACATTTCTTGTTTTCACCGTTGAGTCAGAAACATCTAACCAGCTGCAAGTATCTGTATAACGAGTGTAGTGGTTAGTAGACGCTTAGTCTTTGCTGTTGGTTTAGGTTTAGTCTTAACTGTTCGGCATTTCACAATCCCGAAACACCACCGCACTGCACGTCGCGGATAAACTGGACAATCCGTCGTTCAACACCTCCAAGTAACCATTCAAGCAACAGTCGTTCAACACCTCCAAGTAACCATTTGCCTATTGCGAAAAAATAAAGAATTCTATGATATAAATCCGGTGTGTAAAAACTTCCTAAAATCGCGCTACCGTCAGCACTAAGCCCTGTTCCCGCTATATGATCCCGCTACGCTTCGGTCATGCAGTGCCCGCTAAAAGCGAGTGCACTTTCCTAGTTATAGATTGTGAATGTCTATTGCGGTGGTGATCCGCGGACGGCGCAGCGTAATGCTCACCAAGAATGGACGACGATGGAGACTCTGTCCAGTTTGGATGTGTTCAAGCTGTCGAAGGTGGCGCAATCCGCCATTGACTTCCGAGTTGGCGATCTTTGAACTCTGTTACGTATTTGATTCTATTGGTTGAACCTAAGGGCATTAAATTTGTGTTCCAGTTTCTTGCGCTGTGTTCCCGACCGCAACGGTATCGCAGCAATATATGCCGTGCACCAGTCACCGATCGGATGACAATGATAATAATTATTAATGTAGGTTGTGTGGTATAATTATGCAGCACTTTGCCTTTCAGCTAGCTGAACAGAGATGAAACTTCATCTTAAGAATTTTGTCAACTGATACTTTTGCAGTACTTTATTTAATACAGATACGTATTGACCATGACAAAAAAGTACAGAGATGTACTATATAATTATGCAGCAGCGTTCACACAGACATGAACGTTTCCGTCTGTCGTATATTCATCTATCAGCTGAATCGTCAGTTTGCGGTGTTGAAACCGTTCCATGTTGGCAGAGAGATGGCACGTTAACCAGCCTTTAGCAGGTTAAACAGTTTAGCTCCTGTTTTATTAACTGCCACAAGCCAGTCAAAAGGGTGTAATCAGTGGGGTGGAAGGAAACCGCACTACGAGTTAGACTCAAGCGCATTTTAGGTGACCCGCCAAACAGCCACTCGTTCACCGCGATGCTAGAAGGCGATATTTTTTATCTGACTCGTGAACAACCGAACCAACACGAGCGAACAAACTGTTTTGGCAACCTTTTTTAGCAGCGTAAATCGACACAAATCGAATTGAGATGCCTACTTCACATAGTTTACAACCGAAAACTTTATCACAAGCAGTCTGAGCAGGCATTTCAGCCGTTTGACACGACTTCAGTGTGATGTACTGATCGCCGGTTGGCCTACATAATTTCCTAAGTGCTGGGGAAAAGGTCAACAAAACGAGTTTACCACAACAGATCAGCTTTTTCGAGGCAAACTGGAAAAAAGTCAGTACCGCTAGAAGCTGCACGTTACCAGCGATGGGCGGAGCGCGAATGTGGGTAATCGGCTTTTCTTGGTGCTATGTCCGAAGCATACTGGTGACTTGCCCTTCCAGTTAACGATCTGAGCAGGTTTCTTGGGTTTTTATCTGATCTGAGCATCTCAGGTTTGTTGGAACCAATAGTTAACTAACTTGAAACTAACAGTTGGAACTAATAATCAAAAATTGGAACGATCTGAGCAGCGAGCTCGTCGGTTACGGTTGATACGGTTACGGTTATGTAAGGTAAAACTGAACAATTGCTTCTGCAAAATAATAATAATAATAATAATAATAATGGAAGTTTATTGTCCTTGCACGGAGCGAGTGCCCCCTCTAAGCTTCAGACAGCGAGACAGCGGAAGGAAAAACACACAAAACATTACAACAGCATCATGAAGTGAAACACGAAAACATGAAGTGATTACGATGACAACAACACACACTGTTTTATAATAAACAGCAAAACACTTGAAAAGGCAGTACAGAGAGTCTCAAAGGTTGCGATCAGTTGGTGTTATCGTGGAAAAAGGAAGGGAGACGATCGCGCTGGGGTCGATGCATAAAACCAAAACCCACATTGACAATTACGAATTTTCAAAATGTTTTCAAAAAGAAATCGTGGGAAAAAGGGAAAGCAAGGACACTTACGCACGTAATCGCCTTTTGTACAGTTTCAACTGAGTCGCAACCGTGATACTTCACTAATTTTACTTCTTTATCATTGAACACCAAAGAATAGACGTAATTATGCTAGTCACTTGTTCTGAAAGCTTTAGCTGATGGTAAATCGTTCCAGTTTACTGTCTTTAAAGCTTCGGAAAAGGTATTCAACGTGACGTAGGCGTTGGGCATCAGGGGAAGTTCATTCCAGACGGACACAAGGCTGTTGAGGTACGAGTCATGGGCAGTGGTCACTGTTATTCCACAAACGGTTGTTGGGGACGGCTCAATCGGGCACGGGTGATTCAGGAGGCGTTCTGATATTCTGGTATTTCCTGCAACAGACTCAAGCACAGCAGCAGAGAATTTCAGGGGAGATACAATTAGATCACCCATCGGAACAACCCGAAACACTAATTTGTACATAAACAGCAGTGCTTTTTTCAGACGGCGCGTAATCAGATCGTCCCATTCAAGTTCTTTTAGACGTTTTTCGTAATTCAAGACATCGTTTCCGAGTCGCAAAGTTTTAGAAAACCTTCTCTGACAACTTTCGATGGCATTTTTCGACTGTTTTAGTGACGGCTTCATGATGACGCAGCAGTAATCGATAACTGAAAGGACAAGTGCTTCAAAGAGCCGTATGCGGGCACCGTAGTCAGTGTAGCGAAAAACGTGGTTAATGTAGTTGACTCTTTTGTTGCATTTTTTTGCTACATTTTCGCTGTTGATTTTGAAGTTCAGTTTTCGATCAACAAATATTCCCAAGTGCTTTACGTAATCAGACTTTGGTACAGGAACATTGTTAATACTGTACTGATATGAAGAATCAGGAGATTTCTTTTTTGAGAAACGAACGTGGACGGACTTTGCCGCGTTAAGGATGAGCTGTTTGTCAATAAGCCATTCACCAAGATGCGCTAGGTCTTCCTGCAGCAACTGGGTGTCCGCTGTGGTTGTAACCGGACGAAAAACAACAATATCATCAGCAAAAACGAAAGCGGCGCTTCCGTTTTTCAGTGCAAAAAGGATGAAATTCAACACGCAAATAAACAACAAAGGGCCCAGTACAGAACCTTGAGGTACACCACTGTTTACCGGTAGCGGATCCGAAATTTCATTTTCGACTGTCACACGTTGCGTTCGATTTTTTAAATAATCAGAAATCAAATGCACGATTTGACTGGGAAGATACATCTGAATTAACGCATCGATAATGGATTCATGAGACAGCTTATCAAAAGCCTTTGAGCAGTCCAAAAACACGGCGTCTACAGCAGTGCCGTTACTGATAAAATCATTCACAAATTTTACGAAAAGAAAAAGCTGTAGTTCGGTTGACCTTTTGTGCCGGTAAGCGAATTGGTGATCGAAAAGCATATGGTTTCTGCTCAAGTGTTCACGAATCAACTGATCAAGACAACGTTCAAAAATTTTGGATACAGGATTTAGCATTGAAACTGGTCGATAACTGTCGGGCAATCTGTGATCTGCTGAGATTTTCGGTATCGGAGTTATAAAAGAATGCTTCCATCTCGATGAAAATACCCCTTCATTGATAGCGGCATTAAAAATTAATTTAAGCGGCTTAGTGATAGACAAAGCAGCAATTTTTAAAAGTTTATTAGTTATTTCAAATTTACCGCTCGATGTTGTAACGGATATTTTTGCAAGCTGTTCAAAAATTAATAATTCAGAAATTTCCCAATTATCATTGTTGTCACAGGTCAGATCAAGGCTGCTGCCAGCACAGTGGCCATTACACATAGACTGAGAGTTACGATACACTGTGTTAAGTACGGCTGCTTTCTCACGATCGGTAGTTACGGATGTGCCATCGGCCACCTTGAGGGGTGGCATGCCGATTCGATCATTGGTTGATTTCATATACCGCCAGAACTTCGATGGATTATTTCGAAAAGCTGTGGATATATTTGAAAGCTTTTGTTTTCCAAACTTCCGCACAAGGGTGTCACATTTTTTTGAAATATTTTTCCATTTAAATTTAAAATAACTTGATCTAAATTGCCGGTACAAACGGATAGCACGATCTCGAGAATTGATTATCTTCTTGATATTTTTGGGATATTGTACCGATCCTTTACGCAATTTAACATTTTCATAAACGAAAAAAGTTTTCGCTGTTTCGAAAAAAACATCTTCAAATTTATCCGCACGTTTGTTAGCGTTTAGGCAGCCAAGCAGATTAACCCAATCTACAGCGTTCAGCGCAGCTAGGAACTGGTCAACTTTACTTTTTTCAATTTTCCACCGCTTTTTTATCCGAAATTTTCTGCGATATTTCTTTAATTTCAAAGAAAATTCAAAACCGATGTGATCATTTTTAGTAGAAGGCGGACAGATTGGAACTGCCGGTTCAAAAAGTGAATTTGCGCTTAACAAACACAGATCGAGGCAGTTCATTTCTCTCGTAGGAAAATCAATTATCTGTCTTAACCCAAATTCTTCAACGGCGTGTAGCAACTCACGGCTTGCTGGCTTAATTGCAGTTTTATCTGACCAGTTTATGTCAGGCCGATTGAAATCTCCCATGATTATGCATTTTGTTAACAAATGAGGGGAGAAACGAGAACGCAGATGTTCAATTAGCGCAGGGATTGCATGAATACTTTTATCGGGTGGTGCGTAAAACGCAATAAAAATTCGATCAAGAGACAGAGACTGTACACAAAGAATCTCAAGTAAGGGAGTTTCCAGCTCAGGCCTGGGAATCGCGCGTAATGTGTTACGAATGACAATAGCCACACCGCCACGACCATCAGACCTGGCTTTTCGAAATACGTTGAAATTATCTAGGTCAGCGAAATCGGAATCTGTCATGAAAGGCCTGTCGTATGTCTCCGTAAGAACGGTCACATCACTGACTGAAGAGAACAATTTAACTTCTTCGCGTTTGCTTTTTACGCTTCTAACATTACAGCATCGCACACGGATATTTTCAACAGGAGCCGGATGTTTCGGCTGTCGAAGAGACACAGTCTGTTGGTTAACCGGATCTGACAAAATCTTATTATTAAAAACAGCGGTCTAATGCTAGATCCAGCAGTGATCCAGATACGGAGACCTAAACGGAATAGATCCCGTGGAGTGAGCTATGCGATAAGTATAGCGAACTACGCGGAATCGCGAAACGTCGCACCGCTAATAGCTGACTTTTAATAATATTGAAAATTCCGACAACAGAAAATCAACACTGATCGGCGCAGCTCGATCGTAAAGCGTGGAGCCCATTCAACAGCGTGCAACGCTGTGCAGCACGTGCTATGCCGCGCCCACTAACAAAACACAAGCCAATCAGAAGCGAGACACAACACAGGCCATAATCCAAAGGCGTAGCGCCTAGCGCCACTGACGTGAACGCTAGTGATCCCGGTCTCACATGCCTCTGGGGGGATGCCGAGCTCCTGTGAGGCTGGACACACTCCCGAATCCACGAGAAGACGACGGTCGCCGAGTGTCTGTGTGTGCTCAAAAACATCAAATTCTCTTAATCCATTTTATCACATCAATTCCATAAAGGCACAATTCCATTTAATACAATGTGAAATAAAGAGATCCAAGTATAAAAATACTATCAAATCGTTAGGAACAGATCAACAGTAACAGATCAATAAAAGTATTAATCAAATTGTAGACTAGGATCCTCCATTTCTGACTCGCAAAGGTCACAGGTCCTGTCCACCGTTTTCCGCACTTTTAATCCATTCCGCTCCGTTGAGCAATTTCGCGCATCCGTAATGCGACTTTCATCACAATCCGCTTTGAGAATCGGGTGCGTATCAAGTACGACTTAGAAATACTGCTTCATCTTTGGAATATGGTGCGTATCAATTGTACGACTTCAAAATGAGATCCAATAAAGGTCATGGAGGGACGTCAATGAAGACAAGCGTAGTTCGCTTCCTCCCTAGTAAAGGTCATCCTTTGTTGAGATGATCCGTTGAGATGTGCGACTCGTTTTGGGTTAATGGTCCCAAAGGTCATGCGACTTGAATTCCGATACGGTGACTCTATTGGGCAATTGATGATCCCAAAGGTCATCCCACTCGTCAAAACTTCTGTTAAAGGTCATGGAGGAACTTAGCCGATTTTCTGCGGCTTCAAGCACTTCTTTGCTTGCCCCCCTGGTAAAATTTGCAGTTTGACCTTTCCGTCGCACATCCAACTTCAATATGCCTCGAGCGGCCAGAGTGCCGGCAAGTTTACCGTAGCATCTCTGATGGTGCCGGCTAGTTACCGCATTAAATTTACCCCATGAAATTTCCACATTTAATCTTTTACTCTTGTTCGCCGCCTGTGGCCAATGTTAATACGAGAAATCCGGCTCGATTACCGTAGTTTTTCTCGTTTCACCTTTAACACTGAATCGCTTAAGAAGAGTGCCGGCGCAGTTTACCGTAACAACTCTAATGAGGCCGACTGATTGCCGCATTAAGTTAACCTCATCAATATTCCACCTGTTGTCTTTCTCTTTTTCGCCGCTTGTGGCCCCGTTTCGTATTCAAGAGATCCGGCTTGATTACCGTTGTTTCTCTTGTGCATTTATAACACTGAGTCGCTTAGAGAGGAGAGCCGGCTAACTGCCGTAACTACTCCCCTTGGGGCCGGCTTTATAGACCGAATCAATTTCAACCCCAATAGATACTCCACATGATTTCTTTTAGGCAATTCTGTGCTATAAACGCTGCAAACAACAAATACACAAATACAGTTTATGTTAACATGTCACGTGTCACGTCCTTTATACAACACCATTTTCATCTTTGTGACGTACCGACAAATGCCGTAGACGTCCTTTTAATAGTGTGATCCTAAAGGTCAACACTATTCCATTTCATTTGAATCGCCCTCGCCATCTCTCGGCGGGCGTTTCTTAGCGCTTTCCGGTTGGTTTCGGTCGGAAGTTCGGTCAACTGGTTCCGTCGAGTCAACTTCCATGACCTTTGTCGGGTCAACTTCGCGCTGGCCACGACCTTTCCCTTGGCGACTGCGCTTAACCGCCTCTAGTCGATGGCGCGCATCATTTTCTTCCAGTCGCAGCCTTCGATTATCAGGGTCATCTGCCAATCGACGCTGCACGTCGGCGAGATTATCCCGCAGCTGTTGGTTTCGTATGCCGCGTCGTCCCATCTGGTTAGGCGCACGGTCTGGACGACGGTCACTTTTCTTCACTAAGAATTCATCAATGTAAGTTTCGATTCCGTCCACCGGTTCGACGTAGTCGCTTCCCAGAGAATCTTTAATCTTATTAATCCTTTCTTCTACTTGGGATGCGTGGCGCTGTGTCAAGTTGCCCTTTTCCATCCGTGTCTTACATTTCTTCAGCGCCTTCCGAGCCGTATGCGCTATGCTGATATGTTCCATCGGTTGTCCCAGCTTGGCGACATGAGCTCGGAAGAACGGTGGAATGTCGTCCTTCATGGTATTAGACACCAATTGATTCTGTGTCTTGTAATGTGCCAGTCTCGCAGCAAAGACCTTTTGCCCCATCCTTTTTGCGGCATAGTCCTTAGGATCCACCTGTAGTCCTATCGATGCCCTTGCTGCAAGCAACTTGAAAGCTGGATTCACATGTCGCAAGACAAACTGAGCCACATATTCTTGTCGTTCGGGATAGTCTCTGTAATAGAACTGTGTCATCCCGATTGGGTCAGTTGTATCCAGCGGTACATCCAATAAACTCAAATCCACCAGGCTGTGTAGCCCATTCCGTCGGATAGGGAGATAACAATCCCGTACTGAATCGCGGTGGATGAATAACTGACGGAAATGTCCTTGTTCCACTCCTTGTTTAATCTCTCTCGCATAACCCGAGTCAAGTAGGAATTGGCTCAACTGTCTCAGAATTGTGCCAATTTTGTTGGCTTCAACCGAATCCGGCTCAAGTCCAAAGTATCGACAAATTTTGACCGTTTGTTCATCAATATCAGTCGTCTTATATTCCATATCGATACTTTCAGGACGTCGGTTGTCAAATCTGGAGTTCTGTCGCTGATCAGCCCGGCGATGATTATCCGGTTCTCGTTGACCTTCTGGTTCACGTTGTTCTCCTGACTCAGGCTGCAACGGTTCGTTACTCGCCGGTTGTTCCGGTTGGAGGTCACTATCCAGAATTACATTTCGTCGGTGAGTCACATTCTCTTGAGACGTGGTTTCGACAACTGAGCCAGTGCCTTCCATCGCGTCATCTTCTTGTACGGCGCTCACAATTGGATCCACAACGTGAACCACTGACTCCACCCGCTGATACTTTGGAGGTGAATCTTCCCGTTCAGTGCTTGATGACCTTTTGCTTGCGCCCGAGTCAAAGGTCGCATAAAATGCGGCTCTCTGTTGCCATCTTTTATCCTGTGGGTCAGGCGTTCGATTTCGCGTATGTTCACGTCTTTTATCCCATGACCTTTCGGGTGTTGACATCCTGACGTTACGATTCCGGAATGCGACTCCCATCGGCACCTGATGCCCTTGCTTTTCAGGCTCTGTACGGAATGTCTCCGCACGCCGTTTTTCTTCACGTCCTCTCGTCGCCGCCAAAATCTTTGCCGTATCGATTTTCCTTTGAATACTCATTTCTGTAACTTCGTCTCCATGGCGCACCCATCCTCTTCCGCCACGGTAATCTCTGTCATGAGAGCGTTCGCGTGACCTTTCGTTGCGGTAGTCACGTGTCCTCTCACGAGAGTGTTCGCGTGACCTTTCCCTCTGTCGTTCCGAAGTTCGCTCATATTCACGTGAATGTCCGCGTGACCTTTCTTTATGCGGAGGCGATCGTGGCCGTATGAAGCCTTCATCCCGTTTGAAGCTTCTGAGTGCTTGCAGTACATCGCTTTCGGTTCGGCGAGATCTACGTAGGTCATCCATACGTCTTTCGACTTCCTTCTTTATGTAAGGTGCCGGCGCGAACCCGTCTTGAAGTCGTTTCTTCTCCCGCAACAGCATTTTGAATACCTCGTCTGACATAGCAGCTGGATCTTTCGTTAACGTTTCAATTTGAATGATAAGCGACTGTCGTACGAGTTGCATTTCATCTTCCTTAAGGCTGGCCATGCCCGTGGGTGCAGCTAAACCCGACGTACTGGGCAACGCCTCTCGTGCGGCCTGTTCACTTGCCCTCTTATTTTCCGCATTAATTTTCGCGCGGAGTTCGTCTTCCATTTGCTGAACTCGCATCTTCTCCTGGTCCTCTGCGAATTTCTTCCGATACGCGTCTGTATGTGGACACTTCAACGGCTCCAAGGTGTCATCCCAACCCGGTTCGTTGTTCCGGATCGCTTCCCGGTAGCGATCCTCGAGTAGCATTCGCTCTTCCACTGGGATGCTGCCGTAATTTCTTGCGCTTATCAGATTGCAAACGTCCAAGTTCCCACGTTTGGCTTCCATGACCCCAACAAGCGTGACGGTATGTGGGTCTTCCAGCTTGTGAATACAAGTGTAGCAAGGGAATTTCTTGTCAACCTTTTTGTTGTTCCTTAAGCAGTCCGGACATTTCGGATTGTAGCCCGTAAACTGGTCGATGTCTGCCGCCGTTCCCGTACGTTTAGGAGTGGCTTGACCTTTCTGTGCCATTTTTCGCTTCAATCTGTAATTATAAAACAATCCGTCATATTAACTTTTCCACGTTAATCCTTCCATTTCCTATCCATATCAAGGCTTTTCTATCATTTTTACGCCTATTCCGTTACTGAGCTGAGACTTTCCTAGCTCCTGCTGCCTTTTCTATCACTGTAACGTGGTGACCTTTCTCACGTTATCAGCACTTTCTGACTACTGTGACCTTTTCTATTAGTCCTAGTACTGCTTTCAGTTGACCTTTCGTAACACTTTTCGCTTTCGTTTTAAACTGTTTTATGCTTTTTCTGTAATATGCAGGGTTCATTACTCGCTGCATATTACACTCGATTAGTTCACTCGGATTCTTTCGTCGATGGTTTATACGGCTTGAAATCGATTCGGCCATCTGGCTTAATATGAAGCACTTCGTCCGCGATCAAGGCTTCAACGGCATTCTTAATCCACTCTTTATCGCTTTCAATATTCAAATCTCCCAATTCGTAATTGACGGCCATGAAGTTTGAAAGGTCATTCCATGACGCTCCATTTGTACCGCCGATGGCGTCCAAAGCCACGTCTGTGATGGCTATCTTCCAAGCCTCCAATTCCATTTTCAATCTGGGCGTTCGTTCCTGACCCTGTTTCGGAAGGTAGTAGACGACTTTGTTGTCCTTGTTATATTTACATCCCAACTTTCCTTCTTTATAAGCTCGTTTCAAGACTCGTTCAGTCATGTTAAGTGACGACCTTCCGTTTGAATTTATTGCCACTTGTCTCTTCAGATCTGTACCAAGCATCTCTTTTTCTCGGATGATCTGGAGCGCGTTCTGGACTTCGTTCCATGTACGATTATTCACGTCCAATGCCGGCCCTAACATGTAATCTGTAGCCTTTGCCGGTGTACCGCTACTTTTCTGGGAGGATGTCGAGTCCGTTGGGTCAGCTGTCGCTGTCTCGTCGATCCTCAGCTTTGCCAATGATCCTGATGATGACCCCGCCGATTTTGGTTCGGCTGTCTTCTTCTCCTCCTGTGGCAAAGTCTCTTGACCTTTAAATCGCCGACCGACTTCGATCGTTCCTTCTCAAAGACGTCCTTTAATGGTATGAACAGTGATTTAGAAACACCTGGCGCGCCGAATCCGCTTCAGCTTCTGCCGCTGCCTTATCCATCGGGAGCACGACCTTTTCTTTCTCCCGTTTATCTGACGTCTCATGACCTTTCGGTTGATCTTCTGCGGTAGTTCCCGATGTTTCTTGACCTTTCGACTGTTCACCTTTTTCTGTCGCAGGTCTAGAAGGAGCCGTTGTTGTAGTATCGTCATCACTTCCCGATTCCGAGTCCATTGGGCCTTTTGTCTTCGATGAAACTGTGACCTTTTCCATATCCTGACTGTCGGACATATTACAGTGGATCTGTCTTTCCGGTGGTATTAGACCGACTCTCGTGTATCGGATCGGGTGTCCTTTATTTGCGTTTGTCGTGGCAAGGACGTTCTGTTTAATCAACTTTGGCAATGCGCGTTCGGTTGCCGTGTCGATCTCCTTTATCATTCCATTTCCGTCGTTCCAAACTGCGTTGATATATTGGCTAATCCGATGGCTTGTCGATCCTAACGGGCTTGTCATCCCTGCGATTGCCCTTTCTACTCGCATTGGGACCGCTTCATTCGGAGTTGTCAGCGCTTTATCCGAACTGGCTGGTCTGAACAACTTGGCCTCATACGAGAAGCTGGGGTGCTTCTGTATAAGTTTTCCTGCGTTCCGCGCGAATTCCAATACGACGTCGAATTTTTGTTTGGTGAAGCTACGATGTTGTTTCTTCAAATACGTCTTCAGGCCTGCTTTAAATTTGGATGTCACCGATGCTGTTCTTATTCGTGTGAAATTCTTTTCAGCTCCGTTGTACGCTCTGATGACTTCATCGACCGTGTTCAAATTATCATCATCGGGACCATCAAATTCTTCGTCTGAGGTGAAGTCCAGTTCACTCTCTCCATCTGGCTCAGTGTAATTAACCGTCGCTAATGCATCGATTTTCGTGACTGTCTTGCCCTTCCCTTTTGTCTTAACGGGTTCGCTCTTTGCTTTTTCCCCTTTATCCAGAGCTTCCGCTAGGCTTCTTGGTTCAGTGGTTCTTGATCGTGTCGTTTTCGAGTCCGTATGTGACCTTGCACTGACCGTCGAAGTGCTTGGGAAGGCTCGCTTCCGATGCCTCCGATTCACGCGACGTCTCCCGTTTCGCTTTTTCGCGAATCTGTTTATCCTTGCGCTCTTTTGGCGTGGATGCGGAGATGACAATGGGGACAGCTTGTTTCACCGCTATGACCTTTCCTTTGGGCTTTAACGGTTCTGACGTAGCCGAATTAATAACTTTCTTTGAAGTCGTAGGTGTCGATTTCTTTTTCTTCTGTTTGGCTTTCCGCTCGTTAATTGCTTTCGCTATATCACGGCCCAATTGTTCAGCTTTTGATTTGACCGCTTCTATCTCCTCTTCTCTCTTTTTTATGAGGTCATTCTCATTACCGGTAACAGTGCGTGGTTCGAAAAAATTCGGGTCACGCTCTGACATCTCAGCGTCCGTACGCTGTTTCGAAAGGTCATCCTTATCTTCGGTAGCAGTGCGTGGTTCGAAAAAAGGATTGTTGCAGGTCCTTTTGGAAGTACGCTCTGGTACTTTAGAGAATCGGTTCGTTGTCTTGTTCCAGTGACCTTTCTGCCAAATTACCAGCCTCCGCGTTCAACTTGATTGTGACTGCTGTTTCGAAATCCTTATCCTCTTTCTTCTTTCTTCCTCTTTTCTTTGTAGATTTGTTTCTTTCCATTTCAGGTAGCGGAGGTGGTTCAAAGAAAGGTTCTTTTTGAGGAGGTATATTGCGCCCGGCTTATTCCACTTTTTCTTCCCTTTCAGTCGTAATGGCGGATGCCACGGCTTTAACCGATCAATAAAGTGATTGGATGACCTCCGCTTCGTTTGTTCGCGGGAAGCTAAGAATTTTCCACACTTTATCGTACTTCGACTTGAACCGACTGGTTTTCTTTCTTCCCCTGTTTAGTATCTTTTGGAAGTCGTATAAGTACCAAATCGCCCACTTTGAAATTCGGCTCCGATTTTTTCTTATTATAAATTTCCGCATTTTTCTCATATGCGTCTTTGATGTTGCATCTCGCCACTTCTTCGGCAAAGGTCAAGTTCTTTTTCATGGTCTCCACCCATTCGTCTGGAGTTCCGTAATCATCGGGTATATTCGTTTTTGTAACCACATCTTCCGGCATTGTCATTTCTCTGCCGTGTAGCATATAGTATGCTGAATATCCCGTTGTGGCGTGCACGACTCTGTTCATCGCCGAAATAACATATGGGAGATACTTGTTAAACTTTCGCTCATTTCCCGCTTTTAGGTATTGCGCCAAGCCGTCAGCAATCGTCTGCATCTGTCTCTCCACTTGACCTTGACCTTCTGGGTGATACGCCGTTCCAAATGTGTGTTTAATTTTAAACACATTGGTGACCTTTGCCAATACTTCGGCTGTAAAGTGTCGTCCGCGATCCGTATGCAGGATGTGCGGTGCTCCGTGTACCAATATCACGTGCTTCACGAACACTTTAGCGAATTCTTTAGCCGTTGCTGTTTTCATCGGTACCGCGATCACGTATTTCGTCAGTTGGTCGATAAATACCGCTATGTACTTGTATCCACGTTTCTTCGTCGGTAACAAAGGTCCTTTCAAGTCAGCATATACTCGGAAGAACGGATGTCCCACTTTAATCTCTTGCAATTTTCCGGGTGGACATTTCCTCGGTGTTTTACGGAACTGACATCCTTGACAGGCGAGTATGTAATTCTTCACGTCTGTACTCATTCGATCCCAATAATATCGGAGTCTGATCGCTGATAATGTCTTTTCAAATCCCAAATGGCCTGCTGCTTTCTCATCATGCAATGCGTGGATTATCGCTCTTCGCATTGACAACGGTACGACATATGACCTTTCAAGTTTTCCATTTTTATCTTTTACTCGGTACAATATGCCGTTCCACAACTGGTAATGCACTTCGAATTTCGATCTTGTTTCAGCGTCTGGTAGATGTTCCAGTTCATCTATAATCATTGCCAGGTGAGGATCCTTCAATTGTTTGTTTCGCAATTGTAGATTGGAGTCATCCTCCTCTTCTTCGTCGCCTTGCAGGTTGACGATACGAACTGTGGCCGTACCTAGTTCGTTCCAGTCTCTGATGACCTTGCAGCGCGGTAACGGTTTGTACCTCTTTTTCGCCTGTTTTGGGAATCTCAACAGTTTGATTGGGCATTCGTTCAACGCTTGTGCCACTTTGTCCGTTTCCCAAAGGTCATCTCTATTCTCCGCTCTATCATCAAGTCCCGTGACCTTTCCATTCTGCATTTGAGAGTCCGCGTCAAGTCCGGTGACCTTTAAGTCACTAACGGCGGGCAACCAGCTTCTCACTCGGTTCACTTTTGCTTCGTTTTCAGCCGACTCGTTCGCCGTAGCTGAAGTGACCTTTAATCGTTTCTCCCTCTGTTCCACCATCTGCAGGAACAGCTGTCCAACTTCAATTGCCGGTTCCTTCGTATCAAACTCCTTCTTGTAATCTTCGAAATTCGGAATCTCATCAAATTCTTCTTCGTGACACGTCGGGCCTTCAATTGGCGCTCTTGATAACGCGTCCGCGTTGTCACAATATTTTCCCGGTTTGTATTCGATTTTAAATTGGTGACCTTGTAATGCCATTGCCCATATTGTCAAGCGTGGATTCATTCCAACTTTATTCGTTTCTGACCTAAACAAATTGGTGAGCGCCTGATGATCCGTCCTTACGGTGAATTCAGCATAATCAATGTACGGCTTGAATTTTCTGACAGCAAACACGACTGCCAGACATTCCCATTCTGTTACACCGTAATTCTTCTCCGCTCCATGTAGGACACGACTGGCGTACGCGATCGGATGTCCATCTTGTGACAGTACGGCTCCGATTCCCTCTTTGCTCGCGTCGCATTCAATAACGGTCGGTTTCGCGGGGTCAAACTTTGCCAGTACTGGACCTTCACACAACAACTTCTTCAAACTATTGAACTCTTCTTCATGCACTGCAGTCCAGTCCTTTTTTCACGTGTTTATCTTGTCTCAGCAACTCATACAAGTGGCAAGTCTTCTGTGCGTATCCCATTATGAACTTGCGATAATAATTCGCCAGTCCAAGGAATGACCTTAACTGCCTTTCTGTTTGAGGCCGTTTGAACTCTGAGACCGCGGTGACCTTTTCCGGGTCCATACGAATTCCGTCCTCGCTGAGTATATGACCCAGAAATCCCATTTGTCTCATTCCAAATTCGCATTTCGTTGGCTTAATCGTGAATCCCGCTTCCACCAGACTCATTAAAACATTTCGCAGATTCTGCATGAAAATTTCCCAAGTTTTTCCGGCGAAGATCACGTCGTCGATATACCCGAAAACGCAACCCTTTCTTTTCGCTTTCGAAAGTACTTTATCCATACACAATTGAAACGTTGCTGGTCCGTTGCATACGCCAAATGGCATTCTTTTAAATCGGTACATTCCATCTTGTGTTACAAAGGTCGTCTTGTTGATTGACGCTGGATCCATTGGGATCTGCCAGAATCCACTTTGTAAGTCCATTTTTCCGTAATATTTGTTGCCTGCGCACGCGTCGAGCAACTCATCCGGATTTGGTAACGGGTAATTATTCTTTCTCGTTAGCTTGTTAAGCATGATGTAATTGACGCAAAATCTTGTTCCCATTGTTCCGTCGCCATTTTTCTTTACTGCCAATACGACTGGAAACTCCACTCGGCGTCTGACGGTTCAATTACATCTTGTGCCAACATCTCTTCGATATGCTTTGTTATAAACTCGCGGCCTGTCCAACTCGTTCTGGCCGGGTTACATTTTACTGGTTTCGCATCTCCCGTATCAATTACGTGGGTGACCCCTTTCACATCTCCATACGGTTTCTTTGATGTGGGTAAGACTTTCCAGAATTCCCAAAACGCGTTGTACACGTCGTTTTTCTGCTCTTGGGTAAGGTCAGGTCCCAATTTCAGGTTTTCGATTATCTTTTTAAGTTCAGCTTTCGTTGTCTCATCCACCTCAGGGTCTTCGAGTACGTTCTTTACTGTCCCTGCGTTGACCTTTACATTCTCCATATGTTCGTACGGCTCAACGTAGCCGAGAAGCTGATTTTTCTTCACGATTCGGTATTTGCTACTGTGATTTGCGATAACGATTTCGAAGTATTTTCCCCTGTGGTCCGTCACTCCTGCCAACGGTTGCACTTCAGTTTCCACTTGTGGGACCGGTGTAAACATCAGCTTGTTTTGAGCCGGTGCATATTTTCCCATCTTGACCTTTACACGTGTGCAGTTTGACGGTTTCAATTTGATTCGCTGATCGCTGTAAACTTTGATCACGTCTTTCGACATTCTAGCTTTTTCCACTTTCAATCTTCTGACTTTAATATCCTTTTCTTTTTCCTCATCTACTTCGTCATCCTCATCCAAGTCCATTAAATCCTCTTGCTCCGAAAGGTCACTTACACCTGAATCTTCCGAAGTTGTTGAGTTATCGCTTGAACTCGTCCACTCGGAGTCGGAGTTACTGCTCTCATATTCTTGTGCAGTGGCTTGACCTTTGTCAGCCTTTTCAAGTGGGCGCTCATCAACTCCTTCGTCTTCCGATGAAAGGTCACTTTTGTTTTCTCGCGAATCGCTAAGTTTTTTCGCTTTCGAATTTTTAAGCAGAGGTTTGTCCCCTTCTTTTGCTTTTCGTCCGTTTCGTGCGGCGACTCTTGGGTGACTCCTTGCTACCCGAATTCTCGTTGGTGACCTTTCTGATTGATCGGAGTTTGACCTTTCTTCGTCCGATTTTGAATTTTCCAGTTCATTTATTTCTTCGCGGCTCGTTAATGGCTTTTCGGTCAACTCGACCGGCGGATATTCCTCACCGTTATCGAGTGACCTTTCCCCGTTTTTTGCCTCAGTTACTGGGTTTTGTTGTTCGCTCGATATCCTTTCAACTTCCTCTTTAAACCTTTTCCACATTTCACCTCTGTCTGTTAACATTTGCGCAATATCGAAAGCCGACTTTGAACTTTCTTCTGTTTCATTCGATTGTCCTTCGGCTATCTCTTTAACTGGTTCCTCTTTCTCTGCTTCTTTGACAGTCCCTTTATTGGTTTCATCCTGTTGAACTGTTTCGTAACCTTTAGGTCGTTTAGGACCAACAAAGATGCAGTTTGCCATCAGCTCTTCGGTGACCCATTCATCATTTGGAATCGTTTCATACATGCACCATGTATCACCGCCTCGTTCGGGGTAGTCCACTCCATCTGGATCTGGTGCAAAGGTCACCTTTTTCTTTTGCACTAATCCTGGTGACCTTCTTTTCCGGGTAACCTGTAGTTCTCGCATCTCTTTTACGTCAAATTTGGGGATTTCTTCCTTGAATTTCTTCCAATATTTCTCGAATGCTTTTTCGTTTCCTTCTTTTAACGCGTTGTAGTAAACTTCAAGTGATTCGTAGACAGGTGTACCGAGTCCTGCTGGGAAGATGATCGTTCTCCCCTCGCCTTTATACATGTGGTTCACACGGAAGTCCCAGAAAAGGTCAACTCTCGCTTCTTCCCACATTTCTCCTTCCTCGGTCATTTCTTCTATCTCTCGTTCAAATCTCCTTTCTGTTGCTACCGGATCGAGAGGATCTTGGATTCCTTTCTCGACACGTTGCAACCAATGGTTCAGCCATCTGCCTCTTCCAATTATAAAACTTTCCACACATGACAACCACGTTCGATATCTATTCCAATGATACCGTTCGATGTGTGGTTTCCACATTTCGTTTGTCCGCATGATGCTTTTCGCTTTCTTTTGGGCATGACCTTTAAGGTCTGCTGATGCGGCATTACATCTTGGCCATTCTGAAGGGTCATCTTGAGAGGCATTTTCACAACACTCCGCGCATTCCCATTGTGGTTGCACTCTGCACGGATCCTCAAAGTAACCGTGGTGACAACTCCCGGCTCGTTCTTCTGGAGTTAATGTCCTTTGACTCGCTTCAGGTTTAACCTGTTCCTGTACTGTGGTATCTTCCTCACATTCGATTGGAGTCACGCTTTTATCCTCAGAGGATATTTCAATGACCTCTGGTTCTTTTTCTGTTCGGTGACCTTTCAATTGTTCGAGTGCCTTGTCGCGGATTTCGCCTGTAAACATCTGTTCCTCTTCAACTATTCGTTTCAAAACTCGTAACCTTTCACTCTTTTTATCCTTCCCCACTTTAGCCGTCTTTATTTCCAGTGCCTCTGGTACTGGGATAGGCTTTGCCCACTCCATGTCTGGCACAAGAGATTGTTTCGCTGCAACTGCCGCTTCTTTCTGTGTTGCAATTATCTCTTCAATCGTTGGTGACCTTTCAATCGTTGGTGACCTTTGAGAGTCACGTTCTGTTATTTCCTCTTTGGCTTTATCTGGTAGCCTTTCATTTTGGGTAGCAGATCGTGGTTCGAAAAGGTTCGAATTACGCTCTCGTTCCAAGTTCTCAGTTGCTGGTGACCTTTTGTCTTCCTTTCCCAGTGCCTCTGGTACTGGGATAACTTTTCCGACTTTTCCATTTTCATTTTTCGTTTCCAGTGCCTCTGGTACTGGGATAATTTCTTCCTGCTGCACTTTTGTCATTCCCGGTGCCTCTGGTACTGGGATGACTTTTTCTCTTCCCTTCTGTGCCAGCAAGGTCCGATTTAATGTCTTTTCGATCTCCTGCTGAATCATTTGCAACTGCTCAAATGGTGACAATTCTTTTCGCGTCATCTTTTTCTTTTCGTTTCCCGGTGCCTCTGGTACTGGGATTAGCGTTTTATTAACCATTTGAGCATTTCCCGTCTGTTTTACAAGTTCGGTGACCTTTCCGACTTGAACTTTGGCGACTGGTTTTGGGTCGTCTTCTTTCTCTTCTTCACCTTCGTTATCCATTAGTACGAATTTCTTTTCCAAGAAGTCAAATCCCAATAACACTTGTACGTCGTCACACTTCGGTCGGACGTAGAATGAATGTTCGCTAGTCTTTTTCCTTAAGGTCACTGGCGCTACACAGTAGTGCGTCACCAGGAATCCTGACGTTCCGCTAATTCCATTTATTTTCACCAATCTGTCAGGTGGCAATGGGAGCATGTGGAGTCCATTCTTCTCGCAAAACGGTTTGCTGATCAGCGACGTCTCAGCGCCGGTGTCCAACATTGCGTTGACCTTTATGTCTCCCACTTTCACTTCGTGTGTGTACGCTTCAATTCTCTTGGGCAGTTTTCCATTTTGAATCTTCAAAGTATGAATCTTACATTTCACAGGAATAAGCGATACTGGTCCCGGGTCCATATCGGGAAGCACTTGTCCTTTTGCTGGAGTGCTATGACCTTTCAATATCTCGCTCAACTTATCAATCCTATGTGGAACGTTAGTCCGAACATCGTAATATTTTCGCGGCTTTTCTTTATTTGTTCGCTTCTCTGTAGCCATTTTAACACCGGTGACCTTTTCCACATTCTGCACTTGCTCATTTGCTTTTGTGCTATCCATGTGACCTTTAGTCACTTCATTTATCGTCTGATGGATCAATTCCTCTTTACGATTTTCATTTCGTTTATCTCTCAGCTTCTCAATGACTTCACTTGTTATTTGGTCAGCTCGCTTCAATTCGTCTTCTTCACCATCTCTCATCTCCTCTGGTGACCTTTCATATGTGACCATATTATATCCCTTTTCGGTCATCCATTCGATCACTTTCGCGGACACTTCATTGTTCGTTTTCGTCGGATCGATTTGTGAAGACATTCCGTCTGTTCGGGCTGGTGACTTGTCATTGGCATCCTTTGCAGTGCCTCCGATAAGTCCCGTGACCTTTCAACTGCGCTACTCTGTTGCGTTTGCGCCATTTCATTTGACCTTCCTTTCTGTTCATTTTGCGCTAAGTCCTGTGACCTTTCGTTGCGCTTCATGACAAATCCGCCACCTGTCAGCTTTTGTATGGGGACTTTTTCTCCATAATTCGGCGGTTTATCCTGTGGTGGAGCATTACGTGAATGATTCCAGTCAGCGAATGTCTCCTTATATTCCTCTGGATTGAATACTGGGACTGGGTTCGATGACCTTTGCGCTGGTTTCCCGGTAACCAACTCTTCCAGTCGCTTTCTTTCACATTGCGTTCGCAACTGTTGCATGTCCCAGTAGTCCTCTTGTGACATTCTCGCTTTCTGCTTTGCTTTCGGCGTCACAGGTATCCACATCCCGTGATTGCCATTCGGTCTGTAGGCCACTTTTTGCCACTTTTCCTTCTGTTGCAGCGTTATTGCATCTACAAGTGAGTCATCGGAGTTCTGTTGTGCCAATTCGCCATTCTTTTGCTGCGCTGTTCGCAGTGTCAAGTCTGTTTCTTGACCTTTTAACACGACGCTATCGCCGTGACCTTTCACATTCACACTCGCTCCTTGACCTTTAACTTGGACTTTTCCAACAGAAGGTGACCTTTCATCTTTACTAATGACAGTGATATTCTGCTTAATCCATTCTTGCCTTATTCGCTTCTCTTCTTCGTCTTCTGAACGATTCCAAAACTTTGGCTTTGGTTCCCCGTAACAATCGCAACTTGGCTCCTTCGCCTTATCGTTTTCTGCCAAAAATTTCCGGAATTTCGCGTGTTGCTCATTTTCCTCTTGCGCAGTATCGTTCTGCGGTGGTGAATTTTGGTCTTTCGACTTGCCATTTATCTGTTTCCGGAACCATTCGTGGTGCATTTCCACTTCTTCTGCTGTATCGGTTTGCGGTTTCTTTTGATTTAACAGCGCTTGTCGAATCTTGGCATTACGTAATGCACGACGTTCAGCTAACACTTTCTCGCTGCAGTACGGTGACCTTTCATTTTGCTGCACTTTTTGCAGTGTCGCGCTACCGTCACGACAATTCCCACTCGCAGTACCATTCTGCGGTGACCTTTGGTCCCGTTGCGCGTTTCCACTCGCAGTACCATTCTGCGGTGACCTTTTATCCACTTGGATGTTTCCACTCACAGTGCCATTCTGCGGTGACCTTTCACTTTGTGACGGTATCCCTATAACCGTTCCATTTCCTCTTTGCGATGACGGCATCCATATAGCCGTTTCTCTTTGCTGTGGCGGCATCCATCTAGCCGTTTCTTGTGGTTGCGGCATCCATATAGCCGGTCCACTTTGCTTTTTCGCTGACGGCATCCATATAGCCGTTGCAGTGGTCACGTTCACTGCAGTACCATTCTGCAGTGGTGACCTTTCCCTTTTATCCGGTGGTTTAGGGTCGGGTCGATCAGTAGGCTCACCGGTGCCTACTGATCTTGCCCGTTTCCCTGAACCGGCGCTCCACCTTGTTGCGCGCCCTGCACATGTCCTTGTGTTTGCTCGTTCACCGGGCCACCTCCGTTTGGCTGGCCACCACCCTGTTGGTAGTTTCCTTGGCCGCCGCCATTGTTCTGGCCTCCTCTGAAGTTTCCGCGGCCAAAGCCTCTGTTTCTTCCTCTGAAGCCGCCGCGACCGAAGCCACCGCCGCGATAGCCGCCGCCTTGGCCGCCCCCATTTCCATTTCCATAGTTTCCGTTACCTTGCTGATTCTGGAAGTTCGCTTTCGCCTGGTACCATTGCGTAATCAGGTCATATCCATTTGCGACCGCTTGGCGCCAACCACCGAGCCCGCGCAGTCGTTGCCACTCGTTGAAGGCAAACAGGTTTGGGTTCTGTTCCGGTGGTGTGTTGGCGAATTTGCATCCCTGGGTCTGGTGGTTGCCGTACATACAGTATTGGCACATCTGAACGTTGTTCGCCACCCATCCGTCAATCATTTGGAACTTGAATTCTGTCCGTGACCCTTGATTCTGCTGGTAGTTCTGGTTTCCTCTATTTGGCTGAAAGTTGCCTTGACCTTGACCTTGATTCTGAAAGTTTCCTTGGCCTCCATTCCAGTTTCCATTCCCATATCCATTTCCGCCAAAGTTACCGTTACCCCTCCTTGTTGTGGTAACCCGACATTCATGGGGACCATATTCTGTGGTGCAGGTGGGGCCACATTCTGTGGAGCCACATTCTGGGCTACTGGTCTCACTTGAGCTGCTGCCTGTATCGCCGCCACCATCGCGTATGTTATCGGTTGCCCCGTCTGACTGTCGATAAAGGTCACCTTTTCGGTGACCTCTCTAACCGGAGTCTCCACGCGGTACTCAACCGGCTGCTGGGCTGGCGCAGCTGCCATTCTCTGTTGCGGCACGTTTTCAACTTGACCTTGGCGGATCGTCACGTAATCCTGGGTGCGTTGACCTTTTGGCGCCTTGTATTTCTCTTCGCCAGTGGCCCAATGTCGGAAGAAGTCTTTCACGTCTGTTGGCGTCTTGCACTTCTGTATGCGCAATGCCTTGTAGAGTTCGTTATCCCCTCTACATCCTTCAATTAGGAAACCCACAGCTTGTTTCTCTGTGATGATCCGTTTTGCTTTAAATCGCATCATCGCCTGGTAATACTGATCAAGCGATTCTTTCCCGAGTTCGAATTTCCTTGCATAGGCCTCACGTAAGCCTAAGACTTCTTCGTCTCTATCGCCATATTCATCTTTGAATTTCTCCATCCATTCAGTTATTGAATATTCAATTCCGTCTTCTGCTGCGATGTCTTTTTCGCCTTCGAACCAAGTTTTAGCAGGACCTTTCACCGCACTAGCAATCTCAATCATAATTTGGTCGTCCGTCAGCTGGTACGTCCTTTGGGTTTCTTTTACCAACCGTGTCCATCCACTCACAGTGTCGCGGCTGCCGTCAAAGGTCATGAGGGGTGTTTTCCGAGCCATCGAATTGAGTGCCTTTGTTAATTGTACCGCTGTGTTGGCTGCTCTCTGGTCCTCGTCTTCTTCGCTACTCTCATCATCATTGTGAGTTCGTTGCGCCTTCCCATAACGAGACTTCCTTGGACGTTCCTGCCGGCTGGGGGGTCTGTCTCGTCGTCCTTCGTCGATAAACACATTCGTTTCAATGTGCGGGGGAAATTGTGAAGGATCACCTCGACTCATATGCGGGTAACTTTCCGAAGGTGGCTCTTTGTCGTCTTTGACCTTTTCGCCATCTCTTTCATTTTTAACACTCCCCTTACCGGTGCCGGTTCGTAGCGGCATCTCAAAGTGGAAGCTTTTGCCCGTGCCCGTTTCATGCGCCTTGCTGTAACTGGGCGGAGGGGACTCCACTGTTGCCGTTTTAACTCCGTATTGTAGGAGTTGTTCATCTTTGTGCTTGTTAGACGTCTGGAGCGCCTTGTTCTCATCTTCCAATCGTTTAGTTCTCAGTTGAAGTTCTTCTCTTTCCCTCTTTAGATCAGAATTTTCCAGGTTGACCTTTCGTAAGTGTTCCTGCAGTTTAAAAGACTCCTGCTGGGTGACCTTTTCATTTTCCCGTTCCATTTTTTTGATGTGCTCGACCAGCTCACTCGTTTCTTTTTCGAGTTGCTGATACTGCCCAGCGGCTGATCTCAGCTGATCCTTGATTGCGATCAACTCATCATCTTTTGCCAATGCTGTGGTGGTCATCTCGACGAGGTCAGTGTTCAACTTTGCAATTTCCTGACTCTTTTGAGCGACCTGTTGTTGCCACTCTTTGTCCTTCAACTCCAATGTTGTGACCATCGTGTCCAGTCGCCGTGCTTCCTTCTGCCATTTGAGTCCTTCCTTAGTGACCTTTTCAATGTCTTCTGTGACCTTTTCGTTCTCTTGGTTGACCTTTTTGATTTCTTCTTTCAGGCGTTCTCCTTCAGTAGCTGTGATGTCTCTTGCCTCTCGCATCGCTTTGATTGCATCATTGCGCAACTTCTCAGCTTCGTCCGCCCGTTCCTGATGACCTTTCGATTCTAGTTGCAGAGTACTGACAGCCTCCTCCCGTAGCTTCAGGTCATTCCTTAGTTTGAACGTCTCCGTTGCCAATGTCGTTAACCGTTGTGTGACCTCTGCGAATTTGGTCGCGTATTCGTCCCGTTTAGTTTCAGCTTCAGTGACCTTTTGACGCAACTGGTCACACTCGTCCTTCAATTCGGCTAAGTGTCGTGACCTTTCAGCTGATTCTTCTGACATACTCTCGTTCAACTCGCTAACCGCAAGATGACCTTCCATTTCTCTGTCATCTACCATTTTGAGGTACTCTTCAGCGAGTTCTTTTTGACGCTCGTATTTAATCTTCCATTCATCCGCTGCGCTTTCCAAGTCGGCCTGTTGTTGCTCCAGTTCATAGATACGAGCATCCAGAGTTCCTATCCGATTTTGATATTCCTGTTTCCTTTTCGTCACCAGGCCTTCCTTGGCTTCGAGTTCCTCTTCCAGCTCCTTCACGCGTCTCTTCAGAGTTGACGTGGGACTGTTCGGTGATGACGGTCTAACATTGATGACCTTCCCAGACTGTGTCCTTTCAATAAGGTGCTCGGGTATGTCCTTAAACGGTGTCATCCCTTCGGCATGGTCAGCTTCTTTCATCGCGGTCTGGAAGGACATATTCATTGTCGCTTCATCATCCGTGAAGTATGACTCGTTCGATTCGTCTGAGACCATCGGAGTTGCCCAAAGGTCATCACCGACAGTCTTATCGTGCAGTGAAAGGTCATCCAATCCCAGTTCAGCCAATTCCATTTCTGTGACCTTTGTCCTGTCAGCTTCCGACTGAACCAGGTTTACATTTTTATCCTGTTCAGTAGTTCCGATAGTGGTAGCATCCGACTGTGATGCTCCGACTAGTTCCACTCCTTTCCCTGTGGGTATTTCCTCCCCGGTGACCTTTTTCTGGTTCATCGGATTGCCTCTCGCCGTAGACGCGGGAGTTTCCTTTCCGTCACCGCTGGAGCTCTCTTCGTTCTGTATAGCTCCAAGCGCCACTTGGTATGTGTTATCACTGCCTTTGCTGTCCTTTCTTGCAAAGGTCACAGCCGCTCGGGTCTGTCTATCATGTCCGACTGGACGCGCGAGCGACTTGTATTCCTTCTTATAAGGATCAACTGTGCCTTGTTGTGATCCCCGGGAGCTCCTGCTTCCCTGACTGCTAGTGGATGTCGGTTCCTCTTTGTCCATGTTGATCGTATAACTTGGACGCTCCTGCCAATTGTTCTCACACAAACGTTATCGTATGGTTTATTCGATTGTCCTAAAGGTCACTTTGTGCCTCGAAATTTTTCTAAGTCCTTATTAAAGGTCACTTTTCGACTGAGAAATTTTGACTAAGTCCCGTTCTAAAGGTCACTTTTTCGTTAAAAAGTTCGAGAGATTTGCCCTAAGGATCACTTTCGGACAAAACTTCGAAACGGCTTTTACGGTTCCAAACACGTTAGTGAATGAAATCCTACAGCTGCTGATATCGCTGTACCACTATTCAGTTCAATTTCGCTTCGATAAAGGTCACCGTTCGTCAATTCCGGATCTTAAAGGTCACTCGAAAGATCATTTTGATCAGTTAGAACTTTTCGGTAAAGGTCACTTTCCGATGTCAAAGGTCAACTTCTGATCTCAAAGGTCACTTTCCTGCTCGTCTCAACTCAAAAGGTTACTTCTCAACTCGATTCAAGTTAAAAGGTCACTTTCCAGCTCAATTTTAATCAAAGGTCACTTTTCCTTTGTCTCAACTCAAAAGGTCACTTCTCAACTCGATTTAAGCTAAAAGGTCACTTTCTAGCTCAATTAACTCAAAGGTCACTTTTCCTTTGTTTCAACTCAAAAGGTCACTTCTCAACTCAATTCAAGTTAAAAGGTCACTTTCCCGCTCAATTATCTCATCTCAAATCAAATTTCCCATTACGACTCGAGTTCAACGGAAAATCCCCATTCGGGTTGTTTACTTCATTCCTATTGGTCAGCTAGCGCAAATCATTCAGTTCAAATTTCAACCAATCACAGCTCAGATAACTGACCAATCACGTTGCTCCTCTAAAAATTTATATCTGCCTGACGTCACGGTCAACGGCCAGACATGCGCGCCGTGTGCAAAACTCCGCCTATTTTTACGCTCAGCTCAGAACGGACCAATAAAAATTGACAATTTTACCGTCTAACCAATCTCGTAATTAATAACGGTTTTCTACCTGTTAACCGTCCGTTCCACGGGGAAAACGATCCAGATGATCCAATTTCTTCTCCACTGTCCGTTCCCGCGCTGCCGCCGGTTTTACCGTAACGGTGGTGCCGCACGCTTTTGATAGGTTACTGTGCCGGCTGACTGCCGTAGCAACAGTAGTGGTACGCTCTACACCAGTTTGGTGGAGTCTGATCTGTCTTTTCCGTACGCCCCTTTCGGCGTTTCGGCGCTTCTGCCCCACGGCTTAGGATTCGCTGAATCCTTGCCGAGTACCAGTGACACCAGTGTAGGTCTTCGCTGAAGACTCTACACCGAGGAACACTGGCGACTGCTCTCTTGAACTCTTGCACAGTCCCTGCAACAGTACAGGTCTTCGCTGAAGACGCTGCACCGAAAACAAGGCTGGAAATCCACGTCCGATGAGGAACTTGCACCGCTTGTGGTGTTGCGCTTTGCTGTGGTACAGACCTGTGCCTTACTGGTCGGGTTTCACATCAGATGACAGGCCAACTTTGCCTGACACAAATCAAATCAAATTCAGAGAACCGCTGTCGGCTCTGCTACCATCTAATGCTAGATCCAGCAGTGATCCAGATACGGAGACCTAAACGGAATAGATCCCGTGGAGTGAGCTATGCGATAAGTATAGCGAACTACGCGGAATCGCGAAACGTCGCACCGCTAATAGCTGACTTTTAATAATATTGAAAATTCCGACAACAGAAAATCAACACTGATCGGCGCAGCTCGATCGTAAAGCGTGGAGCCCATTCAACAGCGTGCAACGCTGTGCAGCACGTGCTATGCCGCGCCCACTAACAAAACACAAGCCAATCAGAAGCGAGACACAACACAGGCCATAATCCAAAGGCGTAGCGCCTAGCGCCACTGACGTGAACGCTAGTGATCCCGGTCTCACAGCGGTTTTCTCAGTTAAGTTAGTTTCCAAAATTTCAACGTCGTCTACCGGTTTTTTGGAACGTTTTGGTTGTAAAAATACCGCGAATTTTTGAAAACAGTACAGTATGGGCGATCGTATGCTGAATGGTAGTTGGCCGGCATGTAAACATTGCTGTCACTGCAAAGCGGGCACACAAATACAAAATCATCATTTTCCGTACAGTCTGTAGACAAATGGCCTTTAGCGCAGTAAGCACAGCGGGGTGATTTGTCACACTTCGTCGAAGTGTGGCCATAAACGCAACACGTGGAACACTGTGGGATGTATACATGATCCTCTACGGGACAACGTGACCACTGAATCATTAAAAAGCGGTGGTCAGTCAACATATTGCGAACAGCCTGACTGACTTCCAAAACAACTGCACATGTGGAAACTTCTTCGCGCCGACTGGTTAAACGGATGACAATTTTAATTTCTGAGTTGGGTGGAAGGATGTTTTTGGCCTTTATTTCATTTAGAAGGTCATTATTTGACAGTGTTTTCGGGACTCGGCGAACAATAACCCTTGACATTTTAGGCTTAATAGGGACGACTTCGTAGCCTAATGTTTCTGCATGGTTTTGTAAAACTGACTTACCATTTTCGGCACTGTCGGCATTTTTGAACTGAAGTAGGACACGCTTACCACCGATGGGACGGATGTCAGTCACGTTGAGATTCGCAGCGCCAGCAGGGATGGCTGTGTTAAGGGCGTTTGATAGTTTGGACAATTCATTCGGTGTTGTACGGGATTGGTGGGGTGGCAGGGACGCTTTATTTTTCGGCTGGAGTATTACTGCAGGCAGGGGTTCTTTGGCGATTGCAGCATAGGATTTTTGTGGCACGGGATTGTTGGTGGGCAGCCATTTCTCTTTGTCGCAATGGCCGATGATCAGGGTGCCGGTATCTTCGTGATTCCTGCGAGTTAGCTGTATCACACGTTCTTTTTCATGGCCGAGCTCGGTTTCCGTCTTCAGGGCATTTTCGTAGAGGCGGATGTGGTGATCTTTTAATAAGAAAGGGATTTGCTCCAGTGCGTCCTTGTGTTTGGTGAGAACAGCATGGAGTTTGGTTTTCTTGGATGGTGGGTTGGCATACACTTCCTGAACAATTTCCGATAATTTGTTAACCAAATCAACAAACTGTAGGCCAGATAGGTCATCCTCAAAATCGTCGCCATCATCCGATTCGGGCATTTTCGACATGCAAAGAGCGACCGAGTGTAAAGGTCACTGCTGTGTATATGGAGTATTCTATGCCAGATGTACGGCTAGAGTGCACAATCGAGTAGGCTAAAGGCTGCAGAGAGCAAGTTCTAGATTTATTGAGCAGTCTGCAAGCTGTCCAAGCGAGAATGCAAGCTGTCCAAGCGAGAAGCTGTCCAAACAAACATCAACGGAAACAACTGACACCTAACGTGATTTTTCAAGTTTTTCTATGGACATTTAAAGACGTACAGATGGTGAGATAGTCATACACATTACCTATGCCTTTGAATGTCATACATGTTGCCTGTACAGTTCGCACTGGCTGCAAAGCACAGTCATTTAAGGATGTTTAAAGGCAATAGCCAGTAGCCACCAACAGTCATTTTGGTTTTACTGTCAAATGTCAATGAATTAAAAGAATTTATTTTCCCAGCAAGCATAATTTGCTGGAGGCATTTCCATGGGTAATGTGACAATGTCACAGCATTGCGAGTAAAAACAACCATGATATATGGTACCTAACTTGCATAAAAATACTGCCTTGGTGAGAACAATTTTTAACTTTCATCAACTCGACAGTGCAGGGTATATTGAGCCACTTTGGAAAGCCTGAACACATCCAAACGGGCCAGAGTCTCCATCGTCCATTCTTGATCACCACTTTGCTGCGCCATCCGTGGATCCGCACCAATATACTCGTTTAAAACCTAAAGGCAAAGAAATACAGCGGCCCTGTTTGTTTGGTTGCTCGTACAACACGGTTTCCGTCTGCATACCCATAATATGCCGGCGCATGCATCACTCTGTGTGCTGACACAACGCGTCACCCACTCGGCGAGTCTCGGCAAATCAACCGCTTCTCCCTCCACGAGTGACCTTTCATTAGACCTCCCACAACTGCGTCAGACGGTGTGCGGGGTCGTCACGCAGACCGAATTTCGCAACGGCCACTTTGGCGCGAGTCTGCGTCAGCGTCAACTCACACTCGCGCCACACCAGCACGTTGCACGTCGCGGCAAACCGCGTCAGATGTTCATTGATCCAGTCCAGGTAATCATTCAGATCGATTCGCAGTCGTGATCGTCGAAATCACACCGGGACAAGATCAGTAGCTTGATGTGCCGCTGCTGCAACAGGGTCGCTATTAATCCGTACACGTTGCGCGACATGTACGATAACTCGGAAGAATGCTCCAGTATGATCGTGTTCGTGGCGGAAGTGGCGTATTTGAGTAGGCAGGAAGCCAGCAGAAATTGCTCTGGCGTCTTATTGCGTGCTCCGTGGGCGAAACGCCCGCAGGAGATCCACAGGGGTTTGCCAAGGCCTAAGGTCGAAATTTAAGCATTTTGGAAAAATAATTGATAAGAAATTTTAAAATATATCAATTGTCGTAAACAAATGAATTATGTAAAATGTAAAAGTAATAATTATAGTTATACTGAGATATCCTTATTTCCAACCGTTATATACTTGTTTTATGTTACACCGGTAATTAATTCGCTCAACTTCTCTACGAGTACCAAACAATTATTTGAACAATACTTTCAAATTAAGAAATTATTCGTTTAAAACTGATTAATACGCTCGAAACCCGGTGCGATTGTGAGATGCTTTGATTCGAAGCTTGAAATTGGGATTCCAACCCTACCCGCATCCAGCATAGCATCCCACAGACGGCAAACGCGCCGCTTTCGCACTCTCTCGATGGTATCCAGGGACTGGAAGATTTCCGTCAATATTTCGCGTGGTACGGGAATGCCGCGGCCCAGTGGATGATCTTCGCTGGGCGGAGCTTTGACTCTTTTCGAGGAAGGAACGATGGCTCTTTTAATCTGCCCAATACTAATACGAAAAGCTAATTAAAAGGTGCCAAGTTCACTGTTGACTCGACAAGACACTGAAGTTTGAACTCACTACTCGCCGTACTCAGAAAAGGCTGTTACGGTCTTGAAATTATCGATGCTGTCTACCGCTTGCGAGTGGGGTTGTGCTATCAATCGTCGAGAAAGCTGTGGTTTTGCGATCCAGTGTCACCACATGATCATATTTTTGCTGTGACAGCACTGTAAGTCTGGGACTTTTGCTCTTGGACAAGTTCACCGTTATTTCGATGTGCCACTTGTTAGCTTCCGAAGATTAAGTCTATCTGTCCGTTCTTGAAACATGCATATTTTTGCTGGCAGTGGTAACAGCGCCGTTGTGTATGACGTATACCAGTGGAACAGTGTGGATGCGCTGATCAGCGGGACGCTGCAGCGCGGCGTCGTCATCGGTCTGGCCACTGCGGGTGACGGGACGCCGGGCGTACTGATTGACCTGGACTGTCCGCAGCGGCATTGCGAGTTCGTCGAGTACGGCAGCATCTTCCGCTGCCCGTGCCCGGTCCCGGGGTCCTGGAAGCGCTGGAAGGAGCCTGCGTTGGCCGAGAGCCATCCTCTGCAGGCGTTGCTGCGTGTCGGTGGAGACCGTGCCTGGACGTGGTGGCCGGCCAAACTAGCACTACTAGCGGACGCCCAGCTGCGTAAAGCGTCGTGCAGCCATATCGAGTGTGGTCTGGTGGAGGTGCAGTGGGGCGATGCGGTAACGGTAACGAAGGAATTAATTCCGCTGAATCAGATCCGTGGTGCGCCTGACGATCTGAAGGGGCGCCGCGTGGGACAAGATTACTTTGCCAGCTCCGAATGCCGTCTGCCCAGCGGATACTGGTCCGCGCCCGCGGGGGCAACGCGACTGCTGTGGCAGAAGATTAGCCATAACTTTAGCGCCTGCTGCATTACCATACGCAGTGAGACTTTCACGTATTTCCAGCGCAATGAAGAACTGCCTATTTCACCTGTATCATTGGTAAATGCAGGTTATTGGCTTTTTTTCATATACTTTTCTTGTACTGTATTTTCACAAGTTTAAGGAATACGAAAATGCCCTAGGTCTGCTCGCAGCCACCGGGGGTCGTCTAATTTCAGTACGAGTAATTAAGTTCCTTTTAGTCCGCGAAGCGAGTCCTACATAGCCGCTGTGTTATCTTTAGGATAGCACTTTTGACTATATTGTACGGCACCAGTCTGCGCTGTACACCGACCGCAGCGATAACGGAGAACGCCAAGAAAGCAAATGGGACCGCTCCGTTCTCCCTTTAAGGAAAGTCAAAGCTCCGCCCACCGAAGAGCACCGAACGAGTCGCGGCATCCCCTTACCACGCGAAATATTGGCGGAAATCTTTCAGTCCCTGGACAGCATCGAGCGGGTCCGCAAGCGGCGCGTCTGCCGTCTCTGGGAGGCCATGCTGGATGCGAATGCGACCGGCAAGCATCTGTGGATCGCCTGCCGGCATCCCTTCCTTCAGAACCGTTGGTTGGAGGGGGAGCAGTTTGTACTGGCTGTCTGCATGCTCAGGGGCGCCACATCTACCACGGACACGATCGTATTGGAGGATTCGAAGGAGTTAGCCTACTTTTCGCGGGACGTGTTTGGATTGCTAACCGATCTCTTGCAGCAGCAGCGCATTACGACGCTGGTCCTGTCCCGGTGCGTTTTCAGCGATCACGATTTTGAATATGAGGACTACATGGAGAAGGATTACCTGGACTGGATCAATGATCTCCTGTCCGCGATGGCCGCGACGTGCCGTGTGGTGGTGTGGCGCAACTGTCCGCTGACGATGCTGACGAACAGCGTGCAGGTGACCTATGTTAAGCTCCGTCTGCTGGATGCGCCCGCACACCGATTGACGCAGTTGTGGGATGTCTATGAAAGGTCACTGGTGTCCCATGGAGTGGTCGGTCACCGTCGGTGTGCCGCGGCTTGCCGCGTGACGGGCGCGTTGTCATCCTTCGGGTAGGCAGCCTTTAGCCGCGTTTCGTCAACAGATATTACATGGCATCTGTGTCAGCCTTTTTTTCGTGTGATTTAGGTGTTGGCACGAATGTGCAGGCGCTGATCCACGCACCGCGCGTGGAGTGACTACTGTGGACGATGGATAATCAGGATTTATTCAGTCGGTCGAAAGTGACGCAGTTGACCTTGTGCTGGTGCCTGTCTAGCTGATGCCGTTTCAGCGATCGCGCAGTCTACACATACTCGGTGTTTTTTATACTTTCTGTATTTGCGACGCTTCCAGACTTTCACGTTAACTGATTCTCTTTGCAATTACTGTTGTTAAATTTGTTTGGCGTTTCTGATTATTGCTGCGACCTCTTTAGATTCAAGATATTTGCGATGATTACTAATCATTTTTCATTAAACTGTATTTTTTCCTAATAACTACTGCAGCCGGCTGCGCTTGTAACATCGGAATACAACGAAAAATGTTGCAGTATTGTTCCATTCATCAAACTCGCAGCCTCGCGCTGTTTGTCATTTAATCGGTTGATCATAGAAGGTAATCGTTGGCTCGGTTTGAAACGAAAAACAGAAGTCAGGCGACTCAGTCATACACTGTATCAGCTCCGCTAACCGAGCTAAAATCCAAAAACTAACTGACATTCAACATTGTAAATGGCACGAAAATTACGAGACAATTGGTCTGAGCAAAATGCTGTAGCGTGAATGCGATGCCGGTTATTAATTGTCTGGTACAGATCTGTACCTGATTCAATTGACTTCATTAGTCCGTCCTCGTTTGAATCGTTTCCCTTTGCTCCGAAAACTGTTGATTCGTTTTCGGTAGCAATCTCTTTTTATTATCATTAATTTTTTCCAAATATTAAGCATCGAAATCACCTCTGACCGGTTTATATATAATATGGTTTCTGATTGCTTGTGTTTTCTGTACTTCTTCTGCACTCTCGTGATTGTTCTGCTTCTCTCCTAATACTCTTCTCATCGTTCGTATATTGTAACAGTAGCCGATCTGGCTGCTGTTCTAGTGGGTTGGCGTGTTGACCGGTCGTGGTACGATCAACATCAACAGCCCATGTTGTGTGGGCTGTTGGGATGAAAGGTTGGCACGACCGGCAACGGTGCGGTCGTGGCCGCTCTTACTGACGTAACGCAATTACTGAACGTAACAACGGAAGTTCACGGCATGTTTAAAGACAAGAACAATTCAACACAGGCAGCAAGGTTTAGACGAGAGTTTAACAAGCGGAACAAGCTGATGCAAGCTGAGACAAGAATGAATTGTAGAAATTGTAAAGAAGAACAGCTAGCCGATAAAATAAAAAGACTTCATAACGTCATGATGAATCATAACTGGGTGGTCTTATGGCTGTACAACTTCTATCGCTACAATATATCCAGTGACTTACTCCTGATCGCGCAACAATAAGCCTGGGACAAGGTCGCGTACACTACAAACGCGTTGCCTGCTCTGGAGTCTGGAATCCTGGATACATGAAAGACGAACTGGCGCTATATATAGAACAATTTAATCGCTGCAGCGCATAAACAACAGAGACAACTGCGAAACACATCGATTATTATGTGAACGACACGATTGATAAAATTCTCAAGAGGAAATCCTGAACACCAGTTTCATACGATACTTTAAATTTCATACGATACTTTTTACTTTCATACGATACTTTTCACTTTAAATCCCAACATGGAACAATTACGAAAATAGTCCACAAAAATCAAGTGATAAATTAATTAGTAGAAAAATAGTAATGAGGAATAATAATAATTAATTAGTAATTAGTCCAATAATACTTAGTAGTCTGTAGGCATTGACAATCTTCAACTATGGTTGATTCGACATTGCAGCATAAAGTGTGTCACCTTCGGCAGCCGGTACACATCCAAATTGGCCAAACTCTCCATTGTCCATTCTTGCTAAGCGCCCTGCTGCGACGTGCATTGATCCGTGCCAATAAATTCGTTCACAACCTACACAAACGCAGAGAAAACGGCGTTACTGAAAATCATTTACTTGCAGAATACAGCTGCAACCTAGATAAGTGCATACCCATAATATGCCCGCGCTCTTGATTCCATGTACTGGCACAACGCGCCATCTACTCCGCCAGCCCCGGCAGATCGTCCACCTGCTTCTCGACGAGTGACTTTTCGCAGACCTCCCACAACTGCGCCAGGCGGGCGGACGGGGCCTCACGCAGACAGAATTTGGCATAAGCCACCTTTCCGCTGACCTGCACCAGCGACAGCCGGCACTCGCGCCACACGACGACCTGGCAGGTGGCGGCAAACCGCGTCAGCTGTTGATTCATCCAGTCCAGGTACACGTGCAGATGGCAGTCATGATGGCCGAAATCATGCCGGGACAGGATCAGCCGCTTAATGCACCGCTGCTGCAACAGGGTGGCTACCATTCCGTACACGCCCCGCGACGTGTACGATGCCTCTGCAGAATCCTCTAAGATGATGGTGTCCGTGGTGGTGGATTTGAGGAGGCAGGAAGCCAGCAGAAACTGCCCTGCCGCCCAACTGAAGGTCTTATGGGGGCGATGGCGGCAGGAAATCCACAGTTGTTGGCCTGTCGCACCCGCATCTACGGTTGAAACTGAAACATTTTTGGGCCGCTTTCAAATGAAATAAAGTTAGAGGTTTCAGGAAATGCGTATTTTAAAAACCATAGAGTAGTTTTCCAGCGAGATTTCTGTCATAAAAAAAGAATTAAAAAAATAAGCCCCTCGCAGATTTACACTGATTAAAATGATTACATTTTACAGGTTGAAACAACACCAAAATCGTTAGTATCATTACGTGCACCGGCGGTGCACGTAGTCGTAGTGTCCTTAAAGCTTAAAACAGTAGCTGCATTTCCTCTAACTACCTGCGAGGTTAAACGTTATCGTTAATTCGCGATGCTTATTCCATTGCATTTTATAAATATTAGAGCGGCATTCTGTTTTATCAGTTCTGCTCCTAATCGAAAGTATTTAAAGCTGGCATACCTTTAATAAGTATCATATTCCGGATACAAACTAAGTACCAATAATAAAATTTATAATAGATACACTTCCTCTATGCTATCCTGGTCAGGGATTGTTCCCATTACACATAATGTATTTCCACGTTGTATCTGGATAGATAGTCGCTGCTTAAAAACTCGTTCGCCCGTTTCTGGCCGGTGGAAGCTGCAATGCCGTTTCCAACCTTATCCACTAGCTTTTCAGCTCCGCTCCGTTTTTACTCTTTAAATAATCTCTTGAAAACATGACATTTTCGTTTTAAACTGTTGCAAATGCCTGAGCTGTAGTTAAGGTGTGAAATGGTTTGACTCGAAGACTGAAATGTGAAGCATTTCAAATTATACGAGTAATATCAACCCTACCCGCATCCAACACAAGATCCCACAGACGGCAAACGCGCCGCATGCCGACCCGCTCGAAGGTGTCCAGTGACTGGAGAACTTCCGCCATGATTTCGCGCGGTACGGGGATGCCGCGTCCCGTTTGATCCGGATGCTCGTCGGTCGGCTGGGCTTTACTTCTTCCCGAGGGGGGACGAAGCGCCGCCCATCCCACTCCCCTTCCGGGCTTCCGTCGCCCTGGCTGCCGTGGGAATGTTGAACAAATCCCGATTTTATAACGTCACTGAAAGCGCTTTCCTGTAAGTCAAATAGCTGTTATTAAGCAGGCGCTTACTTGTCGCTCGAGACACCAAAATAATAATTAAAAATTAACTGCTTCACCCCCAGAATTATAAGCAGGTACACTAGTTAAACATATTGCTTAGGGATATTAATTTTTATAACTACCAAGTCCATCTATATACTAACCACTCCGTCGAGTGAAAGTTTCGGTATTTCTCGACTATTGCGCTGAAAATACGTGAAGCTGTCAGTGCGAACGGCAACGCAGCAGGCACGACGCCCGCGGCTAAGGTCCTGCCACAACCGTCGCGTCGCCCCCGGAGGCGCCGACCAGTATCCCTTAGGCAGACGGCATTCGCGGCTGACAAAATAATCCGGTCCCACACGGCGCTGCTGGAGATCTTGCGGTGAGGGCACACAGCGGACCTGCCGCAGCGGAATCAGCTCCTTCGTTACCGCATCGCCCCACTGCACCTCCACCAGTTCGCAATCGATTTCGTTGCAACACGCTCGGCGCAGCGTACCCTCCAGCACCACCTGTTTGACCGGCCACCACGTCCACGCCCGATCGGCACCGACGCGTATTAAAGCCTGCAGGGGATGGGTCTCCGCCCACTTCGCAACCTGCGTCCATCGCTCGCAGGGATTCGCGATAGTGTCGGGGCAGCTGAAGATGTTGCCGTACTCGGCAAACTCCGAATGACGCTGTGGACAGTTGAAGTCGATCAGCAGACCGTGTTTCTGGCCGTCGGCCGATACGGCAGATATTCCAACGACGATGCCGTGCTGCAGCGTCCCGTTGATCACCACATCCACGCCGTTCCACTGGTTCACCTTAAACGCTTCTCCAGTATCACGGCTTTCCCCGTACAAATGCATGCTGGAGAAAATAAATAAGCCGATTATAAGCACATCCAAAAAAAAGGAAAACTCCACTGACAAGTGTCTGATCGAACGATGACGACTCCTTGAAAGATGGAATGCAATAAGATGCAATAAGAAACTCCGTGTCTTGTCACCACAGAGAACTACACTACTGACGAATAAAATAAAAATCGAATCGAACCCCGGCCACGTCGTATGATCGTCGTAGGCAGAGCCACTGCACCAAGGTGCGCGACGCACGATGCAATTGCACACTACTAGGGCAGTAATAAAATTAATAATAGATAACTGTAAAGACGTTGGTGATGTTGTAACCGCGTATGTTGACTGTTTACGCGTATTGTGAGTATGAACGAATGTGCTTTGCAACACTCTATTTGGCTGCGTGCCGCCTGGGATTCGCCGATTCGCCTGACTTCTAATTCATTTCGAACCGAGCCAACGAAAGCTTTGCATAATCCAGCGATCAGCTGACAGACAGCGCGAGACTGTGAGTTGGATGCATGAGGAAAAAAATCGCGACAACACATTGGAACAAGTGTTTTTTTCTGTATATATTCCGATGTCAAAAGCGCAGCCTGCTGCAGCAGTTATTCGGAAACATATGGAGAAATTGTTAGTAATCATCGCAAATATCGTGCAGATACTGTAAACAGTCGCAGCAATAGTCAGAAATTCCCAGTAAATTCTGCAATATTAATTGCAAAATAAGCAGTTAACGTGAAAGTCTGGGAGCGCCGCAGGTACAAAAATGATAGAAAACACGGGAGAGGCGCAAACTCTGCAATCGTTAAAAAGCAGCAGTACAAAGGTCAACTGCATTTTCGACAGGCAGTACACATCCAAATTAACGAGATTATCCATCGTCCACTCGCGGCACGTGAATCAACGCTGCACATTCGTGCAACACCCAAATCAAACAAGAAAAGGCTGACACAGATGCCCTGTAATATCTGTTGACGAAACGCGGCTGAGGGCTGCATACCCAAAAGGTGCCAACGCGCGCGTCAGTGTCCGACGTGCTGACGCAACCCGGCCCCTCATTCGGCCAGCCGCGGCACACTAACAACTCCCTGGGACACCAGTGACCTTTCATACACATCCCACAATTGTCGTCAATCGGTGTGCGGGGACATCCAGCAGACGGAGCTTGACAAAGGTAACCTGCACGCTGTTCGACACGTCGCGGCCATCACGGACAGGCGATCACTCATCCAGTCCAAATAATCCTTCTCCATGTAATCCGGCTCATCAAGTGACAAAGTTCTAGTTCTCGCACTTACATACACTACAACCGCGTTGTCTGCTCTAACAAATTGCAAGTGTTCCTGATGTACGAAGGAGGGAACTGCCGCTAGAACAATTTATTCCAAATAGAAGTAAATACAGTACACACAACGCAGTACTGACAGCCAGGTCGAAGCGCACCAATACGATGGATAAAATTCTAATGTCGAAATCTTAATCCAGTTATTTTCAACAACAACCAGCGACAAATTGGTCAAAAATACTGCACTGTAGTCTGCTGACAACTAACTATCGTCAACTCGGCAATGCAGCACAAACTGGGCCACCTTCGGCAGCTGATACACATCCAAACGGGCCAGACTCTCCACCGTCCACTCTCGGTAAGCACCCTGCTGTGGAGTCCGTGGATCCGCGCCAATAAACTCATTTAGAACCTACACGCAACGCAAAACAGCGGCGGTAGTGAAAATCACTTCCTTGCAGAACACAATTCCTGCCTGCATAAGCGCATACCCATAGTATGCCCGCACATTCTCGATTCCGTGTGCTAACACAACGTGCAATCCACTCGGTGAGCTTTGACAGATCGACCACCTCCTTCTCCACCAGTGACCTTTCCAGTACATCCCACAACTGCGTCAGCCGTTGCGCGGATGCATCCCGCAGAGAGAATTTGGCATAAGCCACTTTTCCGCTGACCTGCACCAGCGACAGCCGGCACTCGCGCCACACGACGACTTGGCAGGTGGCGGCAAACCGCGTCAGCTGATCATTGATACAGTCCAGGTAGTCATGCAGGTCGCAGTCGTGATCGTCGAAATCATGGCGGGACAAGAGCAGTAGCTTAATGCACCGCTGCTGCAGTAGGGTCGCCACCAGTCCGTACACGTCGTGCGACATGTAGGATAACTCGGACGAATCCTCCAAAATGATGGTGTCCGTGGCGGAAGTGGCGTATTTGAGTAGGCAGCAAGCCAGCAGAAACTGCTCTGGCGTCTTACTGCGTGTTTTATGGGCGAAACGCCGGCAGGGGATCCACAGCTGCTTGGCAGCATCTACGGTTGAAATTCAAGCACTTATGCGCCGTTCTGGCAAAATATTTTAGCAGAAATTAAAAAAATATCAAATTCTGAAACCAGTTTTCCCAGTATTGGTCCTGTCGTAAAGAAAGGAATTACAAGAAACTATTTGCAGTTACCGGTTGACCAAAGTCCACCAAATGAACAATGTATACAATTTATTTAGCTTTACAACGGAAAACAATGAAACAATCATCCGCGGCAGATACACCCCAATCACAACAAGAAAAATTCTTCTATACTGTCCTGCTCGGGAATCGTGCCCATAACGCATATCGCATTCCCGCGCTGTATCTGTATAGACAAACGCTGCCGAAAAAACTCTTTGGTGCGTTTCTGGCCAGTGGCAGATATTAGGCAGCTTCCAACCTTGTCCACAAGTTTCCTAGTGCCACCGCTCCACGGTCCGTGAATCTCGAACGCCGCCGCAACGAAATCGTATCGTGGCATCAGCCAGCTGTGCTTCGATAACTTTCCCCTTTCGGCTTGCTCCGCTGCAGCTCCAGCATTCACGGAGGTGCGATCAATATAGGAGGCCGCGAGTGTGTCAACGCAGGTCCGCATTTGCAGTTACTAAGATAACCTTATTTGCCAATTTCCACCATTATTCCATTGTTTTTTAACAGATCGGTATTTAATTTGATCAACTTCTCCACCAAAGAATTATTCGAATGATGATATGATGATGGAATGATGATACTAATTCTGAATGAAGATATTATTCGTTTGAAAATGTTTGATACGCTCTAACTCCGGTTCGATTGTGACATTATTTAATTCGAAGGTTGAATTGTAAACGCAATTGAATAAAAGTAAAACGCTGGATTCTGATTTCAGCCCTACCCGCAGCTAACAGAAGATCCCACAGGCGGCAGACGCGCCGCTTCCGCACTCGCTCGACGGTGTCCAGCGCCTGGAAGATCTCCGCCAAAAGTTCCCTGGCTAGGGGAATCCCGCGTCCCGCTGCATGCTCGTCGAAGGGCGGAGCATTGACTCTTCTCAAAGCGGGAGCGTAGCGACGTCCATCCCACTCCCCTTCTTGGCTGCCTGCGCCCTGACCACGGTCGGTGTTGTATCGAGTAGACTCGTCCCTCATAATTGAATTAAAAGTGCTTTCCTTCAAATCGAAAAGCTGTCAACACAGGCCTAAAACTGTACATCACAGACACCATTTACCAGTCTGTTGAATAGAATTGGATCCCCATCGTGGCGCTGAAAGTACGTGAAACTGTCATTGCGAACGGCAGTGCAGCAGGCACGAACTCGCGACTGAGCTTCTGCCACAACCGTTTCGTGGCCCCCGGAGGCGCCGACCAGTATTTGCGGGGCAGACGGCATTCGCGGCTGACAAAACACTCCGGTCCCACGCGGCGCACTTGTAGATCTTTCAGTGAAGGAACACACCGAATCTGGCGAAGAGGAATCAGCTCCTTCGTCAACGCATCGCCCCACTGCACCTCCACCAGGCCACATTCGATTTCGTTGCAACACGCTCGGCGCATGTTGTCGTCCTGGGGCACGGCTAGCTGGACGGGCCACCAGGTCCACGCGCGATCTCGACCGACACGCAGCAGTGCTTGCAGCGCACGGGTCTCCGCCCACGCAGTCACCTGCTTTACGCGATCCCAGCGGCTTTCCGCAACATCCAGACAGCGGATGATGTTGCCGTATTCGACAAACTGCGAACGGCCCTGCGGACTGTGGAAGCCGATCATCAAGCCCTTCTTCTGCCCGTCCGCAGACGCTGCAGATATTCCAACGACGACGCCGTGCTGCAGCGTCCCGTTGATCAGCACATCCACGCTGTTCCACTGCCACATGTCGTACGCTTCGCCACTCTCGCAGCTGTCCGCAAACAAATGCATGGTTCAGAAAAGGACCAGTACATTCAGAGAGAAAAAATTCCACTATCAAGTATCAAGTGACTTAATTATCGTATAACGAAGGCTGATCAAAGAAAGGAGATGCAAAACACTGCAAAATAAAATATTTTGAAAATAAAATCAAGAATCGTGGACAAGTGCTTTGCGAGCTCTGCTCTTGCTACTGCTGGCAGTGGCTGCCGCCTGGGTGCGGATGGACAAAATACAGAAGAAAGTCCTTACAGTACACTGTACAAGTACTTAAACGAGCATTCGCCTCAGCCACCATTGAGACAGAACTCGAGCCCCTGGGAATATCGCGAATCAACGGCATACGCCCGGACGGAGTCACCTTAGTGCCATGGGAACGAGGCAAAATGTTAACATGGGATGTAACTTGTGTGTGTACGATGGCCCTTTCACATGTTGCAGCAACATCCACCCAAGCTGGCGCAGCAGCTGCACAGGCCGAACGGAAAAAAGCCGTGAAGTACCAGAACATCGCCCAAGACTACCTGTTCCGTGCGGTGGGTGTGGAGACAGTGGGACCACTCGGACCGGAAGCCTCCCGGCTGCTCAGCGAAGTAGGCAGGATGATATGGCAGGAAACGGGCGAGATACGCGCAACGGAGTATCTGCGCCAGAGGTTCAGCATCGAAATTCAACGTGGAAATGCTGGTGAAATGATAACTTTTGCCGAATTATCGTAGTACAGTGTCTCACGCTGATCCTAGCAAGAACAATCTAATAATGAGAATGCACTGCGTTAAAAACTTCGGAATCTGCACTAATTAGTTTTCTTTTCTACTTTTTCCCATCCTGGATATCTTTGGACGCGTCCTGCCTTCCTCCATGCCACTTCCCCGTGGATTCCGGATGGCCAGTCGAGCGCCAAGGATTCAACAAAGTCATAATCAGAGACTGGCGGAAAGTTACGACTACTGGGCACCGGATCCCGGAGGATAGTGCCGTATGGGGTGTCGCAATATGGATGGAACGGTTTGGCTGTGCCAAATTTCTTTGTGGCCGGGTCCACATTTTCTGTTTACGGGAACTAAGCGGTGTGACGTGGGGTTCGTGGGGTGACGTGTACCGGGGAGGTACGAACGTACTATCCCTGTAATTGCCGCTACACCCCCACCGGCCCCACGAACGCCGCCGCCTTGTACACATCTTAGGGAGTACTTTTGTGGCTTTTTCATATAAAATGTATATACAAATAAAACATGTTTATACTGGTCTGGCTTATTGAGTTGCGGTTGATGCCTTACTTTACGTTTGACCAATGTTGCTGTGTCTCGGCTGTTGTAACCAATGGCCAGCTTGTATGTCTTTGGTTTTACGGATAATCGATGCCTACACGCATCCCGAAGTCTGTATAAGGCCAGCGGAATGTGTCAGTCGAAAGACCTTCGAGATCTGGCAAATCAATTCGGTTTTCTCACAAATTTTTCTGTAAACCACCGTTATTTATTCGCACTTGTTCTCGGACTGCTGTAAAGTGGTTTACAGGTACCTGCGGTTCACTCTAAATACTTGTGATCAAAGGTCATATTGTTTGGAGCAGTGCTCTCATTAAATCTTGCTATTTGCCTCTACTTCCACCTCCGGAGACACGCTATGGGATTTCGGATTCTTCTCTTCTACGTCGATCGGGTACACCACAGCGGACTCTTCAGAGTTACAGACGGGGAAGGGAGGTGGGGGCGGGATGTTCCAGTACTTCCAGGTAGACATCTTTCCACAGTTTCCATTCTACAGTTCCCACAAGTTTCATTGTAACAGATTGAGATATAGAGTAGCTCTTCCGATGTTATAGTGTTCGGTAACGGTTTAAAAAGGTCAGTGTGGCAGAACCTTGCTTACTTACTGTACTTATGTGATAGCTAAAGGATGAGGATTTTCTTACGCTTTCCGCTATACACGGTAGTACCGAAGTGATTAACTGCGTGATGCCAATGTACTTTTTACGGTGTACATTGTTGCGTTTACTGAAACATTATTATTGGGGTAATCCACGGTAATCCACTAATACTGTGTTAACGATAAGGACAGTAAGTACTTTTTTTTAATTACGGGGAATAATTTTTAATTGTTTTTCACTTTGCTGAGCCAGTTTAAACATCCAGAGCACACACAAACGTCACACAGCATCAAAAGACAGCGGAAACATGCGGCCGAATCACAGAGAACATTTGATCTAAATTAGCCGAGGCTGGTGTCGTTCCCAGGATGGATGCCGTTGTAAAGAAAGTTTCTCATTACTCATGCAGCACTCAACAATTTACGACATCTTTTGTTCATTCTTGCAACACATTAAATCCCGACAACAGATTACACATTAAGTTGTTACAAATTGATAAATCTTTGTTAACAGCATTTGTACGTAATATTAATGTTAGTTTGTTAAACATTACGACACATACTGGACAGTGGATATTTCCCAGCATAATTACAGAATTTTACTCGCAAATGCTGCAAAATAACACAAACGGTTGGATCCTGAGCCATCTTAAACTGGCAATACAATGAATACGTTCTCGAAACTCATGACTAAAAAGACAACAACACAGCCGTATTTTGCGAATGCTTTGTTCGGCTAGTTGTTTCAAAAACTAGCCGAAGCAAAAACTATTTTCGTTTGGTAGCACGAGTGTAGATACAGTAACACTACAGAATAACCTTTTTCAGTTCCAATTTTTGAATTTTCATAATACAACCTAAATGTGCATATTAATAAAATAATAAAACTAAGCATCTAGTGCCAGAGGAGTCGGTTTACAAAACCGCTGCCTGTTCCCCTTAAATTAGCACAGTCGAAATCGTGGGACCAATGGCAGCGACTCATACATAAAACAGCGCGGAATATTTGATAAACCAAACTGCATACGCGATGCGCTAGAATCATTACTGCAGTACCGTTGTTGTGTGCAGTCATCTCGCAATCAGCACCAGTCGCATGCGTAGCACTTGTATATAATCGCAAACACTGTAAGATCTTCCAGTATCCTTTAGTCCCATAGAAAATATAACCCCCTTGGTTATCTTTCTCCATGGTATCGCCAATTCGGCCGAACAAAGCGTACTGTTCCAGCTTCGTCAGCTTGAGCACATCCAAATCGATCAGGTTAGCCATCGTCCACTCTTGGTCAGCTGTGCGCAGCGCCGTCCGTGGATCAGCACCAATATACTCATTTAAAACCTAAAAAACACCAAAAACAACAAAGTCTACGCATAATCATTTTGTTGCAGAATGCTTACACACCCATAATATTCCCTCGCACTTGTCGATCTTCTGCGTGCTGACACAACGCTCCACCCACGCGGCGAGCTTCGCCAAATCCACATTCTCCCACGACACGAGTGACCTTTCATAGGCATCCCACAACTGCGTCAAGCGCTGTGCGGCGGTATCACGCAGACATAATTTAGCGTTCATTTGAGCGCTGGTCTGCGTGAACGACATCTCACAATCTCGAAACACCACCACACTGCACGTCGCTTCCAGGCTGGACAGTTTGCCATTCAGATAACCCAGATAATCGCACAGATGTACATCACAATCACTGAACTCACAACGGGTGAAGACCAGCGTCCGAATGCGCCGCTGCTGCGACAAGATAGCTAACAATCCAAACCCATCTCGCTTCCATTGAGACAACGCCAACGGCTCCTCCAGTATGACGGTGTCCGTGGCGGAAGTGGCGTACTTGAGCAGGCACGCAGCCAGCAAGAACCGCTCCGAACGCTCTTCGTGACGGTTATTCAAGGGCTGTCGGCAGGAGATCCACAGATGCTTGCCGATCGCATTCGGATCCAGCATCGCCTCCCACAGGCGGCAGACGCGACGCTTGCGGACCCGCTCGATGGTGTCTAACGACTGGAAGATTTCCGTCAGGATTTCGCGCGGTAAGGGGATGCCGCGGCCCCGTTGATGGTGATCGGCGGCCGGCACTTTCACCTTTCTTAAACGGGGAACGAAGCGACCGCAAATCAATTCATCCTCGGGGCTCCCGTCACGCTGGCCACGGTTGTTATTCTCGTACTGCATCATCTGAGTGATGTTCTCCAACCTCTGCTCCTTCAAATCAAAAGCCATGCGTGACACGTATGATCGTTCTATTACGTACCATTGGCTACATATCAAGAAATCAAGAATTACTGTAAGCATTCGAAACTGTCAGAATAAGTACTACACTGGCTGTAGCTCCCAACCCGTGCCCGTTTACGGGCTGGGGTATTCACAATTCCCGAATAACTCAATCAAATCGAACCAACCCCACAGCGTAAAAAACTGCGGGTACAAAAAATTTTCGGAGACTCGGAACAACTAGCACCTTGTGAGGAGAGAAGCGGGTCACGTACAGCGATACAGTCTTTCAAAAGATTTCAGCGTATTGCGCCGTGGTGCAAGCGGTACTGCCTACGCGGATCTACCGACGCAGCCGGGGTTCGATTCCCCATCGGTGCCGTTTTCAGCCGTATCTCGGTTTCCAGTGGATAGCGCCCTGGTTTTACCTCTCCCTTAGTGCCCATCATACTGTATTAATAATTGTTAAAAAAATTTCTCCGGTAGAAAAACCTTACATATCGGCGAACGGACATTACTGCAGTAGAGCCCAGAGGCGAGGACGCCGTAAAGACGTACCAGATTGCTCAGTACGATAGGACGTCCATCGCTTCGCTGGAAATACGTGAAACTATCACTGCGAACCGCGATGCAGCAGGCACTTAATTCATAACTGAGCCTCTGCCAAAGCAGTCGCGTCGCCTCCTGTGGCACTGCCCAGTATCCTCGGGGCAGGCGGCATTCACGGCTGACAAAACACTCCGGTCCCACGCGACGCCCCTGCAGATCTTCAGGCGAGGGTACCCCGCGGATCTGATGGAACGGAATTAATTCCTTCGTTAACGCACCGCCCCATTCCACCTCCACCAATCCACAATCGATTTCGCTGCAATAAGCCCTGCGCATCTCGGCATCTTCGGGCAAGGCTAGTCTGACTGGGCACCACGTCCACGCACGATCACCAACAGCACGCAGCAAAGCTTGCAGCGGATGGGTCTCCGCCCATGTAGGGTCCTTCCACGCATCCCACGGCGGCTCGGCGGCGAAGTACAGGCAGCTGAAGATGCTACCGTACTCGACAAATTCAGAGTGGCGCTGCGGATAGTTGAAGTCGATCAGCAGGCCCTGCTTCTGCCCGTCCGCAGATACGGCAGATATTCCAACGACGACGCCGTGCTGCAGCGTCCCGTTGATCAGTACATCCACGTTGTTCCACTGGTACATGCAGCACACTTCGCCACTCTTACAGCGGCCCGCGAACAAGTGCATGTTTTATTGTTAGAAACAGACACAGCTGACAAGGGGCTGATCGAACGAGGAACACGAATTTCATAATAAAATTTAAATTATTGTAAAAAACTCGGAGTTGTCACCGACTGTCCTGTACGCCATGCGCGTATTTGAGTGTGATTCTGTGTGTATAACTGGCCTAGACTCCAACTCTGACTCTGACTCTGATTCTGACCACTCAAACTCTGACTCTGACTACTCAAAGTCTGACTCTGACCGCTCAAAGTCTGACTCTGACTCTGAAGGTTTCTTAGGTTTCTTAGGTTTCTTAAGTTATTCTTAAGTTATTCAGTCAGAGTCAGAGTCAGAGTTTGGACAGTCAGAGTCAGACTTTGAGTAGTCAGAGTCAGAGTTTGAGCGGTCAGAGTCTGAGTCAGAGCTTGAGCGCGGGCCTGTATAACTGACTGCCTGCCGCCTGGGAGCAGCCTGACTTCTATTTCGGCATAATCCTGCGATTAAATGACAAACAGCGGGATAATGCGAGTTGGATACGTACAGTCGGTACAGAAAATCGTAGCTACTAAGCTACACAGTGGAACAATTTTTTGCTGTATTCCGATGTCACAAGCGAAGCCTGCTGCAGTTGTTAGAAAAATATTATAAGGAAATAATTATGATTAGCAATGTCACGAGTACGACTGGTAGAAGTACATTCTGTATGGACAGTCATACTGTGATATAGTTTGCAACGGAAGGAAGTGGCCAGAAACTATCAGCCAATTAGTAATACAAAATATGTGAACTGTGTACTTTGATCTCTCATAAACAATCAATAAAATGTTGACTCATGGTTTGTCTATGAGTCCTTTTGAGTTGAAGGCGTGTTCTCTCATCTTTCCTATTTCTGCATCAGAAATCACTGCTGAGCGCTAGAGGGAGAAGAACTCCTTGAGAACAAATTAATGCCATCTTGAATGGCTAGCAGCTCTGGAATCTCTGGTCTTAGAAAGCGTTCTCTAGAATGTCTTCTTAGCCTTGATGTTGTTGCAGTGTTAGCTTGAATGAGTTTACATAAAGTTCAACGTTAGCAGAGCGACTGGGTTGGCGTCGTGTCTGAGTTAGCTATTCAGTAAAGGTCATTCACCACCATAAACCATTAGTAGCCTAACGCTATCTGGTGACTGACAGTAATCACCGCAAATATCGTGAACCCGAAACAGTTCGCAGCAGTAATCAGAAATGCCAAACAAATTCTATAATTTCAACTGGCAAGTGAAGCAGTTGACGTGATAGTCTGGAAGCGTGGCACATACAGAAATTATTAAAAAAAAACACCAAATTGCCGAGATAATCCATCGTATTACCCAAAGGATGCCAACGGGCGCCTCAGTGATGCAGCCGAGCATTCACTCGGCAAGCCGCGGCACACCAACCCACTCCCTGGACACCAGTGACCTTTCATAGGCATCCCACAACTGCGTCAATCGCTGTGCGGGGGCATCCAGCAGACGGAACTTCACAAAGGTCACCTGCACGCTGTCTGTCAGCATCGTCAGCGGACAGTCGCGCCACACCACCACACTGCAGCTTGCGGCCATCGCGGACAGGCGATCATTGATCCAGTCCAAGTAATCCTTCTCCATGTAATCCTCATATTCAAAATCATTATCGCTGAAAACACACCGCGACAGGACCAGCGTCGTAATGCGCTGATCTTGCAAGAGATCGCTTAATAATCCAAACACGTCCCGCGAAAAGTAGGCTAACTCCTTGGAATCCTCCAGTATGATCGTGTCCGTGGCGGGAATGGCGCACTTGAGCATGCAGACAGCCAGGACAAACTGCTCCGCCTCCAACCGACGGTGCTGATGGAAAGGATGCCGACAGGAGATCCACAGGTGCTTGCCGATTGCATTCGGCTCCAGCATCGCATCCCAAAGGCCGCAGACGCGCCGCTTGCGAACGCGCTCGATG